>NC_069393.1:21433700-22038700 GCF_027475565.1 Acinonyx jubatus
GAGAGAAGGAGACAGAATGCAAGTGGGGGAGGGGCAGAGAGAGAAAGAGACACAGAATCCGAAGCAGGCTCCAGGCTCTGAGCTGTCAGCACAGAGCCTGATGCGGGACTTGAACTCACAAACCGTGAGATCATGACCTGAGCCAAAGTCAGATGTTCAACCAACTGAGCCACCCAGGCACCCTGTAGCTATTTAAAAACAAATGTATACATCTGTAAACGTGTATAAACCCACACTGGTCTATTCAAAAGGTACAAGGTTTGGGCCAGGTCTTTTCCTGTATTAAATTGGAGGGATGCTATGGAACTCCTATGTCCACAAAGGACTGAAAAGTCCAATTCCTGCTGGCCTCCCCTTTCTTTCTCCCACCCCTACTATTCTGGCTACCTCTAGGTCTACCTAGAGATGGGCATGGTGGTACAACCAAGGGGGGACACACTCCTGATGACAACAATCTCCTAAGCTAACTAAAGTCCTGTCTCAATAAAAGGCCCTGGGAATTTTAATCAGACATCCCAGGCAATCTGAATGACCAGGCAGGTTGAAGAAACACTAGATTATGCACCATCCTGGAGCCTGGCGATGAAGAAAGTCCATAAAAGAGTAGGAACCATATTCAGACTTCCAGCTGAATAAACCCATATGTTTAGCCATGACAAACAAAGAAACAAAACTGAAATTGGAGTCCAGTGAAATTCTATTTGTCTCAAACTCTTATGAGGCACGCTCTCAAGGTTGAAGGGGAGAATCACCACAAAAGCAATGAGAGTCCACGATCATACAGTTCACATGATGAACTAAACCAGTGAAGTGTGGTGTTTTGCATTGTAGTTGAACACTACAAGCTCAATCAATAAAGCAAACACTGTCCTTTGTCAGTTTTTATTCATTTAAAGCATTGTCATATTCACCAAAACATATATAATTTAAATACTTTATTTTCCCTCTAATAATTTCATCTGACATGAATTTCTTTGTAGAAACCCCACCACAAAGGACAATAATGGGAAGTTGTAGGAGGAATTAATTGGTTAAGTCTAAAAACGCAGTTTACATATGTAAACAGAACCTATCCAGTTGAGCAAAAACATCAGAAGATTCTATTACAAATATAAACATCCAACTTGAGAAGAGAATTTTATTATTGTCACTCCCAGAAACCATGTAAAACAACTTTCAAATCAGATTCCTACCACGAACAACCACAGCTACCCTTCAGCAACTCAGAAAATCCATGCAAATATTGTTTATTGATATAAATGCAAGGTGTACTAGGGAAAATGACTGCACAGTTTCAGTAGTAGCCAAAAGCTAGAAGTTAAAAAAAAAAAAAAACTTAATACCTTTTTAAAGAAAGATAACATGACATGATGTTAAAAGAACTCAGCATTAAACATCTTTGGAGATAACAAATACTGAATACATTCTGAAAGCCTACTGCATGCCCTGAGCTGCGGTGCTTACCAAAATTGGAAGCATAGTTTGTCTTTTGTAGCTGCAATCCTTTTTGGATGGAGACCTATTAGATTTTGTTAACAGCCAGAGCCAACAAATAGGGATTTTTTTTTCCTCCCTTTACTAGGTGTCTTAGTTCTATCTGCATAAACTGAATTTGCCCAACCTAACTTCCTGGAGCCCCATGTGCAACAGGGAGAGAACAGAATGCCTACATCATTAGTGTTGTTATAAGGACCAAATGGGATAGTGCATTTTGTAAATGATCAAGCACCTAACAAAGGCTAGTTACTGTCCATTCAATTACTCTACACAGATGTGAAACCTACAACATTATTTGTATAAAAAGGAATTGGGCCAGACTGCCTGAGGCTGGGGTCAAGAAAGACCAGGCCAAACTGGTCAAGCTATTTCAGAGATTGCAAAGAAAAGATATTTGAATCTCAAACAGCAAAGAGGTAAAACATAATGTGAGCTAGCTCAGGATAGATGGGATTTGTCAGAAGCTCTGACTTCATGATAATATTAAAATTTTTTTTAATGTTTATTTATTTTTGAGAGAGACAGAGACAGGATGTGAGTGGGTTAGGGGCAGAGAGAGAGGGAGACACAGAATCCGAAGTAGGCTCCAGGCTCTGAGCTGTCAGCACTGAGCCCGACGCGGGGCTTGAACTCACAAGCTGTGAGATCATGACCTGAGCCGAAGTCGGACACCCAACCGACTGAGCCACCCAGGCACCCCAGTCTTCATGATAATATTAATATACAAGTCAGCCATGAAAACATTTCCCATCCTAATGGTATTTTTCACTTGTAAACCTTTCTTAGTGAAATCATATATACTCATCATTCTACACAGAGTGATAGAAAAACTAGAAGAGCTATCTGAATGAACTCTTAGTTTTTTGACTATACAATTGATGGTTCTCGGAGTACAGTAAAATGAGTACCCTAGAATGATTTCATCAGTGTTGTAGGAACAGCAAAATCAGAAGCAACTTTAAAGACCGTATTCATCCCAGTGGAGGCAACTATAATATATAACATTTTTCCTGATACCCTGATACTATACATCAGAGTCCCTTTGACTGTGCATTCCATCAGAGAGACATTCTTTGAATTTTGCAGTGCCTCATAAAACGTCAGTAGTGATTATTCCAGACCACTGTAATAAAACAGCTCTTTGATATAACATGCTTACCCATAAAGAATTTGAAACAAAAAAAGGTATTGTTACAGAAATACATCAGAATCTTTCTCAACAAGCTGTTAGGAGACAGATAATCAGCTTTTCCCCAATGCCAAATTAATATTTTCTTCCACAGATTTCCAAAGAAATTATGTCACTGTGGTGGGAAAGGAATGAGGGACCTACGGTTGAGTCTTTAGAAAAAGACTAGTATGAAGAAGAAAAAATGTAGATTGGTAGGAGTGTTTGTTATTTGTCATTTTTGCTCTTGCTTTTTAAAAAAAATACATGGTCATGGGAGAAAATGCAACATGGACAATTAATGAGTCTCTTTTCCACACACACTCACGTGTGTACACATATATCTGTATCTTTTTTTCCCACTAAATAGATAGATATTGAAGATCTTGTACACAAAGTGCTAGCTATGCAATTATATTAAAAAAGACGTTGCAGGAAACAAAAGGTATCTAACTTCGAAATCAGTGGCTCTCAGCTCTAACTGAAAGCTAAAATCACCTACAGACCACTTAAAATATACTGATGTTAGAGACCTACCTCAAATCAGGTATCTGCATTGTTTTAAAAGCTCCCTATGTAAGTCTAATGTCGTTCCATTGCTAATGTGCTAAGATGACAGGCAATCTCTCCAACACGCTTTATAGGATCGAGGCACACCATTTGACTATATGCAGAAGTCTTTTGTCTTCACTAATCCATATTTATCACAGGAAAAGTTAAGAATACAAAGAGAGGGAAAAAAACAATACAAAGAGAGAGATGGGTTCAGAAACACCCACACCCACATGAGTTCTTAATACCACCTGACAAAACAACAAAGCAAAAATAGCAATATGAGCCTCCCTAAGAACCTTGGGAAAATCAATTTTTTTCAATGGATGATATTAACAGACAAAAATTTCCTCAATTCAAAGCCCTTCTCAATTCAAGAAGAATGTCCTGTGGAATTCATTCAAAAGAGCATGTATTAAGCAGCTACTATGGGCTATGTAAGGAGATAGCTCCTGCACCTCCCAAGGTCACCGTCCAGTGTGGTGGTTTTCAAAGTGTAATTTTACCTACCAAACTCTCTCTTCAAATGCAATTTAAATGGAAGCTCAAGATCTAAGTCATTGCTAGGTAGAGTTGCTCTGCTTGAGGGGGCAAACAAGATCAGAGCCCAGATTCCTACAGCTGTGCCCTACAAGAAGCAGCCAGTCACCCCAGACATCACAAAGAACCCCCAACTATACCAAAGAGTATCATACAACACACTTTATCCTACTAAATCGATGGCAGTCACATCAAACTCCAGATTAGACTAAAGTCTAGAGCAGTATTCTCCAAGGTGGAGTATATACAAAATGATCCACAGGAACATAAGAAGAAAATATTAAAGCTCTCTATTTTAATAGCTTCTCCAAAAGAAGCTATTTTGTGAATTCTATTATGTAAATAATTTATTGGTTGAGTAGTTCATTCATGCAATTTATAATTCCACATATTATGCTGAAATGCATGAAACTGGCATTTTTGTAAGTACAAATTAATATAATGTTAGCAATTTCATATGGTTCAACCTGTATATCAGTATTGCTCAACCTCAGGACTACTGGCATTATAAGCCAGACAATCTTTCTTTTGGGAGGACATCCTGTGCATTTAGCATGTTTAGTGGTATCCTTGGCCTCACCCACTAAATGTCAGTAAACACTGTCTCCCCAGCTGTAACAAACAAAATGTCTCCAGACACTGTCTATTGTTCCCCAGGGGGGCAAAACCATCCCCTGTTGAGAACCACTGCGGGGGTGCCTGGGTGACTCAGTCGGTTAAGCATCCAACTCTTGATTTCAGCTCAGGTCATGATCTCACGTTTCATAAGGTAGAGACCCACATCAGGCTCTGTACTGACAGCATGGAGCCTGCTTGGGATTCTCCCTTTCCCTCTCTCTCTCTGCCCCTCCCCAGCTCTCTCTCTCTCTCACTCTCTCTTTCTTAAGCAAATAGAAACTTAAAAAAAAGAACCACTCCTATATAAGTGCATGTGCTGATTTTTTACTAATGGAATAAATGATCAAAACAGTGTGAACACCACTGGCCCAGAGAACAGAGATGGTTGCCATTAACACTGATAATAACACCAAGATGCTAACCCTATATAGACATTTTGATGAGTTTCACATGTGAGCCATCTGTTAACAATAAGACAGGTTCCTCATCACCATGAATGGTATGATCTACCAACCCAGTGAAGATACTCAAGATAGTACCATTCTAGGTAGAGAACGCATGTGCAAAGACCCGTTCACAAGTGAATGCCGGCACAGCTGTTCTCCCAGACTAAACTAGGAATACACAACAAGGGTAAGAGAAAACATATCTGTGAAGCACCAAAAACACCAGTCACAGATAGGCCAGACTCGAGGCAGTCATCAGGCCTTGGTATGCGTTTCCCAAGCAAAGGCTTTCAGAAGGCACTGAACACTAGCTCACAAAATGTTCTCAAATGCCTCACCATAAACACAATGAGAGTTGCAATCCAGAGCCAGAGGACTATCTTCCCAGATGCACACAATGGAAGAGGCTGTTAGTCACAAACTAATCTTTCATGCCACTCCCACACATTGATAGAGGTTTAACCAATACGATTTATTCGGAAAATTAAAATTGATGATATATAGATTCATGTGCACATTGCAGGATATGTCCAGAATCCAGTGCTCACTGAGCTCACTTTCTTCTCTCCAAAACAAAAATGGTAAAGTCCAGATGTTCATCTGCTCAGACTGCAAGTCTGAAGACACATTCATTCTTGGAGAAAAAAGACATGCCTTAAAAACATCAATTAAACAGTTTTTAATCACAAATGAGTTTGTCTTGGTTCCCAATGGCATATATTAGATAATAACAACAATTAGACATTATCACCATCTACACACAAACACCAGCCTTGTTATATCTTAAACAATTTACAAATACATAAAGGCACATGACAGACATTTTTGAAGTACTTACTTAAAAGCCTCAGAATTCACTTTCTTTCTCAGGCATTAATATTTTTGGGTATTGAGTGGGAGGAAGTGTGGGAAGGAGGGAATTCTCAAAAGGAACTGAATAAAAGCTGGCATTAAATAGGAGCTGGGATTCCCCCATCCCACCTCCTGCCTCCAAAGGGGAAGAAAACAGAACTTGAGTCACAAGAAAGCTGGCCCCTGGCCTGACCCCTTGGACAGGCCAGTCTTTGCCAGGGTCCTGCCGCCCAGCCCCGTGCCCCTGACACAGAAGCCAACCTCGGTGCCCAGACGGTGGTCTGTTGGGGGAGCTCTCTAGAAGATGATGACTTTAAAGGAGATGTCAGGATCTTCCTATTTGAGTTAGGTCATGAAAGCAGGCTCATGAATAGCTATGAAAATATTCCTTTGTTCTTTAAAAAAAAAATTTTTAGCTTCCAAAATCCCACTGATTGAAGCAGGATTATGACTGTTCTATGTAAGTGAAGAATCAAGAAACTGAACTTTAATTATAACTTTAACTAGAACTTACTGTAGGCCAGGCACTGTTTTAAATACTTTATGTGTATAAATTCTGTTAATCCTCATAAAAAGGAAAAAAAACCCTAGGTGTCATTTTTATCCTCATTTTGTAGATGAGGAAACTCAGGGCCAGCATCTGACACGCACAGGGCACCCGGGCATGACTCCAAGAGAGAGCTGCTCCTTCAGTCCTGTGCCTCAGGCACGTCAGTCGCCTCACTCACCCTGAACTGCCCTGCCCTAGGCATGCCAGGACCACCCAGTCCTGGGCACACCACTAAACTGGACACAGGCATGAGAGAAAGCACAGGGTGCTGGGGTGGTAAGAAGTGTACTAACTCACTCCACAACTTACCAGCTGCAGACTTTCATGTCTCTGAGACACATGCTACTTCTGTGAAAAATCATGATAACATCTATTGAAGGTACCGCCTTCTAATGACTGAGATTGAGAATATGTTAGTGACAAGGCCTGGTTCCCAAGGTGTGCACAGTAAATATTACTCTCTACTCTTCCTTACCCAGTAAAACTTGTCACTTAATATCTTAATGACAATTTTTAAATATTATATTTTATGCCAGGGCACCTGGGTGACTCAAGTCAGTTGAGCATCCAACTCTTGACTTTGGCTCAGGTCATGATCTCGCAGTTCATGAGTTTGAGCCCCACGTTGGGTTCTGCACTGACAGCACCGAGCCTGCTTGGGATTCTCAGTCTACCCCTCTCCCTCCCCCATTCTCTCTCTCTCTCTTAAAATAAATAAACATTAAAATTTGTTTTTAATTATATCTTATGCTGATCAAAAATCAACTTTCTATCTCTCATTCCCTCTCTCTCTCTCTCTCTCAAAATAAACATTAAAAAAATTTTTTAATTATATCTTATGCTGATGAAAAATAAACTTTTTCCAATAGGATAATACTTATTTGGATAATTCCAGAAGGTGATCTCTTCAGGAGCTAATGGAGAGTGTAAGGCAATTTGCTCCAACGGACGTTTTTGGATTTTGGGTGTCTGCTCTTTGGTTTATTTGTGGACTACATGACTGGAAACTCAATTAATGCCCATCAGTAGGAAACTGTTTAAACAGGTAATGGGACATTCACACAATGAGTACTATACAGCTACACCAAAGAATCAGGGAGCCTTCCATGTACTGAAATGGAAAGAGTCACACAATGTATCAGGGGACAAAAGCAAGGTACCGAGCAGTGAATGCTAGCATTTTAATTAAAAAGGAGGTTCAGTGTGTGTACATTTATATATGTATGCCCATATAAACATAAACATCACTGAAAAGATGCATAATTTACATGTAATATTAGTTGCTCTGGGAAGGAAAAATCAGTGGTTGTGGACCCAAAGAGTGTCCTTTTTTACGTAAAAAAATATTTTATTTATGTGAATATATTTCTATTTCAAAAACTAAAATAAAAATAAATAGAAGACTTGGAGGAAATTACTATAACTTATAGTGAGCTTGTGTGAGTAAAATAGGATGTGTATTTTGGAGCTCAGATAATGGCATTATAGCATTCTAGATCAGTGTTATCTGAGGGCCAAGAACCAGCATCACCTGAAAGTCTGAAAAAGCAAATTCTTGGTCCCATCCAAGACCTCCCAAAGAGGAATCTCTGGGAGTAGGGCCAGGGATCCGGTTAAAGAAGCCCTCCAGGTGATTCTAACACCCACAGGGCTGAGCACTAATTCACAGTTTGCAGACTGGCTGTTTGTTTGAAACGGGCCGCTAAGCCCCAGCCGAGACTGAATTACAATATACTGGATGAAACACAAGAATGTGTACTGTTTAATCGCCTGAATCTGACATGCAGCCAGAGTTTGAGAATCACTTCCTAAAACCAAAGTCTGCTGTGATCAATCCAAATGTTTTACTGAGATTAATTTGCACATGGCAGATTAAAGAGACCCAGCTCCATGCCTACCTCCACAGTTGAGTATATGTATGGAAATAATTCTTGTAGTACAATGGAGCTCAAACTTTAGTGTGCATCAGACTGGCCTGGAGAACTTGTTGAAACACATATTGTATTATCCCAACTACAATGTTTCTCACTCAGTAGAATGCAGGGAGAGGGACGGATAATTTGCCTTTCTAGAAACTTCCAGGTGATATTGCTACTGATGCTGTTGGTCTGAGCACCCTGGCAACCACTTCTCTCTCTAGTCCACTGGTTCTCAGCCAGGATGCTACATGCCCTTTCCAAGCATGCTTCCAAATATGATCACTATGATGTATAATAATTTTTGCACTAAGTGAAGATGCAAAATTTTATGGGGATAAGTGTGAGACAGAACTTTGAGCTGAGCAGGTTATACTGTGCATAATGTTGGGTAGGGAACACTTGATGAAGATAATTAATAAGAGGAATAGCTAAATGTTTAAAAGGTACCCTCAGGAGTATCTAAGAAAGCCTGGTCAGGGCTGCAAACAGTTCTGATTCAACAGAAAAGTCATAAAGAGTGTATGTAACATGTAGGAATGCAATGAAATCTTTAAAGATGTCCCTCCAACATTTCTTGTGTGTGAAACTGATCCTTGAACTTTAAAGGCTAAGAACCACTCCCATCAGCAGCCCGTCACGGTGACCTTGCTGCCCAATCTGAACAGGACTATGCAACCAAATGCCGATGGCACCAGGCCCTGGGTCATGCAGTGGCTCCCTGGCTGCATAAATGACGGAGTGACTAAGATCAAAAGAATTTGCTAAGACTCGCAATTTTAGAACTGGAGTGTGCAATCCAGGAAAATCCCACCATTGTCCAGTTGAGGAATCCATGAACCACAGCAGATGGGGTGCTCAGCCACTCCCCAGTGGTCAGTGATACCCCATTTCCCCTCCAGGGTGGGGGCTCCATGCTCCCTATGCTGGGCTCTTCTGCATGGTGTTTTTTTTCTCTTCTCCTTGTCTAATCCACAAAACCCCCCTCAGACATAGCAATAAGTGCTTCTCAGGAACAAAAGATAGAACATATTATGGCTTAGTAGCATCCCAGAAGGTAGAGTTAAGAACATAACATTTCTGTGGGTTCTGGGGGGAGAGGAGTATAAGGGACATTGGAAAGAGGAACGAGAGTGGGAAATGAGGGGGGAACAAAGTGCAGTGAAAAACAGAATTTGTTTCTGACCCCATTATTTGTAACGCATGTTATTTTTGTCACGAGCCGGCTAAATTATGTTCCGAAATGGTTGTTTTACGTTCCAGAGGCAAAGTTATAATGTAAAAAGATTAGCTGGTAGAGGAGAAAATTAGAGAGGAGAGAATTTGTTCTTGAGCGCCCTTACACTATTCTACTTTATCTAATTGCAAGGACTTGATTAAAGTCATTCTCTCCATTTAAGTAACATCCTATAATATGTCAACGCTGTATATATGAACATATTTAACAAGAACATAAGGAGTTTTGTTTCTGTTGTTATATTTCAAGCCTGATTCAAGTTGGTTTCTTTCCTACCCTGACACACCTGAAGTTTTGATCCAACCCTGTCACTATGGAAGCGATTCTGAGGATGGCCATACAGGAATCTCCAGTTGGTGGTAAGAATCACTACTATTCTCAAATGGTAACAATTACAATAGAGCTGATACATGTAATTAGAAGAGCAAGAGACATCTGTCACTCCCCAAATTCATGGATCTCACCCACATGTAATTTCCTCCACACGTGTAAGCAACAAAGAGCACAAGACAATTTAGGGATAGTGGGCAGTAGGCCCTGAGTAGATGGATGAACTTGCTCACTACATCACATTCTTCTGTACCCCAGACTTCTAGAACTCTGGACACATCCATGTCTCAGCAAAATTACAGATAACTCACATCACTTAGTAAAGACTGGGACTACACTGTTAAATTTGCAAAGGTCGACTATACAATAAATGATAAAAGTGTTCCAAGTTGCAATAACAAGTCAAAGAAGTCTGTAAGATGTATATTTTTTACTACTTGAAATTGGATCAAAGAGTCCTATGTATAAATTATAGAAGCACTTAAGAAAAATAATACATCTCATTACAGTACATCAGAGTATTAAATTTGCAACAACCTAAATTTCCTCTAGGGTATATACAAAGTTTCCATTTCTCAGAAGCTTATTGGTTCTACCTAAGAGTGTGATCATTAACAAATTCTACATTAGAGCTGTTAGTATATGTGAGAAAACTGTAATTAGTCTGAAATCATAGCCATAGCCAGCTGTAACAGTTAAAAGGACAAGGCCCTATCTTCAAGTACAGGGAAAACGCATGTGTCTTATTACTGCAATTGGTGAACTCCTGGCTTGTGACAAAAGTCCGGAGGCCAGAGGGTGAAAAATACTCCCCTAGTCTTTCAGCAAG
Source organism: Acinonyx jubatus (assembly GCF_027475565.1). Lineage (NCBI taxonomy): Eukaryota > Metazoa > Chordata > Mammalia > Carnivora > Felidae > Acinonyx > Acinonyx jubatus. The sequence continues at coordinate 21,444,236 of NC_069393.1, forward strand.
GAACAAACTGAAGAAAAGAACTGCAGCAGGATCAACCAGTGTCAATCAGCCTCCACTGTTAAGCCTCACAGACCCTCAAAACCAAACCTCATTTCATCACAGCTGGGTAAACAGCCACAGGACTGCTGGAGGCTGGCTCTGAGCTGTAGCTAGAGCTGCAGAGCTCCGACCTGGAGACACATTTTCCTTCTTGTCAAGTCACTGAGCGCTACCACTAGGAATATAGGTCACTATAGGCTGGTGACCTTAAACCACTGCATCTGTAGTTTTAAAAACAACAAAACTTATTTGGCTCTGATGTTGGCAGTTATGTAATCATTCAGGACCAGTGGGCTTTTAGATTTAGCCCAGATATTAAATTAATATACTATGTGAGCCAAATCCAGACTGGGAAATTCCTTACTCTCTCCAGTTTCTCAGCAGTAGAAGAAAATAAGGTCATCCGAAATTTCCGATTCAGTGATGTACAGCCAAATTAGTGCTCTCTGGGTACAGAATCCCCTTACTTCGGAAGGCTCCGAAAGCTTCTTTATCCGAGGGGACTGTCAATATTTTCCCTTCGAATGATAAGTTGCAAATACTAATTAGCTCTATGTAGTAAAATAATATGACAGGAAGCCTAATGTTATAAGTAAGAAGACTATATATCCTGCACATTACTTAGCAATAAAGAGAAGGGGACTGTGATTTCTTGGCTTGATAGTGATCTTCCTTCAGGACTGAGTGTAGTCTACTCCAGAGCATGCATTTTCAATGGGGCAATAGTGCCCCCTGTAAAAAAAAAAAAAAAAAAAAAAAAAAATATATATATATATATATATACACACACATACATATATATATATATATATATATATATATATATTGGTGGCAGGGGATGGGGGGAGGGAAAACAATCTTAGACATTACACATTATTTATATGGACTAAGCACATATACAATTAGTGTATAAAGTGTATATAGAGATATATAGTATATCTATCATATTAAAATTTCATTGAGGGGATTAAAAAAAGAAGTCTAAAGAGGCTCCTTAGGTGGGAAATAATGCTTGAGAAACAATGCTCTAGATATTGGCAAAGCAACTGCTTGAAACCTCCAGCCAAGACAATCATAAGTATTGTTCTGGAAATAGCAATTCATTATTTAAATTCAAGCTTTCAGTAACAAATTATTTTCTTTTTGAGGATAGTCACTGTAAATTGCAACAAAGCAGAAAAGAATTCTATATGGTCACAAATATTTTTACAAATTCTTGTGATCTCATTAGGAATGACTAAAAACTACTTCTAACAAGTTGATCATATCATTTTTTGGAAATTCACAAACTATTTCTCTCTTATTAATTCTATAGTAAAATAGATATAATTATCTTGTGTCAAAATCCTAACCACAGGTACTTTTATAATTGCTGATAAAAAATTAACAATCCTATATTTTTAACAATCTTATTTTAAATATGTAACAATTTGCATTCCTTTTGTTAAACTCCAGAAAGCTTGTTTTGCAAAATAGTGCACAAATTTCAAAAGCCTGCATGAAAAATTAGCAAACCATGCACAGTTACAATGATGTAATAGCACAAACTGAGAAAATGGCACCTGTAAACCATCCATTTTTCCCCAAGAAAATTCAAATAGAATTCTACAAGCTAAACATAAAAATACTTTCCCCATTCAAAAATTAATAATAGAGTAAGTTTCTAAAATATTTCATGTTCAAAGACAGGAACATTCTAAATATCCTAAAACAAATGCAAAATGAGTTTATGAACAAAATTCTTTTTTATGGGATCTTCTCATCAAAAAAGGTGAATTATATAAACAACAAAAAATGGTCACTTCTGTCATTAAAAGGAAGGTTCAGCAAGTCTTCCAACCAGTTAACTGTGGGTCAGTTGGTGACAAAGATTTCCAGAACTGAATCTGTCTCATCTCGAATGGTATGTCATGTCTCCTTTCTTCCAGTTCCTTCTTCTCAAAGTAATAGTGCATCCAAGAATTAAAAAGCCAAGAAGATGGGTCTGTAGCCATAAAATTTTTTAATTTGACTTATGCAAGAAAAAATCATGCTCACAAAAGGGACGGGCACTTTTCTAAATTAAAGTAATCCCAATAATTACAGTCAAAGTTCTTCAGTTGACTGAAACAAAGCCAGCATCAGCATTAACCCAAATGTCTGCTTCAGCAATGGACAGAAAATGCTAATGTTGACATTCCGCTTCAAGAAAAATTATACGGAAAAAAAAAATGGCACACAAAAACTCACATACCAGTGAAAGGACTTACAAGAAATGAAAATCTGGGGGAAAATTTTTAAATTCCAAGACCAACTAAATAAGAATTTTGTTTTCACTAGGGGGCTGTCATTTTGTAGAATGAAAACAGTTACCTCATTCTCTCAAATGGTATTGTTATAGCTTATTAGCTTTTTAATGGTTGATATAAAATTTGGAGAAAAAATTTAAAACATTTCAACCATTCAGTGGGATGTAAATCTAGTTTTGGATTTTCCATGTACCTCTTAAATATACTAATTATTTTAAGATTTAGATATAAAAATGTTTTTAAACAGAACAATGGAGATCATTTTCAGTTGAGAACCTCAAAGTGCCACCTGGGTATCTCATGCACAGACGAAGTGAAGGCACAGAGTAAAACTGCTACAGCATAAGCCACCAGATTAATCGGTCACTCTTCATACACATTGCTATATTATATTCATAAAACCCCAAGCCACTAAAGAGCTTGCTTTTGAAATTCACAGAAGAAAATGGAAATTAGTATATGCTATGGAAGCAAAGTGTACTTATAACTTTTAATATTATGAAAATAAAGTATTGCTCAAATGGAATATTATTAAGCAGCCTTATTTCACAGAAATAAAATATTTCATATGTGATTTTCAAAAATATGATGAAAGTGTAATTGCATTAGCCATATGATAGAACCTCAAATAAAATCTAAATTGTAAGTCATACTTACCATCATGGAACAAACAAGGTGACATTTCATTGTCTTTTGTGTCACCATTTCATTTGTGTATAATGACTAAGATGCTCCTATAATGTGTGATTCATGATGAGTCATTTTTATAAGGGAATAAATTTAAAATGTATTAGTGTAATGAATAAATTCTAAACTCTTTTTTTAAATAACAGTAAGAAATCTGAGCACATCCAAAATACTTTCAGTTAAACGTCATTTTAGTTAGAGCAGGGCAAGTGTGGTTCTACTTACTTTGGTGTTATTCCTTAACCATGGTTCGCCAGCCATGGTCTTATGTTCAGGTTGGGTCACATGTCCTTTGACAGTTGTTTTTAGAAGCAGAGCAGATATTTCAGAAGGATGATTAAAATTGAGAAAGGCAAAGAAAAGGAACCAGTGGTGAACAAGAATAACAGATAGGGGAAGTTTACTCCATAGAATTCCAAATTAAAACAACCCATTAAATGCCACTTAAGAAAAGTCTTATGGGGCGCCTGGGTGGCTTGGTCATTTGAACGTCTGACTCTTGATTTCAGCTCAGGTCATGGTCTCACAGTTCGTGAGTTCAAGCCCCACATCAGGCTCTTGCTGACAGTGCAGAACCTACTTTGGATTCTGTCTCCCTCTCTCTCTCCCTCCCTGTCTCTCAAAATAAGTAAACATTAAAAATTTTTAAATAAAAAAATAATAAAAAATTGAAAATTAAAAAATTTTTTAAAAAGTCTTGTATGCTAGATTTATCCTACAGTGTATCCTATAGTCTCATACACAAGATTCTTAACGGCCAGCAGCTCACAGTTATGTGTTTGTCAGCAGGTTTATGCCACAGCACATTACCTTTTGTTTCCTTGGAAGAGGAAATCATTACTCATGTTAATTCCCTATGCCTAGAATACCCCCCTTCTGGCCCCTGCATTGCCTCCAAAAAGCTGACGTCTTCATCAAGACTTTTTCTTTAATCACTCTGCTTGGAAGTAAGTTCAATTATTCAATCATTGATTTATTTAGTCATTCAACAAACATCTGCACAGTCTATTCTATAAACTATGAAATCTGCTAGGCACTGTGCCAGATACAAAGAAGGACTGTCCATATACATGTAACATATAGTGTAATTCTGCAGTTAGTTTTTAAATGTAACTTTTCCTTCTACATTTAAAACTTCCAAAGGCAGAGACCATCTCCTCCTACTGCTTTTGAGACACACACCAATGAACTACTCTTTGACTTTCTCAAAAGAAGTGGTACGTTTAAAATTATAATCTTTTGGGGCACTTGGGGGGCTCAGTCGGTTGAGTGTCCGACTTCAGCTTAGGTCATGATCAAGCAGTCTGTGAGTTCGAGCCCCGTGTTGGGCTCTGTGCTAACAGCTCAGAGCCTGGAGCCTGCTTCGGATTCTGTGTCTCCCTCTCTCTCTGCCCCTCCCCCACTCATGTTCTGTCTCTCTCTCTCTCTCTCTCTCTCAAAAATAAATAAACATTAAAAAAATTTTTAATAAAATTATAACAATCTCTTATAGTCAATGAAATAACAATTTCTAATAGAATTATTTAGCATGTACATTTCAATTCAGTGTTTATTTTTGGTTTTATACATCTCACCAATTCAAGTTGTATCCATAAAGTTCCTTATGCACAGCACACAGTAGTCTGTTAACAGCAAGCAAAGCTAAATGAAGGAGAATGCCAGTATCACAGAATTTGTTCTTTGATAATATGTCTTCAGAGATCCATAAAAAAGGGAAGCATAAAATAGACCATCAATACAAACATGAAACTATAACACTTTATCATTGAAATGTTGCAATTATGTTGACACTATATTAAAATACAAATTTATGAAAATACTCTTGTTGTTAGAAATTTCATACATATGACTCCACAGGAATTTTTCTTTTAAAAAGTGTATATAATACCATTGTTTTTTTAAACATGGTTCCTTACTTTATCTTAATAAGAAATAGCATTTAGTCTGAACTAAATAGCATTCAGTCTGAACTAAAAGCTTCTTGTTAACCCCAAATAATTATAAAAGCTAGAGATTACTGAGATTAATGCCAGTATAGGAATCAGGAGACCTGGGTCCTAAAATAATATCCATTATCTACTAGGTGTTTGGTTTTGAACAAAGTATGCATTCCTCCAGCATCTCAGTTAATGCTTCTACCAAACATTATGATACCTGACTTCCTCCTCATGCAGTCTAGCAAAGCATCTAGCAAACCCTATTTAAAACAGGAACTACTGAAATACATAGTTCTTCAAATAAGAAAAATACTCAAAAACACATGTGGGAGAAAGCAGTTCTCAGAGAAGCTGAAATGTGCCATTTCACTGGCCATTAAATATCACCAAGGCACAGCTTCTGTAAGATACAGGAACGTCTTTGAGGTCTGTCCATCCGTGTCTTCATTCAACATGTATTTATTGAGTGCCCGCTGTGAACCAGGCACTCTTCTAGGTCCTGGGATTACAACAATGAATATAATCAATATGTTCCCTTATGCCACACAACTAATATTCTAACGGGAGAAAAAGGCAAAAACTACATAGCTCAAGATTAAGCGCTGTGGAATAATAACACATAACCATGAGAGGGAAAGTCACAGGCAAGGGCGCATTTTGGGTGAGTGGGAAAGCACTCTTTGAGACAGTGACATGTAAAAAGGAGAAAGTGAATAAGAAGAAAGCTTCAGGCGTGTTGAGGCTCCTTTGCCTAATTCCCTATCCCAGGGACAGACACACGACTAAACCAATCAATACAATATTCTGTCCTAGGAATTTGGAATCAGGACTCCAAGACTGTTACCTTTTAAAAGGCTTGAACCAGCCAGTGATGTAAAAATGGCTGGAGGTGTCTTGTTTCTGCTTGATGGGCAAGACCATGGATCATCTGAAGAATGGAGGTGGATATAAACAGAGATTAGAAACCACATGGTTGTGGGGAGATGGAGTGACCTTAGTTCTGCATGGCTTTCCAGCTCCTAGTCTAGTCTCTTTTTGAGCTACAGCTGTGTTTTCAGCCCATAAGTTCTATGAGGTCCATCTGGATCCTTCAGGTAATTTCACGAATGGGTTTAGCTTTCTAAAACATGGGTATTGCTATCCTAGCTCCACTTGGAAGCACACTGCATATGAATGAATTTTTCAAATTAATCGTAAACACCTAAGAGAACTAAGTGTCAACTAAGAGAAAGTGTGGTAAGGTGAGAGAGGTACATGGGATAAAGATGTGATGACAGTGAGTCCAGGGGCACCATGGTGAGAGCTCCACAAAGGTACATAAAGACCAGCTTAGAGTGTCTCCAAAAGTCAGGAGAGGCTCCTGCCTCATGGCACCTTGAATGGAGAGCTGACAGGACCTATCTATCTCCAATGTGACCATTGGTTTTAGGCTCGAAAATCACCCTACCTTTGAAAAACCTGTCATGACAGTGCCAATCTGCTTGTTTTAAAGTCTTAAGTATTTTTTTTAATTTTTTTAACGTTTATTTATTTTTGAGACAGAGAGAGAGCATGAACGGGGGAGGGTCAGAGAGAGAAAGAGACACAGAATCGGAAGCAGGCTCCAGGCTCTGAGCTGTCAGCACAGAGCCTGACGCGGGGCTCGAACTCACGGACCGCGAGATCGTGACCTGAGCCGAAGTCGGACGCTTAACCGACTGAGCCATCAAGGCGCCCCAAAGTCTTAAGTATTTTTTTAATGTTTATTTTATTTTTGAGAGACAGACAGAGCGTGGGCGGGGTAGGGTCAGACAAAGAAGGAAACACAGACCGGAAGCAGGTTCCAGGCTCTGAGCTGTCAGCACAGAGCCCGAAGCAGGACTCAAACTCACAAACTATGAGGTCATGACCTGAGCCGAAGTCAGACACTTAACCAACTGAGCCACCCAGGTGCCCCTAAAGTCTTCAGTATGTTTTAATGTGCATAGCAAAATTTCACTCCAAACATATCACAGAAATCAGCCTCTAACAGTGAAAAATTGGGAATAACATAAATCTATCAAACAGCAATTGGGCTCATAAAGTATGGCATGATCCTAATGGAACATCAAATACTTAAAAAGTAATTAGGTAAATCAACGTGTATCGGCATGCATTGATAATCAAGATATACTGGCAAATGGAAAAAAAAACTCAATTCTTCACCAAAGGACATAGAGTATTGTCTGAGGTTAAAAAAAAAAAAAAAGCATATAAGCGTGTACACTTATACATGTAACGAGAATATGCAAAGAAAAGTTTGTCAGGCTTTCCGCCAAACTCTTCACTGAGGAGATTTGGTCAGATGGGGATTAAAGGGGCATTTTCATTTTCCCATCTGCTGTTTTCAGTGTTGTTAACATTTTTCACAAGTATGCACATGCCACTCTTAATCAGTGAGCCAATGAAGATACCACACTCAATCCCTGCCTGTGCAGAAAATGCAAAAAGTGTTCAACTGTACGAAAACTGTCAGCAAGCCCACAGATTTAGAAATGTGAGGGAAGAGAAACTTTCTTTCTCTCTCTCTTTTTTTAACTGCACTACAGACCTGTAAAGAAAGAAAGCGAGTGATTTTACATCTTGCTCACAGAAGCCGGCAGTTTTAGAAAGGCGCAAAGTACTGAAAGTACTAAAAATACCCCCTATGCCACCACAGCACCCAGCTTTCATTTAACTCTCTTTGCTATAAATATCGTAAGAATAACACCCATCCTCTCTAGAGTACTCCTGAAAGTGTGGCTAGAGAGGAAGTTGCACTACTTTCTAGGCTAGAATATGGCTTTGGCAAAGGAGGGAGCTCCTTTGGGGATGGAAAAGAAGGGTTGTCGTGGCACCCTGACAGGCTTTCCCCAAAAGGCTAAATTGGGAGACACTTGGGTTAAAAATAAAGCAGAGACTTTTCTTCAGAAGCAGGTGACTGGAGTTTTGCCCTACGTGAGGACTCTTCTCTCTGGCATAGCAGGCAAAGCTCCTTGCAGGCACCTTTCATTTGTGAGCATGCAGCCACTTCCTTGGGACTGAGCCGCCATAGACTAGTGTGTGCTCCATTTGTAAACACACGTGTAGCTTATTTAGGAATATGACAGCGTGCCAAGAAACATCCTCTCACTTCCCCTCCTGCTTGTGAACGCCACACACCAATTGCCAACTGTTTGGCTGTAATTTTTTTTTAATGTCTTTTCTCCCCTTCCTGTGACTTTTGGACTCATTTAATGTTGTTGGGGAAGAAAAAATCCTAACAGTCCCCACCCCCAGCAATTGTCTGTTTCCTTTATTGTATCTGAGGTCCACATCACAGTTACAAGAGCAGAGATTTACCCGAAAACCACCCCCGTTAATCCACATGTCCTTGTGGGGCAGCATTCCCTTCAAACATCAGTCCACAATGTTAAAAAAAATGCTAAGAATGTTAGGATTGGCTGTATTCTCCTTTGTACACAGTTGTGTTTGTTTTTTCTCTTAACTAAAAAGATAAATCCTACAGCTATAGTAAGTTTCAAAATGCCTCATAGCAGGTGTGGATATAAAGGGGCAGGGGCGTGGGGGGAATAATGCAAAGAAACCCAGAACCATTTTATCTATAAAGTACATTTATGATTTCTGGACACCAAGGGTAATATAAGGATTGCTCCTTCATTCTGTGCTTGACTGGTTAAATAATTAAATTAAATAATTAATTAAAATAATTAGTTGTCTTCTCAACTTTGAAGTCTCACCTGTCTAAAGGGTAGGATTCCAATTCATTCACTGGGTCATTTATTCAAGCGCTGAGCCCACTCAGCATCAGGCTGAGGTTTGAAACACAACATTTCCTTTTACTGGTTTTGATGGGATTTAAAACTGTGGAAGCCAGAAAAATGTAGAGGTAATTTGCTGCCTACATACCCACAACACAGATGCAGTTTGTCCCCCACACACCCAACATGGTTCAGCTTGCCCTTACCATGGCTTTTTTAGCTATTACTGAGACTTTACCCAATGAGTAATCCTTCTAGTAAAACATTTGCAGCAAATCTTTTTTAAATGGCCTGTTTTAAATAGTCCATGAGGAATCATGCTATTGATATTAATTAAAATCTTATGAAACTAAGAAATACAAATTTGACTCCAGTGACATACATTTTTCATCTTTCATATTGAAAAATATCACAAAGTCTCGACTGCATTCCGTGATGGCAGGACTGCAAGAAACACAAAGTCCAATTCATTACTGAGGGGAAAATATGGGATGAAGTGGGACACACTCTGTGGGGGGAGACTTGGCCAGAACTATAAATTGACAGCGTCTACATGCTTTGCTCCCAGAAATTCGTTTCTCGGAAGGTATCTCACAGACACACTGAAACATAAGCACAAAGATAGGTGGGCAAGATACTTACTGCACCAACCCTTGGCAAAGCTTAAGATTAAAACTAAACCCAATGTCCATCAGCAGGTGAGTGGTAACATGCTTAAAGTGTACACACTCCCAAACAATGCAATGGGCTGCAGCACAGAACAGGGTGTCTCTGTATGGAAAAAGTCAGGTCCCAGGAAAAAACACAGCCTGATAGATGGATAGAGACAAACATTACATACATTTGATGTACATAGACTGTTTCTGAAAGGAAACTGGTAATAGTGATTGTTTCTCGCAGAGTGACTTCCTTGTCCTTGATTTTCATATCATACACATGTGTTATTCTCACGGAAATAACTATGTTTTTTTTAAATCTCACAAAATCTGGGGTGCCTGGCTAGCTCAGTTGGTTAGAGGATGTGAGTCTTGATCTCAGGGTTGTGAGTTCAAGCTCCACATTGGGTGTAGAGATTACTTAACAATTAAGTCTTTAAAAAATAAAATAATAAAATCTCACAAAATCTTATGCGAAATTTTCAATTACTAATTCTACCTATTTCAGTTCATTGTTAATACACATTCCATTTTTTCACGATGCTTCCTTTTCCCACCAACTTACTTAAAACTGTCAAATTCTTGAAGCTTTAGTTCAAATCCTAGTTCAGCGTGGGGCTTTTCTCTAGCTACTCTGCCCAGATTCAACTCCCATCTTGGTGAAATTTGTGTAGGACGCGGTCTATGCCTCCATCTTGGTGTCTGCACTACCTGGGTTTTGTTGCATGAGCTCCTATCTTCTCAATAGGAAAGTAAACTCCTTGGGGGGCGGGGGGGGGAGGGGAGAAGGCTTCATCCATACCTCTATCTGTGGCTTGCTACAGTGCAAAACATACAGCAGGCTCTAGATATGTGTAAGCCGTATGCCCAGAAATTTACTGAAAGCAACCATATTGGTAAAAGGCAACATGCAAAAAAAAACAAAAACAAAAACAAAAACAAACAAAAATCAAAACCCAGAGAATGGGGCAGGCTTCAGTAAACATCCATATACACTTTATTCTAAAGCCCACTCAGAAAACTAGCACAAAAGAATATTAGGCTTATAGTATTTCAACCCTTTTTGAGTTATTACCCTTTAACTCAATAGTCTGATTTTGATTTTTTACATTAGAATTTAAGTTCAGAATATTACTAAAATTTCTGAGAGGCAAAGAAGAGTAATAAAAAGATAATTACAGAATCCTAAATGTATAAACTAAGAATATAACATTCTTGTTTGCCACTCTTGCACATTCCTGCTTGCTTCAGGATGGCATTGAAGTACTGCTTTCCATTTCTCTCTCATATTTAATCATCACTAATGATCTTTAACTCTGACAGGTTAACAAATTCTTCTTTTAAAAAATAATGACTTTGCACTGAGCTTTAAGTTATCTCTAAATGGCAGTGACAAATATGAAAAAATTATCTGGCAACTCACTCTAAAATGACAGACTTCGATTTTAATCTAAAACAATACATGAAAATTCCAAAGTAATGTAAAATAAATACACTTTTAACCATTTTTCCCCTCATTTATAAGGCTGTCATGATAATTTTGTCTGTGTCAATCTCCACCACTGCTTACCACAGGACATTTAAAGAAATCTAAGTACTAATCATAGATGTTTTCCATATTGCTTGGTTTCACATAATATTTTAACACAAGTCTATATAAAATTCTTAAGGAATGCAGTGGCAGATGCAGAGTTATCTGATTTTCTAGTGAATTCAGCATTATGGATGGTAGATAATGGTTTTGTAAATGAAAGAAAGTGTCACGTTATTTTGGCTGACATTGGCCCTTCTTGATTCTTCCCTAGAAGATTCTCTTAATTTACCTGCAAAGATTTATTTATGCTTTGAAAAAAATGAAACAACCATAATAAGTATGAAGGACATATAAAATAGGAACATCACTCTTGTGACGAAAAGTGACAGCACAGGGGTGGGAAGAGGAACATCAGAGTGCTAGAATGGCCAGCAAGGTCAGATGGAGAAGACAAAAAGATGGAAACTCAGTGATACATGAAGGTAGGTCCTAGGAAAGAAGACAAAGGTGAGCTTAGAGAACTAGCAGTCTCAGAAATTATCTGTCCAGGGAATAGCAGTTTTATCCAGTGGTCCAGCCATGAGTCCTGGAGAGAGTACTCGTGCCTTTTATTGAACTAAATTTTCTTCTAGATACTTCCAAACTGAAGTTCTATGGTTCTGAGTCAAATGAAGAACAATAACATGAAAAAATAGTTCTAGGTAACTAGGGTTTCCGGTCAGTTCTGTGCTAGCAGGTGTTATAGACCTTGGTTCAAACCCAAAAAACAAATATTCGAGAAGCTTTTAAGCCTGCCAAGGATGATGGCAAGAGATGTTCTCACGATTCTCATGAATGTGTAAGATTTTTAAGGAATTGAAAGAAACACTATATTTAGCCTAAAGCATTCTTAAGTCAAAGCAAAAGATAGCATGTGTCCAGAGAGAACCCACAAAATCAAAGATCGTGAAAGATATAGAGAGGGCACTACAAATTAAGAGCTGGCTATATGTTATTTAGATTTCCTCCAATTAAGGATACTGCACAATAGCAATATTACCTCAGTTTCTCATTAAAATTTTACAATTGGCACAGTCCTAGAACAATGCCATTATCTACTTCCTTATAAGATTAGGTGATGCTTTCATGAGTTTTCATAAAGAGCCTTCAGCCCAGAGGGACTGAGAGATAACATGCTCTGCAAACCAGCATGCGAGGCCTCACGGTGTCTTCCAGAAAGCAAGGGTCCCCAACATCCATAATCTTAGTTACCACGCAATATTATTGTGATTCTTAATTTGACTTCTATTCTCCTGAAAGCCACTGTATGTCTCTACTTTAGAGCTTTTCCTGGAATGTAAGAGGATCCACAGGAATGACCAAGGCAAACACAAGGAGCTTTGTGCAACTTCAGGGCAAACAATTGCATTTCAGGATATTCTGTACTAAGTGGAACTCAGCAATAACCACCATTCCATTCCATTCAACTGCCTATTTACTCCTTCATTGTCTTCATTTCCTTCATGCCTATGACCCCTCCTATAAAACACACCCAGACTTAACTTTTGCAATGCAAGAGGTAGAATGCATACAACCGGGGAAAACAATAATTACAAGAAAGAAACCATGTAAATAATCATATCAAAAGAAAAGATCAGAAAAGGGTTCAAAATCAGGCCCCTTTATGTGGCAGGTCTTCACATGGTGCTTTCCAGGGCTAGGCAGTATTTAACTCATATAATCTTAGTAACGATTCTATGCAGGTAAATAATATCATCCCCATTGTACAGAAGATTAAACTGAGTCACACACTGATGGATTAATTTGTCCAAGGTCACAACAGCTGTAAATTGTGGAGTATGGATTTGAAAACAGACATACTGTCAACCACTGTATTTGTGTATGCTGCCTTTAAAATTTTTTAATTGAGGGGCGCCTGGGTGGCTCAGTCGGTTAAGCATCCAGCTTTAGCTCAGGTCATGATCTCACTGCTTATGAGTTTGAGCCCTGCGTCGGGCTCTGTGCTGACAGCTCAAAGCCTGGAGCCTTCTTCAGATTCTGTGTCTCCCTCTCTCTCTGCCCCTAACCCACTCATGCTCTGTCTCTTTCCCTCAAAAAGAAATCAATGTTAAAAAAATATTTAAAAAAAAATCTGTGGGGCGCCTGGGTGGCTCAGTCGGTTGAGCGTCCAACTTCGGCTCAGGTCATGATCTCATGGTCTGTGAGTGCAAGCCCCGCGTCGGGCTCTGTGCTGACACCTCAGAGCCTGGAGCCTGCTTCAGATTCTGTGTCTCCCTCTCTCTCTGCCCCTGCCCCGTTCATGCTCTGTTTCTCTGTCAAAAATAAATAAACATTAAAAAAAATAATAAAAAATAAAAAATCTGTAAAAAAATAAAAAATAAAATAAATAAAATAAAATTTTTTAATTGAGATGTGACATATAATCTAGTATTTGCTTTAGGTGTACAACATAATGATTTCACATATATATATTTCACTATGTATATATAGTGAAATGATTCCACTATTTAATATGTATATACATATATATGTGTGTGTGTATATATACATGTATATACGTATATAAATGTATGTACATATATATATACATGTATATACACATACATATGTGTGTGTGTGTGTGTATACATATATATATAGTGAAATGACTACCAGGGTAATTTTAATTAACATCCATCACCGCATATACAGTTTTTTCCCTTGTGACGAGAACTTTTAAGATCTACTCTCTTAGCACCTTTCAAATACACAATATGGTATTGACAACTACAGTCACCATGCTGTATATGACATTCCCAGGACCTACCTATCTTACAATTGGAAGTTTGTACCTTTTGACCACCTTCACCCATATGTTCCTTTTTCTTTGTCATCTTCTTTATCAGTTCCATCAACGAAAGTTTTTGAACATTTGTAGTTAACCAGAAAACATATACTTAGAGAAAAAGGGAGAGGGGAATTGCCCTTATTAAGCAGATTAACAATATGTTCAAGAACAGGACAGAGCAAAAGGAAGGCTCTCTTCTGTTCAAACGTGAAACAAGATTATAAACCTCTATTTTAGGAACCACAGACAATAGGGAAGAGTGAGGCCATCTCAACATCACAGCCCTAAGTTTTATTTAATTTCTAAGAAAAAAAAAAAGTATACAAAATGGAAAGGTTTTTTATTTTATTTTTTTAAGGAAACTCCACCCCCAATGTGGGGCTCCAACTCACAACCCCAAAATCAAGAGTCACATGCTCTATTGACTGAGCCAAACAGACACCCCCCAAAAGGATGTTATAAGTTCAAATTACAAGACACCACAAAGGGAACAAGTCTGAAATGGCATAATGAGCACCATTTGCCCTGTGGTCAAGTTATTATTTTCTCCCAAAGAGGAAAACTTCCCACAGTAAGTATTTAAAAACAGTCACAGAGGACATTCACAATAACCAACAATAATACATAGTTTCAAACCATTTGTTTTATATAACCAATGTGTCTCAAACCCAAGTCTCAAACCTATTTTTATATATCTCTCAAATAACTTTAAGTCTGATAGTTCAAAATGAGGGCTAGGCCTTGACTCATTAATATCCTTACTTATATACTGAAGTACTTAAACATACTGTACTAGTTCCCATTGATTCTCAAATTTTATTACTCCATTTCTCATATATAGGTAATTCTTAAAATAGTATATGGTAATTATGTATATGATAATTATGGTAACCTACATTCATTCATTCATTTATTTTTTAAAAAATGTTTATTTATTTTGAGAGAGAGATAATGCATGCACACGAGTAGGGGAGGGGCAGAGAGAGAGAGAGAGGGAGAGAGAATCCCAAGCAGGCTCTGTGCTGTCAGCATAGAGCCCAATGTGGGGCTTGATCTCACGAACGATGAGATCATGAGTTGGGCTGAAAACAAGAGTCAGATGCTTAACTCTGAGTCACCCAGGTGTCCCCATTTATTCATTTATTTATTTTTTAAAGATTTCATTTTAAGTAGTCTCTACACCCAACATGGGGCCCAAACTTACAACCTTGAGACCAACAGCCATGTGCTCTACCAACTGAGCCAGGAAGGGGCCCTTGGTAACCTACATTTATACTATTGTCTTCATTATAAACCCAAGAACACACTCACGTTTGCAATCTCACTTAATCCTTAAAAACTCTCATGAGGCAGACAAGACATCAGATTATCCCTATTTTTATGGATGAGGAAAGTGAAGATGAGAGAGTCCAGGCCATTCTACAATCAGATTTTGTAACTCCTGCTCACTTAATCTACATCTTAATGCATGTTAAAGCCACATCACACACACAACGGGAAGTATCGTCAAATTCACTAATTGCAATGTCATGGGTATTTTAATTCCAAAAGAAATTAAATAAGAAACTTAAGTCTTTGTTATCAAGCTTTCTGAATAATATAATTCTCTAGGAAACCAAGCACATCAGACACAGCCACACATATGATTGAGACAGAAGGGCCTGTTCCAAACACATACATACGCGCACACACATATGCACACACACACATCCCCATGGTGACTGTTGTGTACACAAAACACCATGGTTTTCCAAAAGATGTTACATACCATGAGGTCTGAAATACTCAGCCACTTTGAAATAAGTTTCAAAAACTATAGTCTAAAACATTAATAGTTAATAATGGCTTATGATTCAATAATGTTATTCTCATCTGCAATGTCATAAAAATATTATTTTACTATTAATTTACTATAGTTTAATACTTTATTCTTATAAAATAATACAGCATTTCTTTTACAACTAATGTATGTAATATTCAAAGACCATGATTCTTATTTCCTCATTGGGGAAAAGACCTAATAATACTTCTCCCTAAAGTTCATAATTAGTTAAGCTAATGTTTCCAATGTATTTTAAACTCATTTAAACTTTATTCCATACACAAAGTAGATTAATCTACCTAGAATTTTAGGAGATATGGCCATTAAACTTAGATTTTATGGAGGACTATCACATTTTTTACTAGGTCAGGTGGAAGGAAATTATATGTTGAAGTTTCTTCTACATCTAATCCAAAAGTTCTTATCATAATTGAAATTTGAGAATACAAACAAAAGAAAAGATCCAAAGCAATGTGTATGTAGGAGTCATTCAAAAGCATTTTGATAAAGACCTGTACTCTGAAATGGCTTTAATGTATGCTGGATTGTTGACTGAAAAATGTGAATTCTTAATGGGGTCACTAGGTGGCATATTACTCTGGGTTGTCTGAACAGGTACCTATAAGGAGTATGTTATCAAGAAGAGTAGTAGAGGACAAAAAAATAGACGAGTACTTACTATGCTTGCATAAAGAACCTCCATTTGTGTTGTCATGAACTAGAATTATTTGAACTAAAACAACAGAACTATTCAATAATCTGCCATATCTTATGAAAAAGGAAACTATTGAAACTAAAAATAACAACAGTAAAATCATGGGTGAATTGTACCATAATATTTGTCTTAATAATTACAGGGCTTTAAAAAGTATATATATACATATATGTGTGTGTAATATGTATATGTATATGTATATGTATATGTATATATATATTACATATTTATATTTTATATTATAAAAACATTCTTGTGTGGTAGGGATAAATAGGTTTGATTAAGGTAAGATACACAAGCAGCTTTTATTTTCTTAAGTAGCTCATAATTGTATCATTAACAGATTCCTTTCTCATAAGTAACAGAATTAAGAGGCATTTACTTTGTATAAATGTATTCTAAAAAAATTTCAGAGTAATATACCATTTTATAAAAAGAAAGGGAAAATGTGTTTAGAGTTTTCTAAACAGCCCAAAAAAAGATGGGAATTTCTAAAAAGTCCAAAGTATGAAATAGAATTTTCAAAATGTTTATTTGGTTCTCTTTTGTTTTTTTGTTTTTTGTCTTTTTTTATTTTCTGGTATTTCTAGAAGCATAGTATTACTTAAAAAGACAATGAAATACATTGTCTAAAAGATAAACATAAAACGAAATGGCACACTGAAAAACAAGAATATAAAGATTTAAAGATAAATGAGTTCTAACTCCACTGTCATGTGTCCACCTTTTATGTCCAACAGAAAAGCAAGAAATTAGAATGTGGTGGCAGCTCATCTAGTTTTGGAGAAACCATTGCTATCACAAAGTGAATTTTTCTTTATAGCTCTCTGACATTTTCATAAAATAACAAGGATCTTTGTGCTTTTATATTTATTTCTTCATTAAATATTATGTCTTTTTGTATTTCTGATTAATACATCAACCATGTCACCGCAAATACTGTTCAGTGTCTCTTCACAAGTGAAGTTGCATCATGTCAGTATATCCACAGTTTAAGAGAAGGTTCAGTAGCACCCTTATCAAGAATCTTCCACACACAAAGTTAAGTTACACGTTTTCTATTTTTTCAGTCACATGTATTGCCAATATATCGCACAACAAAATGCCTGGTTTGGATTTCTTATTTTCTTAAGCTTTTAACTTAATAATATTTAATATATGAATTTAGAAACTGAATACTTGAGGACATCTAATTCTGTAACACTTTAAAATTGTGCTTTGAAATGAAAATGTAAGGCGAATACACTCAATAACTGATTAAAATACAACTATATTTTTAAAAATGAAATTAAAAGAAGTGAAAGGGCTATTACTGATGAAAAATATTTGCTGACGGAATTAAAATGAGAAGCAACTAACTCCCAGGATGTTCATTTATATTTTCACATTAAAAAAAATTTTTTTAATGTTTATTTATTTTTGAGAGAGAGAGACAGAGTATAAGCAGGGGAGGGGCAGGAGAGAGGGAGACACAGAATCCGAAGCAGGCTCAGGCTCTGATCTGTCAGCACAGAGCTCGACGCGGGGCTTGAACTCACAAACCCTGAGATCATCCCCTGAGCCGAAGATGGACGCTTAACCAACTGAGCCACCCAGGTGCCCCTGCTTTCACATTTAATTTAGTCTTACAATTCACAAGTTTAAGTTGGTGCACACTGCAGACACCTCAGCGGCCATTTACAAAATAAAGTGAAAGAACTTGAGAAGATGTGTATAGTCCATATATTTATTTTGAGTTTGATTAAACCTTGAAGAAAAATACTATCTTCCAAAACTAAATAGCATTTTTAAAATTATAATTTAGCATCACAGTATTATTACAGCATCTAGCAGACACTTAACACCATTAAGTTTCTCATTTTAGTCCTGAAAGCACAATCTATTTCTGACATCTGACTTTTAATTTGAAAAGTCCATTGTTCACTATTGTATTTCATCAATTTAGGATGCCACTGATTATGAGATGTGCCATTTTTAATGCAACATAAAGAAAGAAAAAATCCAGTCAATGAAATTATGACACAAAGCATTATCACATGAACTTTCCGATTTATTTTCTTTGAAAATAATTATTTAGACTCATTTATACATAATCTTGTATCAGATGTGACTCTTATACATACTAAAACAAGAAGAGAGAAGTGAAATAAACTGGGTAAGGTATTCTTAAAACTTAGCATATTTAGACCTTCACTCTTCTGTATCGGCAGTGCCTTGAAGTTGGGGCATCAGTGAGTTTTCACCAACATTTCTATGCTGGTTGACAAATGCTCTACAACCATCTCCAGGATAATCTCCCAACCCATTGTCACCCTTTCTACAAATCCCTCCCTAACGGATCCTTAAGTACTTTGTTGACTGAAAATTTGAGGCACTGCAGTCATGTCCCCTGGAGTAACAAGCAAGCTTGCACATTCAGGCTATGACAATTATATCATGGCTGCTGTCTGGCCAACAGCAGAGATAAGAGCTCATGGATTGTAAAATGCACTCCAATCTCAGCCATATTAAAATGGGCCAGGTACTGTACTCTACCACTCAGAACTGAGGAAATATGATATTCATATTCATTTCTTGTTAATCTGCAATTAGGAATAGGAGTTTTCTTACATCTCATATCCTATAATTATAAAATCTAAGCTAATTTTTGTGCTCTCAACTAAGTATTTAATAAGGCTGAATACATAACACTTTTTAAATATCCGTATCTGAGCTTTCACAACCAACAAAAATATACATGTTAGGTCTCAACAAAATGTTTTTTATTACAACAATAAGCATAAATATTGCCAGCATTAAAGTTTTATGTATAATGGCATAGTACAAACATATGTTTTTTGTTAAGACTCTTGGATACCTTGTGAATTTGGTATGGCACTTTGGTGAAAACAGGTCTATTTGCAACTACTGTTCGTGTACCAGTCATGAACTCTATATATGTGAGATTTGAGCTGTGTTCATGAAGCTAGATTGCTGTAGAATCCTAGAAATTTGCTGTATATACTAATAAAGCATAAAGAACTGAATTATCTTGCTAAATCTATTAAAGCAGGTGTTTCTGCTTCCTTTACTTCATGTTAATACCGACTGATAAAAACTGATAAATAACAATGCCTGAAATTGAATTATACTGCATCAGCAGCAAAGTTCCTTAAAACAGGGAAGTATAAAAGGGCAGGAGAGAAGAAATCAGGCTTTGGATTCCCACAGGCTGGACTCCTGGGTTTGCCACACACCCACTGGGTGAGCCTGATCAATAGTAAAATAATAAAGAAAACATTTCACTGGTTTGCTGGAGGACTTAAGAAAATGAGGTAAGTTGTGTAAATCTCAGACTCTACCTGGTACATAGCAGGGATTCAGAAAATCTTAATTCCATCTTCCATTTTTCTCAAAGAGTTTGATTTACAACACATTTCAAATAAAATAAATTCCTGCTTGACACGTAATGATTTAGAAATCTACAATTTCAGCCTCCATTTAAAGCTCCTGAACTCCTCAAGCACCATCCAGTTTTTTCCAGCTACAGCCCCTTTATTACTTCTACTCAGCGCCCTGAGAAACATGATGTATATAGAACTTATTTAAATCATTTTTCTAATGGGCTTTGACTGGTGTGGGGTGGAACAAAATCTAATATCGGTATTTGAACAATCAAACAGTAAAAAATTTTTAACCAATAAAATAAAGGAAGATAGGTTTAGACTACATAAACATTTACCACAGACATTTCTCTACCCAGGAACTCAGTTCTAAAGTTCTACTTAGAACTGAAGACAGTGGTCAACATAGCTAAAAACAAAGGTACAGGGGTGCCTGGGTGGCTCATTCAATTTGAGCATCAGACTGTTGATTTCGGCTCAGATCATGATCTCATGATTCATGAGACAGAGCCCTGTGTTGGGCTCTGTGCTGACACTATGGAGTCTGCTTGGGATCCTCTCTCTCCGTCCCTCCCCTGCTCAGTCACTCTCTCATGCTCTCTCTCTCTCAAACAACAACAACAACAACAACAACAACAAAGGTACAAACTTGGGGCCAGAAGACTGTCCTGGTTAGGTGTCTGTTTTATTGTTTTGGCAACACAAGGGTTTTTCAAAAAATATTAATTAGTTTCAGTATTTCCATATCAAGGGATTTCACATACAAATCTAGACTTCTGGCTTTTCTTAAATGATTATGAAACTGTCCACATGGCCCCAATTTATTCATTTATATTACTTCTCTGGCTTTTTAATCATGAGCTTGCCACCTGGGTTCAAAACAAGCTCTCTCCAAAAAACCTTTCCAGATGAACAAAATATACTTATAATACAAATACACTTTCTTTTTAAGTTTTTTTTTTTTTAAAGACAGAGAGAGAGCACATGCGTGCATGAGTGCTCAAGTGGAGGAGGGGCAGAGAGAGTGGGAGACAGCGAATCCCGAACAGGGTCTGCGCTGTCAGCAGGGAGCCCACAAGGGGCTCAATCTTATGAACCTTGAGATCATGACCTGAGCCCAAATCAAGAGTTGGATGCTTACCCGGCTGAGCCACCCAGGTGGCCCTCAAATATACTCTTAAGTCTGTGTTATTATTGGTCTTAGGTTATCTTTTTATCTTTTAAATGTATTACCTTTTCGAACTACATCACATAGAGCTCTTTCTCTAAATAAAATTCTAAAGCGGTTGTCCCAAAAGATGACAATGCTCCTGAGAACAGAGACAGGGCAGGACCCATGGAGCCCAGGACAGTGTGTTTCACCGAGAGTGCAGGTGTTCCAGATCATCCTGCTGGGTCCAAACTGGTGGCAGCTCAAGGAAAGAGACCTAATGCGCTAAACACTAAGCCTTTCTTCCCTGGAGCTTCTTTCTACAAATGATATCTGCCAACCAGTGACCAACTTTAAGAAGATGAACCCAGAAACTACAATGACATGAGGTTTTATAGTACAGCCAAAGGGAGTCGATGACAATTTAAAGTATATGACAAGAACCACTCTGAATGTTATTTAAAAATCCAAAACCCACCCAACAGACACTGGAATCTGCAATGAGAGGTGTCAAGGGTGCATTCCCATGTGGTTTTTCTGGTACATCTCTTTGCTAGTAAGCTTATTTTCCTTATAGGATCAACCATACAGTACTATCACTATAGCTTCTAGTTGAGTCCCTCAGCAGGAATATTTCCAACGTTTTAGTTTTGCATTTCTTCCATTTTTAAATAAGACCCGAGTCCAAGATTCTTACAGAGGATGGTATGAAATAAAAAGAATAAAAATAAAAAGAATGAAAATTCTAAAAATTTCCGGTTACAAAAAAATTTAAAGCAAGAAATTTTAAGAAAACATTTAGATAAAAGGCTACATTTTATAGGAATATTATATCCTCTTAGAATTGAAATTTATAAAAATTTTCTGGTTATAAATATATTTAAAGAAAGAAAAAAATTTAAAGCATTCAGGTATAAAGGCTACATTTCATTTTGAATCTGAAGACCACAAAACAGATTTTGAATGGGAATTCTAAATCTTCAATATGTAACACATGTCACGACCAGAAAGTACTCTATGGGGTAACAACAGTTTTGCTCAGCACTGTGTGGAATAACTTGATTAACTGCATATTTTCATGCGGTTGGGTATCACCAAAAAAGAAAGAAAAACAACAAACCTACCCCACTTAGAAAAAAGCTAAGCACCCAGTATTTTGGGAATCTTCCTGATTCTTCTGTAAGGATCATGGAACCCATAAGCAAATGCCTTTCCAAAATTTTTTGTAGTGTCTACTGCAGAGCAAAGCAGTTAATACTTGTTTATGATAACATGTGATTAGAGTCACATATTCAGAAGCTCTTGAGGAAACGCCCAGTGGTGCAGCTCACCTGGTTTTGCCCACAAAACATGTAGCAAAAATGGGCCTACAGTTGTCAGTCACAGCCCACCTGGTTCAGAAACCTCCCATTCTGTGACCTTGCCCAGGAGCATTTTCTCACTGTAGATATTACAAGAGAAGTAACTGAGGATGATTGAAGCTATACTATGAAATGAGAATTATATACTATTTGCTCCACTATAAAGTTAGCCGTAAATACATGCTACAGAGAGGGCATCTGATATTTTAAGCCTCTTTCTTCTCTCCAGAAAACCTTATGCCAGATGAGGCTAAATGCACCAGCTATTTTTCTGGCCTTGTGCAAAGAACAGAGTCCATTTCGTCCACTTTGTTCTGGGATAGTCAATAACTTGTGCTTGCAAAGTCTTCTCAGTTCTGCCACCGTTCAAAGATCCTATTTCAAGTAAAAGTCCTCATCAGGAACATTACCACAAGAATTTTACTTTCCTTCTATGCTCTAGGATATACCTGCTGCCATTCACTAAAAGCTCACAAGTGGCTCCTCTATTTGCACTAGATCAGTGTCACTGTCTCTCCACAAGCCCCTTCCCTCCATCTCTGTCTGTGATAAATGCACACAAAATTTCACTATATTTTACTCCCACAAAAAACCCCAAAAGAGTCATAAGTGATTAAAAATTAAGATATAAAAATAAGAACACAACAGGGGTGCTGGTGGCTCGTTGGTTAAGCATATGACTTCAGCTCAGGTCATGATCTTACGGTCCGTGAGTTCAAGCCCCACGTCAGGCTCTGTGGTGACAGCTCAGAGCCTGGAGCCTGCTTCAGATTCTGTGTCTCCCTCTCTCTCTGCCCCTCCCTCTCTCCCTCTCTCTCTCCCTCTCTCTCTCTCTTTCAAAAATACATAAACATTAAAAAAATTTTTTTAAAAAGAAAGAAAGAAGAACACAACAGAAATCAAACTATAAAAAACCTACTAGAGGAAAACATTCTGGCAAGTTCTTTAATAAGTTTTATGTTTATAGGATTATTACATGACCAAAGAATTCCATTCCTAAGTATATACCCCGAAGAAATGGAAAGAGGTATTCAAAGAAAAATTCATCCACAAAACAACAACAACAAAATTCATCCACAAAAGTTTATTGCAGCTCTATTCACAATAGTCAAAAAATAAAAACAAGCCAAATGTCCTCTAAGAGATTAATGGATAGACAAAATGGGGAATATCCATACAATGTAATATTATTCAGTTACAAAAAGGAATAAAGTACTGACATATGTGACAATATGGATAAACACTGAAAATATGCCAAGTGAAGAAAGCCAGACACAAAAGGACACATAGTGTATAAACCATAAACGATTCATATGAAATACCGATTATAGTAAATCCATAGAGGAAGAAAGATTAGTGGCTGTCAGGGGCTGAAGGGGGTGGGGGGGGAATATGGAGTGACTTCTCAGTGGATACAGGCTTTCCATTTGGGGTGATGAGAAAGTTCTGGAACTAGACAGTGGTGATGGTTGCACTACATTGTGAAAGTAATTAATGCCGGTGACTTGCATTTAAAAATGGTGACAATGCTTAATTATATGTTATGAGCATTTTACCATAGTAAAAAAAAAAAATCATCTGTGATCTACATGTAAACCATGCACAAATTGTCACTGAGGGATCTTCTACTTCGGCCCAAGAAGGAAAGTCCAACAACTTGCTTTACCATTAACTAGGGTGTTCTTTCTAGAATTACTTCATATCCCACACTTTAAATTTAGAGTGGTGTTAAGTATAAATATAACAGAACGGCATTGGGATTCTATGTGAAAGGTGAAAAGACTAGTAACCGTTCCTTGTTTTCTTTACACTTCAGTTATAAAAATACAAAAACTAGAATGCAAATTAGCAAATGAGGTGGCTACATTATTAGGGACAAAATAACGCTAGAGGTGTTGAATGGAAGGTGACAACGACACAGAGGAGGTTCCCTTGGGCTTCTGTCCCCTTCAGCAAACACAAAGCTCTGCCCCAGATCTCACCCGTTACACTATTGCTTTGAAAGTATGGATTCAATATTGTTGCTAGAAAGCAGTGTCTTAAAACCCATAAGCATCATAGGTATCAACTAGTTCAAACTACATTTCAGATATCAGAAAATGGGAAGTTTCAGTTCAATGTCACACTGGTAAACTCAATGAACATTTTTATATTTTCATATATGTTGTCTTAACTATCTTCAGTGTCAATATCGGCTGATTTTGAATCTTACGTTCCTTCCACTTCATTGCTTCTTGCTGCTGTTATAACAGGGCCAAGAAGAAAATCCACACCTGTTGTTCTTTCTTCTATACCACCCTGTTCCCTCATTCTAAATGGTTAAATAAAGTACAAAGTACAAGGATTTTTAGAGCACAAATACAATAGTAAAATATACACTACCATGTGAATATAAATGCTAATAATCTAAATCCTATCTGACATGTACTACCAGAAGTTAACATTACACAAATATAATGAACGATCTCCACCGATTTTTATGATTATAATGCAATATGTTCTATAAATCTGTTCCTAAATTGAAATTTCACTAGAGGCAAATACGTAATATTCTAAAACAATTCAGAAGATAATTTTTAAACACATTGTTATTTTTGGATGACAAATTTCTAATTTTTTTATCGAAGAGGAAGGAAATCAACATTACAAATAAATTTTATCATCAAGGAACAAGCTATTCGGATTTGTAAACAAGAAAAGAGAACAAGTCTTATTCAAATGACACACAAAAATTCTCGTTGAGGGAGACAATGAACTTACATCTCTTAAAGTCTGCATTTCTGCATAGGCAGTAAGAAGGACCAAGCTTAATCTTATACTAGCAATGCTTTTAACACTAATGGCAACAACAGCTACTTTATGACATATGCCTATTTTCAGCCAGGAGCTGTGTTAGCCAGTTGGCATATACTGCTTCTAATCCTTATATTAAACCTCTATGTAAGCAATACATCCCCGTTCTAAAGAGTAGGAAACAAGGGCTTAGACTTTAGGCAACCTGGTTAACTTTGCATAAATATTAAGTGCCACAACAATAATTTAAATAAACTCTGGTGTACGTGATTCCATTCTCACTCTTGCCAGTTTCCCATGCAAAATATCTTCCTTTGACCAAAGCCCATGATCATAATATTTTTAGGAGAATCTCCACTTCAAAGATTACAGACAAGCTTTACAGGCAGAAGATAAAAGGCACATATTGACACATTAGTTTAGTGCAGCTACATTAGTACATCTATCTTCTAGAGACAAAACTATAATTGGCATATTTATAATTTACATGAAGTGCTATCACCTAATGCCTAAAGTTTACCTCCTAAAAGGCATTTTGTCTAGAGATAAAAGATTCACGTTAAAAGCATTTTCATCAGGTGTACTAAGGAGAGAAAACTTGTCATTAAATTTAAGCAATTAAAATGACTGTTTTGTAGTCTTTACACTGTGATAGTACAGAGGACCGTCCTTCATTTTTAGTTTTGTTCTAGAGATCCCCTAAAATAGCAAAAGTCTGTGAAAGACAGTGAAAACTTCAGAGGAACTAATGTGCTCCTGCAAGTTCCTAGCACCTATCTCAAGTACCCTCACATAATTGAAGCATCAAAGTCCAACGCTAGCAAATTCTTAAAAAGAAAGGCTGGAGTCCTGGAATCTATTATTGCTATTCTAACCTCATAAATACCCTGTGCATTTTTTTCTAATTGGAAGACATAAAGAACAGTTGAGGAGGATGAGCCCTGCTTAATGGATCCGAACAGAAAACTTCAAATATCTGTTTCTTTTGCTTCTCTGTGTCCAAAACAACAGATTGAGTGAAATAACCCCACATGTATGGTAGGAGGCATCCATTAAATTCTTGATAAACATCTCTGTGGGTGCAGTGGGGTGGGAATCCATAAAATCAGAACTGTAGTTGCTTTTGTTTTGAAAAAGAAACTTTGAAGTTATTCATAAATATTTACTTGAATACATGACTCACTTAATTACCTGCAATTACACAGAAAATCTTTTTCA
This sequence comes from Acinonyx jubatus, assembly GCF_027475565.1. Classification (NCBI taxonomy): domain Eukaryota; kingdom Metazoa; phylum Chordata; class Mammalia; order Carnivora; family Felidae; genus Acinonyx; species Acinonyx jubatus. The sequence continues at coordinate 21,470,404 of NC_069393.1, forward strand.
TTAATATTCAGACTACCGCGGTTCAACTTCTGTATGTATTTTTAATGTTCCCTCTATGTTAAAATGAGCTAGATTTAAAAATGGTGAAAACGATATTTATGATAACATGATAATGTTCCAAAGAAATTTTCCAATTTTGTAAAATGCCAAGATAAATTGCCTAGTGATGAAATCACTGCATGTAAAGCCTAAATAAGCCAGCATGGTGGAAATGACAAAGGAAAATTACACAATGTTCCCAGATAAATTATCTAGAGGTTAAGCTTCATGTCAAGGAATTAGCTTGGTTTGCTATAATTATCGCTTAATTTTTCTTTAAGTGCCCACAAAACATAGACATTAAAGATGACACCAATGCTTGGAATTATGAAGTCTATATTCTCAGGCAAAGCATATTTATTTCATGGGCTACATATGTGCTATTTGCAAAAATTACTGTGCACAAACATCATATCAAGGTTTATCCAATTTAGTTTCTGATATATGTCTTTATTTGTATTTCTAATTTATTGAATAGACTGTGTACTTGAGGGGGGGGGGAGTCACTGTTAATTAGAAGCTTAAGAGATGAGGGTTCCTGTAAGTCTCCAAATTCCTTGCTGTACTGAAGTCACACTGGTTAACAATGAGCAGCACTGAAAGGAACATGAAAAGTAGAATAAAAGCTCATCGTCATCACAAGTTCACTGGGTGCTACCCTGTTTGGGTGCCATGTAGCCCCAGCTGCCTCCATAAAATCTTGCTCTTTACCCTTAAAATTCACAAAACATTGACTGAATTCCAGGAAGAAAAAGACACTTGAGAGCAGTGTACAGAAATCTTTAAAGTTCATACCAATGAGAAGAGTCCACTAAACTGTTCCTTCCTGGGGACCTAACTACTGCAGGGCATTCCCCAAGCAGTTCCTTCTGCCTAAATGTCATCTTTCCAGAGCTGGCCAAGTCCTTGTCATAACTGAGCTCACCGCTCAAGGGTTCCTACCGCTTAAGGGTCCCTACCACAAGGCCTTGCCTGCTACCTTCCCGCCATGTTTTAAACTCCTTCACTAGCTATAGGGGCCGTCCCTTCTTTGAAATCCAGTCTTTCTCTAGAGTAGAGGCCTCTTGTGTAATTTCCATACTGACTTACTGCTAGTACTACTCTCTAAGTTTGTTGCCTCTTTTGTTCCCAGATGAATCCCTTACACCTAGAATAGTGAGTGCTCAAAAAAGATTTGTTGAAAGAAGAAATGTTATGGTATTGAGGCAGAATCAAAATGATGAACTAGATCTGCTAAATAGCTTTGTACCATTATAGTTTGTTTTAACACACACACACACACACACACACACACACACACACACACACGAAATGCCAAACTTATCTCATGTGCTATGAAACATATAATTTAAAAGACTAGTGAGTTGGGAGTGAAAGATACAGGATGGCCTGCATTCAGTAAACTGTGTAATTACATTCTGAGTTTCACAAGCAAACTTTTTAAGTTCACAAGCAAACTTAAAAACAAAACAACAACAACAAAAAGGCTTCATAAATATCATCTTCAAAACCACCTTGTCCAAAATGCTCAGATTTATTTTTTTAATATAAAATTTATTGTCAAATTGGTTTCCAAAAATGTTGAGATTTATTGCTGAACAAGCAAGTATCTGTTAGATTGCACCTGGAAGTAATTTTTCCTGCAAGACTGAAAACTGCATTAGGGACCTTTGATATGGTGCCCAGCATTACAAAATGCCACTTTATCTGAAATTTATTAAGGACAAAAACAAGCCCCTTCCTCCTCACTGCAAGCTAACCTTAAGTCATGCTGGCTCATGTCCAGCCGCAGCTCAGGACTCAGTACAGACTCACAATCCATTATCTGAAGTTCTGCAGCCAGGAAAGCTTTGGAATTCAAAACTTTCCAGAGTTTAGAAAGGTATATACCAATATTACGGATTCACCCCCACAGTATGTTGGGACCGTACGCCATAAGCAAAGACTTTTTACTTCTGCAGAAAAACGTATGAATATTCACACTATGTTGGGTAAATAAAAACTATAAATAGCTTCACATAAGGTCAGAACAGGTTTTGCTGCCAAATGAGTTCAGGTCGGGTCAGATTTTGCCGCCAAAGAAGTTAGAAAATATTTTCAGGTTTCGTTTTGAATTTTGGAATTATGGAGAAGGGACTGTGAACTTGTGGGATATCAGTGGCTTCCTTTATGGATTTGATGTTCAGGGGCCATGCCCCAAGGCTGCTATACAGAAAATAAATTTATATCAAGTTTCAACTGCCTTTTTTCTAATAAAAAATTGAAGAAAATTTCCAGGTAAATGTACCTCACTAAATTCGATTTTTAAAAAGTGGTATTAGGGGCCCCTGGGTGGCTCAGTCGGTTAAGCAGCTGACTTCGGCTCAGGTCATGATCTCACGGTCCATGAGCTCGAGCCCCGCGTCGGGCTCTGTGCTGACAGCTCAGAGCCTGGAGCCTGCTTCAGATTCTGTGTCTCCCTCTCTTTGACCCTCCCCCGTTCATGCTCTGTCTCAAAAATAAATAAACGTTAAAAAAAATTTTTTTTAATTAAAAAAATAAAAAGTGGTATTAAATTGAGTGAGGGTTTTTAATGAAATTCTGAAATCCTGAAGTAACCTCTCAGGTTCTTTTAATTCATTCACTCTCTCCCTGCAAAAAGAAAGTTTCAAATGTACAAATGTCTTGAGTAAAGACAACATGGAAATCTGCATACTGAAATTAGCAAACTCCAATACTAAGTTCAAGAAAATACCATTACAAATTCATTCTTGGAGCAATCAAGATTTCTGATTCTTGGATATGGATGCACAAGATATTTAAACATTTTAAATGCCTATTAACTATAAAATTGATAGTATTTGCAAAAATAAAGTGCAACAGCCAAGAGAAAAATTAAGAATAAATTTAAAAACATTAAAATTTCTACTTACATAACACTAAAAGAAGAAATATTTGATAGTGATTCATACAGTGAAATGGAAAAGGATATAAAAGCCATTTGACATGGAGTGTACATTAGTCCCCATATACAAAGCACTGGATATGTGATCATGTTCCGTGAACCGTAACTCAACTCATCCCACTCATCAACAAAAGACTTCAAGAAGCTATTTGCTTCTAGAGCAATAGCAAGCAATGTCCAAACACACAAATAAAAATTACAACACAGGTCAACATAGATGTCATGTGTACAAAGTGTGCCCGCACATCACCTCAGTTTGGAGGGCACTCGGCTATCAAGGCACCTAACCAAAGACACTAGAACCAAAATAAACAAACAAAAATTCGAACAATGAAAACTCCAGCAGCATTAGGAATAGTGAATGAAATTCAGAAATGGACATTCTCTTGACTCTTCCTCAAAAAAACAGGTATATATTTGGATAACATAAGCGTCGTAAGAGAAGAAACAAAGACAGCTCTCATACATAAGGCAAGGACATGGGAAAAAAGGCTAGGAAAGAAAGAAAGTTATGAAGTCCACCCGCAGAAGGAACACAAAGTGAAAAAGACTAACCTAAAGTAAGTTATTTTGGATTCTTAGGATGGAAGAGGCAAGCGAACTGAAATGGTGAAAATCCTTTCCTGACATTCCCTAGAAAATCAGCAAACTCACTACAATGAGTTTTACCCAGCAGGGTCTAAATATCTAAGTATTTTTTCCAATCTGCCACTAAAAAGGAAGGGAGGAAGCAAGGGAGGGAGGAAGGAAGTAAAGAAAAAAAAGTCACTGAATGAAAGGCTAGAGGACCTAAGTTTTCAACAACCATCGGCAGTAAAATATATGACCTATATTCCCACCAGATGGGATGATGGTATAAAATAAAGACCTAGCACTTCTACCAAATACTAATGGTGTTTTTCTAAAAAGCAAATCTGACTTCAATACTCATCTGCTCAAAGCCTTTTGGTGAACCCAGAACAATAAAGAGATCTTTAGCTCAAACTTCTTGAGTTGGCCCTCATCTTTTTTCCATCTTTGTATCTTGCAATGACACATCCCTGTCCACTATACTCCAACCACACAAAACAATGTTTAGATTACAAAGCAGGAAGCAGGTGGCTTCAAATCTTTCTCTCTCTTTCATCCCACACTCTATTTGGAAGGTTCTGACCCTCTGGGGAGCACTTAGAAAACACGTATCTTCTTAACATCAATTCAAGGATGCCTTCCTCTATCTATTCTTTCCTAACATCACCCTCAGATGGAATTTCCTACTCCCTCATTCTGCCACCAACAGAACCTGAATTCACCTTTATTTGGTACCCTTAATACTTTCTGCATGGATTGGTTTACCATAGCTGGCCCTGGCCCAGTAATTAAAGACTCTCCACTACATAGCATCTGCTGAATAACTAAATTAATTGAAAGGACTTCAAGCACCATCACATGTTTTATTAAGCATGCTGAAGTTGGGAATCTGGACACCACACCCTTCTCTGAATGCTCCTATGGATTGAATTGTACCCCGTCTCCAAATTCATATGTTGAAGGCCTAACCCCCAATGTAATTGTTTGAAGACAAGGCTTTTAGGGGGTAGTCAGGGTTAAATGAGGTCATAAGGGTGCACTGCTTATCCAACCGGTCTTACAATAAATCAGTCTCTCCCTCCTTATCCTCCTCACCAAGGAAAGGCTTCATGAGCATACAGTGAGAAGGCAGCCATCCACAAGTCAGGAAGAGCCCTCCGTACCAGGACCCACCATGTGGGCACTCTGATCTTGGATTTGCATTCTCTAGAACACTGCGAAAATAAATGTATGTTATTTAAACTATCCAGTCTATGATATTTTGTTATGGTAGCTTAGGCCAATTAAATGCAGATGCCAAATAAATAAAATCACCAAATGACACTTTTCACACTTATTCTTTGGTGGCTGACTCAGCTAAGTACTTCCGGCAGTCAGTATAATATTATGTGGGCAAAATGGCCTCATTTGCCATTTCTTCTTTAAAATCAGGCAATCTATAGAAGGTTGAAATCCACAATAACAACCACTTTGATTTTAGGTGTTATCATTTCTAACATCTCTTTTGAAAATATGGCCCTACTGATTATTTTTATTTTACTCTCCTAATATCCCTGATAGCTGTGTCAGACACATGAACCCCATTTTATAGCTGAAGAGTTTGACTGTTCTATTCAAGACATCCGGTTGGAAGCAGGGCTATATCAGAAGCCAGCTCTCTTGACTTTCAGCAAATCCTTCTCTTTATAACCAGCACAAGGAAAGATAAATAGCTACAGGATATGGATACACACACACATACACGCTCACACACATACACACCCATGCACACTCCCTCTTCACATTCAGAGCAAAATACAGAAATTATTAGGAAAAAACATTTCCTCACATCAATTTGCATCCTTCTATCTCTGAGCAAAATACAAAACACTTCCTGTGCACTAAAGAAGGAATAATATCATGATTCCATTGCATCTAGTTTGCTGGCACCAATATTAAATATGTCTCATGAGAGACTTTATACACAAATTCCCTAAACATGGGATCTGTTCTGAAAACAACAACAACACATAATTTTTAAGGCCATTTTGAGACATATTCCTATACAAAAAGGATTCCACACTAAATTTTATTTTAAAACCACTCCATAAATAATTAGGAATATTTCAAACATTTGGGGAGCTTGTTGCAACAAAATGTGCCAGGTTGCATATAGTTCCCACCTGAAATGCTTTCATTTGACCACACCCACCGATGCTGCAGTGTAGGTCATCTAGAACACCCGAGACCTTCTGGAATATTTTGTTCAGAAGGAAACAGAACACACACACACACACACACACACACACACACACACACGCATATGTGTGTGTATACATATATATCCTTTTTAAGAAAACAAAAAATTATTATATTTTTAATCCAGAAAATATTGCGAGAAAGAGGCCTATTCATTTAAAAGATACCTCCTACTTGGTATGTATCTACTCTAACACTAAACATTCTTGGTGAATTCTGGTCAGTAAATGAGAGAGATCTTTCAATGGGACATTTATTTAGTGTCAGCTGCATACAAGGAACATACTGAGGGCCTCCTGAGGTGAATACCAGCAGGTTCAATATAGATAAGAGAATAGGACAGGTACACGATACCTTGAAAAAGAAGCAGAATGTGTTAAGTGTCTTGATAGTATAAGGTATTGTTGTCAATCCAGAAGACTGACTTCTAAGCAGGGTGAATTGACAGATTTCAAGAAGAAAGCAAGATCTGGCTTGTACTTTGAAGGATGGGTAGGATTTCACCAAGCAGGCTGGCACAGAAATGCCTTCTCCATGGACAAAGGACAAGCATCAGAAGAAATAATTAATTTGGGGGCTGGTAAGATCTCCAGTTTGGATGGAGTCAAATACGAATGAAGTAAATGGTAAAGGAGGACAAAATCCTGGGATGTGGGTGCAGGTCAGATTGGGAAGGGCCTTGGGCTCTGTAGTGAGGAATTTGGACTTCACTAAGCAGGCTGGAAGGAGTTTGGAAGGTACTGAGGCAGAGTGATAATGAAGGCTTCATAAAGAGTACCCTGACAGCAGCTGGGAGAGTATAGCACATATGAGGGAAGGAATCAAAGCAACTGACTTCATACTATGTCTGAGAAGGATAACCTTATATGAGGAGAAGTGGAACACAGCTGGTAAAATTTCAAGGAAGAGAGAAAAAAATGCTCATGTTAAAGGATTCCAAATAAAGGCTCAATGGATTTACAACCGACCCAGCCACTGCTCACTTTCATCTGGATTGCACTGTCGTGGCTCATGATGTGTGTCTGGGCTCCCCATGACACTCCGTGTTCAGAATCATGGTGGAGCCTGTCAGACACTTAAGGCCATATCTCATAAACATGAGCAAAGCTGACAGCTTTCCTTGAGACCAGCACCACTATGCCAAGCATTAAACAAATCATTTGTGCTGTGCAGCTGCGACCTGCTCCCTTGGGAAATCAGAATAGCACCTTTGCAACATCATCAATCCCTGCGGAGACGACATACAAGAAGTCAAGGCTGACTTAAAGCTCGTCTGCACAGCTTCACCGTCTGTAGGATGTGGAACCACTGCCCTAGAATATGGCACATTCATAAACGTGTCCTCAGAGTAGTCTACTGATAGTAGCTCCTTTAAGAACACCAAATGAACCTTTCCATAAATAACAAACAGTGCTGTTTGTTAACAATTAAAAAAAACTGTTAATGCTGACAATTCAGTGAGGAGTTGATATCTTTATCTTCTCTACTATAATCGTCCATTCCCTACATGTCCATTGGTCAAGCATACATTACGTTGGGTCAAGGAAGCATTTTAAAGAGTCACTATTATATATAATGGCCCTAGCTATTAGAAGATATTATCTGAAGATTCTAATTATAGATAAAAAAAATATATAGTATACATTTTCCTTAACTAGCTCTGAACTAAAATCCTATTTTAGGAATTTGTTTTTCTTTGTTATAGCTATACAAATGTCTTTTCCGCTGGTATACACCCTATGGAAGCCAGTTTATTAGCCACAATGGATCAAAAGCAAATGCTAGACCTAGGGAACTACCTTCCCCCCCAACCCTCATTTTCAAAATGTACTAAAAAGTTAGGAGCACATTTTAAGATATACACATTCAAGACAACCAAAATGAATCTACAGGTTTATAGTAATCATCTATTGATATTTGGGAGATTCTTCAATTTACATGGAAAACAAAATTAATTTTATAAATTGTAATGGAAAGATGAGGCATATGGCTGTATAACTGCAGAGTCTATTGCAAATTGAGATTTGTCAGCCATAAGCTGATCAATAATTAAAATGGAGTTCACCTCCATGCTGTAATTTTAAAGTGTAACTACAGGTTTCCCTAAGTTTGCCTCAAATATGTGTTAAAGCTAAACATCTATACCATAATAATATTCATTAGTAATTGTACCCTGTTGATTAACAAGCACTCTGGAAAATTTAAAGGGAAAAAAGCACACCCACCCACATAATTAGGACATGTGTTTACTTAATAATCCTGAATATCGCTATGAAAAACACACCACTTCAGTGAAATCTAAATGACTATATTTAACCTTTTAAATATTTTAGCAATGCATCTGAGTTGTGATGTTTGTCTCCAACACAGAACACACCCATTATTAATAGACCTGGAAAACAAAAGCAATCTGATTCTAGCAGCTTCTTAAAAATCCAATCTCTGAAAAATCCAGCCTGAAGATCACTTCCTCCCCAGAGCCAGAGAACAATACAGAGAACATGTTGCTTATTCATTTCTTACCTTTTTTCCTTTCCTTTTCCTGTGAGCAGGTTTTGCATTTTTCTCCTTTGGTTCTTCACTCATCTTTCCTTTAAATCAGGTGAGTTTATAAAAGACAAGAGATCACCACCCGTATTCCAACATCCAAAACCAGGACAAAGAGTCAAAGCATTGAGACCAAAGTCCATTTACGGGTGCTCCCCAGGCAGGCAGCCGCTGCTTCAGCCCAGCCCTTGCTGCTGTCAGAGACCCACGGGCTGCGAATGTGGCACCGTTCAGCTTCTCCTCAGGAAGAAACTGGGTGTTCTCTACATCAGTCAATGATTCTCACAATGAAAATCAATATTTCAGCCTTTCATGTTTAACTAATCATTACCCTGAGATAAAATCTTGACAACACTTTGTTGCTTGTTCCTCCACAGTGATTCCAGCCTGTAAATGGTGAGAGAGAGAAAGCGAGAGGGAGACGGAGACACACACACACACGCACACACACCCTCACACATACAGAAATAAGCTACAGACTGCTGACAAGTCTCCTGAAGCCTTCCCAGAGGCTGATTTGCTGCTTGTGGCAGGCTGGGAAGCAGAATGTAAATTGTTCTGAGGGCTGCCGGCCTCCCATTCGAACACATGTGTTGAATGCATCAGGGCACAGCAGAGGAGGAGGCGGTCCAAAGAGTGATAAAAGATCAGGTTACAGGTTCGCAAAAAACACTTGGGTGATTCAGACAATAAAAGAGACCTACTACTACTGGCAAAGCCAAAGGTTACACTTTCTCCATGCTTACTTCTCTTTATGTGATGAGCAAAAAGATGGGCAAATTGCCAATCTCCGGCTAAAGATTTCTAATGAAGGGCTAATTACAAAAGGTCCCATACCTAATTTACCCTCATTTGTATTTGATCATTGGTTTCCTGCCATGAATATACCAACCAACCAACAGCAGAAGCCCTCCAGAACACTCAGGAAGTATGACGAGCAGAGCCGCCGTCTACACATGTAGACACAGTACATACTCCTATTACATACTCCATGCCACACACTATCCTAACGGAGGGCTGCAGGGCATTTTCTGGATACCTGGGAGGGAGGGGGGGAGCTCCCACCTGAGGAGAAACTCCCTGACCCTGCTTTCCATCCATTTAAACATAGCTGAATTTGAAGCAGAAACCGTCATGTAAGCATCTCTTGAAGAGCGCTAGATACATTCTGATTCAGGAAGGAACAAAGTTGTGAGCCAACACAGGCCACCACGAAGACTGAAACAGGTCTCTCAAAGCAGATAACTCACACGGGTGTAAAGACAGGAAGAGTGAACAGGGGAGGAGGAGATGAACAGCAAGGTCAGATCCATCCTTAGGGGCCCAGAAGCCAGGAATCAATCATTTCCTTTCTCGCTCTAACAACTGTATTCAGGAGCAATTGGATTAACATTTTTATTCACAAGAAATTGGATTAAAATGATATAAAGCACAGCATTGCAGAGAAAACCATATCACAAGGACTAATTTTCAGTATTGTGTGGGGGAAGATTTAGCACTGGTTTGAGGAAATGATGCTAAAATATTGACCCAAAAGGGCAGATGTTTATACTCAAATATTCCCCATTCTTTACCTAACATAGGAAGGGGGTTTTTGTTTATATGCAAACATTCCTTCGACCATACCTCAAATCACCAGCCCCCACCCCAGAAAACCTGAGTGTGAGGGATGCTTGAGATATCCCCCTGTGGCCAAGCAGGCCAGGGCCATGGGTGCAAATGGCCTTTCCAAGAGCTACCTGGATTTTATGAACTGTAGGTTAGCTACTGGAGCTACCCACTATGAGGTTTCACATTGTTTCTTTATAATAATGTACACCTCAGTAAGTCTGATGTGGCCACAATTCTGAATGGTGTCAGGCTTGTAACCCCATACTGCAAGTTTCTGCTCAGACTGTGAACTGCTACCTTTCCATCGTCCCCACTTTCTGCTGCTATTTCTCAACATTCCTCTTGTCACACAATACGAGGTAAAAAAATCATATTATGGAAGAATAAACCTTTCACCTTCTTCCCTGATTCAACCCTTCTCATCTTCAATGCACAGGGAAATCTGGGCACTAGGCAGTATCTTATTGTCTCTATCCTTCATATGCTTTAATCAGATAAGCCTGGGTTTGTTACTTGCTGACCTTTTGAGGGACAAGGGTGAGGTAGGTACTTTATACAAATTCTGTATAAACCAAAGGATGTACGCAGGTGGAACCGAAGTCAGACTATCTAAATCTTTGCATTCTTCACTAGCTAAGCAACAGTGATACTGCACCCATTTAGAGTAGAATCCTGACATTTTGATTCCTGGTATCTAAAGAATGACTGAGTTGAATCCCCTTCCAGAAAATTCTTTGTCAATAATTATTTACTGAGTATCCAGAGTAGAGCCTCTCTGAACAAAACAAAACAAAGGTGTACAGAAATTGAGACTAAATTTAGTCCATTTGTATAAAAATTGATAAATTAGGATTATCAAATCTATAAAAAAACAACTAACACAAAATTTCTGGCCAAGTAAATAGCACAAGAATGGGTTTGGAGAAAATGTTGTTATAATAACTTCTTTAAACTACAAAAGTGTGCTTAAATTGATGAAAAGTTTAGGAAACTGATGAAATAAACTGGAACTGACAGGAGAGAATGGGGTTGTGAGTGATGATAATTGCCCGTGTCTTTGATAAAGCATGATCTTCACTATTCACTTATATACATGTTGCTCATGTTATTAGCTAAAGTGCTCTCTGCTGGTTGGATAGAAAAAAACAGGACTTTTAGATATAAAATTATATAGCAAAATTCTACAAAAGATCATTTTAGGAAGGAATTAACCTTACCGATAAGGAATTCATAAATCTGATGGAATAATATTTCCAGATGTCACATTGTATAATCAAATCTGATAGAAAGCCCAGTTTCAAAAATTAAGTTTTAAATATGTCAAACTGTATACTTCAGTAACAAAATGAATTAAGGTATATTTTGATAATAACAGAATGGGGTGATGTATATAATATGTTTGATGTTTGTTTTCTGTAACTTGATAAGTTCTACGCATTTTAGAAGGAACAAATCTCTAAAAGTCTATAAGGCAAAAAGCTTTTCTGTGTCAGAATTAAGGCCTTAAAGCATCGCAAAATCAATAGTAATTTAATTCCTCACAATACAAAACATATTTCACTTTGTGAAATTAGACAAATTTCATTAAAGTCTGAAAAATTAAAACTTAGATGTAACAAATAGAAAAATTATTCCTTATAACTGTTTAAAGGTCCTTCCTACACTTGTACTCTAGAAATACGCATTCACAGAAATACTGTTTTTAATATGCCCAAAGGTGTACCAGTGCACATTAAAATTGCCCTGAGTAAAAATCTAAAAACAGTCTGCAGGTAAATCCTTGTTCCAAAAATCTTAAATGTTAACTACTTTCCAAGAATTATCTCTTTTTCATCCAAATTCTAAAATTCCTCAACCCTTGAGGAAATTAAATTCAGTCTAAGAAAAAAACTATAAGCTAAATACACTGAAATTATCAACTTGGAAACAAAGCCCTCTATCAGGTCACCAAATTGGAAAACATAACTGGATTGCAACGCTCCAAACATGACTCCACAGAACCGCCTGCCTAATTAGAGTTTACTCCAGATAGAAACGATCCTAAACTAGTTGATACAGATCTACTGAGACAGTTCTATTTTTAAATTAAATAACTCGCATAAGAGGACAACAACCAGGGCCAAGTTAAGTCTCGTAGAACAGATCTATTTTTAAAATGAAAGTGGCTTACCATAGGAGAAATAGTGGGGCCAGGGTTATTAGGAAGCAAACGTGTTATGCTATATTCTGCATAAAATCCACTTGAAAACACTAACACTGATGTAATTTCTCGGCTAAAATTAAAGCACATCAAATTAAAAGTGAAAAATAAAACTTTCCATTGAAGTTCAGCAGAAATACCTATATGAATAAGCTAATTTTATTTTTAAGGCTGGGGCGTCATGTACATACTGTAAGTTACACTGCTGGCTGGCAAGCTAAAGTAGGTGCTAAATCTTACTAAGAGCATTCCCTTGATACCACTCATTAGTCCTCAATGTTTCAAATACTTGTACAGCTAAAGGCAAAACTACAGGCAAATGAGCTATTTTCTGGAAACCCTAGAATCCTCAGCACAGAGGAAAATGTGGAGATGTTGTTCTCTCTTCACCCACCTGTGGCCCTGACAGATCTTTCCTGAGGTTAACCCAGCCAGTTAATAGCAGAGCTGGGACCAGAGGCTGTTCTACGGATTCCTCCACTGAAGGGCTCTCTTTCCACTACACCAGTATCTCCCAGAGAGGATAACATGAATCCACAGTGAGGTTTGAAATCATCTCCAGTGGTAAGCAAACATGCCTTCAATAGTTATGCATGTACTTTAAATAAAAAACAACAACAACAACAACAACAACAAACATAACTAGGGTTTATTGGGTGCATGTTGTAGAAACTTCACTGTGAGGTTTTGGTATTTACCTTGCCCTATATTGGGTGAATGCCAGGAGAGAAGAAAACACAGGAAGTGTATCACAGAAATAGTCACTTCATAAGTCGAACTGGCCACTCTCTTTCCCAAAGATTTGAGGTTGCCTTAGGGGAAGTTTGGTCTGAGGTTGCTTCCACCATAACCCCACTATTGCCTCATATTCCCGCTTGCCCACTACCTCAAGTGATGTGCTAGCACCCCTAAACTTCTGGGCTATCCCTGGTAATGATTTACAAGTACAAAAAATATCACAGTGTAATTGTATGTATCAAATTCATCATGTTTGGGGCACCTGGTGGCTCAGTCAGTTACGCATCCAACTCTTGGTGTTGGCTCAGGTCATGATCTCAAAGGTTCATCAGTTCAAGCCCCACACCAGGCTCTGTGCTGACAGCATCAAGCCTGCTTGGTATTCTCTCTCTCCCTCTCTCTCTCTGCCCCTCCCCTGTTCGCCCTCTTTTCTCTCTCTCTCTCAAAACAATTTTTTTTTAAATTTTAAAAACCAACATGTTTTACAGAACATCTTGATATTTCTAAAGTGAGTGAAAACATCTGAAGAAACACACTTTGTATTTAAGCCGCTCATCTTCTTCAAGTCTGCACATTGAACAGTGACACACAGTGACATCTAGACGTTGGCTTAGAACAACAGAACACTCAGGTAGGTGTGGGCATGAGGCGAAGTAGAATGAGAGAGTGAATGGAGTCTCAATTTTCAGCCCCTTCTCAAATATCACCATGATTTTTGCCTTATCCAATGGCCATCTGTACTACTCATTAGTGTTTTTAAAATAAAAAAAAATTTTAACCGGGTTTGCTCTAAGCAACATTATCTGTGAAGTTACATTTGATATACTGGCTCCATTTTTGACAATATATCAGAACCCTTCAGGCAGGTTCATAGCAGGAATATCCTATTTTGTCCTGGGTGTTCTTTCTTTCCTGAGTATTTAGCCATATGCCCATTAAAATAGGGAGAGACAGAATGCTCCTATAAAAGAGTGATTTGTTTTTTGTTTCTTTTCTTCCTGAACCTATGCTTTTTCACTAGTATAATTTTCTGAGCAGGGCAATTTTCTTTCCCCAGGCTCATAATTCTCTTTAGAGGCCCAGTAGTATTTACATGCCAGATATGAGTCCTTTGGGGAAGTGAGAACTGATGAGTCATTCCTGTGATCTTCCCTAAATCCATGTGCTTTATCTAATAACAATAGAGATCCTAAATGATTTTAAAAGAACCACGGTGACAGATTCAAAAGAAAAGTCCCTTGCTTTACAAAAGGTAATCTCTAGCAATGCTAATATTAAAATGATTAAGAACTATGGATGCTTATGTCTGGGTCCACACCCAAATGGGGCCAGTAGTTCTGCTGAGTTTTTTTCACTGCTGTGGAAAAGGTATGCGAAAGTTGGCCAGATACAGCTCCAAGGGCACCCTTCCCCATTAGATGTCTACCCAGGACAGTTTCTGCTTCACATCCACCCCACATGGTAATATTGAAACATTTATTCTTTCAATGACTAAAATAGAAGGGATTAGAAGAAAATTTTTATTTTTAAAAACTTTCACATAAGCTGTATCTCACAGTATCTGAACATTTTTTACTAATGTTAACGCTGCCTTGACTAAAGCTATCACGATATAATGACGAGTATACCCACACACCTCCTACTTTCATTTTGCTTAATAATTGTTGGCACAAATGCTTGAAATCATTCTTTCATGGAACAGGAGAAGGCATGGCTGGAGAGATTTTTCTAGCAGCAAAAATTTTTAAAAACAAAGGAGGAGCTACAATAAAAGGGGGATTGGTTATTGAAGCAGAGAGTTTGTGAAATGAACACGAAGAGAGCTGTTCTAGGAGCCTCCTGCCCACCTCTACTCACACACATGAAACCAAGCTGTTGCCTCATTTAGCCGCATGTCCAAGATCATATTGGAACTAAAGCCAGGCCAAGGATCCAGCCAATGACGTTTTCACCATGTCATGCATGGTTAATCCTCAGATTAGTTATGAGAATTACAAAGTTAAGGTAATATTGTTAATTTTACAAGGTATATATTGAATGTCACACAGTGCTCTGAATCTGTCATGGTCCTTGACCCATATTTCTCCAACCAAATAAGTGAAAGTACAAAGTCCTCTTGAAGTGAGGGATTCCAAGGCAATGTCAATCCTCTTATAAACATTCTTGTTTGTTTGTATTATTGATGCTTTTGACATAAAATTATGAAATGATGCCTCTAACTCTAAATGATTTATGCGTTTAAGACATGGTAAGATGACTCAGAAATTCTCATCAAGATAAGCAGTAAGAATAACATTCCCCCAGGGGCGCCTGGGTGGCTCAGTCGGTTGAACATCCAACTTCGGCTCAGGTCATGATCTCACGGTCTGTGGGTTCGAGCCCTGCGTCGGGCTCTGTGCTGACAGCTCTGAGCCTGGAGCCTGCTTCAGATTCTGTGTCTCCCTCTCTCACTGCCCCTCCCCCACTCTCACTTTGTCTCACTCTGTCTCTCAAAAATAAATAAATGTAGAAAAAAAAAATTTAAGAATAACATTCCCCCAGAATTTGTCATTCAGTATCAATCTAAACATTCCTCATTGATGTATAAATATGTGTGTTTCCTTACACCCTCACCAGCATATCCTAGAATCAGTTTTATAACATTTGCCAAATTGACAAGAGAAAAATATTATCATGCTGGGTTTTAACTTGCATTTCTCTGATTGGTAGAAAAGTTGAATCTCTTCACGTTTATGAATTGCTGTTATTTCTTATTTTGTGAATTTTATTTTTGTGACTATACCTCAAGTCTAGTAGGATAATCAGTGGAGGTGAACTTATTTCTAGGCCTAAGGATCCAAGGAATAAGAGACACATAGCTCTACTCTAATCAAAATGAGAAATGAGGATGTGACCAGGGAACCACAACTGTTATCTAAGTCAGTTTCTAGAAACAGCCATACATACACACCATTTTCTGGCATGACATCTTTAGCTACCTCAAAGCCAGGGTTGGGATAATAAACATGTCCAAATCCTGCTCCTTTCTCACCCTTACTACAAAAGATTTTTTAAAGAATGAGAACTTTTCCATATAAATTAAGGTTAGCTTGATATAATTAATCTTTATACTAAGATTCTGTATTAAAATGTATTGATTCTCTAGGATTGTTCAGTACAACAGCTTACAAAGTTATTAAGAAAGTGCTCCAAACAATTAACCCAAGTATGCAGGCCATCTTTATCCCTCAACTCTCATAACAGAGTCTGTAAAAATATTTTCACAAAAGCAAATTCAACATTTACACTTAGACATAAATACTAAAGATAATGCTCACCCAGAAATGGAAAACATCCCCAAATAAATGCACAGAACACCTTCACGGGGAATCTGGTCTACCTCAGCTGACCAGGCTTTTTTCAGGCTTGAAGGACAGAAAAATCTCCCAAAGAAATGGATTCCAAGCTGACCTTCTCTAACTCTGTGGGAGTAGACAGAACAGAGGCAGGCCTCATTTTATCACCCTTCACTTTTCTGCACTTTGCAGATAATGTGTTTCTTACAAATTGAAGATCTGTGGCAACCGTGCCTTGGGCAAGTCTACTGAAGCCATTTTCCAACAGCATTTGCACACTCCATGTCTCTGAGTCACATTTTGATAATTCTCCCAATATTCTAACTTTTTCATTATTATTGTATTTGTTATGGTGATTTGGAACCAAGGGTCTCTGATGTTACGACTGTGAATGTTTTCAGGCAGCACAAACCACGCTCCTATAACATCACAAACTTAGCTGAGAAAAGTTGTGTGTGTTCTGACTGCTCCACTGACTGGCCGTTCTCCATCTCTCTCTCTCTCTCTCTCTCTCTCTCTCTCTCTCCTCATGCCTCCCTTTTTCCTGAGACAAAACAATATTGATATTAGGCCAGTTATAAACCCTAAAATGACCCTGAAGTGTTGAGGTGACAGGAAGAGTCACACGTCTCTCACTTTCAATCAAAAGCTAGAAATAATTAAGCTTAGAGAGAAAACATGTCAAAAGCTGAGATAGGCTCACAGCTCGGCTTCTTGCGCCAGCCATGTTGTGAATGCAGAGGGAAAGTTCTTGAAGGAAATTCAAAGTGCTGCTCTGGTGAGCACACGATTGCTAAGAAAGTGAAACATCCTTATCACTGATATAAAGGAAGTTTGAGTGGTCTGGATAGAAGATTAAACCAGTCACAACATTGCCTGAAGCCAAAGCCCAATCCAGAAAAAGGCCCCAATTCTCTTCAATTCTATGAAGACAGAGAGGAGAGGAGAGGAAGCTGAAGAAAAAAAGTCTGAAGCTGGCAGAGGTCTAATGAGCTTTGAGAGGAGAAGGAGTCTCCATAACATAAACATGTAAGGTGAAGCAACAAGTGCTGATGTAGAAGCTGCAGCAAATTACCCAGAAGATTCTCCTAAGATAATTCATGAAGGTGGCCACACTAAAAAGAAGATTGTCATTGCAGACAAAACAGCCTTCTACTGGAAGATGTCATCTTGGACTTCCAGAGCCATACAGGAGACATCAAGACTTGGCTTCAAAGCTTCCACGAACACAGCTCTCTTGCTAGAGGCTAACACAGCTGGTGACTTGGAGTTGAAGCCAGTGTTCATTGACCATTCTGAAAATCCTAGGGCCCTTAAGAATTACCCTAAATCTTATCAGAACAACAAAGCTTAGATGACAGCACATTTGTTTACAACACGGTTTACCGAATATTTTAAGCCCACAGGTGAGATCTACTGCTCAGAAAAAAAGATTCCTTTCAAAATATTACTGCTCATTGACAATGCACCTGGTCACCCAAGGGCTCCTATGCAGATGTAAAATGAGATTCATGCTGTTTTCAAGCCAACTAACACAACACGCATTCTACAGTCCATGGATCAAGGAGAAATTCTGATTTTCAAGTATTATTTAAATTATTTAATGTATTTAAGAAATACATTTCGGGGCGCCTGGGTGGCTCAGTCGGTTGAGTGTCTGACTTTGGCTCAGGTCATGATCTCGCGGTCTGTGAGTTCGAGCCCCACGTCAGGCCCTGTGCTGATAGCTCAGAGCCTGGAGCCCGTTTCAGATTCTGTCTCCCTCTCTCTCTGCCCCTCCCCCACTCATGCTGTGTGTCTCTCTCTCTCTCTCTCTGTCAAAAATAAACATTAAAAAAAATAAAATAATAAAGAAAAAAAAAGAAATACATTTCATAAGCCTATAGCTGCCAAGGATAGGGATTCCTCTAACGGATCTAGGCAAAATCAGTACAAAACCTTCTGGAAAGGATTCAACATTCTAGATGCCATTCAGAACATTCATGAGTCATGGGAAGAGGTCGAAATGTCAACACCCACAGGAGTTTGATAGAAGTGGATTCCAGGCCTCGTGGAGGACTCTGAGGGGTTCAAGACTTCAGTGGAGGAAGTCACTGCAGGTGTGGTGGAAACAGCAAGAGAACTAGAAGTGAAGTCTGAAGATGGGACTGAATTGCTGCAATCTCATGATAAAACTTGGACAGTAAGGAGTTGCTTCTTATGGACGAGCAACAAAAGTGTTTCCTTGAGATGGAATTTACTCCTGCTGGAGATGCTGAGAAGATGGTTGGAATGACAACAAAGGATTTAGAATATTACATAAACTTAACTGATAAAGCAGGGCAGGGTTTGAGAGGATTGACTCCAATTTTGAAAGAAGTTCTATTGGGGTGCCTGGGTGGCTCAGTCAGTTAAGCGTCCAACTTCAGCTCAGGTCATGATCTCATGGTTCGTGGGTTTGAGTCCCTCATCAGGCTCTGTGCTGACATCTCAGAGCCTGGAGCCTGCTTCAGATTCTGTGTCTCCCTCTCTCTCTGACCCTCCCCCGTTCATGCTCTGTCTCTCTCTGTCTCAAAAATAAATAAACATTAAAAAAAAAATTGAAAGAAGTTCTATTGTGGGTAAAATGTTATCAAACAGTACCACATGCTACAGAGAAATCGTTCATGAAAGGGAGAGTCGATCGATGTGGCAGAATTCACTGTTGTCTTATTTTTAAAAATTGCCACTGTCACCCCAAACTTCAGCCACCCTGGTCCATCAGCAGCTATTGATATCAAGACAAGACCCTCCACCAACAGAAAGATTACAACTCACTGAAACTCAGATGATTATTAGCATTTTAAGCAACAAAGTATTTTAATTAAGGCATGGACATTGTTTCTTTAGACATAATGCTATTGCACATTCAGTAGGCTACAGTATAGTATAAACATAACTTTCATATGCACTGGAAAACAAAACATTCATTTGACGGCTTTCCTGCAATGTTTGCTTTATTGTGGTGCTGTGGAACTGAACCCACAATATTTCCAAGTTATGTCTGCATTCAAGAGGACAACACATATGTCCATGCAAACTTTTATCACCTTCAAAAACTGTTATGCCCAATATTGTGGTCCAATAGAATAGTCTGAAACTTAATAAATTATGTTGCCTATAAGCTCCTGGCACAACACTTATATCATGTTGTGTGTATATGCCAGGCACCAGTACAAGGTCTGGTACAGAACAGGTGCTTCATAAATACCACCTGCATTAACGAATGACAGAATTATAGAGCCCTGTGGCATGCCAGACATTACCCTACATTGGAAGTGTTGTGCTCTCTAAAATTTCCAGTCCTATCTTTATGTTTTGATGTGGTGTGGGAGAAGGCAGTGACATAGAAATCTCAACAGGCTACTTCCCACACAGCACCAAAATACAAAGATGGCAGTTTTTTTTTATTTCCTCAAACCACCCCTTTCCTTAACCATAGCCCATCTTATCCCAAGCACGACCCACCCCACTCGCCCCTCACTAGAAGCTTAGAGATGGTAAGAGGAAGATTGGGAGCAGAACTAAGGACTTAATTATTTGTTACTAGTTTTTAGCTAAATATTAAATGACTTATTATTAAGACTATATAAAAACAGCTATTTCAAAACTACATGATCAAAATGTCCTTAGCAGGGCGCCTGCATGGGCCAGTCAATTGAGCGCCCAACTCTTGATTTCGGCTCAGATCATGATCCCAGGGTCGTGGGATCAAGCCCCACGTGGGGCTCCATGCTGAGCATGAAGCCTGCTTAAGACTCTCTCTCTCTCTCTCTCTCTCTCTCTCTCTGCTTTGCACCTTTCCCCAGCTCTCTCTCCCTCTTCCCCTCTCCCCAGCTCTCTCTCAAAAAGAAAAAAAAAGTCCTTAGCATTCTGATTAAAATTAAAAGCATGAAAATGTACAAAAGAGAATAACAAAGTCATATAGGTCTTCTAATTTATACTTTCTTGAGGCATTTTTACTGAAGTTCCAGTGGTTCCCTGAATTTCCCTTCCTTCCTTCCTTTCTTTCTGTCTGAGCCTCAGTGATGTCTTAACAGATTCAGACTTACACATTCCCAATTCAGTCTGAGATATTCATTAAGCCTCTGGGATGAGCCAGGCTGAGCTAAGGGCCAAGGGGCAAAATCACAGAGGCCTAGTCAGACTGGTAACTGTACGCCTCCAGGTCACTGTGTTGCTGTGGCCAAGCCTCGGCTGTTTCCTGTCTTGGTTCCTGATTCCCGAAACGAAGAGGAGTTGGCTCTACTACGTGATCTCTAAAGTCCTCTTTCAGTTCTGAAATTCTCCAATTTGGTGACAGTACTTACTACCCTGGCTAGCTAGCATCACCCTGATGAATACAGAAATGAGTACCTTCGAGTGAAGCGCTGCCATAAAAAATAGCTAAAATTGGCCTAGTAGTCAGGCAGTGGGCAGCGAAGAAACTACTGCCAGAGGCTGCAAACCTGGAGATCCTTGGGTGCCTGCAGGTGGGGCACTCGGTACCTCTTGCCCATGGTAACTTGAAGGGCACCCTGCACGTTTGCTGTGCCTGGATGTTCTGCGTGTGCTCGGTGTTCTTGGCAGCATTTCGCAAGGTGTGGGAAGAAAGAGATGATCTTCGGTAAAAATTATCAGAAAAAAAAGAATAGGAGAGAGGAAGTCCAGAAATGTGGGAACTTACAAGGATGGAAAAGGCGAGTGCCTCAAGACCCCAAACAGAAGACTGAGAAACACCTCATAATGGACAAAGGCCCCCTGGCACTCAGCCTTGGGGCAAAGATCAGAGTAAGAAAATGCCTTCTCTCTATTTTAAGTGGTTCCTGAACAGCCACTCCTAAATGAGAGATCTAGCCAAAGGAATGAGAAAGCAAACAAAAAAGAAATTGACAGTTATAACTTCACAGACCTTTGGATGAGGTTACTGGCACCTGGAACTAACTGGAAGGACCCTACCAAGGTTTTAAAAGAATTATATTACTAAAGAAATCAGAATCTCTTCTAAAAAAGATGTAGAGAGTTTGAGCCAAAAAAAAATTTTTTTAAGCTTTGAATCCCCAAAGTTACCTTCCAACTGGCAAGAATAGGACGCAGATGGCAAAAAAATGTATAGCTCCCAAGGATGGCATACTCTATAACCACAACGAACGTGGACAGGTATGAAAGTGAATACAGACAAACCTGCCAGAGGGGAGACAAGGGACACACAGAGAAATGGACAGGGAATTGCTTACAGCAACTGAAAGTAGAATTCAAGTCTAACCAAGGAATTTCAGGGGCACCTGGGTAGCTCAGTCAGTTAAATGTCTGACTTAGGCGCAGATCATGATCTCACAGTTTGTGGGTTTGAGCCTCACATCGGGCTCTGTGCTGACAGCTCAGAGCCTGGAGCCTGCTTCAGATTCTGTGTGTGTCTCTCTCTCTGACTCTCCCTCACTCACACTCTTCTATGTCTCTCAAAAATAAATTAAAAAAAAAAATACATTTAACCAAGGAATTTCATCCAATGCCAGAGCACAAAGACCTCATCATGTATCCCCAAGAGTATTCCAAAATTTCTATGGACCAATGAACTGTGCCCCACCTCCTCCTCCTCTTTTCAACACGGGAGTGATAACTGTGGTCACGTTACGCTCCACCACTGTATACTGATTTAGGGGGAGGGAAGATGCTGTACTTTAAGCTGGATGCAGTGACTGACTGAGACTTTGGAGAAAGTAGGGGACAGCACGTGATCTGGGATGGCAAAAGGGTTGGCCTCTGGCAGAGTCAGCCTGCCATTCAACAAAGATGGGTGCTCCGCTACAGTGTCGAGTTCCCTGGCCAATGGGGCTCCCTTCACCACCTTTACTGTGTCGCTTTGAAGCAGGGCCATATGAGTGGTTCTCACTAACAGAATGAGAATAGAAATGATGTGTAGCACATCCAGGCTAAAGTGGTTAAAAAGTAGGTGCCTTTCCATTTTTCCTTTCTTCATCTCTCAGCTGAAGGGACAGGATTCTAAGGCATCATTGGTTCTTGCAGGTATAAGATAAAAGGAGTCCAGGTTCCTAAATCACAGCATGGAAGACTGCTTGCCAATGCAATAGGTAGAAATAAACTTGAGTTGCATAAAGCTGCTTAGACTGGGACTAATTTCACTCGAATTTTCATAATATAGATTCCAGACTGAAAATTCCTTACGCTTAAGATCCAAGGTGCCCAGGCGTGTTCTCTAAATACCATTTATTCACTTAGAGACACTGGGACTCCTTGGAGAAATGGCTGATCCAAGATCTGAGGCAGAGAAATGTAAGATGAGCCTGCAACATCTTGGCATCTCAGAAGGCAAAGGAGCTATCAAAGTCCACTGGGGTCATGTTAAAGAGGACTCAGAACCAACTTAAAGAGGCTCCCACTGGCCTCAGATGGGTCATCAAAAAGACTAACGTATAGGGTGGACTGAAACACTTCAAATCAGTTTAAATCGCTGAATTATGGTACTGGATAAAAGAAACGTTTACCCTTGGAGGATACCTTACAGGACCAACTCATTCTGAAAACTGCTAAAAAAGGGAAAAGAATCAAGTATCAATCCTGTCTTGACTATACAAACTGTACCTCAAACAGACCAAGCAGTTGAAAAAGGAATGCTTCTCTATGTGGAAATACTCCAGCTAATGAATTAAGAAGGAATGACTGAATTAGAATATCATTACTTTGCAATTCCTAATGAAATGATGTATCAAAGCAATGGTTGCTAAGACTCCTTCCTGAAAAGTAGATGAAGAACTTTATAGTGGCTGGCTGGTTCAAGCTGGTGGCACACAAACCTGTTCACCACTGTTAACACTGTGGTAAGGAAGATAGCCAGACTTTATGTGCTCCCTCATGAAAGTACACAAGAGCACCTGGGAAACAGTCTTACCAAAAAAAAAAAAAAAAAAAGAAAAGAAAAAGAAAGAAGGAAAGGAAAGGAAAGGAAAGGAAAGGAAAGGAAAGGAAAGGAAAGGAAAGGAAAGGAAAGGAAAGGAAAGGAAAGGAAAGGAAAGGAAAGGAAAGGAAAGGAAAGGAAAAACTCAAACCTGAATCTAGTCAAACTTTTCCATCTAACCACCATATTACAAACAGTACAGAGGATTAGAGGCACATGATAACCAGTGTCACAGGGACACAACCAGCAAAATCTAGACTGGGAAAAACTCTACAGAACAAAGTACCGAGTTCTCTCAACAAAATATTACAAGGAGGGGTGGGGAAAGGAGAGGAGGGAGCTTATGGATTAAGCCCGTGAACCAAATGTAGTATGTACACTGACTATATCCTGATTCAAACAAGTTTCCTATCAGGAAAAACAAAACAAAACAAAACAAAACCAACTGTGAAAATATGAACATTGACTGAATAATTCTAAGTTACATAATTAAAACTATTACATTTAGATGCGATGTGGTATTTTATTGAGGGTACTAAAATTACCAATGCACTATCAATGATTCTGGAATTATGCCTTGAGGTAATTGGGGTCAGAGCTATAGATGACAAAGAAATTAGCTATTAGTTAATAATTGTTGAAGCTGAGCTAAAAGGTTCCATGGATCATCATGCTGTTCTCTCTAATGCTGCATATATATGAAATTTTCTATTTCAAAAAGTTTAGGCAAAATAAAAAACGGTAAGTCTCATGTGAACCCTTAATGATTCTGATCCAAAAATCGATTACCAAATAAATTAAATGTTTATGCTTCTATATATAATGACATCACATATGATGCATGATCTATGTGACTGTCATCATAAATTATTGAGAAATCACTGAGCTTTCTTTTTTAAAATTTCAGGTGGCACGGTAGCTTGGATCATCAACCACATGGGTGACAACTGAAGTCACAGATGACTGTGGCATGAAGCATGACAGAACTCTGGCAACAGATGGCATGAAAGAAGAGAGTCCCTTAATCTCCACATAACTGACTTCATCCCATAGTAAACCATATAACCAGTTTAGAGAACAAAAAGGCACTGGTACTCCCAATCAGAAAGAAAAAAAATTCTGTAATTTCTCCCTTTTAACAGATATCGCATTCTTTTTTTTTTTTTTAGTGTTTTATTTATCTTTGAGAGAGAAAGAGAGAGAGAGAGAGAACACAAGCGGTGGTGGGGCAGAAAGAGAGGGCGACAGAGGATCCAAAGTGGACTCTGTGCTGACAGCAGAGAGCCCGATGTAGGGCTCGAACTCACAAACCATGAAATCATGACTGGAGCTGAAGTCAGATGTTTAACTGACTGAGCCACCCAGGTGCCCCAATATCATGTTCTGACTATAAGGTCTCGGGTAGAAAAAAAAAATGTCATTGACTATTATGGGTAAATTATCACACTCATTTTTAAATTTTTTTAATTTCAACCAGCTTCCTCTTGGCATCACTAACCAGCTATTGATTTTCTTCCCAATCAAGAATAACTAAAGATGTAACCTGCCTTTAAGTTTCCACAATTTAGCTCTTCCCTAACAACTGTAAACTGCTATTTGGATTTCTGAAAATAGCCAACAGGGTCTTTGACCCACAAACTCTTTTTTTATGTTTACCCTGGGTAAGTTTTGTAAAAAGCACATATAAAAAACGCAACTACAATTCATTTTCTTTCTGTTTTTCTCCTTCCAGGTGAGGATCTGAGAATAGTCCAAAATTGTTTAATGAAGAATTCACAGCTACCTCTTGGAATCTGGTGAGATAATTTAGCCCTGCTCTGTCCCCTAGAGTAGCAACTATCTACATACGGTGACTGAGCACTTGAAACGTGGTGAGTGCAAACAGAGATATGTTACAAATGTAAAATAACACTCTGGACTCCACAGACTTGGTGTGAAAAAAATGTAAAATATCTTATCAATAATTACTTAGATTTATTCCATGTTGAAATCATGTTATTCTAGATATGTTAGATTAGATGAAATAGTTAGAATTAATCTCATCTCATTCACTTATCTATGAAGCTACTAGAAAATTTGAAATTACAAATGTGGTTTACATTATATTTCCATTGAACAATGCTGATTTAGTGTTTGAAGATTTTACATAGATTAAATTTTAGTGCAGTACGGAAGTCAGGATAGGAAGGAACCCAGATGGGGAAAAAAAGAAACTAACTTTTATGTGCCCAGCGTTTTACCAACAAGCTTTTCACTCTCTGTGTCCTCTAACAACAGCCAGTAGCAAGCTCAGATCAAGATTAGCATGTCACGTAAAAACCAGCAATGATGCCTTGCTCATAGTAGGTATTTCAGAAATATAAGCCAGATAAATGATCTCAGGAAAATCAGCAGCACAGATAATCCAATATGGAAGTTAAAAATATTTACATTTCGTATTACTTATTTCTATAATTTAAAATTTTATAAGCTTTTAGATATATATTATATATATATTATATATATTATATTAAATGTTCACTTATGCATTATAATTTTTATCTGATTACATCCATATAGCAAGCCTCTAAGATATGCACTATTTCCTCCATTTTATAGGTGACAAAACAGGGCCAAAGACATTAAATGACTTGCCTGAGGTCACATGGCCAGCAGGCAGCAGAACCAGTGGTCAAGGCCAGACAGCCCAGCCTAGTTCTTACAGGCAGTTAAGCCACCCAAATCTCAGACTTGAGTATGCTGATGATAAGCAAGTCAAGAGAAATAATAAATCAATATTGTGCAGATGTGGCTCAAAGGGATGAACCTAGAGCAGCGTGTAGTTGTCCATCTGCTTTAGTCCTAATTTCTTTCTTTCTTTTTTTTCTTTACTCTTGGTTTCTTATTCATTTGCCAGGAAGAGAAAGCACCACCTCCCAGGGCACCTGGGTGGCTCAATTGGTTGAACGTCCGGCTCTTGATTTTGGCTCCGGTCATGATCTCACGGTTCATGGGTTTGGGCCCTACATTGAGCTCTGTGCTAACAATGTAGAGCCTGCTTGGGATTCTCTCTCTCCCCTCTCTCTGCCCCTCCCCTGTTCATGTGTGCTTCTGCACTCTCTCTCTCTCTCTCTCTCTCTCTCTCTCTCTTTCTCAAAATAAATAAATAATAAGAACATTATCTTCCCTAGGAGATAACAGCCACCAATCTATTTGGAAGAAAGGAAGGAAGAATTAAGTATAAAATTT
This sequence comes from Acinonyx jubatus, assembly GCF_027475565.1. Classification (NCBI taxonomy): domain Eukaryota; kingdom Metazoa; phylum Chordata; class Mammalia; order Carnivora; family Felidae; genus Acinonyx; species Acinonyx jubatus. Next base: position 21,496,767 of record NC_069393.1, read on the forward strand.
CCAAACTTCTATGCTAGAATGAAAGTAGATCCCATGTTAAAAACTACTTGAAAAAAATAAAAGAACTACTTGAAAAGAAGCCTTGTCATGATAAATGGAGATGCCCGTCAATCCACACAAACAATTGGGAACAGAGTCTTTCAGATTTAGTGGTTCAATCTTACTGTATTTTTAAGATCAGCTGGAAGGAAAGAGAAAAAGGGCACCTGGGTGCCTCAGTTGCTTAAACGTCCAACTTCGGCTCAGGTCGTGATCTCATGGTTCATGGGTTTGAGCCCTGCCTCAGGCTTTGTGCTGTAGCCTGCTTCAGATTCTGTGTCTCTCTCTCTCTCTCTCTCTCTCTCTCTCTCTCTCTCTCTCTGCCCCTCCCCTGCTCACAGTCTGTCTCTCTCTCAAAAATAAATAAACATTAAAAAAAAACTTTTTTAAAGAGAGATTAAACAATACAAACAAAAGTTATACATGTCTTCTGTAAAATCATAAATCCAGTTCATGAATCTTCTGTCTAGCCTTCCTCATAAGACTTTGTGGCCATTTAGAGGCTTGGACATTACAGGAAGAAAAATGTCCAGGCCTCTTGGAAATTACTGAGCACTGGCTCTGAGCCAGAACTAATTCTGCACATGACACTGCAGTCTAACAGCCAGTGTGGAGGTTTCTGGGGTCAAGTTACAAGTCAAGTGTTGACTCAGTCTAGCTCACATTGAGCCCAGTGGCACCTCAAACCCATACTGTGGTTACTTTCTCCCTTTTCAAGTGCAGACTTAATAGAGATATTCCTAAAAAGAAAACCCACTGACTCATAACATAGAAGTTATTTTTGTGGGAACAGCCAAGCACTCTTTGAGCTGCTTTTCCTTGTAATCAAAATCCTAATCAAAGTAATACAACATACCTGAAGGAATGGCAGAGATCAACAATTGCATGAAAGACCTGAGAGATGCAGAGATGGTGATTTCTAGTTTGAACAAGATTATCATGTTTAATCAAGTGGTGAATGGATTTTTACTTGCCATTCAGAACTTGGTCTGCTTAGCAGAACAAGCTGATTCAGCCCCTGAAACCCTCTGGGCTACCACTGACCATGCAAGTGCTAGACCCTAAAAAGCAGAAACACCAAAAACAACCTGCTGACCTCATAAGGATGGTTGGAACATCTTTGGTGTCTTGCCTTAGGTCCACACCTAGTCTCTGACTGTGTTCTACCTATTCATCTGCAACTTTGATCATCTTGCCAAGCTACAGAATCACAATATTTACCAACACTGAAGATATCTTACTGAGCCTTCCTCAAAACCGAGCAGTCATCCTAGATGGGACACATGCATGCCAGAGAACAAGAGATACAAAGCATTGGTGCAGAAGCCAGTTACATTTACAGAAGTGCTGATAGGGCTTAGTGTCCAGCAGTGAACATGGCATGTTCTATTAGTAAAGTCCTAAGTAGAACATTTTCTGTGGCATGACTACATTGCCTCTTTTGACTAATACTGGCTATATGACTCAGCTTGCCCACATTCCCTACTTCTGTCATAACTCCAAGCCTTGTTGTCCAGGCTTCCATTCAATTCTGCAAGCTGTCTGGTATTCTTCAACCAATTCTTTTTCTGTTTAAGTTAGCCAGAATCAGTTTTTTGTTTGCAACTAAGAACAATATATTAAAAGATTTTAGATTTTAGAATCTATAGGGCTATGAACTAGAAGGAAAGCACACGATTACTGTACAATATAGCACCTGAGTGCATACCACCCATAGTCCGTCAACATGCAAAGTAAGACACAGAGAGATTGGAGAGGAGACAAGTGAATAACTGAGCATCTGAGTTATTCAAAAGTTAGACTGAACTATTTCAAGACAGATGAGAGTCTTAGAGTGTAACCCTCACACATTCCCTACAACAAACAGTTCTGGTAGGTTCTCTGGCCTGTTGATGGGCTAAATGCTGCAAGAAGCTGCAGCTGAAGAGAACATTCCACAACTAACCCAAGGAAAGTGCTCCCCACCCTTCTTTCCAAAGGCATACATCCTTGCGGGGGAGAATAAGTAAAAAGAAAATTGGCACTTTTCTTGTTGCTTCCTTGCCTCTGGAACCTCCTTAGCATTTCTGTTAGCCAAGCAGTATGAATGACCCCTATGTCTTTGCTGAACTCACACCACACAGAACACTTTAGAGTTGCCAAGGGCTACAGCAGTACTTAGAACGATAACTGATACTTAAGTAAACACAACAATTAATCTTAAGGAGTTTGATGTACTTATTAATTAACTCTCACCATTATAGGTACCCCCAAATCTAAGGAATTGATGACAATTTTTTCCACCCGTTTAAAACATGTTGTGCCTGCCTTGCAGCCAAGAAATGAAGAAATGTGTTTTAATCAAAAACAATCATTGCCTTATATAAAATTTTATTCCTTTTATCCAGGATGTCTTGCCTTGATCTCTACAAAGTCACTGTCGGGAGAATCAAGTGCTTGAATGTGCTGTAGAAGTGTAAGACGCAGCTGTGGGGCATACAACTCCATGTAGCAAATGAAATTCTTTAATCCATAATCAGGAAAAGGAAAACAATACAAAAATCATGATTTTTTTTTATGTTCCTATTGCTTTCTGGGCACTCTCAATATTTCCAAAAGTATGAACAATGTTTATTAGTTTCCTTTTGGACTTTTAAGGCTGGCTGGCCAAATATGGGTTTACTACAAAAAAATCAAATATGTACTAAAAGTAATTTTGATGAAAGAGTTCTAAGAAGAATACTCTTGTTCCAGGGCCCTGTGGTGAACTGCAGGATTTCCTCGCTCGGACTTCAATCCCTCTATGTTTCTGCTGGCATAAGACCTAGCCACTGAAACAAAAATGAAAATGTCTACAAGGTTGTTTATGAGTAAAAAGTCTGTGACCTTTGCCTCGAAAGCTATTAGAGTGGAAGCACTTACTTAGTGCTTTACGTTATGCATTAAAGATAGAAGACCTGGAACCAGTATCTATTTTCCACGTGCTCTAAAATACAAATTTGGGTAAGTCACATGTTGATATAATCCCATTGAGGTTTTCTTCTCTACACTCTGGCATTGGTTAAATGACCAATATCCATAGAAGAGATGTATATAATTTAGATTTATCAAGGAAATGCATATATTAATTTTAATAAGGAACATAACAATCAGTTTGTCCTCTCTCCTCCCACCTAATCTGCCCATCTACCTATATAAATCTTTCTACCTACCTTTCTGTTCGGTTCCCTATAATACCTGCCATCTTCCCATCTAAAGACAGTTAAACCAGGGGCTATAGCCTTGGAAAGACTCGCACATTCTAAAGCTAATCTCTGGACTACAGCTGTCACTTCTATCAGACGAGGCAACATTTAATAATCCAATGTATGCTGCTTGGTCTTGCTGGTGCTTTCTTTAAAAATAAATCCATTTTTCAATTGAAGACTTTATTAACTTCTTCTAAGAGAATGGATCACATGTACCTGGCCTTTTGTCTCCTTCTTTCAAAAATATGTTAAGTCATTCATTACCATACATTTTGCAAAACAATGCTAGGAACCCATTCACTACTACCCATTTACTACACACTTTTTTGGATGTATATATACACACACACACACACCCTTATACACACACACACACACACACAAACACACACGAGACACAGATATACCTCTATGAAAGTAAAATGCAAACACAGAGAATTTTTTACAGATCTTTGCCATTTTGTGGCCTGTATTTTATCTGCAGAAGATTTATTTTTATAGCAAGCTGATTTTTATTCCAGGTATACTTTTGTCTGGACTAGGTAGGACAAAACAGCAATAGCCTCACTATGATGAAGTCTTTGAAGCTTTACAGGATTAGGCCTTGATTTTACCTGAGAAATACATGCTATCTGGTTTTTTGCAATCACCTTACAGGGAACAGTAATTGCTCCTTTTAGGTAATCATTAGCAATCAATTGCAGGATGATTCTGGCTTAATGGCATCTTTTAGATTGTTACTACTTCCAACAAGGTAAGAGCCCACTAAAATCTCTGGTGTCTGAAGGACTAGAACACTCTAGAGAAAGAAATAAAATGTCCAGACTTTGGTATTAAGCATAGGGCCTGCCAACTCAGACAAATCCCTGGAAGATCAAGTTCTTTTAATTTTTTTTAAAGTTTATTTATTCGAGACAGAGACAGCACGAGCAGGAGAAGGGCAGAGACAGAGAGAGAATCCCAACCAGGTTCCTAGATGTTAGCGCAGAGCCAGATGCAGGGCTCACGGATCCCATGAACCGTGAGATCATGACCTGTGGTGAAATCAAGAGTCAAACGCTCAACCAACTGAGCCACCCAGACACCCTGAGCTGCCTTGTTTTTTTAAATAAACCTTTATTTTAGAGTAACTTTAGACTTACTGAAAAGTTGCAAAGATAGCTCAGAGTTCCTATATACTCCACAATGGTTCCTCTATATTAAACATCTTATATTAGTGCTATAGGTGTCAAAACTAAGGAACCAATATTGTTGCATTACAATTAACTGAAGTCCACATTCTATTTAGATTCCCCTAGTGTTCCCCTAATGTCCTTTTCCAGGATCCATATTATATTTAGTCATCACATCCCTTATAGTCTCCTCTAGTCTGCAACAGTTTCTTAGATTTTCCTTGTTTTTGACAACTTTGACAGTTTTGAGAAATGCTGACTAGGTATTTTGTGGAATGTTCCCCCATTTGAGTTTGTATGGTGTTTTCTCATGGTTAGTCTAGGGTTATAGGTTTGGGGGAGCATGATCACAGAGGTGAATTATACTTTTTATGACCAATGCTCTTATGCTCTTGAGCATAAGTTATCAATGTAACTTATCACTGATGATGCTGACCTCGGTCACCTGAACAAGGTAGTGTTTGCCCAGTTTTGCACTGTAAAGTTACCTTTCCTCCCATTCCATACTCTGCTTTTTTGGAAACAGCTTACTAAATGCAGCCACACTCAAATGCACTGAATTTCCACTTCCTTGGGAGAAGGATGCTGCGTGTGTGTGTGTGTGTGTGTGTGTGTGCGCTTAATGACTTTCTAATAGTCCATGGGACTCTACAGGACATGTGAATGTCTGTTTTTTTACTTCTAAAGTAAAATTCAGATCTAGAGTTTTAAGAGATACCTCCCCAAATCTATCCTCTCCCTTCACATATATTTCATATCTGGGGACACCTCTCTTTAGCTGCCAAGAAACCTCTTTTAGTTTGTTTATAATTTCCTAGTTTTTTAGGTCATGCTTGTGCATAGACCTGAATTCAAGATAAGCAACATGCTACTCTAACAATGGCTTTGTTGACATTTGTAGATGGTAACTGGTAAGCTACTAACCTGACAGTAAATATGCTCCAGGTGACTAAATAAGCAGTTTTCATGCAGCCATGTTTTTGAAATTATTAATATCTAGGGATACTGCTGTCTTATCAAATGTTACATTCAACTTTGTAACATAAAACTTCATATGTGAGTGTGTACTCACATATTTTTGAGCTCATTAGTCAGTCAACAGGTATTTACTGAGTTTCTGCTAGTTTTTGCCGTGGTCTGGTGGTTAAGACAAATCAGATGCCTAACGTGAGGCAGATCATGTTTCTAGTGCAAGACACAGACACACAGAATAAACACATTAAAAATTCATAAGGAAGATCATTTCAGAGCCTGATAAGTGCTGTGAGGAAATATGCAGAGTGAGGCGCAGGTGGATTCCTTGGTCCTGGCGGCTGTGTCTGCTCTCCGCTTCGTGGCCAGTGCAGTCCTAAAGTGAGGGCTGAGTCTGCACGAAGACCACACATCTGCAAGTCTGGCAGAAGAGCTCTCCAGCAACATCTGGAGCTGGGAGGAGATTGGTGAGTTCCAGGAATAACAAGGCTGGGGTGGTGTAAGTGAGGGCCGAGACGTGGGGAAGGCTGTGGAGGTAGGCAGGGCCTGATACCTCTTTACTGTCTATGGGAAATCTCTGGATGGTTTTAAGCAGGGAAGTGACATCTGATCTATGTGTTTGAAAAGCACCTTCTGGTTGCTATGTGAAAAACAGATTGTAGGTGAGATAAGAGGAAGATAACAGGAGACCATTGTAACAGTCCACGTGAGAGATAGATGATGGTTTAGACTGTCAGCAAGGTAGACAAAAGTAGGTAGATGAGGTGATGATGCCATATAAAACTGCCTCCAATATAGACTGTATTGCATGTAAGTCTAATGTTAGAAAAATTTGGCATGAGAAAAGAAGCATTAGGGGGCACCTGGGTGGCTCAGCCGGTTGAGCATCCGACTTCGGCTCAGGTCATGATCTCACGGTCCGTGAGTTCGAGCCCCGCGTCGGGCTCTGTGCTGACAGCACAGATTCTGTGTTTCCCTCTCTCTCTGCCCCTCCCCTGCTCATGCTCTGTCTCTGTCAAAAATTTAAAAAAAAATAAACATTAAAAAATTAAAAAAAAAAGAAGCATTGGCATTATATTTTCAATTAATGCTTTAAAAGAAGAGTGGTATCATTGATAGATGAATGGATAAGGAAGATGTGGTGCACACACACACACACACACACACACACACACAGGGATACTCCACAGCCATAAAAAAAGATGAGATTGTGCAATTTACAACAACATGGATGGACCCAGAGGGTATTATGCTAAGTGAAATAAGTCAGACTGAGAAAAAGAAACACGCTGTGATTTCATTCATACATGTAATCCAAAAATAACAAAGAAACAAACAAAAAGCGGAATGAGACTTATGAATACTGAGAACAAACTGATGGTTGGTGGAGAGGACAAAAAAACAACAGAAAAATGGGTGAAGGGGGTGGCAGGCACGGCCTTTCATTATGGAATGAATAAGTCACGGGAATAAAAGTCAAGCATAGGGAATATAGTCAATGATATTATAATAGTATTGTATGCGGACAGATGGTAGCTATGCTTGTGGTGAGCACAGCATGACATACAGGAAAGTTAAATCACTGTGCTGTACACCTGAAACCAAAGAACACTGTATGTCGACTATCCTCAAATGGAAAACTTAAAACAAAAAAAGCAAAGGGGTATCAAATGTCCACATTAACACACTAGGAAGATAGGAGGGAGCCATGCCCACCCTAACTTATCAGTAATAGAAGAGGAAACTTGCTCACCAACGTAATGAGCTCTTAATATCTCTTATGGTAGTCTGCTACACCTACCAACCCCACAACAGTAAGAATTTGTCTTTAGGGCTTAATAATAAACTGGAGTAGTTAAGCATCCCATTTATTTGATTATTACTCCTCAGGACATTCTCATCTTAGTAATAATATTTCTGATGTAATGGTCACTGTGAATTACTTTCCTGTCATAATGACTGTAATATTCAGCAAAGCAGATCATGTTTCAATCACATATTGATGTTTAACTCTGGAGTCACTGAGAAAACATTTCATTGTTGTAGCTCTTACTTGCACGCAAAATGCCTTTTGATGAAGGGTTTTACAAAGCTTTCTTTGGAATGGATACCTAAACGTAGTCAGTTTTGACATTTTGACTTTTACATCAAATACAGCAGCTCATTTTAGGAGAGCCTGAAATTTAACATTATAACAATTGGTTTGTTTTAAATTTTCAAGGTAATACTTTTTTTCCTGTATGAAGAAATACTGTTACAATGTAACAGCCTCATTAGTGGGGCTCAATTTAATATTTTTGGGTAAAGTAAGCAAGATAGGGACAATTTAGTTTTGTATTCTAGAAGTAAGGGTTTGCTAAGGAGCTGATGAGGTAAAGAGAAAGGAAACATTTGCCTCTTTAATAAACTTTTTAAAAGCACTGCATAAGTAGATGGATGTCACCAAAATCAAGCAAATGGGTGTTATTAATATGTTAACTATCTATGGTTCTCATCTGTTTATTAGGGCTAGTGTAGCAGTACTTTAGTTTGATAAGACTTAGTTAACTTGTGTTATGGTATACCACATATTTGTGTAACACTGGATGATGTTTGGTTTTTTAAAGAATAAGACACCTTCAGTTAAAATGGGTTTGCCTATCAGAATGTAAGTTAGTTTCAAGCACAGAATTCTGCCCAAGTTTATTAGTTGGAATGTAATTAACTCTGTTAATTGAGTGAGGTCCAGAAACAGGAACCAAGCTTTTTAGCTACATTAAAAGCCATACTTTTAATAATACAAAAATAAATAAGAAATAGTAAAATTACTTCAATCCTTGTAAGAAAAGAATGCTTTGATATTTCACGTGGTTACTCTTAGGAGACAACTGCGGTTCTCATAGCCCCAGGAGATTATATTCCCACTGCCAGATAGAGTAAAAACCAAAACCAAACCCAAGGTTGTCATTATGAATTGTGCTGATTCTTTGATTAAACTTACTTGAACAAAGAGGAAAGCTGTAAAAAGTGGCACGATAGATATAAAGATGTCAACAAAACCATCTTTTCCTAAAGAATTTAAATCTAGTTGGACGTGAGAGCTCTTCATGTTCTAGCATGTCCTCTTTCTGTGCACAGCCAGAAGAGTGCATATAGCACGTTAGGGGAGCATGCACTAGAACAGAGCAAGTCCAGCCATGAGAATGACATGGAATTTGGCATCTGAACTGATTCTTGAGGGAGGTGTAGAATTGAAACAGATAGGAATGATGGGCAACAGAAGCCTTGAGGAAAGTCCTGGGGGTAGAAAGGACAAGCACCTATTCTGGCTCTTCTCTTCCAGCCAGGGATTGTGCAGGTCACTTCACTGGCCACTGAATAGCTCACTAAGTGCCCTGAACAGAGGCTGATGAACAGATACAATCACATGGATGGACAGCATACTTACACACTGACAGCATACACATTACCAATGTGTTTAAATCTGTTAAACCAGGTAGCATAATCACATAAACTATATTCACATTATGACATGTCGGCAATATGCTTTATTTGCCTCACAACTTCCTGACTCAACTGCCGCAAATCAGAAGGAAAAAGAATATATCTGGTAGGAGAAAGAACTCATAAGGATTTCTTTCTTGGGCTAAAGAAGACAGACATTTCTGAGAGAGGTCTTTGGTTTCTAGTCTCCTGTCTTCAAAGTCTGCAAAAGGACGATTGTTTTAGTATTTCTGTTTTCCAACCTTTGGGGGCTCACTTTACTGGAGAGGAATGCTAAGAATTTTAAATAAGTATATTTAGGGGAGGCTGGGTGGCTCAGTTGGTTAACCGTCTGACTTTGGCTCAAGTCATGATCTTGCGGTTCATGGGTTCAAACCCTGCGTCAGGCTCTGTGCTGACAACTCAGAAGCTAGAGCCTGCTTCAAATTCTGTGTCTCTCTCTGCCCCTCCCCAGCTTGTGCTCGCTCTCTCTCAAAAATTAATAAATATTAAAAATAAATAAATAAGTACATTTAACAAACTGTATTTTTTTGATCAGGAAATATTCATATTCAGAGTGAATCCTTTCATATTACATGAAGTCCGGGGTTTTTTTTGGTTTTTTTTTTAATTTTTTTTTAACATTTATTTATTTTTGAGACAGAGAGAGACACAGCATGAATGGGGGAGGCCAGACAGAGAGGGAGACACAGAATCGGAAGCAGGCTGCAGGCTCCAGGCTCTGAGCCATCAGCCCAGAGCCCGACGTGGGGCTCGATCTCGCGGATTGCGAGATCGTGACCTGAGCTGAAGTCAGACGCTCAACCCACTGAGCCACCCAGGCGCCCCTGAAGTCCGTTTTTTAATGTAATTAGTCTTTTATAACATACTGATTTAAAAAAACTTGGTTTCTTATCCATCTGATTTAAGTTTTGGGTTTCTAGTCTCCTGGTTCTAATAGGAGTCTCTACAGAAGCAGTTGATTTAAAGCTTTTATGTTCTTATATCTGAAGACTCACTTTAGTGGTAGGAATCCTAATAAAAGTACATTTTAAAGAACACATTTACTAGCTTTATTTTTCTAATGAGAAGAATTACATATTCAGAATAAATCCTTTCATATGGCATGTTTCCTGTTCTTTTTCTTTTTTTTTTATTTACATAGCTTTTGTATAATTTATTGGTTTCAAAAATGTTGTGGACTTTTGTATATTGGAGTTCCTTAAAGTAGAACATGTTCAATGTCCTATTGACTTTATATTGAGATCATCAGAGCAACCAGTAGAGTACTATGGGTACTCTTCATTATTTTGCCCTAAAATTCTATCAGGTTTGGAAAATAGATAATCTGGAAAATTATTTTTGATACAATATAAAAAAATGAGTTTGTTCAAATGGAGTACACAATAAGCCAATGACCGTGAAAGAGTCTAGCTCTGTTTCCCTGTTTGATTAGAACAAGTGTTTCTGACATATAAAATATTGCTATTATTAATGATCATAGTGGACTTTTGGGGGTGGTAGATTTTAATTTCATTGCTAGTATTTCATTATGTTAAGCGTTCAGCCATTTCACAGCTTGTTAAAGATCTATTTCAAGCATTTGTTTTTCCTTCTGAACATTTTCCCAGTATTATTAAGGGAACACACAGTATGCAGAACAAATTCATATGTGCAAAACTGACAATCCCAGAAGTGTTATATCCTTATTTGCATCACGGTCTTATTCATGTCGGATAAAATCCATGTATTTCTCTCAAATTTCTCTCCTTTTCCTCACTGAGCCTCTTAGCAGGGATGCTGTACATGACACTGCATGCACGCTGTTAGGAATATTAAAAAGGCTAAGAACCTCATGCTGAAGAATTATTGTAGAAAGAAAAGATGCCATGAATTGTCAATCTGTCCTCTCTTGCATTTTAGGTTTTTACTGTCTTATTGGCAATATCTTGGGCTAAATGTGGAGCTCTTTTTACCTGCCATTTAAAAGAAATTGGGGTGCCCAATTTTGTGCTCCCTCTCATTCTGTCTCTCAAAAATAAATAAATACAGGGGCACCTGGGTGGCTCAGTCGGTTAAGCGTCCGACTTTGGCTCAGGTCATGATCTCACAATTCATGGGTTCAAGCCCCACATCAGGCTCTGTGCTGACAACCTGGAGCCTGGAGCCTGCTTTGGATTCTGTGTCTCCCCTCTCTCTGCCCTTCCCATGTTCACGCTCAGTCTCTGTCTCTCAATAATAAATAAATGTTAAAAAAAAATTAAAAATAAATAAATACACACATTTTTAAAAATTTTAAAAAACAAGGCAGCTCTATCTGGAATGATCTTTAGGATTTATTTATTGATGTACTCAGGGTGAAGTACAGTATATAGCATGCAGTCATTTCTGTATCAAAAAAACTATAATGTGGGGGTACCTGCATAGCTCAGTCGCTTAAGCATCCAACTCTTGATTTCGGCTCAGGTCATGATCTCACAGTCATGAGACAGAGCCCTGCGCTGAGCTCTGCTCTGCACATAGAACCTGCTTAGGATTCTCTCTCTCCCTCGGCCTCTCTCCCCCCACTGACATGTGTACTCTCCCTCTCTCTCCCTCTCTCAAAATAAATAAATAAATATTTTTTAAAAAAAGAAAAAGACTACATGTGGGGGCACTTGGCTGGCCCAGTCAGTACAGCATGCAATTCTTGATCTCTGGATCATGGATCAAGCCCCATGTTGGGTGTAGAGCTTACTTTAAAAAAAAAAAAAAAAAAAAAAAACTATATGTGTATGTACACAAACTTGTAAATATATGCATAAACCCCCCCTTTAAAGAAAAATCTATTGGGGCACCTGGGAAGCTCAGTTGGTTAAGCGTCAGTCAGACTCTTGATTTTTGGCTCAAGCCACAGTCTCATGGTTGTGGGATCAAGCCCCATGTGGAACCTGCTTGGGATTCTCTCTCTCCCTCTCTCTCTCTGCTCCTCCCCTTGTGCTGTCTCTCAAAATAAATAAATACACTATAAATAAATAAATAAATAAATAAATAAATAAATAAATAAGAATCTATTACTTTTATATATAAAACATTGCCTCTGGAAGGAAAATTGGGTGACCGGGGAAAAGGAAGCAAAAATGATTTCCTGATCACCATATATACACTTTTATATCTTTAAGATTTTATATAACATTCATGTATTACTTTTTCAAATAATAAGTTAAATATGTCCCTGATGTCTTTCCACAATCTTGGGTTGGTAATTAATCACTGTTGTATATGTAAATATGGTTCTTTGAAATATGAAAGAGGGGCACCTGGGTGGCTCAGTCGGTTGAGTGTCGACCTCGGCTCAGGTCATGATCTCACAGCTCATGAGTTCGAGCCCTACATCAGGCTCTGTGCTGACAGCTCAGAGCGTGGAGCCTGCTTCAGATTCTGTGTCTCCCTCTCTCTCTGCCCCTAACCCACTCACATTCTGTCTCTGTCTCTCTCAAAAATAAATAAACATGAAAAAAAATTTATTAAAAAAAAGTTAAAAAAAAAGAAATATGAAAGAAAGCTTCATGGCTTCCACAACAAATCTCTAGAGCTTACAAGTAGTGACTTATGCTGGAATAGCAATAACAGCACTAATACAGGGCTTACTATGTGTCAGGCATGACTGTAAGTGTTACATATATATTAACTCACAAATACCTATGATATCAGTGCTGTGATCTGCACAAAAGATTTTCACTATGGCTACTAGCATTTTTCATTAATGAGTTGAGCATTTTCCCTTGGCCTCTTACAGGCTGTTTAGATGAAATGTCTCCACTTAAACTATGGCTTTATTTCTTATGCTCCTTCAATAATATAATGGAAAACTGGCAAAGGGCCCAGCCATCTGTAATCTTCTGTAAAGAGTTACCATTCTATTCTTTTGAGGATTGGATCACATAGACAATATACATGTTTGAAGTTCATTTGTTTCTGCTATTACACAAGCCTAACATAATTTAAACTATACATATTAACTAGAATATCCACAAGGATTCTAATCCTAGAGACATTACTATCTGGAAAGAACATATCATAATCTTATATTAATATTATATTTTACTTTTTATTTTTAAGAAAATTATTTTTGAGAACATTACAATTACAATGGTGAACATGTAAACACGGGTATTTTGATTGGGGTATATGGACATCCTCCACAGACATCCGTCCGGGGACAGACTCTTAGATGGAGAAAAGTACCTCTTTACTTTTATTAACATCTAACTGACATCTAGCATCTCCTTGCATTATAAATGTAGGCATGATCCAAGCCACAGAGTATTAATAGTACCTGTGACTTTGTCACCAATAGAAATAATGATTACTTTTCTACCACTCTATAGTTAGGCAGATATATTATGATATTGCTTAAGTGCATCATGATAACAAAAATGCCTGGGTGGCTCAGTTGGTTAAGCATCTGACTCTTGATTTCGGCTCAGGTCATGATATCACAGTTCATGAGTTCGAGCCCTGCATCAGGCTCTGCGGTGACAGTGCAGAGCCTGCTTGAGATTCTCTCTCTCTCTCTCTCTCTCTCTCTCTCTCTCTCTCTGTCTCTTTCTCTCTGCCCCTCCCCTGATCACACTCTCTCTCTCAAAAATAAATAAACTTAAAAAATAGAGCTGATGTTAAACTCTCTGCTAGTTCTTGTTACCTAATGCATTAATATCTATTATTCATCCATTACTTTATCATAATTTTTAATCTTTGATAACTATTTTAATATAATCAATTCCTCATATCTTATGTATTTAAAATTTTCTTTCTAAGAAGGGGTCCATCAGTTGGCCAAAGGTCTTTTAAAAAGGCAGTATGAGAATTTAGTATGTGAGAGAATGCATCTACCCCATTTGTCTTCAAACCAATGAAGGGCACTACTCAGTAAATGCTTGTGGATTAAAGAAATGGAAAAAATTCAGCATTCTCTGTAGTGCTTTATGGTTTGATTTAAAATAGTTCAGTCTCCCCTCTTGTACAAAGAACTCAAAGGGAACATGGAAACTAAGATGAGGTATCAGGCTTTTTTCCAATAGTCACTGACACATTGACACTTCATATGCAAAACCCCAGCAGTGACAAAGGCCCAAACTGTAACCCCACTCACTTTGGGAGGGCACAGATGATGAAGATAAGCTCATCCTGACTGAGCTACATTCTAAAATGTGAGCATGGCCTCATGCAATAAAACACTAAATATTGACTTTAAAAGATAAAAAGCAAAACTCTTTTCCAAAGTAGGCCCAATTACAAGGGGGGAAATGCAGCCAATAATGTTTATATGCAAATGTTATATCCCTGAATCTCAAAAACATTTACATCAGTTGTAATGTTCTGTTTCATTTCTTCAAATAATGTACAGAGAGCCATTTTCAGGGGGAAAAAAATGCTAAGTGCTATTTTAAAGCATAAAAGAGATCACAGTAATGAAATGTTGATGATCATAAGATGTTACTAAAATCCGTATCCAGTGGCTATAGAATTACATGAATCACCAGCATAGTAAAATCATCAGGAAGAAAACAGGTTCAATTTTACATGAGTTTTTCCTAGTGAAATCAGGTTGGCTCCTAATTGTCACTGCTTCTTAGTCATCACAAGCTATCAGTTCAATAACCCGGACTGTAATGTTGCCAGACATCAATAGGAAGCCCACTGATACGCAGTTTCTATCCTCCCTCTTTTTCTCCTTTGGGTTCCTGGCAGAAGAACTGTATCCTTTTAGTCTTCCCATCTCCTCTCGACCTGCAGGAGTCCTATGAACAGTTCTGAGGCACATCCCTCAGCCTCACTCAATAAACATCAATCGGTAATTGAAAAATAGATAACTCAAAATATAAACATTGGTTATAAGCATTTGCCCAAACATTTGTTTAAAAGCCGGTTCATTAGGGTTTGAAAGACAAAATCTGTAAAGGTCAAGGATTCACATAAAAGATGGCTCCAGAAAATCTGGTCAGGATAAACCCTGATTGTAAAGGTTTAAATGGTCTTCTATTTAGACATGACTTTCAGGGACAAGAGAGCTGAAGGAACTGCAGATTCAAAGCCACTGATTTAGGTCAGAGAAGTGCACAATGTATAAAGACCAGCAGTAGAAGAATACGAAGCTTGGATGTTTTCTTAGTAAAAGGGTGGTTAAAGCCGCATTTGACTCCACTATGTTCTTATTTATTAAGAACTATTTTATCTGCTTCGAGGCCTAATTTCAACACCTACTGCCCATGAGGTGAGGCTCACCTTTTTATCTAGCAAGATCAAATCAAAATGCCTTCAACAAAAAAAGTTTCTCTGGAAAAGGCATTTCTGCAAATAAAAACTCCCCAAAGGATGTAAATACACACTCACCAAACCAAGAGCTGACACAAATAAGTAAGTAAGTAAGTAAGTAAGTAAGTAAATAAAACACATAATCAAAAGAAAACATTGTCTCATCTTTGATTGCCAGCTTGTGACAATGCTTGTGAACGCCTCTCCTGGTTGCATAGCAACAGTCTAAGCAGCCGCTCCAGCCTGGAAGAAATTTTCATGCCAGGGTTGTGAAAATAAGAGCTAACTACTCAGTCTATTTTGCAAGGTTACCTGTATTTGCAAAAAAAAATAAGAAGATAAACTAATGTTCCACATGTGTCTAAAACCAAAGATCTGGAAGGAAGTTCTCTAATGCTTTTAACACCTCTACAATAATTCCTCACCACCTATGCTCTATGTAGGCAATTCCCATTTGACTGTTGAGAGAAAGGCACCAAACCTATAGGAAGTGTGCCTGGTTGCCGAAACAAAATAAGCAAGCTCCACAAAACTAAATCACTGAGTTCAAGAGTTAGAAGGTAAACAACAGACTTCCTAAGCATCCTTATTCAGAGGCCACTCTCTACGCTGTCCCCAAGATTGCTACTGAACCACACAACAAGATTCATTTTGGGTTTTGCTATATTAGTTTTCCAATAAACACATTATTATAACTTGAATTCTTTTAGTATCTTCTGTCATTCTTGAATGTAGCTGATCACAGCACTGGACAAGTCCCTAAAATGAGCAATTCATTTCCGTCCATAGAGACTCATCTTAAAAGCTTGAGCCTGGTAAACATAATCAGTACACTTACTGGCATCAGCACAGCTGATAGGCACAGACCAGCCTTCAGTCTCTCTCCATCTAGGTTCCACACAGGAAAAAATAAACAACATACATTACCAAGTGTGATGAGTCCAGACAAAAATGTTCTTAAGGGAAAAGTGGACACATACACAGAAAGATTCATATGCATTGGTGAACTGGTGTTACTTTCTCTGTAGTCAGTTACAGAGTGCATCCATTAATGTTTAACAACTAGCCCACGAAGGAACAGGGCTTGACTGCTTCTCACAGGGAAATGACTTGAATGGGGGCATGTGGTCCCTTAAATGAGTGACTTGGATAGTGGGACAGGGGAAAAAGCACTGAACCAAGGGCCAGGCTCTAGTCACAAGTAGGTCAGCTATGGGACTTTGTGTAAGTCAAGGCAATGAGCTTCCATTTCTGTGTCTATAAAGTTATATTAAGAGCTTCTCTGCCCACTTCATAAGGATGATCTAAAAATAAAATGTCAAAGAAAGTAACAGGAAACATACAGAAACTTCTGAATATTCTTTCTGACTTTACGTAACACTTTCTGCTTCCTCAAGTCATGTTATAAGGGTATCATACTGGTGCTGATTATCTCCAGAGCTCCAAAATATTAGTATAGAGATATTTTATCTTATTTCTGTCTATAAAGAAGTGTTTAGGAAAATCAAAATACAGCTGTATCATTAGACTTTAGACCAGCAGAAAATTTGGTGCTAGCTGTTGATAGACAGCAGTATTGACAACTAAAAAAAAAAAAAAAAAAAAAAAAAAAAAAACCATAAAAAATGACAGGTAGTCATTCTTAAGTTCCTTATATT
Organism: Acinonyx jubatus; assembly: GCF_027475565.1. Classification (NCBI taxonomy): domain Eukaryota; kingdom Metazoa; phylum Chordata; class Mammalia; order Carnivora; family Felidae; genus Acinonyx; species Acinonyx jubatus. Next base: position 21,513,594 of record NC_069393.1, read on the forward strand.
TCTGGACTTTAAAAAGTACATCTCCAGGGCGCCTGGGTGGCTCAGTCGGTTGAGCGGCCGACTTCGGCTCAGGTCATGATCTCGCGGTCTGTGAGTTTGAGCCCCGCGTCGGGCTCTGTGCTGACAGCTCAGAGCCTGGAGCCTGTTTCAGATTCTGTGTCTCCCTCTCTCTGACCCGCCCCTGTTCATGCTCTGTCTCTCCCTGTCTCAAAAATAAATAAAACGTTAAAAAAAATTTTTTTTTAAAATACATTTCCTAGAGTTTTAATGATTGTATTGGGACAAAAATAAACACATTTGTAAACTGAGGAACAGGTTTTTTTTGGAACACTGATAACTGTACAGCACTAAAAATAATTTCAAAGCTTCTGATTAATCAAATTAATTGGTCTCTTGTGATGCTTTAGAAAGTACACATCGTCTTTTCTAAAACATATTCCTGTACAGGGAAAGGTCTTCTCTCATTTGGTGAAAACAAATATTTACATTTTCATTAAAAAGTGTGTCTTGCATACAAAAGTATTCATCTGTTGACTTAAAAGTGAAAGATTAGTAGTTAATTTTAACTTTAGGTACTGGAGAATATCTACTGCTGATTAATTTAAGATGAAATCTTTCTAGGCTTATACTCATTAACTGTTAACCTTTGGGCACATTTAAAATTATTTTTGAAAACTCCTGAGTTTACTTAATATGGCAAGTGGGATAGGCAAGTTTTTATCAGGAGCACAGAATACACAGAAAAGACCAGAGGATTGCAAAATGGAACAGGATCCCTCCCCAGCCAAGAAGCGTTTTCTCCTATGGCTGTAAGCTTTGACCTACCATATTTGTAATTTCTGCTTCCTGCACAATTCCAAAGGCATCACCTATGTCTCAAAAATGTGTTGGAATCATCAATAGCTAAGTCTAGCAAAATGTGACTCTCAAACTCACCACACCCCAGATCTGGCAGGGAGAACACTTGCCCACAGCGGATGTATGGAATCCACCCAACTAGCTGCTGTATGTCGAGTTCAAGTCTCATCTCATGCAGAAGGTATCAGGGAAATGAGAGAGTTTAAACCTTTATTTAAAATAGAACAGATACAGAACTATAAAGGGAATACAGCCTTTATGTGAGGAAAGTCTTATTTAATCAGTCTTTTCTTCATACACATGAATTCATTAAAGGCAAGAACTAAAAATTAATTAAAAGCATTACCCGGGGCACCTGGATGGCTCAGCTGGTTAAGCGTCTAACTTCAGCTCAGGTCATGATCTCCCGGTTTGTGAGTTCGAGCCCCACATTGGGCTCTCTGTTGACAGCCTGGAGTCCGAAGCCAGGAGCCTGCTTCGGATTCTGTGTCTCCCCTTCTCTATGCCCCTCCCATGCTCATGTTCTGTCTCTCTTTGTCTCTCAATAATAAACATTAAAAAAAATAAAATAAAATAAAATAAAAAGCATTACCTTTCAGGTCAAAACACAGAGAACTAATATTTGCTCAGTGATGCTCTGTGCTAGGCACTATAGTGGGTGTTATAAAGAATGGTAGGTGCAACATGTGCTTTGCAAATGGATAACCAGAGCTCCAAGAAGTAAAGTGACTTTCCTAGGAGCACTCCAACAGTGAGAGATGGGACTAAAATTTAAGACTGCACCAATCAGACACTCAAGCTCACCCATTTTTCCTTATACTGAACACTTCCTCCCTTTCTAACATAAAAAAAAAAAAGAAAAAAAATCTTACTAAGAAAGGCTGAATCCAACCCAGAATACCTAAATCATTGCAAAAGGCTGCTTATTGGATCCTGGAAACTTTCTATTAAAGAGCAACATATTTACATGCCAGAAGGTTTTAGCATATGTTCCATCCATGTCATTTCCAAGTACCTATCAGCACAGTGCTTAAGAATCCTGACAAGGCTGACATCTTAATTGCTGACTCTTTTCTCAGGAGGTTATAAACGCCTCAAATTATAACTGGATATCCAAAACACTAGATTAAAGTTGAAATAAATAAGTAAAGTAAATAACTGTCACCAACATGGCTTTACTAGTTCCAAGCAAACCTAGCGAATGTAAAAATTTTAGCGGGAGGTGGGAGGCAGGTTAGAAGTCAGAGTCGAGGTAAACAGTGAAGAGCAGGACAGTACCCAAGTCAGATGAAAAAGAGACAGGCGGAACTTATGTCTGAGCAGGACACTTGCTTTACATGGTTATTACTGCCCACAGCAGCTGCCTACTCATCTCCCTGGGTGTGGAGAGCAGGGCCAGCACCTGGAATGTGGAAAACTTTGAGCAATTTTTCTGGTCTCCCTTATTCATAATCGAATGTATCAGCAGATGGCAAAGCCCCAGAAAGAGCATGATTTGGGGGATCAGTTGGACCTGGGTGTAAATCAGAACTCTGCTATTTACCAAACAGTTCAAGCCTCAGTCCCTCATCTACAAATTGGGGGTAATCAAACCAGCTTCACAGAGCCTTTGGAGAATCAAAGGAGTTAAAATCATAGAGCATATAATGGCCATTCAATAAATGTTGGTTCCTTTTCTTTTACTGCACTATTTGAAATAATTATCAACAGACTGGTTATAGACTCAAAAGACAAACCACAGTCAGTTACATCAGGAAATCTTTTTCTCTTTCACGAACCTAAGAAAGAATACATATGAATTCTATTTTCCTTCTGGCCTGAGACAGAATCACTTTTTATTCCAATAACCTCTTGAGTTGGGAGCTACGGACTGAGCAGTGGGGGATACACATTATACTCTAATCGTGAAGAAAGAAACCCATCATTGTAGCTTAGAGTAAACAGTATTTACCACACTGAAGCTCCTCCCCAGGTCTTCCCCCTGGGATGAATTAGCAGAGTAACTCCTATTGAGAGGCTCAGCAGGGATCTGGAATCATGGAGGCTTTTTAGAGCTCTAACTTACACCATTTTAAATACATTATACAGTGTGTGTGCTCACACGTGTACACTTGTCTATATATTCATATTACATATAGTAACACATATTTAGTAATAACACACACAGTAGATAAGCATACATCATTAAAGACCAAAACAAGACTAACAGTCTCAAATTCTGTTCATCTACTTTGAGCCCTCTTTTATAATATTACAAATGGATATGGGGGGGGGGGGGGCGGGCGGTGACCTGTGGGCCAAGGAAGCAACCATGGGAAGAAACTGACCATTTTGAAATGGGATTTTAAAGCATTCTTTCCTGGCTCCATCACCAATTTCTTGTCTCCTGCTTTATTACTACACTATTAAAATGTTTACGTCCTCATAGTTTTCTGGGTTTTAGCCTCAGTTTCTCAAAACCTACTACATGGAAGATGGTGTAGAGTATCATCAACTGAGGCAAAGGAAAGGAGAAGGGGCATCTTAATGTTGCTGGTGGTGAATTTCACATTGAAACACATACAATGGAGCAGTAACTTTGGGGAAAAGGTGTATTCTCATTTTATTTTCATAAAAACTCTACGAGGTAAGTACTTATTATTATGGGCCTTTAGAAATGAGAAAACTCAGGAATATAGCAGTCAAGTGACTGGCTTGACTAACTAGCAAGTAGCTTGCTAGATACCAACCACTAGGTATCCGGCCCTCCAGAAGGAGACGGTTTGGAAGCAGAAACCATAACATTACCCAGGTTAGGGTCCCTTTTTCATCATAAAGATGAGAACTGTAGAACAAGAATTCACCTTGGAATTCCAGGGTACTAATTTGAGTTCTAGAGACTCAGTGAAGACAGTTCAGTTTCATATGTGAGCATATGAAACCTTTCAGATATGATCATGGATTTAAATGTGTTATAGATAAATCCATTAGAAAGTCTGTCATATGGGGTACCTGGGTGGTTCTACCAATTAAGTGTCTGATTCTTGATCTCGGCTCATCTCATGATCTCACGGTTTGTGGGTTCAAGCCCTGCGTCAGGCTCTGCACTGACAGCGTGGAACCTGCTTGGGATCCTCTCTCTCTCTCTCTCTCTCTCTCTCTTTCTCTCTCTCTCCGCCCCTTCCACACTTGATCTCTTTCTCTCTCTCTCTCTCTCAAAATAAATAAACTTAAATTTTTTTAATTCTGTCACAAAAGGGACTTTCATGAGAGTTAACACCACCGTCACCACCACAGTGAAATAATATGACAGTGTCCCACAGTTTGGCATCTCCTCCACTGCTTCAAGGAGATTAACATATACTGATCCCTTATCATACTGTGGTCCACAATTGTATCCAATTTAATATGAAGCATGTCTATTCTAGACTGATCTCCTTAGCTGAAAATTCAAAGCCCCCAACATGACTCTCACCTCAGCCATATTTACCACCTTTTGATTTTTGGTTTTCATATAAAAAATATGATCTGAAACTGTGCCCAAACATGTGTTCTAAAAATTACCATATTTGAAAACAAGTCTACGGTTAACAGTTCCACCATAAATAGTGTTTGTTTACTAAACTTTTAAATTAAACTCTGCAAGCTAAACATAATATAAAGGGAAATAAAAGTCAAAGGAACTCTACAGAAATAATTTGCCCCCAAAATGGAGCTAAAGGACAAATAATATTAATACATAAAAAACTTGTATAAATTGATGAGGAAAATATGAATACCCTGATAAAATAATGCCCAAAGACATGGAGAGACAATTTCCAAAAGAAGATGTTAAGCAATAAACAGCAAAAGATGTCTGGGAGAAAATACTGTGATATCAGACTTCATTTCTGAAATTTTAAACAACTTTGTAATCATACTGAAAAATAGAGGATCAATTGAAAAATTCTATTTTCTCATGAGCGGAAGGATAGTAGCATTTTGTAAGAGCATGAGAGTGACAATATCTGGTCATATATGAATCTTTTGGTCTGCTAAGCCAGGATGCTAAGCTTGTGGGTTCAAAGTTGGTGTCAGTTGCTTACATGTGACAACTATACATTAGTGAACTAACAATAACTTGTCATTCGTAAGATGATTTCTAATATAGCAAACTATATACTTTCATAAATATTCTATGTGATATTTTTTAGTCTTCCAAATCCCAACTCACTCACTCCCTCTCTCTCTTTTTTACACACACTCACATACTCTTACTTGCATTCCTAACACATTTTTTTAAGGCATACAATAACATTATTCTCTTTCGAATAGAAATCAAAGCAAACATGTATTCCTTAAATGTCATGAAAAAGTGTTAAAGGACTGATATTCCCAAATGAAAACGGGAGTCTTTTCTTCCTACTGACCACACACCTTCAGTTAGGGGCCCATTTGAAGGAGCAGAGAGGAAAGCCATGTCCAAGCTATCAGATCAGTCCTGAGGCTAAGTGAAATGACAGTGGATGTGGCCAGCACACTGTCACATCTGAACCTGGTATAAGCCAGTCTCCCCACGTAAAGACCTTCAGGGCAGCATCGTGCCTGCACTGTGGTAGCTCTGATTTGTTCTGAATGTAAAATGAAAACAAACTTTGGCAAGCAACAGCAAATATCCAAGTATTTTTAGTCAGCCTCTCTGTAACCCATACCTTTAAATTGGGCATAAGTCAATTCTGACAGTTCTTAGAATTGTGTCATCAGGATTCAGACTTCGCCTGACACGATGCAGCATTGTTCCTGATTACTCATATTCCAGAGTTCAAAGACAAAAGAATTCTATCACAGAGGCTCATGCTTTCCTTCATCTTTTCTATTAAGCAAATCGAATGTTCTGACAGCACACCTATCTATAGATGTCAAGTCACATTTACAAACATCTAAATCAAAGGCTTGCCTAGGCAAGTCTTTGGTATACGAGACTCAAAAAGTGACCTTGGTTTCTTAAATGCTGCCATTCAATTCACATTCTATAAAAACACATAATCAAAGTGGTGGGGGAAAACAAAGAAAGAATCAGATATCAAGACATAATAATTGGGTTTCCTTTCATTTTTATCGATCATCTTCTTATTAAATTCAGAATTCATCCAAGCTACCCCTTCAATTTGTGCACTATGAAATCATACCTCCTCAGTCTCTAATCCCAGGAGGACTTTAATATTTTAAGTAGGTGAGAGGATTCAATAACAAAAATTCTGAAAAAGGATTCTGTGTTGCCTCCTGAGGCCCCAGACATTCCCTTGCCGGCAAAGTGGGTTGGACCATTAAATGACTGGAGATGAGAAACTGAAGTAGGTGCCAAGCAGCAAGGGGCCTCTTTAGAGTTCAGATCTCTGACTTCTGGTGTGTTCTTTGAAACTGTGACAAGAGAGAATGGAGGCAAACTGAGCTGATTGGCCACTGTGGGTTCCAAAGAACCAAGGCAGTTGAGTTTATACCCAAACCAGACAGAGGCCACAAAAGACATTCCCAAGATACCAAAACTGTAAAGCAGCAGAAATCCTTCACTTTGGATAAAAAAAAGCATCAACTCCCAGTCTCTTTTTGCCCTATTCAGATTTATTGACTCACCGAACTGGTGAATTCATGGTGGTATTGAAGTCTCTAGAGAAATCATTTATTTCAGCCTAGGAATGCCAATGCCTCATGTCTTCTGACATCACAGTACAAAGTCAATTCTTCAGTAAAGACAGCATTTAAACCACATATAAGACATAGCTACATTTGGTTTGGGCACAAATACATTATTAGCAGAACAGAACAAGAAAGTCCTAAATCCACACTTGAATGGTTGTTTCATGCTCATATAATATTTAAGAAAAACTAAAATATTTCAATGTTGACACATGACAACATATATATTTGTTCTCATCAGAGTAGTGCTGAAATTCATGTTCCATTCATTCCAAAATTGGTATCGATTATTAACTACGCTGGATTTAAAACTCTAAAATGTGGTCAAAGAATGATTCTGAGCAAAAACAGGACCCTAGAAATATAGAGGGAATGGGGAAAACTAAAGGATACCCATTTTTTTTCTGATTCTGCCATTATTATTTCAGACAGCCTCTTAAGGTTTTTATTTACTCAAAAATACGAAATGAGAGTTTTGGGTAAGACCTATAAAAGCCCATCTTAGCTTTGAAATTATGAAGATCTCTGTTCAACTAACTAGATTACTAACTAAATCTATGCTCTTGGTCTAATTATTCAACATATAATTCAATTTTTTAACTTTAGAAAATGAAGATAATTATACTTTTGCCCCTTAAAATTACTGGAAAAGAAAATACACCCCCAAAATACAAAAGTTCTTTAAGAGGTGAGACATAACATACATGGGTAAGAAGGAATTAACAGTAGGATTCAGATGAGTCTTAGTTTATTATCAGTGACACAAATAACACTGACCAGCAACATGACAACATCTTGTAAGGCTGGTGATATGATGGGAAGAAATATCTACTGAACCAATGTAAAAATCTAAAAAGACTATGTTATCATTCTTATGAGTAGTTCACAACAAAAAATCAGTATTATTCTACCATTTCACTGAATATCAACAACAAAATAACATCATTTAAGGAAGATGATGCAAGTGAATATTTCAAAGAATAAGGGTAAATGATATGTGTTAAAGCAGTAAAATAACTAAAGGTTCCATAAATAGGAAAAAGACTTAATGTTATTGGATTTAGCCAAAGGAAGTAGCTGTTGTTAGACAATTTTTGACATACCAAAATGGCAATTTTGCATAATTCACCCTAATAAAATCTATACATATGAGTGCAGTAGTCACCTCAGAAAAAACAATAAGCTATAATAACATGAATTATATCATTTGACTTTTTTAGCTCTTATTGTACCACTGAATGAAATGGTCTCCTCACAACAAACCTATGAGATAGGTACCATTACTAGTCTATCTTCACATTGAGGAAGCTGAAGCACAGAGTGACTCAGTACCTTGTCCAAGAACATGGAACCAGGTAGAGTTGATATTCAAATACAACCAGTCCTAACCCTTTCCTTAGCCTGCCTGTTGCAGAGAACAGATATTACCCAGACTAAAAGATGAAAGAAAGTGGATGTTAAGCATATAGAAAGATGAGTGGCGGCAAGTCCAGGGAGGTGGGAAAGGGAGAGGGGGAGAGTTGTATCATTTACCCATCGCTGTATAGAGGAAAGGCAGCCTACAAGGCCCACTGGGCAGAACACTCCTCAAGGTAAGATGGGGCACTGGGGTATCATGGCTAAAAGACTTGCACTATTAAAATCATCAAACTGGCTCTCCTAATTCCAGATTGAGCAGCATCTGATCATAATTAAATTTCTATTCAGGCTTTTCAAACAGAGAATGTACTAATGAGGCAAGCCAAGCATTTGATTTTCATGGCATTATAAATGGAGAAATTGATGCTGCATCAGTCTCCTGGGGATAGGGCCACTCTTGGATGTCATAAAATCAAACCTCCAATCGTACAGCTGAGGACCAGATGTGGAACATAGGTAACACTCCCAAGGTACCATTCTACCATGAGCACATGTCCAGGTGACCAGGTGGCTCCATGAGGCAAAAAGTAAAAAAATTTTAAACTGTTCTCTGATTTAGATTTTTAAGGGTGCCTGGGTGGCTCAATCAGTTAGGTGTCCAACTTTGGTTCAGATCATGATCCCATGGTCCATCAGTTCAAGCCCCGCATCGGACTCTGTGCTGACAGCTCAGAGCCTGGAGCCTGTCTTCAGATTCTGTGTCTTCGTCTCTCTGCCCCTCCCCTGCTCGCACTGTTTTTTTCTCTCAAAAATAAATAAAACATTTTTTAAAAATTAAATTTTTAAAAGGTTACAAAGCCTCATCCTATATAAATAATTCTTTCAGTCCATGTTTATAATTATGACAAAAAAGGGAAACCAAAAATAAAATATCTATTGAGTTCCATCTTAACTTTCTTTACCTTTCTGGAGCTTCGGGAATAGTAGGATCCATAGTCACCCTAGAAACAAAGAAACAAATTTTAGCAAACATGAAAGAATTTTAGATATTTACCATGACAACAGTTTACAAACAGTTATTTGTTTTTAATGTTTATTTATTTTTTAAGAGAGAGAGAGAATAGGTATGTGTGTGTGAGCAGGAGAGGGGCAGAGAGAGAGAGAGAGAGAGAGAGAGAGAGATGGAAGACCAAGAATCCCAAGCAGGCTCTGTGCTATCAGAGCAGAGCCCAATACGGGGCTCAAACTCACGAACCATGAGGTCATGACTTGACCAAAATCAAGAGTCAGACACCCAACAGACTGAGCCACCCAGATGCCCCTTCAAATGATTATTATTAATGGACTTAAAAACACCGGAAGTGCCTTAAAATGCAAAGCAAAACAGAGGAAAGGTGATGGTGCACAGTGAAAAAAGGAGCCTGCAGGAAATGGTCACATAACTAGCGCAATGAAGAAAAACTCTGAAGTGTGCATACCAAATCAAAGGCATCAATAATCTGAATAGAATTTTTAAAAACAAAATTGTGTCAAATACATAAAAAGTGTGAACCTGAACATGAAAGGAATATGCCCATGAGATACAATTTCAACAGTGTAACAATAGACTGCGAAAACAGTCTTGCTTATGTGAAGATTTTGGCACCGTAAAACACATTCCCCACATCATTTTTCTTCACAGCTATTAAGAGAAACCCATTTTCTCTCTCAAACTTCATTATCCCAAATATTGTTTACCAAGGGCCAGAATAGCAAGACAAAGAAAAGCCAAACGCCGGATATGCAAGAGATGACATGGTTCCAGTAAGACAATGGCAGCCTCAAAAGAGAGAACTACGGACCTATTCTGAGTGCAGGCGCTGCCAGATGAAGGAGAAGGCTGACTTTCTGCTTTTACAAAGTGCTAACTGTATCCTGCCACGAGAAAATGAATTTAGCTCATTCCCTATGAGGATATAATAATATGTGCAAGATGCAAATTATTCCAACTGGCATAGATTAAATCTATAGAATGTGAAGAGACGAACACAGTACTTTGCACCTTTAGCTGTAGTGATGCTTGCTTGCATTGTACCAAAAGCTACACAAACGGATGCCTCAGGAGTTTGGTCTTCTCAACTTTTAAAAATTCACTCTCGAATCACAAAGAATTAAATCTGAAATTTGAAATTCCTATCTGTGTCCAATAAAGGAAAACAGGAAATGAACAATTCTAAAAAGATTTTTTTAATGTTTATTTATTTTTGAGAGAGCGAGAGACAGAGTGCAAGCAGGGAGGGGCAGAGAGAGAAGGAGACACAGAATCCAAAGCAGGCTCCAAGCTCTGAACTGTCAGCACAGAGCCCAACGCAGGGCTTGAACTCATGAACTGTGAGATCATGACGTGAGCCAAAGTCAGATGCTTAACTGACTGAGTCACCCAGGTGCCTCCAGGAAATGAATATTTCTAAAACCTTACTTTGGCCATATTTTCTTATTTAATCTGCACAACTTCTAAAAGTAAATTTAATAGCTTTTTTATAATCATAAAAGCAATATGCATTTATTGTAGAAAATATGCACGATGCAGAAAGTAAAAACCAATGTACACACAATTTAGAATGGAATTTATATCTTCTGTTGCTCCCTTTCAATATTCCCAAGCATACACACACAGAGCTTTTTAAACAACATTGGGATTATACCACAGATAGGGTGTGTCTTGCCTTTTTTCCTCAACAGCAAATCACTTTTACCAATAATAGTCTTTAAAAACACAGTCTAAATGGTTACATTTTGGGACAACTGGGTGGCTCAATTGGTTAAGCATCCAACTCAATTTTGGCTCAGGTCATGATCTCATAGTTGTGAGATTAAGCCCTACATGGCACTCTGCGCTGGGCATGGAGCCTGTTTGGGATTCTGCCCCTCCTCTCCCTTCAAAAAAAAAAAAAAGTTACATCTTCATATTCACATGACACTATTTGTTAAACATTTCCTGATATTTCTTATTAAAGTTGTGTTGTTTTTCTATTTACCTGGGTACATCTAACATTGCAATAATATCCTTGCACGAAAATCTTGACATTATAGCTGCCAGTTTCCTTAAAAGAAATTCACCAAAATAGAATTTCTGAAGAAAAGGCATACGCTTTTTCCATGGCACTGGCCCACAGCTTACAGATCAAAAGAACAAAAATCTATACTGGCACATTTCCATTTATGGTGTTGCAGATACTGCATTTGTTTACAAATTGAAGGTTTGTGGCAACTTGCCTTGAGCAAGTTCTATTGGCACCATTTTTTCCAACGACATTTGTCCATTTTTTGACTGAATGTCACATTTTTATAACGCTCACAACTTTTTCATTATTAGTATATTTGTCAGAGTGGTCTGTGATCAGTAATTTGGGGGCACTATGACCTTGTCCAATATAAAACAGTAACTAAGTTGATAAATGTTGTGTGTTTGCTAACTGTTCTGCAAACCATCCTCCCTGCCCCCTAAGACCTCCATCTCTCCCCCTCTCTTCAGGCCTCCCTACTCCCTAAGTAACAGCAGTACTGAAATCAGGCCAACTAATAACCCTAAAATGGCCTCTGAGTGTTTCAAGTAAAGGAAAGAGTTGCATGTCTCTCACTGCAAATCAAAACCTAGAAATGATAAAGCTAAGTGAAGAAGGCATGTTTAAAAGCTGAAATTGGCTGAAAGCTAGGCTTCTTGTACCAGTTAACCAAGTTGTGAATGCAAAGGAAAAGTTATTGAAGGAAATTCAAAGTGAATACACAAATGATCAAAAAGCAAAACAGCCTCATCGCTAATACGAAGAAAGTTTGAGTGGTCTGGACATGAGATCAAACCAGTCACAACATTCCCTTAAGCCAGAGCCCAATCCAAAGCAAGGCCCTAACTCTCTTCAATTCTATAAAGACTGAGACAAATGAGGAAGCTGCAGATGAAAAGTCTGAAGCTAGCAAAGGTGGGTTCATAAGGCTTAAGGAAATCTCCATGTTTAAAGAAACCTGTCTCCAAAACATAAAAGTATAAGGTGAAGCAGTTAAGTGCTGATGTAGAAGCTGCAGTAAGTTATCCAGAGGATTCTGCTAAGATAATTAATAAAGGTGGCCACACTAAAAAGCAGATTTTCATTGTACACAAAACAGCCTTCTAGTGGAAGAAGAGGTCATCTAGGACTCACAGAGCCATACAGAAGTCAAGGCTTGGCTTCAAAGCTTTCACTAACAAGTTGACTCTCTTGCTGGAGGCTAACACAGCTGGTGACTTGAAGTTGAACCCAGTGCTCACTAACCATTCTGAAAATCTGAGGGCCCTTAAGAATTACCCTAAATTTTCTCTGTATGTGCTCTATAAGCAGAAAAACAAAGCTTGGATGACAGCACATACGTTTACAACATGGTTTACTGAATACTTTAAGCCCACAGTTGAGATCTACTGCTCAGTAAAAAAGATTCCTTTCAAAATATTACTGTTTATTGACAATGTACCTGGTCACCCAAGATATCTGATGGAGATGTAAAACGAGATCCATCTTATTTTCAAGCCCGCTAATGCAACATCCATTTTGCAGTCCATGGATCTTGACTTAAAACTTTTACTATTTAAGAAATACATTTCATAATAGACACTTTTCTAAAGAAGACATCCAGATGGCCAACAGACACATGAAACATGCTCAACATCACCCATCATCAGGGAAATACAAATCAAAGCCACACTGAGATACAACGTCACACTGGTCAGAGTGGCTAAAACGAACTCAGGAAACTACAGATGCTGGCAAGGATGTGGAGAATCAGAACCCTCTTGCACTGTTGGTGCGAATGCAAACTGGTGCAGCCACTCTGGAAAACAGCATGGAGGTTCCTCAAAAAATTAAAAATAGAACTACCCTATGACCCAGCAACAGCACTACTAAGAATTTACCCAAGGGATACAGGAGTGCTGATGCATAGGGGCACATGTACCCCAATGTTTATAGCAGCGCTTTCAACAATAGCCAAATTATGGAAGAGCCTAAATGTCCATCAACTGATGAAGGGAGAAAGAAGATGTGGTTTACATATAAATAGAATACTACTTGGCAATGAGAAAGAATGAAATCCTGCCATTTGCAGCAATGTAGATGAGACTGGAGGGTATTATGCTAAGTGAAATAAGTCACTAAGAGAAAGACAGATACCATACATTTTCACTCATATGTGGATCTTGAGAAACTTAACAGAAGACCATAGGGGAAGGGAAGGGGAAAAAAAATAGTTACAAACAGAGAGGGAGGGAGGCAAACCATAAGAGACTCTTAAATACAGAGAACAAACTGAGGGTGGATGGGGGTGTGGGGAGAGGTGAAAATGGATAATGGGCATTGAGAGGGGCACTGGTTGGGATGAGCACTGGGTATTGTATGTAAGCCAATTTGACAATAAATTATATTTTAAAAAAATAAAGTCTTATAAAGAAATAAAACCACTAAAAAAAAAAAGAAAGAAATACATTTCATAAGCCGATAGCTGCCATAGATACGATAGGGATTCCTCTGATGGATCTGGGCAAAGTCGATGCAAAACCTTCTAGAAAGGATTCACCATTCTAGATGCCATTCAGAACATTCATGAGTCATAGAAAGAGGTCAAAATATCAATACCCACAGGAGTTTGGTAGAGGGGGATTCCAGCCCTCATGGAGAACTTTGGGGGGATTCAAGACTTCAGTGGAGGAAGTCACTGCAGGTGTGATGGCAACAGCAAGAGAACTAAAATTAGAAGTGAAGTCTGAAGATGTAACTGAATTGCTATAATTTCATGATAAAACTTGAACAGATGAGGAGTTGCTTTTTTTGGATCAGCAAAGAAAGTGGTTTCTTGAGATGGAATCTACTCCTGTTGGAGATGCTGTGATGATTGTTGAAATGACAAAAAGGATTTAGAATAAACCATAAACTAGTTGATAAAGCAGTGGCAGGGTTTGAAAGAATTGACTCCAATTTCGAAAGAAGTTCTACTGCAGGTAAAATGCTATCAAACAGCTTCGCATGCTGCAGAGAAATCGTTCGTGAAAGGAAGAGTCGACCAATGTGGCAGACTTCACTGCTGTCTTATTTTAAGAAATTGCCACCGTCACCCCAACCTTCAGCAACCACCACCCTGGTCCAGCAGCATCCATAACAATGAGCAAGACCCTCCACCAGCAAAAAAGAGTACGACTCCTGGCAAGCTCAGATTGCTTTTTAACTAAGGTATGTATATTTTTTAACATAATGCTGTTATACACTTAAGAGACTACAGTACAGTGTAAACATAACTTCTATACACAATGGGAAACAAAAAAATCATATGTTTTATTGCAATATTCACTTTATTGTGGTGGTGTGGAACCAAACCCACAGTAACTCTGAGATATGCCTATAGGCTGCCCACCAAAAAGACAATTAGCAGTGTATCTCAGGTCCTATTTCTCAAATTTCTCACAAATATCTTAACAATTTCATAAAATGTGTTTTATTTCATAGTGAAAATGGTGTCTACTTCTACTTTTAGTTGTTTTCTTCTTGTTAGTGCTTCTGAGCAATTTTAAAAATTCATGGTAATTCTCCTATTTATTGCCTTTGACCATTTTTACTTAGGAAATTTGTGGGTTTCTTATTGATTTGTAAGAGCTCTTTGTACGATAAAGAGATTAATCATTTGTGTATCTTAGTTGTATATTTTCATTGGCCTTCCTAGTCTGTTATTTGCATTTGGGTTTGGTTTCTAATAGTTTTTGATGTGCAGAATTTTAAATTTTATGTAGCCAAACATATCAATCTTCTCTTCTGTGGTTTCTTCTGTGGTTTCCATGCTTGGAAAGTTCTTCCCTAGTCCAGTTGCAATTAAATAGCTATTTGTATTTCTTTTACTTGCCCTCTAATTCCTGCCACCACCTTTTACCCTTGGCCCTTTTCTTCAATCTGGATAGAATTTTTGTAGGTATACTGTGATGTGAGTACTTAATGTAATTTCTGACAACCTCCCTTGTCTTTTTCCCAAAACCACTGGTAAAATCACTCACTCCTTCATGGTTCATTTGTGTAAGATTCAGTTTGAGAGCAATTGCTTTGAGGTATAATATTTGCTCTAATGTCAGCTTTGGCACCTGGGTAAGTTTTTTTAACTTTTATTTTTATTTATTTTTATTTTTGAGAGAGAGAAAGTTAGAGAGAGAGGGGGACAGAGAATCCCAAGCAGGCTCCGTGCTGACAGCACAGAGCCCAATGCAGAGCTTGAATTCACAGGCTGTGAGATCATGACCTTAGGTGAAGTCAAACCAACTGAACTACCCAGGCACCCCTTAACTTCCTTAAACTTTAGTTTCCTTATTTGTAAAATGGAGATCACAACATCCATCTCACAGTTTTGTTGTAAGGATTAAATTAGATAATTTACAAAAAGCCCTTAGTTCAGGGCCTACCACAGCACATGTGCTCAGTAAGTCAATGGCTGGACACCACATTCAGGACAGTCTAGACAGTCTATTTATTTGTCTTCCTCTTACCATCTGTCTATTCTTGTGCTCACAGTGTAAACTTGATGTTACACATAATATTTGGTAGGAAAAGTATCTGCAATTATTTTATCAAAATTGCCTTGGCTGTTCTCACCTGTTTGTACATAGATAGCCCCAACTCACTCTTCATTTCAGTTATGAGGGATGGTCTTTTCTTTCCACAACCATCTCTTGCACACTTGCTTTTTGGTACATGCTATTACATAGGCCCAAACTTCCAAATCAATGCTTAAAAGTTTGGGTGCCTAGGGCGCCTGGGTGGCTCAGTCGGCTAAGCATCTGACATCGGCTCAGGTCATGATCTCATAGTCCGTGAGTTTGAGCCCCACGTCGGGCTCTGTGCTGACAGCTCAGAACCTGGAGCCAGCTTCCGATTCTGTGTCTCCCTCTCTCTCTGTCCCTCCCCCGCTCGCACTCTGTCTGTCTGTCTCTCTCTCTCTCAAAAATAAACATTGAAAAAAAAATTTTTTTAAGTTGGGTGCTTGGGTGGCTTAGTTGGTTGGATGGCTGACTGCAGCTCAGGTCCTGATCCCGTGTTTCGTGGGTTCAAGCCCTGCATCGAACTCTGCTGACAGCTCAGAGCCTGGAGCCTGCTTTGTATTCTGTGTCTCCCTCTCTCTCTGCCCCTCTCCCACTTGCACTCTGTCTCTCTCTCTCTCTCAAAAATAAACATTGAAAAAAAATTTTAGAAAGTAATGGTAAGACATCCTTGTCTTTTAACTAATTAAAATACTAAAGATTCTAGAGTCTCATCGAGTTTGTTGTTGGCTATGGGTTTAAGGCACATAGTCTTTGTAACAGTGAAGTCTTTATATTACTGTTTTTTGACATTATTTTTATTTCTATCCCCATAGGAAAATGAATTTTAAAGAGGTAACATGAGCTGCCCAAAGTCATACAGCCAGAACATGGAGTCTGAATACACACCCAAGTTGTCTGATTCCATTGTTTTTTTATTTTCCATTGCAACAATGCTATCACCCTGTAATATAGTCAGTCTTCAAGCCAGCTATTTGTTTTGTTCCAAACTTAGCCATATAAATTCATTTAGATCTTATAAAACATCTTCTTATAAAAGTAATATAATAAATAAAGGATGGCTAACTTCTCAGCTGATCTGAAGAAATGTAGATCATCAGTTATTACCTGTAGAAATATTTCAGTATTCATCAGCATGTGTATGGTAAAGAGAATCTAGTAGGATATACCAAAGACGTGGCTGGAAATCCTCCTTAGATATCCCCCAAGCAGAGAGAAGAAAGAACGTCTATCGTTTTGGGCCACCTAAGGGTAGAAAGGGGTTGTTTAAAGCAAAACAGAAGCTCTTCAAGGAAGAGGATTGGGAGTTAGCAGATGAGGTGGAGATGGTGGTAGAAAGTAGAGCAGAAGGACAAAGCCAGAAAAGAGGGTTTAAGTGGCATCTCCTGACGTCCTCCTTCTCCTTAGACCCATAAGGGCTGAATGTGCCTTTAGAGCAAATGCCAAATATAAATAAAATTTGGCCTATCTGTTCTCCTTTTCAGCCAAGCTCTGATCTCAAGATTTCCCCTCCCTCTGATCCACTGCATTTCAGAAAGACAAGTTTTCCTTCTATTGGCCTGACCCAAAATAAATACATGTCTTTCTTTTTTTTTTTTAATGCTTATTTATTTTTGAGAGAGAGTGGAGAGAGAGAGAGAGAGAGAGAGAGAGAGAGAGAGAGAGAGAATGAGTGAAGGAGGGGCAATGAGAGAGGGGGACAGAGAATCCAAAGAAGGCTCTGAGCTGATAGCAGAGAGCCTGATGCTGGGCTCAAACTCACAGTCCATGAGATCATGACCTGAACTGAAGTCGGACGCTTAACCAACTGAGCCACCCAGGTGCCCCTAAATACATGTCTTTCTGCTCTAGGGAAGTTTAACTTTAGCAATTGCTGGACAACTGGCAGGAAATAAAAAATGCAGATAAAAAGAAAGTTGCAGTTTCAAAAAACCTCACAGTTGACCCTAGTTCTTCCTAGAACGTAATTATCCAGACCACACTCTATCTCTACATGAGCTCCACCCTCTTCAGTGAGAGCTCCTTCATGGGCCAGATTTCTGCCTTCTTCCTAACAGAAACCCCAGATGCTGCCTGTCCCAATCCTCTCTGTACTAGGAAATATACTGGTCCTACTATCTTTTCCCTTATTCTCACCCCCAGAAAAGGTCTGAGAGTCTTGCTAAAACATCATTTGTAGGACAAAAGCTTAACAAAACCTATTTACATCTCTTCTGGTAACCAGCTTCACATCAAGACCCCCTCCTCTCCTCTCCTTTAATCCAGCCCCCAACCCAAGTTCCTTCTCTGCCAGCCAGGTCAAAATCATATGCTGTGAGGGAAAGTGATGTGTTTCAAGAAAATTAGAATAAATTACATTAAGTTAAATTAGTTATGGTTTAAATTTAATAGATCTAAATCTGTAGAATAGAATTTAAACAGAAAATATCCCGTTTGCTTTTCTCTTGGCATAGCCCAAGTCATTTATCCAAGGTTCCATACAGAAACAAAAATGTTCTTGACATAGTCTTGTCTTGACATTAATTAAAATGGAAAGCACAATCACATACATGGCGAGGGATTCTACATGTTATGCTATTGGGCCTACAAAACAATCCTGTGAGAACATCAGGGTAGAGATTATCACTGTTAGTTTGTAAAAGAAGAACCTAATGAGCAAAGAGACAAGTTAATTCCCCCGAGTTATATGTTCATAAGTGGCATCACCAATACTCAAACCCAGGACTTCCGCTGTCAAATTCAAAATTCTTCCTATTTCCTTAAACTGATTCCCACCTTCTCTAGAACCACTGGTTACTAAACTTAGCATTTCTATCAGGGCCACAGAGGCAATCATGATTCAATTCTCAGCAACTGTTCTCCAACAAGATTATTCTGAAGTTCATGGTAATCACTTTGAGACTGTCCTACACAACTCTTACTTGTTCTTTGACTGAATAATCACTTAAGGTAATAAGCAGGAAAATATAGGTCCAATCATGTCTGGTTTTATGAAAGCAGTATTGGAGACTATTATAGTGCTACAAATGCTAAATAAAAAAGATTATTTATAATTATTTATAATCTTATAAATAGCTGCTTTTAAATAATGACTTTTTCTCTTTTTTTTAAGTTTATTTATTTATTTTGAGAGATTAAGAGAGAGAGAAAGCAGGAGGGGCAGAGAGACAGGGAGAGAGAGAGAATTGCAAGCAGGCTCTACACTGTCAGTGCAGAGCTGATGTGGGGCTCAAACTCACAAACTATGAGATCATGACCTGAGCTGAAATCAACAGTCAGATGCTTAACTGACTGAGTCACCCAGGCACCCCAATAATGTCTCATTTTCTAGAAGATCTTGAATTTCTGACTTTTCCATGTCTGACATATTTCTTACATATACATCCAACTACTCAACGTCTGCAATAATAATTATTCCATCTATCATTTAAAATGCAGATCCATCATTATGGTTGGGTGAAAATCAAGTTTAGCTCTGTTAGCAGCATCAATATAAAATAAATTTAAAAGTTTTTTAATGTTTTATTTTTGAGAGAGAGAGAGAGAGAGAGAGCATGAGTGGGGGAGAAGCAGTAAGAGAGGGAGATGTAGAATCTGAAACAGGTTCCAGGCTCTGAGCTGTCAGCACAGAGCCCAATGCAGGGCTCAAATCCACGAACTGCAAGATCATGACCTGAGCCCAAGTTGGATACTTAACTTACTGAGCCACACAGGCACCCCCATCAATATAAAACAATAAGACTTAATCCTTATATTGTTCTTACTATGTGCCAGGTACTGTTCTAAAAGCTTTACAAGCATTATCTCTTTTATCCTCACCTAACAACCCTATGAGATTGGTACTTTTATTATCTTCATTTTAACAAGGAAACTGAGGAAAAGAGAAAGTAAGTAATTTGCCCAAAGTCCTACAGTAAATAAGTAACGGAGTTTAGATTTGAACCCAGATCGTGTGGCTCCATAATCCACAGATTTCAGTAACTTTTAGTTAACAAAAAATTTTCATTTGGTAGCAAGAATTAGGTATGAACCCAAAATTCTTATGAGTTGACTGCTAGAATCAAGTTTAACATCTTGAAAACAATCCTGTTAAGAGACCACTGTTTGTGTGGTCGTTAGTTCCTCCTTACAGTGGCCACTTTGTATTTAGCAACAATGCTAATCATCAAGACCACTCATTGTTTTAAAGCGTATTGTTTTTAAATAAATACAAAGAAAGAAAACTGATACTTTCTACAATAAAAATAAATAAAACAGCGATTATTAGAATTTTAGAGCTTGAGGGCAATCTACCATATATGCCCAACACAAAACACGTTTAATCCAATAAGCAATATGAGGTAGGAATTATTATTGTTCCCATTTTACTGATGAAGAATCTGACACTTAGAGATATTAAATTGCCCAGTGCTCCACAGCTTATACATAGCAAAGGCAACATTCAAACCCAATGCTATCTTCAGAGCCCAACTCTTAGCCATTCTATTAACCTGCCCTCCACCTAGTCTATTGAGATAACATTGGTTAAATTAGAAAAAAAGCAATTTGAGCAAATATTTCTCCACTTCAACTACACAAGAAAACACAATGCAGTGTGTTCACCTACATTCACAAATTTACCTGCCAGTGTTCAGAAGAAGTACCTAGTGGACTGAAGCATTTTAAAGACCTTTAGGGGAGAGGGTCTAGAACAGTAAGACTTTTTGTAAAGTAATACACTCACCCTTAGTCATTACGATAATTAAAATTCTAGATTGTTGTGTCCAAATTGGACATTTTATTTCCTTCAGGAAATCAGTCTTTTTTTTTTAATTTTTTAATGTTTATTTATTTTTGAGAGAGAGAAAGAGAGAGAGAACAAGTGGGGGAAAAGGCAGAGAGAGAAGGGGACAGAGGGTGGGTTCTGAGCTGACAGCCCATCGCGGGGCTTGAACTCACAAACCATGAGATCATGACCTGAGCCAAAGTTGGCTGCTTAACCAACTGAGCCACCCAGGCATCCCCAGGAAATCAGTCTTTTATAAAATGGCTAGGCCTCCAAACACTATATTATTTCAACTATACTTGAACAAATAAATGGAAATACTTGACATTCATAATACTCTTGTATTAGAGAACAGTGCAACAATTTACCACTGACAAACCAGCAGTCCAGACTTTCCTGGAGTCCTGTGATTTGTTGCAAGTTTGAGAAGCTTAATGTCAACCAACTTGCTGAGAAAAGTCTTAATTCACTTGTTGAACTCAGACCAACTAATGTATTTATCATGAACTATTGGAAAATTCCAAGTGGCACAGTTTTTTTAGCAACTTGTAGCTGGTGAAAAAAATATTTCTAATATCATCTATTTCTTTTTTTCCCCCAAGGTGATATTCAAGCAATAGAAAGCTCTGTAAAGAACAAAGACAAGTATTACTGCTGTGGACAGGTAATGGATTTGATCCATTCATTCAGCCAATGATGTAGTAACAGCTTAAAGTGCGATTTCTAACACAAACGAGCTATGTTTGACACTAGCTAGAATGACAATGTGGGATCATAGAGAACTGCAGCTATAGGTGGCAAAGCTCACCCAATCTAGCAGTAATCCACCCAACAGAAGTGAAAGTGAAAGCTCTAGAGTAGGCAAAGCTGAAACACAGCCTCAGTTTCTTCATTCATAATGTAACGAGAATTAGGTTGCTACCCAAAGCGTTGTAAGGATCAAGGCAATAAATATATAGAGTGCTTAGCACATAGTTAAGTGCTCAATTAATATTAGCTACTGCAGATCTGATCCATTTAGCTCTCCTGTTTCACAGACCTGTTAGGGAAATTAATCAGATGAAAGTAACCTGAACTAACAGAAAAGGAGCTTTAGTGTTTTACATCTCTTTTAAGGGAGAAAATGAGGACAAGAGCTATTTCTTTCTTGTTCACCAAAAAAGCAAATATTGAGCAAATATACAACACGTGACACAGTATCTAATAGATACATGTTCATTAAATATATGCTGAATAATTATATATATTCATTTTATGAATGAATATATTAAGAGTTGTCTCAGCATAAGGCACACTGGATTTGTTCCTGTTTTGGTTTTTTTTTTTGAAATTTATTGTCAAATTGGTTTCCATACAACACCCAGTGCTCATCCCAAAAGGTGCCCTCCTCAATACCCATCACCCACCCTCCCCTCCCTCCCATCCCCCATCAGCCCTCAGTTTGTTCTCAGTTTTTAAGAATCTCTTATGCTTTGGCTCTCTCCCACTCTAACCTCTTTTTTTTTTCCCTTCCCCTCCCCCACGGGTTTCTGTTAAGTTTCTCAGGATCCACATAAGAGTGAAAACATATGGTATCTGTCTTTCTCTGTATGGCTTATTTCACTTAGCATAACACTCTCCAGTTCCATCCACATTGCTACAAAGGGCCATATTTCATTCTTTCTCATTGCCACGTAGTACTCCATTGTGTATATAAACCACCATTTCTTTATCCATTCATCAGTTGATGGACATTTAGGCTCTTTCCATAATTTGGCTATTGTTGAGAGTGCTGCTATAAACATTGGGGTACAAGTGCCCCTATACATCAGTACTCCTGTATCCCTTGGGTAAATTCCTAGCAGTGCTACTGCTGGGTCATAGGGTAGGTCTATGTTTAATTTTTTGAGGAACCTCCACACTGTTTTCCAGAGTGGCTACACGAGTTTGCATTCCCACCAACAATGCAAGAGGGTTCCTGTTTCTCCACATCCTCTCCAGCATCTATAGTCTCCTGATTTATTCATTTTGGCCACTCTGACTGGCGTGAGGTGATATCTGAGTGTGGTTTTGATTTGTATTTCCCTGATGAGGAGCGACGTTGAGCATCTTTTCATGAAGGCACACTGGATTTGTGACTGGGGAAGGGAGAGAGGGTTAAATATGGAAGAGAGAAGTTAAATGAAGTCTTTACATTTATTTTCCACACTGGGACCAACAAGATCCAATCAGATCCTTTAAGTTTATTTATTTATTTATTGAGAGAGAGAGAGAGAGAGAGACAGAGACAGAGACAGAGAATGTGAGTGGGGAGGGGGACAAAGAGAGAGAGAGAGAGAGAGAGAGAGAGAGAAAATCTCAAGCAGGCTCCTAGATGGCATTGCGGAGCCAGACGTGGGACTTGATCCCACTAACTGTGAGATCATGACCCGAGCTGAAATCAAGAGTCAGACACTCAGGGCACCTGGGTGGCTCAGTCGGTTAAACATCCGACTGTGGCTCAGGTCATGATCTCATGGTTCATGGGTTCGAGCATCAGGCTCTGTGCTGACAGCTCAGAGCCTGGAGCCTGTTTCAGATTCTGTGTCTCTCTCTCTCTCCCTCCCTCTCTCTCTCTCTCTCTCCCCCCCTAGCTCTCTCCCCCTCCCTAGTTCACACTGTCTCTCTCTCTCAAAAATAAATAAACATTAAAAGAAAATTAAAAAGAAAAGAGTCAGACACTCAACTGACTGAGCCACCCAGATGCCCCCAGATCCCTTAGGTTAGATTCCCCAAATCACTGACCTATCTATAGTGCCAAATGCTGCAGACTGACCCAGGAACACAATACTAACCTTTATGTACTCATGCAAATTTAGTTCTTTAAAACCAGCTAAATCCTCACAAGAATCTCCCTAACCACACTAGCCCACTCCAGACCTTAGGAGGAAGGGCCTATTATCTATAACATTCGTCTGGCACTTAACTACAGCGGAGAAGCCACTGTTTTAGAGACTTTATTCTTGTGACATTAAATTTGTTGGATCTTCTCCAAAAGACAGGAATGAAATTCTGTACATATTCTGTCCCTTTCAGGTTTCCAGGCATTATTGTGGCCTCCACAAAAAAACATGAAGAGGAATAAGGCACAATCCTTACTCTGAAGGAGCTTCCTGTCTAATAAAGAGAATAAGACAGGTATAAAAATAACTTCAATGCAAGGCAGATCACAGCAAGTATCATGGAGATGTACAAGGAAAGAGATCCAAAGAGAAATCAAATAAATCTATTTTAAGCAATTAAGGCTTTATGATAGTGAGGCACATGAATGAGACCACAAAGATTTTGAATGGGCAAGGGCATTGCAGGTTGAAAAGACAGCAGGGGTAAAGACCAGTTTGGAAAACACAGGATGATTATATAATTTGGGACCACTTTGATATTTTACTGGTTTATGGGGTCAAAAAAAAAGAATATTTATTATCAAAACCACATGTAAACTCTAGAACATAGGGACAAAAGTGTAATAAGAAGACACATAGGTTGTTGAGCAAAAAGTAACATGGCCAAAACTATTCGTTAGATGGACTGATCTGGCAGGCACACGTTAGATGGAATGGAGAAGCAAAGAGATAAAGTAGCTCTGTAATAAAGGATTAACCTTTCCTGAAAAGTGGTCTAGCCTCTGCCCTTGCTCCCGGGAAGTGGCCTTGACCCTTGGAATATTCGGCCTGATAAATATCTTTGTTTACCTTGGGGCTTTGGGTCCCTCCACACATGCTATACTAATGATGTGATTTTATCGCGGGTACCTGTGGCCACATGCTATCCGCTCGACTTCAGGAAGGACTGGGGATTAAGGTAAATCACACAAGCAGTCAACAATATCCATGTGGCCAACCAAGACTATGACTGAGCCTCAGCGAAAACTCTGGCCACAAAGGCTCAGTGAATTCCCTGGCTGGCAATGCTGCATGTGTGTTCTCAAACACGGTTACTGGGGGAAATAAGAGTGGCCACATAACTGCACTGGGGGAGGACGATGGAGCTCAGCACATGGAACTCTCCCAGGCCTGGAAGGGTGTGTGTCTTCCCTGGGCTGATCTGAGCCTGCATCCCTCCCAGTAGCAAACCACAAGCGTGCGCACAACTTACAGAGTTCTAGGAGTCTTTCTAGTGATCTTGGGAACCTAAGGGTGATCTTGGGAACTTAAACGTGCAGTTGGACTCAGAAGCAAAGGTGATCTTGGGACATCCAAATTTAAAACAACCAATAAGAAAACCCTCTGTAACAGTGCAGGGGGGAGTTACGAAAGCCTGTAAAAACAGTGGTGGAATTGAAAAGGCATTGATGTTATGGCTCTACAGAGGGGGAAAAAAAACAAAGAAAAGTGGATAGAGACATGGTTACATATTAAGAACCTAAAAAGAGTTACCCTGGGAGGGGCTCCTGGGTGGCTCAGTTGGTTAAGTGACCGACTTTGGCTGAGGTCAAGATCTCACAGTTTGTGAGTTTGAGCCCCGTGTCAGGCTGTGCTGACAGCTCAGAGCCTGGAGCCTACTCCAGATTCTATGTCTCCCCCTCTCTGTACCCCTCCCCTGCTCACGCTCTGTGTCTCTCTGTCTCTCAATAATAAATAAACGTTAAAAAAAATTTTTTAAAGAGTTACCCTGGGAGAAAGGAATTAACTAAATTATTAAGAAATAAAAATTGAAGAGCACCTGGGTGGCTCAGTTGGTTAAGCATCCAACTTTGGCTCAGGTCATGATCTCATGGTTCGTGAGTTTGAGCCCCACATCATGCTCTCTGCAGTCAGCATGGAGCCCACTTTGGTTCCTCTGTCTCCCCTCTCTCTCTCTGCCCCTCTCTTTCTCTCTCTCAAAATGAATAAATAAAGATTTTTTTTAGAAAGAAAAGAAGTAAAATTGAGGGGTATGTTGGTGGCTCAGTTGATTAAGCATCCAACTCTTGGTTTTGGCTCAGGACATGATCTCACCACTTGTGAGTTTGGGCCCCACTGTTTGGCAGAGCCTACTTGGGATTCTCTCTTCTCTTCCTCTCTCTGCCCCTCCCCTGCTCACAGGTTCAAGTTCTCTCTCTCTCTCCATCTCTCTCACTCTCTCTCTCTCTAAAAATAAAAATAAAGAAGAAGAAGTAAAAATCGAGAAAAGAGAAGGAAGAATGAGCTTGAGGAGGAAAGCAAGATGAAACGGGAAATGAGGGCTTTGGGTACCTTCAGCTCCTTCCTTCCCTGCACACATGCCACTGCCCTCATCGTCCGGGGGTCTGTTTCTTTACCCCTTGGAATCTTTCCATGCCACTAGAACACAGCATAAATGATGCTGTGCGCACTGTGGCTCTGGCCTTTAAGAGGACAGCAGGCCGTGCTTCCCGTGTCTTGTCACCTGAGCCACCATATAAAAGGTCTGGGCAAGTCTGCTGAGGGAGGGGTGGGAAAGAGAAGCACAGAGGTATCAGATGGGTGAGAAGGGAAGGCACCTTGAACATGCAAAGCAGTGGGGCCTATGGAGGACTGTGACCACACAGGAGACCCTGGGCAAGAGCCCCTCAGTCCCATGAGGGATAAAAACACAGTGCCATTTAAGCCCGTAGGCTTTGGGGTGGTTTGTCACGACATAATAAGATAACTGAATTTAAGACAGTAAATATAACGAAATCATTTTCCCTAGCTTATTTATTTAGAAAATATATGATCCTCCAAGATAACAGAGGACAAAAATAAAAGGTATAACAAATTAAAATCCCTAAATGACCCAAAGAGCTTGAGAACATTTTGCTATGTGGCTATAGATTATCAAAACCAGTTACTTTCCGAAGTACCTAATTTCCTTGGAAGGAGACACTAAAGGGCATGCACTCAATCAGGTCTGATTGCACCTGGTGCATCCTCCCCCTCACCTCCTATCTACACTTTTCCAGCTTATTAGTATCTTCAATCTAATCCCGGTTACAAACTGCTGGCAAGCTTGCATAGTTCTGTGCTATCTGCAATCAAAGTACAAAGCAATACAAATGTTCACAAATTAATATTTTTCTTAATCTTTATTTTGCTATATTAAAATAGTTGAAAAGAATCCATGGTACTTGTAAAATTATGGCATTTTGGTTCTAAACACTGAGATAAAGTATTGGCTAAAATAATGTCTGAGGCATAAATAAATATTTTTAAATGCTGGAGGAAACTGAGGCTGGGGGGCTCCAGCCTGGCATTCCACTCCCAAGAGGCCCAAGCAAGGTATAACCACTGCCATTTCAGTTGAGTATTAAAAATTCTTAAATAAAAGCTGTGTTTTCACACTTTAAAATAAATAAAGAGCACCTGTGTGGCTCACTCAGTTACGCATCTGACTCTTGATTTTGGTTCAGGTCATGATCTCAGGGTCATTATATGGAGCCCTGAGTCAGGCTCCCTGCTGAGCATGGAGCAGGCTTAAGATTCTCTCCCTCTCAGTGCGCTTGGGTGGCTCAGTCAGGTAAGCATCTGACTTTAGCTCAGGTCATGATCTTGCCATTTGTGATTTCCACCCTACATAGGGCTCTGTACTGACAGCTCAGAGCCTGGAGTCTGCTTCAGATTCTGTATCTCTCTGCCCCTCTCCTGCACTCACTCTCTCTCTCTCAAAAAGCAAATAAACATTAAAAAAAAAAAAAAAAGATTCTCTCTCCCTCTCCCCTCTCCACTACTCGTTCTCGCTCTAAAAAAATTTTTAAATAAAAAATAAACAAAGAAATGAGCAGTACCAAAACTATCAAATTTTATATGATATTTGATATCATACAAACATGAAAACAGGGGTTCTTAATACAGATGATTAATCTTTTGGGCCATAGACCCCTTTGGCAGAATGATGAAGCCTCTGGAGCCCTTCTCAAGACAGTGCTTTTAAAACATAAAATAGAATTGCAAAGGAAATCAAACATAGCAAAACACAGTAATCAAAAAAAATGTCTTTTAACAAATTTTTATTGAGCTGCTTCTATACTGAACCTGATGCTAAGGTACAACAGCAATCAAGATAGATATACTACCTCTCCTGACAGAACTTACATTATTTTCAGTAACACCTTTTTTAATTTCCAATATAGTTAACACACGATGCTATATTAGTTTCAGGTGTACAATATATAGTGACTCAACAGTCCTATACACTACTCTGTGCTCATCACAAGTAAGTAGACTCTTAATTCTGTTCACATATTTCACCCACCCACCTTTTATTTGATAAAAATATTAAAGTATTTTTAAAACAAATTTATAACAAAATAATATAAATGCTTCTTTATACATTACACTGTACAATCTAGTAGCAGGTCTAATAACTAATTTTGAAGTAATTAAGAGTATGAATGGTATTTCTAGATATCCTCAACAGCTATAATATAAAAATATTCATAATTATTACTGATGACAAAGTCATAGGTATTAGTAACATTACTTTGATATCTGTCCTAAATTCATAATTAAAGGAAACGCTAAATTTTACTGAAACGAAGTAATTTTTTCCCACCCAAGTTCAAGGGACTTGTAAATTCTACTCCCAGTTAGTTACAATCCCCTGCCTGCAGTAAAGCACCAAGCGTGCCTCTCGTTAACTATACTGAATTCACAGAACTTCCAAAACACTGAGCCTTGGTGCCTGGGAGAGGCTAGAACCCTGACAGAATCTCCCACTGGTTTTAAAAGATAGCAGGAATGGGATTACGTGGTAGAGGCATGCATGGTCAAGAGGTACAAAGGTTTGGGGGGTTGCATGCCTCAGTGAAGTTATAGCAAGGCACTCACTGCAAACACTAGCATACAGTCAGACTAAGGACCAGCTAGAAAGAGATCAAGATGACGGCAAGATAATTTTCCAAGATAGCCACATAGAAGTAAAAGTGTGGCCACGAGATTGGATGGGGGGGCGGGGTGGATTACAAACGTGGAAAAGACAGAACAGAGGAGATCAGAGCCTTGACTTGAGATTTATCAAATTTGAGGGGAAAGGCAAAGGACTGAAGACAGAAAAGCATGAGAGCAATGAATGAGAGATAGTAAATATTTCATTCAGTCCAGGGCCACCAGGTGAAAAACAAGAGAGTTTGAATCAGGGCTGTGGATTAGCTCTGATATCTGATTTAAATAGACAACTTGATCCATTACAATAAAAGGAATTTAACTATAGCCAATAAATTATTTATCAAACTGCAACTTTTTAAAAAATTTTTTATAATGTTTATTTATTTTTGACAGAGAGAGACACACACACAGCATGAGCGGGGAAGGGGCAGAGAGAGAGGAAGACACAGAATCCAAAGCAGGCTCCAGGCTCTCTGCTGTCAGCACAGAGCCCGAAGCAGGGCTCGAACTCACAGACTGTGAGATCATGACCTGAGCCGAAGTCAGACACTCAACTGACTGAGCCACCCAGGCGCCCCAAATCAAACTGCAACTTCTGGAAAAAACTCTATCTTCTATTTAATCTTTCTGTTAAGTACTGACTCAAAATCCATCAAGGGAAAAGAAAAGGCAGGTAAGAGAAGGCAATATATCATGATAAATGCTATCTGACCTCATTATCTTCTGCCATTAATGAAAAGGTACCTTCTTCTGCCAAAAACTTCTATATAGGGACTGAGGATCATAAAAATCAAGGTTAATAAATCCTTACTGCATTTGAATGGACTTACTAGCAAATGGAACCTTGGTATACAGTGTAAGAGGCTACCAATGTTATGCCAATGTCTTACATGTAATTTAAATCTGAAAAGAGTGAAACAGGTGTACTATTTATGGTATTGCCTATCTGACTTCTTCAAATTAATTATTCTTTGACTCAGTCTGGAGGTCAAATGTCATCAGCTGGGAAACTCTCAACCCCAATCTCCCTACTGTTTTCCACCTTAATTAACATACACCCAAATGGCACTTTTTGTGTACCAGGTCATACTCTAACCACTTTACAAACATAAATCCTTTCCATCATATCTCATAACAACCTATAACATATTAACGGCTGTTATCCCTATAATGTGAATGAGGAAACTGAGGCCCATATCCAATTGGATATTTTCCAACATCACAGAGCCTCATAGCTGATCAAACTAGGAATCATACTCAGGCAGCCTGACTCCAAAGTCTGTGCTTTTAACTACAGCATTCTGTTACCCACTGCTCTGAGATACCGTGGGGGCTTGTAAATGAATGTACACAGAAACATTTTGAATGCATTCTCAACAATAAACCCTTACCTCACCAAATGCCAAGTATTTAATTTTATTATTTTCCTAAACTCAATACTCTCATCCTAGATTGATAATACCCATTAAGTTACTAATTCCCTTATCTGTAAAACTAGGACTATGTTAAATGGCATTTATAGATGAACATCACTGTTTGAGAACTCTATAGTTTGGCAATTCAGAGTATTTTACTCTCAAGTCCACTTGAAGCCACTCCTTGCAAGAGGATTACTTCCTACAGTAACATCATGGATTAAAGAGCAGCTTTTTAAATATTTTCTATCAAGGGGCACCTGATTGGCTCAGTTGGTTAGGAGTCTGACTTCAGCTCAGGTCATGATCTCATGGTTCATGGGTTTGAGCCCCACATCAGGCTCTGTACTGACAGCTCAGCGCCTGGAGCCTGCTTCTGTGTCCCACTCTCTCTCTGCCCCTCCCCCACTCTCACATTTTCTCTCTCTCTCTCTCTCTCTCTCTCTCTCTCTCTCAAAAATAAACATTAAAAAAAACATAAAAAATTTTTTTAAATATTTTCTATTAAACTCTACATACCTCCTCTGTGCAAGCTGTGCCTAATAAAACACTGTTTGGTTTTACATTTTTCTCTCAAATACCCCATGGTTACCCAGAAGCAGTTCATGCACTCACTGATTCTCTGAAGTGCTCAGTTACGACCCCATGATTCTGTGCTGAGCCTCTGCTCTACTGGAGAAAAGGCTATCTTCCTATGTCCCAGGAGAAAAAGCTTCAAGAGAAGACTGTTAAAGGTCTCCAACACTAAGTGGCTTCAAGAAAACAAAAACAAGGGGTCCCAACATCATGTCTTCCCACAACTTCAGAGAAAGGCTTGGCAATTGTCTCAGCTCATTCAAACTGCTATAACAGAATACCATAGACTGGGTGGCTTATAAACAACAAACATTTATCTCTTGCAGCTCTGGAGGCTGGGAAGTCATGAAGTCATGATCATGGCGCTGGCAAATTAGGTGTCTGGTGAAGACCCAATGCCTGATTCAAAGACAGCTGCCTTTTCACTGTGTCCTTACATGGTAGGAGGCACAGGAGAGCTCTCCAGGGTCTCTTTTTAATGACCCTAATCCCAGTCTTTCATAAGAGACCTAATCACCTCCCGAAGATCCCACCTTCTAACGCCATCACATTAGGCATTCGGTTTCAACATATCACTTTAGAGGGAACACAAGTGTTCAGGCAACAGCAGCAATTAAAAACAAACAAACAAAAAATTTAAGCCAGATCACAAAATTAAATTGTAAAACTTGAAGTTCACTCATCTTTTTAAAATCTCGAATATACACAGATCTAATTTGCCGAACTGTTATAACTTTTTTTCTACACACCCTGTGACAAAATAATGGTGCGTCACTCTATCAAGATAAAAATAACAAAGGTTATTTGTAGGTAACTGACATAATATGCCTAACATTTCTAATAGGTTAGAAATTTCAAAATGATTGCTAAAGGGTTGGATATATCAAAATGTTTTTGAATAGTATCTTTAAAACTGCTGTTCAACCAAGGGAGTTGCCATTTTACTGAAAATAGTTTCTCTGATTTTTTTTTTTCTTTCTTTTGGAAAGCTACTTAGAGCCATGAGTCACTAGGTGATTTCCTTTCTTTATTTCTGACTTACATTTCAAAGACAAAAACACTCTTCTCCTCTCGGTCTTCTTACATGTACCTGAGCTGCTATTATTCAAGGTCAGGAAGAAGGCAAGCCAGTTAAAACAAAAACTTATGTTTATTTGACAAGCAGCTTTACTCCACGGGAGTTTATGTGCGTGTCAAACATTTAAGGCAATTTAAATTTTTAGTATCTCTAGAGATGAAGCTAAATGGCTGCTAAAAACTAGCTCTCAAAGCAGCTTTCATTTCTATTTAATTTATTTGAATAAAGGGTAGCAAGCATCATATTTAAAGTATCTGTTGGACATAACTAGGACATTAAAATA
Source organism: Acinonyx jubatus (assembly GCF_027475565.1). NCBI lineage: Eukaryota > Metazoa > Chordata > Mammalia > Carnivora > Felidae > Acinonyx > Acinonyx jubatus. The sequence continues at coordinate 21,544,982 of NC_069393.1, forward strand.
TTCTGTTTTATTTTTCAATATTGGACTCCTAAGCAAATATTCAGATTCACTATCATCTCCAGCTAGCTGATACTGAAAAACACATAATGGCGGACTGTTACCATGGTAACTCCTCTACAACTACACATTTTCTATGGCAACCCAGGCTCCATGGAATACTAATGAAAACCCATAGCAACAGAGAGTTAAAGAGGTGATGTCTGGAAACCAAAAAGCTCACGTAACATCTGTGACAAATGTTATGGATGCTTTTGTATGTTTAACAAACAATATCAGAGTTCAAAGACATTAGTTAGAAAATCGAAAGGCTAATTTGAAGCATTTTCTGGAAAAAAAATAGCACTAATGCCTACGGGACTTAAAGAATTCACATCACTATACTATTAAATGTGAAAAAAAGTTAGTCATATTTTAAAATACAGAACCATAATTTTTTACATAAAGGGATATATTTTTTCCCAGTTGCAGAAGTATTACATGCTACAATGTAAGTGAACCTGAGAAGCAACTCAGGGGCACTCTGTTTAGATCTTTTCCTGGTCCCTATTCTTTTCAAGAGTTCCAGCTGTGTAACCTTGATCACTTAACCTCTAAAAGCTTTAGGTTCTCTTTTCACAAAAGGATGTTATATTTAAAGGACGCTAACTAAAGCCTCTCTGATTCCTATTCTACCATTTACCAGAAAGTGAATGTGAACACGTCATCTAATCTGCGTGTCAGCATCTTATCTGTCAAGGGGCATGATATCTGCCTCCCCCTCATTACCAGTTGGCTGCAAAATATGCTAGATATACATGAGCACTCTGGGAGTAAATTAAATTTATTGTCTTAGCTAAAAAAAAAAAAAAGATTAAAATATTCCTTTATATTTTCATTTTAAAACATTGGGGTTAATTATAAAGATCCATGTAAAATCCATGCTCATTATGAACTATCTCAATGTACAATTATTTATTGAGCATGTAATATGCTGCCAGTTATGGGTATGAGAACAAACAAGACAGTTAATGTTCCAGCACAGTTCTAGCAGATAACGTCAGAAAATAAGTAAACAAAGATGACTAAAAAAAAAAAAAAAAAAAAAAGAAGCCCAGAGGAAATCATCAGACTGAAGTGAATAGAAATGACTTGTAAGAAGAGACAGGCTAATTTAACTCAGGATGCAGTTAGTCCTCCTGAAGGAAGGGGAAGGGACTGAGAAGGGAGACTTCCAAGGCTCCAGCCATGGGGAAACAGGGACAGCCAGGTAGAGGAACAGCCATCATAAGAGCTTCAACAGGGGCATCTGGCTGGCTCAGTGGGTACAGCATGTGACTCTTGATCTCAGGGTCATGAGTTTGAGCCCCACGTTGCGGGTAGGGTTTACTCAAAACAAACAAACAAAAAACAAAAAACCCTGTAAGTAGCAAAGCCTTTAATACGTTGACAAAACAGCCAGATGTCAGTGGGGCTGAAGAGGAGAGAACAGGGACAGAATGAATGATATGAAAACCAAAAGGGAGGTAGGACCAAAGTAAGGCCCTGGAAAGAATATAAATGTGGTTACAAGTACAAAGACTTTACCAACAGAAACACATGTTTTTATGACTGTGTAGAGAATGGATTAGGCAGGGAGACCAGATTGGAGACTGCAACACTGTCCAGTTTAGAGATAATGGTGTGACTCGTAGTATGGCAGTAACAATGGTGACAGCAAGAAACAGACATCTATAAGATATATTTCAGATTTGCTAATGGAGTAGGTACAGAAGACAGGCTGGGAGGGAATCAATTTTTGACTCCCAAATTTCTGACACAAACAACTGGCTGATGGTACAGTCATCTAGTATAGGGACTATAAAGGGGAGAAAGGAATCTTGTCAGAAGGGGTGGACAGGAATCAGGTGTTTTGTACTGATTTGTCTATTAAATGTTCTCCCAGGCCATAGTCATAAATTTCCTTAAAAATACTTAATTATATGGGGCAGCTGGCTGGCTCAGTCAGTGGAACATAATATGACGCTTGATCTCAGGGTTGTGGGTTCAAGCCCCAAGTTGGGTGTAGAGATTACTTAAAAATAAAATCTTTAAAAAATTAATATTTGATTAATTGGTGTCCATTATTACAAAACTTATAAAAATCCAAAGACTCTTCTTCCAAAATGTGCATCAAAATTATACATAAAAACTATAAAATCACCACATTTATCAAAAATATAAATTTAGACTAAGTTTTAGATTAGACTAATAATAGCTGTGTGATAATGAAAGAAGAATATATAAGGAAGAATATATATCTACATAAATACATTTAGAGGCTCTTGACCTTTAAAATTCTTTGTCACAACCCTTCCATTTGTATAGAATGTGCTTGTTCTATAAGAAGGATGTAAGGATCCTCATGCTTTTGATATGAATATTTTTATGTATCTTTTGTAACCTTTCCCCTACTAGATTTGAGAAGCCACCTTACTCAAATGTATACTGTTATATATACATCTAAAAACAAAATAAAAGTATTTGTATAAATAAAAAAATACATTTTGAAGTAACTATCTTTTCTATGATAAAACTAATATAGATTCATTGCAGAAATTCTGTAAAATATGGAAAAGTTTAGGGAAAATAACAATTACCTCTAATGCTATCATCCAGAGATAAGTCTGATTAATATTTTTGTGACTATAAATCTAATTAGTTTACCTTTGTGTGTTTAGTTAGTTTTGGTAAAGCTGAAGAAATCTAAAATTCACATTTCAAAACTGTTGGGGCACCTGGGTGGCTCACTCAGTTAAGCATCTGACTTTGGCTCAGGTCATGATCTCATGGTTCACGGGTTCAAGCCCCACATTGGGCTCTGTGCCAACAGCTCAGAGCCTAAAGCCTGTTTTGGATTCTGTGTCTCCCTCTCTCTCTCTGCCCTTCCCGCCCTCCGCCCCCCATGTGCTTTGTGTGTCTCTCTCTCTCTCAAAAATAAATAAACATTAAAAAAAATCAAAACAGTTTAAATGACGTAAGGGATAACACCTTCATGCCTAGTTATTATTAAGCATTTCAGAGTCTAGTCTTGCCCATTAATCTAATTCCAGACATAAGAATGGAAAACATCCTTGGGGAGGGTAGAGCCAACCTCTTGTGATGTCTGTCTTCCCCACAACCAGTTCCCCACACCACCTGCCACCTTCAAACCCTGTATCTACCAAATGAGACATTCAGCTAACATAAGGCAAGCTTTCTTTTTTCAACCACCATTTAGTTTTACATTGCTTTGTAATTCATACACTGCATATTCATTTACATGAAAGCCAAATTATTCTTACATCCAGCAAGACATTGACTTTTCAATTGTTTTTAATCTCTTCTTATTTATAAGATAACACATATAATATTTAAAATTCTATATTACAATTCAACAGAGTTCAAAATAATTGCTTTTTAAAACCCTTGACTGTTAACAAAAGTAAAAGAAACTAAAATGTTTAGAAAAGCATGATGTTTAAGATGGTGAGTATTTTAGTTTAAGACTTGTCTAATGTTGCTTTGATAGCCAATAGTTATTTTATAAAATTAAAGCACTGGGAATTTTTAATAGTTTATTTTGGGGTTATCATCTCTATTATTTCCAGACAGAATAGTGTATATAGATTCTCAACTAAACCCAGATAGAATAAACTTAGATAAAATCATGTTTACAAGTTTAATATTATTCACCTAGGGTTTAATAACAATGAAAAATCAAATGGAATTTCTACCTAGGTTAAATCCAGTTTTAGCAAGTATGCAAAACAATATAGTCATCACAATACCCTTTAAAAAAAATGATTAGCATGACTAGTGAAAGTACAAAAGACAGCAAAGCTTTAGATATTTTATTTCATCCAATAACTGTACATTAAGCACAAGCTGAGAATATATTCCCCAGACTGAAAAACATTAAATCACAAAGACTCCTTCAAGGTTATTTTTAAGTGCTATCCTGTGGCTAGGAATAATTTACTTCTAACAAAAAATTGCTGGAGTTGTTGTTTTTGCTGCTTGTTTGTTTCTTTTAAAAAGTAAACACAATTTGGGGCGCCTGGGTGGCTCAGTCGGTTGAGCGTCCGACTTCAGCTCAGGTCACAACTCGCAGACCGTGAGTTCGAGCCCCGTGTCGGGCTCTGGGCTGATGGCTCAGAGCCTGGAGCCTGTTTCCCATTCTGTGTCTCCCTCTCTCTCTGCCCCTCCCCTGTTCATGCTCTGTCTCTCTGTCTCAAAAATAAATAAACATTAAAAAAAAAAGTTAAAACAAAAGTAAACACAATGAATCACTATATAGTAGGTTAAAAATAAAAACACTTATTAATAAAGAAAATACTAGTGAGTAAAGAATTTGAAAGCACATAAACTTCTGCAATAGACAAAAACATTTAAGCAAATTTAAACAAATGTAAAGGTTCAGATACAACAGCTCATGACTGTTGCTTTAAATTTTGGCTGGCCAATCCAATGAAACAAAGAAAGGAATTGAGCTGGGGTAGGGATAGGCAATAATGTTCCAGCTCTTCAATTTTCTGGGTAACATTAGGTGATATTTACAAATGTACAACATGGTAAAAAGCATCATGGCAGACCAATGTCCTAAAAGTCTACACCACTTGAAGCATCCAGCTCTGATTCTATCTACCCTTTTCTAATTTTCAAATGCTCATCTACTCTTGAATTAAAATGCCCACACTTTCTACTGAATGTTGGCTGTTGTTTCTGCCTAACAAATTTTGCAAATGTTTCCTGCCTTAGGGTCAAATACAAAGGAGAATATAATTTAACATAACATGAACAAAGAAATTGGACAGGAGTCTCATAAAACTTGAACAAACTCTAGTAGCTTCCATCTAAATAAGAAATATCTATCTCAATTATAATATAATCTGCATCAAGTTCAATTATAACCACTTAAATGGGGAGTGTTTGGCTGCAATTTATTCACTTATTCTGTATAATAACCTATAACAAGCTTTACTGCTACAGAATAATGTAGAATCTTTGAAATTACTTTTGAAGTGTTTTTTTGCCTGCTATTTCTGTTTGGGTTTTGTTTGGCTGGATGGAAATTTCTGAAGGCACATGATAATTCAACGAGAAGAGGGAAACAGTCTTAAGATTGTCAAGTGTTCCAAAATTCTCCCACAAACCAACTTTAATATATGATTTAAACAGTTTTGTTATCATTTTGGCAGCCCGGGCATTTCTAAAACCTTAGTAACCCAGGGGTGGTCTTGCAGCAGTCATATTTTAGTTTCCCCAACAATCCACTCTACTCCATACCTCCAGAAATAGTCTTGGTGGAAATACCTCTCATTATGCAAAATGGCGGTTTACACCTAAACTCTATTGGCCTATCTGTATAGGGTGGCCTTTCTACATCTGATTTCTCTGTAATTTAAAGAAACTCCAGTAACTGGACTCTAAGCACAAATTACATCAGAAGCAGTCAATAAAAATGTGAGAGCAACATACTAATGAAAAAAATGTGTACCATTAGATAAAACAGCTAGAAGTACAGCAATCTAGGGCCACTTCTTTTAAGGATGGATAGACCCACCTGCAGCAACAGTTTCTGAACATCAAAAGTATCAGTTTATAACAGATTTCCTATCAGTGGCTCCAAATCATTAGTAGGACATTCAGATGTGTTCTCTATATGAGCAGTCTCTGAATTAAGAAGGAGAGTTTGCCCAAAGCTCAAGCACAAGTCTGTTATTTAGGACTGAAAAAGTGTTTATAGTCATTTTTTAAAAAGTGGTATAGTTTGTGCCCAAAATAGCACACAAAACCCCTATTTAAGACAAAAATAACTAAAGTATCAGATTAATAGTACTTTAAACAAAAATTATAATACACAGCCTTCGAAAGCCTCCTCTCTCATCTCACAAAGCCTTAGAATTACAGCAGAAGTGGATATGGAAAGAAGCCACAGATGCCCACAACCAGGACAGCTATTCTGAGTTTAACTCTGGTAATTTGAGGTCTCTTAAAAAAGAACTGAATACTCATTTAAGCACTTTATTTTAACTATAGTGCTAGTGAAACATCTCAAGTGTAAATATCTGCGATGCATCAAAGATAAATGAAAAGCAACCCAATATATTTTCTCAGGTATTAAGCTGACACATGATGGTTAGAATATAACTCATTAAAAAATTAGAATTGTATTTGTTAAAGGTCTTTGGTAATCTGGAAACATAGATCATTACAGAATATGGCTAAATGTTGCTTTTAATATAAAACACAAATTTAATTTCTATATCCACAACGAGTTTATCCTTTTAAACTTTTTTTTAATCCTTGTTTATACATTCAAAGTTTAGAACTACTAGAGAATGTAAAATTCATTTCATCAATCAAGAAGCAGAAACCAAAGAGCTAAGTGACTTGACCAAGATCATTCAACTTATTAGTCACTCAGCAGACTGGAAGGTAGGTCTGTCTCCAAAGTCTTAGATCATCTCTGTTCTTGACATTTTTAAGCTTTTTCCTTTTGGTGAGATGGCTAAATTTTGCTTAAAGTGCATTGGTTTTATAATACCGCATACCCGTGGTTTGCCTTTGTTCTAATGAGGCAGAAAGCGAAGATGAGACCTTCACCCTGAGGGAGAAAAGCCAGCCCCAGAAAGAATACTCACCCAGGATAAAGACCAGATCATATGTTCAGCGCAAGGAAAACTGCTCCAGGCACAGCTATGCCTGCACAGACAGCAACGTACGCTATTTAAAAGACAAGAAAGAATCAAGCCCACTGAATTTACAAGAGCAGACAAGGCCTCAACCTGTTCACTTAAGAAGCAAACAACAGAAAAGGTTGCTGCAGTATTTAGATGCCGGGTGTTATCCTCAATTGAAATAGGACCCGTCGTTATGAAAACACTTTAGAAACCTTTGTAAGAAAATCTTTGTAGGAAAAACAAAGCCAATGGTAAGAAATTAAATTTTACTACACATAAAGATTCAGTACACCCATGGAATGTAGAAGATTGGGTGTGTGTTGCACTTACTCAAAACCAAACAAAGCCCTTCATTATCTGCTTTCTGCCTTCAAATCCCTCTTTATTTCCTCCTACTTTCTCACCCCAAACCCACACTTTAGTCACCTTAAATGTCGCATTAACCTGTCTAATGTTTGTTTGCTTTTTCTCTGTGTGACCTTATTACAAACTGCTTATCTTCAAATATTTGATGAAAACTTCACGTTTGTGGGGTTTTCCTAGGTGGACTTGGATCACTCCTTCCAAAATGTATCATATGTTGGTGATTGGTTTACTGTTTTTCTCACTCACCTATGAGCACTCTGGGGAAAGAGTCTGTGCTTGATTCTCCCCAGCAACAGACTTCACACTGTAATGCATTCAGTGTGTTCACACAAAGAATAAAAAAGGTAGTGCTATAAGAGGGTAGCAAAATGAGTACTCTCATACAATGCCAATGGGAAATTGGTATAATCTTTCCAGAAAATACTTAGTGACACATTTGTGGGGTATTAATACTCGCAAATCCTTCAACCCAAGTATTACACTTTAAGAAATACATCATGAAGACATAATTGAATGTAAAAAAACAAGGACTCATATCCAACGATGTAGCCAAAGATGTAGCCAGGGATGTTTAAGGTAGCCACTTTCAAATAGTGGAAAACTGGAAACAAGGGTCATATCCTAAAAGAAGGAAAGAGTTAAATAAATTATAGATCATCCTCAGGATGGAATAACGGGACATTATAATCACATGTGGGAAATTTTTATGATATAATATTAAATGAAATATGCATTTATAAAATGAAGCCACTTATATAACATTTTTTCTACTTCCACTCTTAAAGGATTAACTGCTATAGAAATTTCCTTTCTGCTGTAAAGTGTACAAAATACACGAAGCAATGTTTTTCAGATATTGAAAAATAAGCAGTGCTGAAATGTGATCCCTGAGGGAAGGAAGAAAAGTGAGTTCAGCCCTATAATAGCCCCAACACACTCCCTGGGAGTAGTTTTAGGCCACAGCACAGGAAGAGAGAATGCAAACACAGCACAGCAGACTTACTAACTGGAGGAAATACAGAGCTAGAATTTGTAAGGCTGAATTCAAGAGAGGAAGGAGATGGGGGGCCTGGGTGGCTCAGCTGGTTGAGCATCTAACTCTTGATTTTGCCTCAGAGTAATGGGATTGAGCCCCAAGTCAGGCTCCATGCTGAGTGTGGAGCCTACTTGAGATTCATTCTCTCTCTCTCTCTCTCTCTCTCTCTCTCTCTCTCTCTCTCTCCTTCTGCCCTTCTCCCCTGATCATGTTCTCTCTCTCTCTAAAAAAGGAGAGAAAGTTGCTACACAGAAGGTTCTGTAGATACGCAACAAGGTTCACTGAATCATTAACAAGTACAGACCTTACGTGCATAGGGTAGAACACCACGAGGTGAAGGAATGAACCAATGGGCTACAAAATTCCAAGTGCTTAAGCAGGACTGGGAATAGTCTATGCTCCTACCAGCCAAACTGGAAATACCCTGTAATCCATGGAACACTGGGTAAGGTCCCCTGAGGAATTACACCTTGGTAGGTAGGGCTTAGCCCAAGAATAAAGGTTACTGTGGACCCACCCTAACAAAGCTGAACAGCAGCCTCAAAAGGTTAAACTGATCTGTGAGTTACTTAACTACATGACAGAACAAAAATTAAAAGAATACAAGAAAATCCCGCACTCAACAATGAGAAAATCTTGATGCCCAGTATCTAGTCAAAAATTGCCAGGCATGCAAAGAGGCAGAAAAAATATGACCCAATACCAGGAAAAAAAATAAATCCAATCAATAGAAACAGAGCCAGAATGACAGACAGGAGGGAATTAGCAGGCATGTTAACAAATGTTATTTACAATGTTAACAAAGCTATTATACAATTATTAATATGCTCAAGGACATAAGGAAAAATATAACCATACCAAAGAGAGAAATGGAAAAATATACAAAGGCCAGATGGAATTTATATAGACGAAAATATGCTGGGTGGTTTCTTGAGTCAAAAATATACTAGATGAGATTAACATCAAATTAGACATTGCAGAAGAAAAGATCAATGAACGTGAAAACAGAAATAGAAACTGTCCAAAAAAGCACAGAGAGAAAAAAGACTGAAAAAGTGAACAGAACATCAGTGACAAGTACATATGTATTAAGTAGTCTATCATACGTGTAAGTGGAGTCTTAGGGAAAAGGGAAGAAGTACAAAAATATTTAAAGAAATAATAACTCTATAGATTTCAGAAGCTCAAGGTATCTCAAATAGAATAAACATAAAGAAAACCAAACAAAGATACATCATAATCAAATTGCTGATAAAGAGTGATAAAGTGAAAAACAGAAAATTCTAAAAGCACCTGGAGGTAAAAAGACATATTGAGTGAGTTCAGAGACACAAGAATAAGAAATGGCAGTAGATTTTTTGTCAGAAAGTAAACAAACAGAAGACAGTAGAATGCTGGCTTTAAAGTTAGGACAGAAGAAAACTGTCAACAGAATTTCTATGCCCAGAAAAAACAGAAAAAAATATCTTTCAAAAATGAAGATGAAATAAAATTCTGTTTTTAGACGGAAGGAGAAGGAGGAGAAAAGAAGAAAGGCTGAGAGAATTTATCACACTAGATTTTCTCCAAAACATGAAAATGTGGATCATACAAAGCAATGAAGCACCCCTACAATGGTAAATATGAGGGAGAAGGGGATATACGAGATTGTTTCTAAAATAGTTTAACCTGTGACTGTTTAAAATAAAAGTGACCATTTAATACAAAAATATGGAATTTATAACATATGTAGAACTAAAGTAGATGACAATAGCACCAAAAAATGAAAGAAGTAAACAGAACTGTACTGTTGTGGGTTTCTTACACAGATACTGGAAAATAGGCAGTGCTTATTTACTATGATATGTTAAATATATTTATCATAATCCCAGATTATAGTCACTAAAATAAATCAATAAAATAAGCCAAAACAAGGGGCACCTGGGTGGCTCAGTTGGTTAAGTGACCAACTCTTGATTTTGGCTCAGTTCATGATCTCACAGAGTTTGAACCTTGTGTCTGACTCCATGCTGACCTGTAGAGCCTGCTTGGAATTCTCTCTCTCTCTCCTTCTCTCTCTGCCCCTCTCCTGCTCATGCTCTCTCTCTCAAGAACAACTTCATTAATTTAAAAAAAAAAAAACAAGATATGCCAAATAAAGAGGTATTTCTAATAAAATTATATAAAATTGAATCTTAAAAAATACTCCATTATTTTTCCAGAAAAGAAAAGAAAAAGAAAAAAGAACAAGAATAGAGGAGTCAAATAGTAAACAGCAAAATAGTAGATGTAAACCAAATCATCGTATCAGTATGTTTAACATAAATCCTTTAACATTCCAATTAAAAAGCAGAGATTGTAAAGTTTGATAAAAATAGGAAACTCAAGTATATGCAGTCTGTGAGAAATCCACTTGAAGTTTACAGACACAAGTTAAAAGTAAAACAATGAAAAAAGATCTATCATAGAAACACTAACCGAGGCAGGCGGCATATTCACAACCGTAAAGTAGACTTCAGAGCAAGGAATATTATCATGGATAAAGACAGACACTTTATAAAAAGGAGTCAGCTCCTCAAGGAGACACAGTGGTCCACAATAAGTATGCATCTAAGAGCTGCCAGATACATAATGGCACAACCTGACAGAACTCAACAGAAATTCAACTGCATAATCAGGCTCTGTGCTGGCAGCTCAGAGCCAGAGCCTGCTAGGGTTTCTTTCTCTCTCTCTCTCTCAAAAATAAGCAAACCATTAAAAATTTAAAAAAAAATGTATATATATCCTGGAAGATCTTTTTCCCTATTTCAGGTCCTGGTAAGCCTAGACCAACATAAGCATCATTGCTTTTTTTTTTTTTTTTTTAATTTTTTTTTCAACGTTTATTTATTTTTGGGACAGAGAGAGACAGAGCATGAACGGGGGAGGGGCAGAGAGAGAGGGAGACACAGAATCGGAACCAGGCTCCAGGTTCTGAGCCATCAGCCCAGAGCCTGACGCGGGGCTCGAACTCCCAGACCGCGAGATTGTGACCTGGCTGAAGTCGGACGCTTAACCGACTGCGCCACCTAGGCGCCCCAGCATCATTGCTTTTTAAGGAGAATGCCTTCCCAGGACAAAAGCCTATCAAGAAGAAAGTTGTATAAGTATCAAAGAGGCAGAAACAGCTGTGACAATACTATTGGAGCCTCTGTATGTAGCTATGTCTTAAAACAGGCCCTCCTGGACCTTTCAGTTATAGAGCAATTTTCCATTTTTTACCTAAGCTATTTTGAGTGTAGTTTCTATCAGAGGAAACCCAAAAGAACCCTAATACAAAATGATGTAAAAGAGTTACTTCAACTAATCCCTGGTTTGCTTATCTATATTTTTCTCTCGAGAAAAGAGTAATGAATTATAAGATGACTTTTCTTTTCTTGGTCTTGTCCATGCCCATCAAGCTGGCACTGGACGGTCATTCTCAAAAGAAGCTGTCAGAGAAAATAAACCACCTCTAGGAGGTACATGGGAACATGGTATCTAGCAAGACCAATAAATATACAAGGTAGATTCTTCTAAAGGTTATGTCAGTCTTTAAAATATATTTCTACTCATTTGTTAAAATGCTTTCACATAGCATGAAACAGATTTTTTTTTAATTTCTATTATGGAGCCACAAAGATTTTTCCCCCTATGTTAAACAGATTTCTAAGTAAATAAATATGCCACTAAAGAAAAACCAGAAGGTTTAAAATTGCTCTGAACCAAATGAAGGAATAATTATCTTTAAAAGTACATTTCTCTACGGGAAAAATAATATAGCAGATTGATTCGTGAGTCAAATCATCAGAACAGGGTTCTGAAGCATTGCAGCTTAGTTTACAGGATTGGTTTACACACACCTTGGTAAATAATTCTCCCCCAGCCACATACTGGTCCTCTTTACCCATTCTCTCCCTCCTCTCCTAGATTAGATTACAGAATAGATCATATATCTTACAAAAATGTGTAATTGTGAGCCATGTAGCAGGGAGGTATTCAATACTACTTGGATAATTTTCAAATCAGTAAGAAAAGCTATCCAAGGAAGTTAATTTAGACAAAAAAAAAAAAAAAAAAAAAAAAAAGCTCTGAGATTGAGACCTGAATTACTGCTGGTTTTAGTTTAAAAAAAATAATAATGATGATGAGTCACTGCTACTCTTCCTTGGTGTTCAAATTTAGACATAAGACTCAGGTTACATTTTTAGAAGTAATCATGGTCCACAAGGTTGATTAGGACTAAAATTTTATTTACTTTAAAAGTAATGGGGCTTTTATAAAAATAAATACCTTTTTTATTTAATTTTAGAATATATCTGGAAGTGTGGGTTAGGATATATATAAATCTTATATATCTTAAATAAAACAAAACAAAAATAAGCTTTTTCTAATAAGGTTTTTTTGATGCCCAGAATTTGAAATTTTATCACCCAATTTATACTGTCCATAGTTATAGATGATTACAAAACACAAACACACAAACACACACAGAGACAACACAAGATAAAAATGTGGTATGTATTCTATTAAAAGAGAGGGTATATCTAATACAAAATAAAGACAAACTTCTTAAAAATACACTTGGTATTCTAAAAAGTTCAGTTTCACCTGAGTAATTTTCAACAAATTTCTAGTAACAATATTCCTACTGAAGTTACTGGTCTAATAAATTGATACATAATCTATGACGGTGAAAAGCTAAGCTTTAGAAATTGAGGATGGAACATTTCTGAAGTTCCTGGCACATTTATTAAATGCTGTCTATCATGTGTATACCAGCCTGGCCTGCATCTGGGAATTTTGTTATAAATCAGGATACAACCAAGAACCAGGCAATAACAGCTTAGAGTCTAGGAAGGAGCACATGAGTATACAAAATTTCATTGACAGAGTTGTCATAAAGGCTCCAAAATAATGCAACACTAAAAGAACTTCTCACAGAAGGCAGACCTAACATAGTCTATGGGGACAAGGAAGGAGCTCTTGGGGAAGACACTGGGCTGAGGGCCCTGAAAGAGAGAACCAGGAAGACAGAACAGCTTGCTCACTGTTGGACAGATGCCTGAAGGCAGGTAGAAATGCTTAAAAAAAAAAAAAAAAAAAAAAAAAAAAAAAAATCTGCTGTGGCTGGAATGCACTGAGCAAAGGAGAATGGCTCAAGATCAAGCTGAAAAATGTAGATAGAGCTGACTTGAGGGGGGGCTAGCTAGAATATACAGTGCAGCAATAAGGGTTTGAGACTTTGTCCTTAAGAGCAATGAAGAACTTTGCGGGTGTTCTCACTAAGAGAAGGAGATGGCTTCTGGAAATCTCTGTCTGGAGAAATGTAAAGAAGAGGTTGGTGGCAACGAGTCTGGACAAAAGAAAACCCTGAAGAGATGCCTGGGTGATCCAGATGCAAAGGCCACATGGCTTGGCCCCGGGTGGGAGCCACAGTGATGGAAAGAAGTTGAGGGCTTCACTGAGGGACAGGAGAGAACGATATCAGACATCATTTTGACCTGAGGGACTTCAACACTTAGCTCAGACAGAAGAGGACTGAATGAATACTAGGCAGTTTCTGCTGGAAAGGAAGGCCAAAAGGGAAATGTAGACGAGTACACTATAAGCCCAGGGCGCCCAGTGTGGGAAGATGCTGAAAGCAAGGAAGTGTGTCCCCTGGCTTCAGCAACATGGAGATCTCTGGTCACCTGAGCAAGAGCAGTGGCAGGATAAGAACAAAAGCCAAACTGAAATCGACAGCAGAGTCAATGCTTGGCGAGAGGTGTAGACAAGGGCAGGCAGGCAGCACTTTTATTAAGTTCCGCTGAAAGCAGAAGAGAGGTGGAAAAGAAGCAGAGCATGGAAGACTCACATATTTAAGTTTCCAATATAAAATTATGCAGCATGGTCACCAGTGTATATTTGTGTGCATTGCATGTATGCATGTGTCTTCACAGACTATATAGACTTTCCAGGACTGTATTTTGAATAGAATGCGTAATAACAGTAAAACATTTTAATCATTTTTGAGCTAAAACACTTGTGAGCAAGTAATTGAGCAATTATATGCCCAGCTCTGAGTTGAGCATTCTGGAAAGGAGACAAAATTTACAGCATGTTATTCCTGACCATAGGATGCTTGCTATCTGGTAGGCAAAACTAATATGGTACAGCTAAAATGATACAAGACAGGTTATAAGCAGGGAAGGAATTGCTTGCTCAGAACTCACTTAAAAGCTATTTGGTTGTTGATCAAAATGTAGTTTTCCAAATGAAATAGGAAGTCATTTTGCCTTAATAATGCCAAATTGCAGCTGCAATGCAAGGTCTTCTGCAGAGCTTTAAGTACAATGTCACACTGCCATCTACTGGCTGTTTTGTTAATTGTCTTTGACAGTTTTAGTCCTATCACAGGACAACTCCATTGAATATTAATTGGGGCAGTCAAATATCTGATAAATGCCATATAACAAAATGTAAACATAATACAAAAAATATAATAAACATAATACAGATACTTATATGTTATTAAGGGGGCTCAATTTCAATAAATCTCCAAATTCATCGTGTCTAAAAACAGAAAAAGGGAAAACAAAAAACAAAACACAAAAACAAAAAACCCTGCCTTATGTTTTATAGCATGTACTATGTGGACTTTGAAAAGGGAGGAAAAATTAACTGGTCCCCATTTGCCAGGGACTTTATGGGTTTTAGGAAGTCCCACATACCAGGAAATCCAAAGGTCCCAGGCAAACTGGAAAGATTAATCACCCTAGCTATCCCATAATCTAAAATGCACTCAGATCAGAATTAAAGGTCCCAGCTTGGAAAGAGTTACAAAAGAAAGAAGTCAAGAGTTGGTTATAACAGTGATGTTGCTAAAGAGCACTGTCACCTAGCTACACTTTCAACAATTAGATTATTAGGACATGAATTAAGATGGTGGCAAGAGGGCACAAATGGTTTGATAAACCACAAGCAAAATTATGAAAGAGAAGTCAATAGAATTTGGGGAGTGAATGAATATGAGGGGAAATACAGAGGGTCAGTGTTGATTCACAATCACTATCATTTCAACATACATAATAATGTCTTCTCTCAGAGAGTCAGACATGTGTATCTTTCATGATGTTTCCACTTGGGCATCACTAGCCCTTCGCACAATTATTTCATAAATTAAAAGTTTCAGAGATGCTACATACAATACCTCCCTTTTGGAAAGTCTATTTCACATTACTCAATTAAAAGCACTAAGAAAACTTGAAGTTAATAAAATTCCCTCTTTAAATTCCTCAAAATTAAATCAAAATTTATATCTCAAATTTTCTCAAATGCAGTTTCTAATTCATAGCTTCTATTATTCTCTTTGGATGGGAAACAGGGCCAACGGCTTACCCGTGGCCATAATGATCTTCTGTGGTGTGAACTTAAAATGCTAATGGTTCCTCATATGATCCAGCAATTCCACTACTGGGTATTTATCCTAAGTAAAAGAAAACACCAACTCGAAAAGATATCTGCACCCCCATATTCTTTGCAGCATTGTTTACAATAGATACATATAGATATATTTCAGCCATTAAAAAGAATGAAATCTTGCCATTTGCAATGACGTAGATGGAACTAGAGAATATAATGCAAAATGAAACAAGTTAATCAGAGAAAAACAAATATCATATGATTCCACTCATGTCAAATTAAGAAACAAAACAAATGGGGGTGCCTGGGTGGCTTAGTTGGTTAAGCATCCTACTTTGGCTCAGGTCATGATCTCATGCTTTGTGAGTTCCAGCCCCACGTCAGCACAGAGCCTGGATCCTGCTTCGGATTCTGGGTCTCCCTCTCTCTCTGTCCCTTCCCCGCTCACTCTCTCTCTCTCTCTTTCTCTCCCTAAAATACATAAACATTAAACATTAAAAGAAATTTAATCAACATAAAAAATCAAAAAAGGAAGAAACAAAACAAATGGACAAAAAAAAAGAGACAAACCAAGAAACAGACATTTTTTTTAATGTTTATTTATTTTTGAAGGAAAGAGAGACAGAGCATGAGCGGGGAGGGGGGGTGGAAGAGAGGGCAGAGGGCGTGGCAGAGAGAGAGAGAGGGAGAGGGAGACACAGAATCTGAAATGGACTCCAGGCTCTGAGCTGTCAGCACAGAGCCCAACACAGGGCTCAAACTCACAAACCGCGTGATCATGACCTGAAGTTGGTCGCTTAACCAACTGAGCCACCAGGCGCCCTGCAAAAAACAGACTCTCAACTATAGAGAACAAACTGGTGGTTACCAAAGAGGAGAGGAGTGGGGGGCTGGGTGAAATAGGTGAAGGGGATTACGAGTACACTTATGGTGAGCACTGAGTAATGGAGAGAATTGTTGAATCACTATATCATACACGGAAGCTATTATAACACTGTATGTTAACTATATTAGAATTAAAAAATAAAAAATAAACTAAAATTTTAAAATAATTTTTTTAAAAAGCTCAGCTCATAGATACAAAGAACAGATTGGTGGTTGCCAGACGTGGCATGGGGGAGTGGGTGAAATGGGTATAAACTTCCGGTTATAAAATAAATAAGTCATGGGGATGTAACATACAGCATGGTGACTATGGTTAATAATAATGCAGTGCACATTTGAGAGTAGCTGAGTGAACAGATCTTAAAAGTTCTCATTATAAGAAAAAAATTCTGTTAACTATGGTGACAAATGTTGGCTGAACTTATTGTGAT
The DNA here is from genome assembly GCF_027475565.1 of Acinonyx jubatus. Classification (NCBI taxonomy): domain Eukaryota; kingdom Metazoa; phylum Chordata; class Mammalia; order Carnivora; family Felidae; genus Acinonyx; species Acinonyx jubatus. The sequence continues at coordinate 21,561,781 of NC_069393.1, forward strand.
CATTTTGCAAAATAAACAGATGTTAAATCATCTTGTTGTACATCTATAACTAATATAATGTATGTCAATTATACCTCAATAAAAATTAAAATACCAATGGTTCCTTAAAAAAAGGAGGAAAAATCATATCTTTACTACTGCTAATAATGATCAGTTGCACAAAGTAACAAACTATGGGATAAAACTATGTCAGGCTCATTATATATAACAGAATAAAGAAAAGCATTTCCCCTTTCAACTGAAACAAGTCTTGAAAATTCTTTTAAAAAAAAACAAATAGTTTGTCTCTGGGGAAAAGTTTCTTGTTTTTCTTTTCAAATTTTTATTTAAATTCTAGTTAGTTAGCATACAGTGCAATATTGGTTACAGGAGTAGAATCCATCAATTACATACAACACCCAGTGCTCATCATAACATATGCCTTCCTTAATGCCCATCATCAACCTAGCCCATCTCCCACCTACCTCCCTCAATCAACCCTCAGTTTGTTCTCTATCTTTAAGAGTCTCTTATGGCTTGATTCCCTCTCTCTCTTTTTTTAGGGGAAGAGTTTCTTTAAAAAATTTTTGGGAGGTGGTATTCCTGCCCGCCTCCCCAACCCAGATCTACCCTTCATCCACCTGAGCTCTGCCTGCTCCTGCTTCCCCCAACGAAGGAGAATTTGCTAGTGTAATTGGCAAGAGCCCAGGGCAATCATAACCAGGAGGGTTAGTGTACCTAAGAAGGTACAAAGCCATGTTACCATGTCTCTTTTCCTGGTTCTATGCATCAGGGAATGTAATAGGACTCAGTGTTCTTCTTAGGAACTGGACACTCCCAGCTTTCTTTACTAATCCTGTTGGTCCCAAGTCACAAACTCAAGCTACTCCAACAGGGTCTCCTACTTATTAAGAGAGGACACTTCGCTTCTCAGATTGCCATTTTTCTGGCCTATGCTGTCCCAAGAAATTCACGGGAAGGAAGAGCATAGAGCAAGCCACTGGTGAGCCCTGCCATCAAAATACCATCCATATTGCCACAAACCCCTAATAAATAAATTAAAACTACAAAGTTACAGTTATACAAGAGGCTACTTCCAAAGACCTACTGTACAGCATACTGCTTATAGTTAACAATAAGGTATTGTGCACTTAAAAATTTGTTAGTAGGCTAGATTCAGCGTTTAAAATAAGAAAAAGACAAGAAAACCAACCATGGACACAAGGAAACTTTTGAAGGTAATGGATATGTTTATTACATGGATTATGGTGAAGTTAACATAAGTGTATACACATATTCAAATTCACCAAATTGTATAAATTAATTATGTGCATTTTAGATACCTATTATATCTTAAAGCTGGGATAAAGTGCATTGTCAAAAAATTAAAATAAAAAATAATTTTAAAAATGCATGGTCTCTATAGTTCTTTTAACAGTGTAATTAGTTTATCCTAATAATAATTTAACCTATTAAAGCATAGGTAATAGTACTTATATAGTAATAGTATTTCCCATAACATCCTAGGTAAGTCTCTTAAGATGAAGTACCAAGGGTAAGAATTAATATAAAAGTTCAACAAAGTCAATTAATTGCTCCAAAAATGACAGTATCTGATGTGAAATCAATTCAGCTCAATACATTTTTGGTGCATTTGAAACCCAGAATTACTTCTCTCAGTTGTAGGCTGGTAGCTGTCTTTAAAACAGAGGCTTTCCCACCATCATCTGTGGGGCTCGAAGAGACCCCTGAGTCCCTTACAGCTCTGGCCACCACATTCCAGCTTCAGCCTGAGTAACTCTCATGTATACGGTTTCACCCTGTTTAGTGTTCTATCTGCTATCTTCCACAAAAGATCTCTTGAGCTATTCACGGATACTCCATGTCTCTTCCTTCTAGGTTCATAATAGGATTGCATCACCATTTCCTTTGAAGTTGGGTACGGCCATAGGACTTGTTTCAGCCAATGCACTGTGTTACCTCCAGGTGGAAGCTTTAAGGAACAGTTCATGATCTGACACCTTCCTCTTCCTTTGCTGTGTGGTAACACATGTCTAGATGAAGTCCCCATCAGCCTCGGAACTTGAGTATCTAGAATGAGCAGAAATCTTCTGCCAATTGCCACTGGACAGAAAGTATGAGCAGAAAATAAACTGTGGTGGATAAAGCCACAGAGATATCAAGGTTCTTTGTTACCACAGTGCAACTTATGCTTCTGACTGTTACAACTGCTAAATAATTTACTGAACCTTTACTCCAAGGCAAGGATCAGCAAACAATTGCACAGGAGCCCAATCTAGCCAGCTACCTGTTTTTGTTAGCAAAATTCTGTTGAAACACAGCCACACCTGTTCATTCACATGTCACCTATGGCGACTTTCCAGCTACAAACTCAGAGCTACAGACTAATATGGCACACAAAGCCTAAAATATTTACTATCTGGTCCTTTACAGAAAAAGTTTGCCAACCACTGCTGTACAGCCCCATGCCAGCCAGTACAGCTAAGAAAAGATGAGAAAGACCTATCTATTCTCTGATAGCAAGTGCTAGGTCTGCAAAAATAAACAAGGCAAAATGTGTTCACAACAGACCAGTGGCATCTGTAGTCTTAATATTCATTGTTATGACTATTGTCTGGCATCTGTTAAGGACACTGTAAAGAAATGGAGGTTTGTAGAGGCAGAACCTTGGGTATAGCATGGAGAAGCTGCTGTGGGGAGAGAAACTGACCTATGAAGTGACCCTACTTAGTAGATTGCTCATCAGTCCTGTCTCATCACAACTTTGTTTTTCTCCCCTTAGCTTTGGGAGTTTCTGACCTCATGCATGGTCAAAAAAGCAAATATTTATCTGTATAAAACTAGCCTTGAAATGAAATTAGCTAGTCATGCTGATGGCAAAAGTAACAAAGTCTTAGGAGATGTTCTTAACCTGAAAACAGATGCTTTACTCATGTGAAAGAGTAGTCCATCAAGATCCGTGGTGGCTCTGCTCGCAACATACAGGAGGCCACGGCACTCTACAGAGAGACACTAGTCCAACTACTTCAGCGAGGGCCTGTCAGTACAAAAATTACTTATCATACAAGGTCCAAAACTTTAAAGAGAGTAACAAAGACAATTAACTTGGCAAGTTAAGGGCATGCACAAGTAACACATTTAATTGTTGAGTACAATGCAAAGCAACTTCTTATCCTAATCCATTTCAACATCACACTGAGAATTAACACAGCCAGCACTGCTATATAATACAGCACAGGTTAGCAATTTAGGTAGAACTTGGAGCCAGACTCCAGCTTCAAATGCCAGCTCTGCTGTTTATTAGCTACCTGACCTTGGTACATTTCCCAACTTCTTTCTGCCTCAGTTTCCTCACTGGTAATGGTGACATAATAGTGAAGGGATTTTGTGAAGGCTAAATTAGTTCTATTTGTAATAGTGCCAAGTTGGTGCCTGGCATAGAGTAAGCACCATATAAGTCTTTGCTAGTTAAATGCCCCAACAGTTCCTTCTGGTACAGGCATTCTGGCCTTTCACACACAAGAAAACACACACTCAAAATACACTCAGTTAAAAGGCCACCAGTCTAAAAACCAGATGATTAAATCTTATAAAATATAGTACCCATTAAGAAAAAAATGTTAAATTTACTGACATCTGTTTAATTCCTACCTATAAAAAAATGAAAAATGGGGCGCCTGGATGGCTCAGTCGGTTAAGCGTCCGACTCGATTTCGGCTCAGGTCATGATCTCAGGCCCCATGAGTTCGAGTCCCTCATTGGGCTCTGCGCTGACAGCTTGGAGCCTGGATCCTGCTTCAGATTCTGGGTCTCCCTCTCTCTCTGCCCCTCCCCTGCTCATGCTCTCTCTCTCTCTCAAAAATAAACATTAAAAACATTTTTTTAAAAACATGAAAAATGTTCTAGAAGAATTGGTATTGAGGCAGTTTACAGAGTAACACACTAACAGAATTAAAAAGAGAGGTGATTAAAGAAATTGAAAAAAGAAAGTCTTACTGAGACAAAGGACAGGCCGATTTGGCTTCATTCTATAAAAAAAATCAAGGGAGAAAAGAAAATAGAGACAAAGAGAGGCATAAGTGAGAGCATAATGGTGTAAACCATAACAGTTAAAAGGATATTAGCCAAGCACTGAAAATCTTTATGAAAAGAAAAGGCCACTGGTTTGTTTCCATATTTTTGTCTAAGGGGTCTATTCTCTTCCAGGAAAAATATACAAAAATCTAAGTTGTTCAAAGAAATAGGACCAGTCTGGTCCCAATCTCAGGGCTTTGAGCCAGGAAGTATCCAGAAGTCAAAGCAAGCACAGGATCAAAAATCCAAGAGATCAAAAACTATAGCACAGAAAGATTGGGTGGGGCTCCAGAGAACAGAAAGTAGGTAGAGCCTGGACAAGTTCTACAAATGAAGACCTTCACATGCTTCCATTTTCCCAAATCACTCATGTTGAACATCTTTTCATATTCTATTGACCATTCATATACTTTTACTTGTGACGCGCTATTCCAATTTTTTTAACCACTTTTGTTAGGTTATTTGTCTTAGTTATTTGACTTCTAGGAGCTCTTTATAAATTCTAGATATAAGTCAGACATATATATTGCAAAATTTTTCTGTTTCTATAAATTATCTTTTTAATGATACTTTTTAATGTTTATTTTTTTTACTTTTGCTAGAGAGACCACAAGCGGGGAGAGACAGAGAGACAGGGACAGAAAATCCGAAGGGGGCTCTGCACTGACAGCAGCAAGATGTGGGGCTCGAACTCACAAATCGTGAGATCATGACCTGAGCCAAAGTCAGACGCTCAACCAACTGTGCCACCCAGGCACCCCTTTCAGAGAGCAAAAGTTTTGGAGTGACTGGTGGCTCGGTCAGTGAAGCCTCCAACTGGATCTTAGCTCAGGTCATGATCTTGCAGTATGTGAGTTCCTGAGCCCTGCATCAGGCTCTATGCTGGCAGCATGGAACCTGCTTGGGATTCTGTCTCTCCCTCTCTCTCAGTCTCACTCTGTGTCTCTCTTTCAAAATAACTAAACTTTAAAAATAAATAAATAGCCAAAGTTTTGATTGTGATCTTTAAAATTATATTCTTTTATGATCATGATTTTTTGTGTCCTAAGAAATCTTTGCCTTCACCAAGGTCACAAAGATTTTTCCATTCTTCTTCTAAAAGTTTTACAGCTTTAGCTTTGATATTTAGGGCCACAATTCATTTTGAGTCAATTTTTGAGTATAGTATGAGGTAAGAGCTAATGTTAACTTTTTTCCATGTAGATTTCCACTTATTCAGCAGTATTTCTTGAAAAGACTTATCCATTTCCCATTAAATTGCCTTACCATTTTTGTTGAAAACTGATACTATATAAATTGATAATTATACATGTAATAAAATTTTTATGGATTTTGTTACTAGTCCACTGATTCATGTGTCTATCCTTTCTCTAGTACTACTATGGCTTGATTACATAGTGTTATAGTAATCAGGTAATATAACTCCTCCAATATTTTTCTTCTACTTAAAAACTGCTTTGGCTATAAGATGGAAATTTAGCAGGGACTATGCTGACACTATAGATCAATTTAATAATAAGACTTAGTCTTCCAATCCATGGACATGATATACTTCTACATTTATTTAGATATTCTTTAACTTCTTTCAGCAATGTTTTTGTACTTTTCATTGACAGGTCTTGTGCATAATTTAGTATTTCATGGTTTGGGATAATATTGTACACAGAATTATACTTTTATTTCATTTTCCAAAAAAAATACTATTAATTTCGTACATTATTCTTGTATCCTGCAACTTTGCTAACCTCATTTCTTAGTTCTAGTAGCTTTTTACAGATTCTCTCTTTTTTTTTTCAATCAGTCTAGGTGGAGGTTTATCAACACTACTTACATTTTCAGAGAATCTGTCTTTGGTTTCACTGATTTTCCTTTAGTTGTCTTTTTTTAACTGATTTCCAACATTATCATTATTTTCTTTCCTTCAGATACTTTGGGTTTAATTTTTTTCTTCATTTTATAGTGTACTAAAGTGCAAAGGTGTGAGCTTAGATCAATTATTTCAGACTTTCATTTCTTTTCTATCATAAACATATAAGGCTATAAATATTCCTACTGTAGCTATGTCCTATATAACTTCTTTTTTCTAATTTTGATATGCTGTGTTTTATCATTCAATTCAAAATTATTCTAATTTTCTTTTTAATTTCTTGACTTATGAATGTTTAGCAGCATTGAATTTCTAAGTGTTTTGGGCTTCCTAAATGTTTTATGGTTGTTGATTTTTAATTTATTTCCATTGTAGTCAGAAAACATATTCTGTAAGTTTCAATCTTTTGAAATCCATTGAAACTTGTCTTATGGCCCAATACACAGTCTATCTTGGAGCATATTCTATATGCATTTGAAAATAATGAGTATTCTGTACTTGTATATTGTGTTCTATAAATACCAATCAGATTAAGATGGCTGCAGGGTGCCTGGGTGCTCAGTCGGTTAAGCATCCATCTTTGGATCAGGTCATGATCTCATGGTTTGTGAGTTCAAGCCCCACATCTGCACTGTCAATGCAGAGCCTGCTTGGGATTCTCTCTCTCTCTCCGCCCCTACCCCACTCACACCCATGAGCTCTCTCTCAAAAATAACGTAAAAAAAAAAAAAAAAAAAAAGATTAAGATATCTGAGTGCTGTTCTGATCTTCCATATCCTTACCAATAGGTAATTTTCTCTCTCATCTCCACCTATTTCTGAGGGACCATTTTAGCCAGGTTCCCTAATATCTCCCTGACGTGTGCAGTTACCTATCCATTTTCTGTGGTTCTGCTGCTGCCAAGATTTCCTCTTTCAATTTCCACATGCTTTTCCACACCTGATGTCTGATCCCTGCTCCAGTATGTATGTATGTAGCCAGTATGGCCACAGTGTGCCGTTGAAACTTATGGCAAGAAAAAGGGGTATTGGGCCAGAAAGCTACAAAGTCACAATTCTAATCAGTTTTTTGAGATTAAATTTCCCTCTGGTTTTTGTCTATTCTGTGATACTTTCCAAAATCTTTAAATAACTACAGTTTCTAACTTTTAATTATCATTTCACTCTGTTCTTACCATTGTTATCTGTGAAAGGGTTTGTGAGACCACATCACTCCTCTATTAGAAGCTGTTGATATTGTACAAGTTTAAAACTCAAAAGTACATAATGGCTATTTGTCCCTTATAAGAGGCACCATAATGTCTATACATACAAAATGGTTTAAACACCTTTAACAAAAATAATATATCCTTAGTTTATCATAAACATAAAAGGATATGATAATCATTTAAGGGAATGGTGACTGCTTTCAGATACACTGTCATAAGTATAAAATTAGTGGGGGGAAATTAAAAACAGGAAAAAACAATTGGATGCACTGTATACAAAGTTAAATTAAGAGCTATAAAGAAAGCTGACAAAAGGGGCAGAAGGTACAAAAAAATCTGATAATAGGCCCTTTAATTTCCAGGAGACTTTGCAACAAATCAGAGAAAATACCCCCAAATCTTCTCTCTGCTAAACTTGTAGGATTTGCTCTACTTTAATTTAATCAATAATCTGCCTGTTCTTAAACCTTAGCCATATTGAGGATTACTTTTGTTATATAGATAGAAAAACAAGTAGGTATATAGGTAGATATATAAGTTGGTATATTTCTCTTTCTGGACTCCCTGAACTCTTGGTTTATACCTCTTCCAGGGCATCTGTTTTTCTGATTAGATAATTAGCTGTTTGCTTTAGGCTTTGAGCTGCTTCAGGTAAAGGGATCTTCTCATTTGCCCTCGTATATACTGAAGCTCCTACCACATGCAGGCACTAAAACATTTCTTGAATACATATATCTCTGTGTGAGTATATCAAATGATGGGGCACCTGGCTGGCTCAGTTCGGTTGAGCAGCCGACTTCAGTTCAGGTCATGATCTCCCGGCTCATGAGTTCAAGCCCCGCATCTGAGCTCTGTGCTGACAGCTCAGAACCTGGAGTCTGCTTCGGATTTTGTGTCTCTCTCCCTCCCCTGCTCTCGCTCTCTCTCTCTCTCTCTCTCTCTCGCTCTCAAAAATAAATATTTAAAATAAATAAGAATATATCAACAAAACCAATCTGTATATGGCACTGTTCTGGGATGCAAAGATGCATCAACTAGCAGCATCTCCCCCTTCATTGCCCTTCTGCCTGAGTACAGGTCAAATGTTCCTGCTTCTTCGCACATCTAGTGGGATAACGAATTATAGCAACTCTGGATTCTGCTGTGTTCCTCTGAACATTATGGCAGAAATGCCGTGAAGAAGGGAACATTTTATTAATTCTAATCCTGGACCAGAATCAGGGAGGTTTCACAGCAGAGATGACATATAAGATGGCCTTAAAGCAGAAGTGAGATTCTTCTAGACAAAAAACTAGAGAGCATTAGAGGTCAAGAAAATGGGATGAGCTGAACAGTGTGGGCATCTAAGCACTATTTCAGGAATCAGGAACTGGTCTGACCTCAAAATATTTAGAGAACAGGAGCAAAAACTTGGGAGTATTATAACATTACACACACACACACACATACCACAACCAACCAGTTTGGAAAGTATACCAAGGAGTTCAGGCTTAGTTCTGTAGAAAGTAGGGAACCGCCAAGAAAGCTTTCTGGAAAAGAAAGTAAAATAATCAGAAGGATGACTGGCCTCAAGGTGAAGGATGGACTATGAAGGGAGAAGTAATGGGGATGCATGGGGCTAGGGGTGGGGCAGAGAGAGGGAAGTCGTTTTCTTTCTGGAAGACAATTGTTACAAGGGACCTGTACCCAATGTCTAGGTTACAGTTTTATGTTCACCTGTCAAAACAACATATAAATATATAAGAAAATATTACTGAAATGGAACAACTTCTAAGAGCTTAATCATAAAACTAAAGAGTTTCTTAGAAAGTGAAAGAACAAGGGCCAAAAATAAAAGTACTATAATTTTTAAGCACTCCTGCTTCCTTCTACCAAAATAACACTCTTACGGGAGCCCCTCCAGTCTATGATAGGCACTGTGTTCAAAGATACAGTTTATAAGGACCTAATCATTTGTTCTTCTAGTTACTTTCTTTTTCCTTACCCTATAAAAACTTCATTGTTTTCAACCTGTCTATTCTCACCCTTTGCTATGGATACCAGTTCATACTAGGCAGATTCCACTTTTATCTTATCTGTTACCGTTGTCTCTTAACATTGGATTCTGAACTCCTAGCACAGTAATGACCTGCTCACTTTATGCAACTTTGCAAACTTAAAAGAACTAAATAGTCATTTCCCAGACAAATGGCAGTTTCCAGGTGTAGCGGCAAGAAAAGGCATCCCAAACAACATCTACAGGAATGATGCCCTGCTACCTGCGGGGAGCGCCTTGGCACCCTCACCTGCCATCTGGCACAGCTGGGTTACAAAAGCATCATTATTTCTTCAGTTGAGCTGAGTCTAACACCAGTGTGCACTTTTATCTCCCAAACAAAGTCAGACTGGAAATTGAACCAGATCATCTGGTCCCAGTCTTAGCTCTAAACTTCTATACCCCACAGGCTGTAAAGAGTAGGAACAAAGGCTGAACGGATTACCTTAAATCAATTCAGTGAAATTTTTTGATGAAATCAGTTATGCCATCTCCTAAAAGAATATGAATTATAAACAAATCGGGAAAATTGTGAACATACTTTTTTCATCTCCTTTTTTATTGGTCTTTTGAGTTTATTTTGAGAAAAATAAAGAAAATAAATAAAAGATTAAGAAAATTGATGACATAGTAGACAATTTTAATCGTGGGATTGCCCTGCAAAGAGATGGAATACAAAAAATGTTTTCAACTGTTCCATTTACATAGAGATATAAAGTTAAATCACAGTGTGCCTCATTCACATTTCATGAAAATATCTGTTATACACTAAAAGATAAATGGATAACATGGAGATCACAGAATACAATGAATCCTTTATTAATCTTTCTGCCACAAAATTCTGCAGAAAGTTGAAAAAGTAAAAGCTGTATGCTCCCCAGACCCAAATCCTAACAATCAAATGTACTGGTAACTACATATATACATTTACATACACATTCATTATTGTCATCACTTCATAATGCATACTGCACGTCATTAACGTAAATGTAGAAAATGTACTGACGATTTCCTGAGGCAAGCTGTAATTAGAATAAATGCCTTTGCCAATTAATTCCTTCCAAACGTTTATATCCGTTTTCTAAAGTAAAACATAAAAGCAAGTTCCAAGAGAATAGAAATCTGTTTTGTTCACTGCATTATTCTGAGTCTCTAGAACAATGTCTAGCAAAATAGCTCATGCTCAGCAAATATTTGTTGAATGGATGAACATGTTTAGAGTACAATCCACTACGAAACTAGCCCGTAAGATAAACTATTAAACTATTCCAGGACTTTCCTCAATGTTTTATTCATGTAGTCGCTCAGATATTTACAGAACACCTGTGTAAGACCTTGTGGGGTATGCAAATAAGCCTTACATAAGGCCCTTGAAAAGTCCTTTAGAACAATCTACTTAGGGAGATAAGGCAAGTCAAATAATGTAAGAGTTCATGGTAATGCCAAGCCTTCCTTCCTGTCCCCTCCTCCTTCAGTAACTCCCCTCAGCAAGCCCTCCCCCTCCCCCCCACCAATAAATGAGCAGTCCATGTAAAAATAATGTTTGCTATACAAATAGTACACAACCCTTCCCCCACCATCAGATGGCTGCCATTAAACCCTTCCTATGCATATATTCTTGGCTACCAGGAAGTTTAAAATTGTGATTCCAGAAGTTACTATAAGCATGATACAGGGAAAGAGCACTGGGCTATGATTTTCCTAGAAAGGTCAAAGGGAGAGGGTAGAGACAGATTCCACTGAAGTGGTCCCAGGTTTGAAGGTATTGATCCCTTGGCCCCTTGTCTGTTGCTTCAACTCAAGCAGCTCTACCTCTACCTATGTTACAGGGCTGGCTGAAAGGAGGGGACATGAAAACACCAAGCAATGACTTTCTTACACCTGTTCAGTACCATGAAGGGAAAGCGGGCTAGGGCAGTGGTCCCAGGCCAAAGAGAAGCCCTGGGGTCTTAACCCTCCATGTCCTGGCCCAGGGACTTACGTCTGGACTTTATGTCTGGGTACCAAACCCCTCAGTTCCATTATTACTGAAATAAAGCTGATAAGACCAGCACCTCCTCCTACTTCAGAATGGTGTAAAAATGTTCAAATGTGACCTATATGTAAAAACACTTTGAAACTGTAAAAATACTTTTTAACATAAATTATTTTAATTCTTCCATCTTAACGAGGTGACATGTGTAACTAATCTCTCCAAATTAGTATCTAAAAGTTATTTTTGTGCTGGGGTTTGAATTTACAAAGCCTTCACAAATCAAATCTTATTTACCCTTGCAACAGGAAGCAGTGAGGTAGTCAGAACAGGATAGATGCTACTAATAAGAAAATAAAGAGAGATTAAAGAGCTCACTCAGAACCAAAGGCAGTGGTCTTTCCCCCTGCCCCCCCACCGCCCAGCCCGCTCTGCTCTGCTCACAAGGCCACACAGCAGCACTGGGAAGAAAGTACAGACTAACGCTTACCCACCCACGCAGCCTCCCACGGGCTGTCAGGGAGGAAAGCGGAATCAGACACAGGAGGCCACATAAACCTTGACACTAGCTCAGCCTAAAATCCAATCCAGCGCCTCTAAGAACTTCTAACCTTAATGTTTGGGATTAATAAACAAGAAGAGTTTAATGTCAAATTTCATGTACAAATGCTGGCAAGTTAGGGCGAAGTATAAAAGAGGTTTTATTATGGCATGATTCTATAATTGTGCCTGAAATGACAGTTGCCATCACATTGGATGAAATAAGGAGCCAAAAAATTAGAAGCAATGACATTGTCTTAAATCTAAAATACAATCCAAGATATCCACATTAAGGTATTTAGGTATGTACATATATAGCAGAGAACATTCAGGAAAGCAACATTTGACCAAAGGAGTTCAGAATCGGTCACCTTGATACACCAGATGGTCCTAGTGTAAGCTTGTTTCATGCAAAGTTAGCCATTTAAAGTCTCAAAGCACAGAGAGAAAACAGAATAAATTAGCTTAAAAGAAAACGCTGCAGGCCAAAATAGTTAGCAAAATGCTCATGAATTCAGACAGACCTAAAATCTAAATAATCATTGACTTCAGGATCCATTTAAAGGCATAAAACTCAAAATTCCAACAATGACCTCTGTTGAATAAGGTACCTACAAAATATTTTCAAAAGGTATTGCAGAGATATTTACTTCATGCCATAATGATAATGCTCAATTTGGTCACAAAGTAATAATTTTGAAATTAAGTTGAAATATTTTCAAGTCCACAGAAGCCAAATGTTGATTAAAAATATGTAAGAAGAGTAAAATACAGGAATTTAAATTACTTTTATATCCAACATGCAAGTCACTTAAAAAAGAACAAGCCTTAAAACAACTATTTTTATGGGACCATGCTATAAAAAAGGAACACAGGAAGTGTTTCCCGTCCAGAAGGGAAGAGTAGGAATGCTAATTAGAATGACTCCCAGTCAGGTGCTCAGATTAATTCTCTGTGCAACATACCTAACAGCACCAAGTCTCTGTCTTCTCGTCAATGAAATGAGGAAAAAGCTCCTACTCTGAGGACTGCTGGACACTACAAAACACTGTAAGAATTTATTTTGTATGTTTATTGTTATTTAAAGAAATAAAGGTAGTATCATTTCTTTTTTTTAGCTACTGGAAACACCACAAAACAACAAAAATACCAAAACGCAATTCTATTCATAAAGCATTCCCTGAGAACCTAAAATGTGCTCACCATCATGCCTGAGGAACCCTGAACAGAATCAAAATATGCTGATTTTTCTATGTGTCCTCAATACCAACATGGCACCTGGCATATACCAGCTGCTCATTAAATATTGGTTGAACAAATTCTTTGAGACATGAATCCCATTCCTGAGGCTAATACACTGTCACCATGGAAAGGACAGTATTTCAGATAAAGTGCCCATTCGCACTCAAGTGTGGATTGCATCCTTGGTATTTAAAATAAACACAGTTGAAGTTCTGGGAATTTATGAAAAACAAAATAAAGAAGCCATTCTCGTAAGAGTGTCTTGGGGCCCCTGGGTGGCTCAGGCAGTGAAGTGTCCGACCTCACCTCAAGTCACGATCTCGCAGTTTGTGGGTTTGAGCCCTGCATCGGGCTCTGTGCTGACAACTCAGAGAATAGAGCCTGCTTCGGATTCTGTGTCTCCCTCTTTGTCGGTCCCTCCACCACTCATACTGACTGTCTCTCTCTCTCTCTCTCTCAAAAATTAATAAACATTTTTTTTAAAAAAGGAGTGTCTTGAAAGATTCTGAAAAAGCCATCCAACTTCTCCATCCTAGTATCAGTATAAACTCCCTGCAACCAGTAAACCACACAGGACAGCAGTTCTCAGCTACCAGGTAATATCACACAGTGCACTTGGATCAAATAATTCATTACCAATAATAAAGCACTAAGTTACTTAGTGATCTATTCTTTAAATAAGGGGTGTCACCTCACACCCATTATGATTGCTACCATGGAAACAACCCAAAAAAGGATGAAGTTGCTAAGAATATGGAGAAATTGGAACCCTACTGCACTGCTGTGAGAATGTAAAATGTTGCAGCTGCTATGGAAAGTTGTACAGCAGTGCTTCCTCAAAAAAAGTAAACATAGAATTACCGTACGATCCAGCAATTTTCCTTCTAGGTATACACCCAAAAGAACCGAAAGCAGGGTCTCAAAGGGACAGATATGTGGATTATTCACAACCGCCAAAGGGTCAAAGCAGCCCAAGCTCCTAGAGTAGCCAATTAGAGACAGAAAGTAAAATGGTAGATGCCAGGGGCAGACTGAGGGTAGGACGGGGAGTTACTGTGTAATGGGTGTGGAACTTCAGTTTTGCAAGATGAAATTCCATCCCGAAGATGGGTAGTGGTAATGGTTGCCCACTAATGGGAATGTACTTAATACCACTGAAGTGTATGCCTAAAATAGTTAAGATGGTCAAGTTTGGGTGATACGTATTTCATTATGACTTTTTTTAATTTAAATTCTGTTTTAATTACCTGTTCTAAAGTTGCATTGTAAAAGATACGGAATATGCTCAAGATTATCCCTAGAGGTCTATCACTCATAGTCACTGCCTTCTAATGTGATTTCTTGAGGAGTGAGGTTGCCTCTAGGTTGCCTAAAACTGTACACAGCCCACAACCAATCTTAGCTAAGGCTGTAACTATTTCAAGAAACTTTTAGCTTATAGCTGGGGAAATTTTGAATGACAGTAATGATCAGACATTATATTTTAGTTACTGTGAACTTAGGGTTGTCAGATAAAATACAAGACACCCTGTTAAACTGAGATCTCAGATAAACAATTTTGCACGGGACATACCCATACTTTAAAAAAACACTATTCTCTATGTATCTGAATTGAAATTTAACTAGGCACCCTGTATTTTTATTTGCTAAAACTGGCAAATCTACTCCAATTTTTTTTAACGTTTATTTTTGAGAGAGAGCATGCAGGGGAGGGGCAGAGAGAGAAAGAGATAGGATCTGAAGCAGCCACACCTCACTGCCAGCAGAAAGCATGAACTGTGAGATCATGGCTGGAGCCAAAGTCGGGAGCTTAACCAACTGAGCCACCCAGGCATCCTACCCCAATTTCTTCCTAATTTTATCACAGCATAAAAATTTTAGGAAAGAAAAGATTGAAAATAAATCAACTATGATGCATATGAAAGCAATGCATGCTTTGCCAAAGATATCTTCTTTGACAAGTTACTGAGATCTTTAAAGATCTAATTTCATCACCTATGCACTTTGAAAATGCTGTTAGGTAATCCATCCCTTCCCCTCCTCCCTGCCAAAAACAAAGCTGCAGCACCAGCTGTTATATGTCCCCACATAACGAGTGTGGGGTTCAGATCTGGTCACGCCCATGGAACTGGGACAGACCTGAGTTATCATCCATTTTGGACGAGTACAGGGAGGAGAACCACCCCACATGGATGAGCCAGATGGCCGTGACAGAAAGGAGCCCCCTTCCCTATTACTAGGATGTCGGAAGCCTCTCCGAAGAATCCTCACAAACAAGAATGTTCTTAAATACAAATAAAGTCAAAAACGTGTTACAGATGTTGTTGCATTAAACAAAACACCAACATGTTCAAAGCACTTTTTGCTGAACAAAATGACTCTTACCATCTTTTGAGTATTTAAAAAAGAAAACCAAAGCAGCGAAATGATAAAGAATTTCATAAAAATTAAAGTTCTCAATCTCTAAAGATACACTGACGTCTTAGATACGGAAATGTGGACCATCTTCTGGAAATGTCTTTAATTTACATTTTTTATCCTTTACAAACCTGTCATTTTTGTTTCTCCTTCTAGCCCCAAGTGTCTTACTCAAGCTGTGTGCATTTCTTTCCAGTTCATCTCTCCCCTATGACTCCCTCCCTTTCCCCTTCTTTCCTCTCCAGTAGGTACATAGGCAGGGCCTCAGAGAGTGGCCTCAGAGCCTGTAGGTTTGTATGACTCTACAACACAGTCAACCCAAGGCCCAGTTCTCTCCCAGTCACTGGCACCCATTTCCTCTCTTCTGGGATGGCCCTGAACCTCTCTCCTTGGTTAGGGCAGTCCTTCTCAGTCTTTACCTTGCAACGGAATCACCTGGAGGGCTTGTTAAAACAGATTGCTGGGAACCACTTTTCAGTTTGGATACTACAGGCCTTGGTTAGAGAGAGGGAATACATTTCCAGTGAGCTCTCGGGCAGCTTTGATGCTGTTGGTCTGGAGACCACACTTTGAAGACTACTGCACTAGGGAATGTGTGCTGCTCCTTCGTTGCTTCCTAAAAAGAGGATGAAGACAGAAGCTCGGGGAACATAAATTCTCACTCTCTCTACAGCACGATGGACCATCCAGAGGAGCCAGAAATAACTCGTCAGATTAAGGGTCTAACTTAAAGTCTGGCCTGTCTTCTCTCCCAATTACTCATGACAAAATTAAGATTCTGAGTAGAGAAGGTGGCCCTGAGATGCAAGTGAGGAAGTAACTATTCATAGAACTGGGGGCCACTTCAGTGTGGCATTGATTATAGTACTTAAGGGACACAGCAATCCAGAGAGACCAACCAACGCACAGATATAAATACCCACTTTATAAGGATATAAGGATCTGGTGGACCATTTTCACATCATTGACACCAGGGGGTGGGCTCTTCTTGCTGCCAGGTGCCAGGAATTTCTTAATCACAGGGATATTACTCATTCCTGCTGGAAAGGGGAACTGTGGCCAGAACACTGGAGACCTTCTCTTTGACTGCAAAAAAAGAAAAATGATTTCTAGCAGGTGCGCATTAGCTAGCTCAGCTTGTCCAAGGTTCTTTCAAACAAGTCTTCAAACACAAGAAATGTGATGCTGCTGTGGCTTTGGGGGCCAGCAATTTTTTGCTTAACATCTCTTGGCTTTGAGAATGGGCCTCAATGATCAGACTTGTATTGCTGGCACAAGTATGTCAAACAGGTTTTCCTCTCCTTTTAGCCCTTGTTGAAATGGATTGTATTTGTGGGCTACCAGCAGGGAAGGGCACTTTTGGGGAACAATTTCCTCACAACCATGTCTACTCCTGACAACTGACAGCACCAGTGAGTGTTCAATAACTTGACAAACTGTTCTTCTGTTTCTAAATCTATTAGTGACCTGCATTCCAGCAGCTAGCACTTTCTGCCCATCCTGCCTCTTCCAATTGTCTGAGAGTTTTCATTTTCCTGTTGTGATGAACTCACAGATTTTCAGAAGCCTACACTCTATACACAGCAGTCGGGTACTGCTGGGTCCCCACTCACACCTGAACACACTCCCAGCTAGCCTCCATCCCCACCACTCTCCCGAAATGTTCTTTTCAAGGTCACCAGTGACCTCCAGCTTCCTGGGTCTGATGGATGCCTCCTGGCCATACCTTACTCAGCCACTCAGCAGTGAAACAGTCCATCTTGAAGCCCTGCCTTTCCAGGTTTCCAAGACACCACACCCCTGGCTTTCCTTGGCCATTCCTTCTCACTTTCTTCTGGTAACAGAGCCTTCTCTATCCAATATCTACATGTTAGCATCTGTGGGAGCTAAGACACATTCCTCCTTCTCTTCCCTCTGTATACTCCTTCCTTGGGAGATTTTAAATATCCCGATGGCTACAAACACAATGGGTACAGTCTGACTTCCTTTCTGAACTCCTGAAATATATAGTCAAGTGCTTACTCAACAGCTCTCATAGATATCTCAACCCTAAAGAATCATAACCAACCTCCTAATCTTCCCTCCAACCTTGTCTCCTGGCTGCTCTTCCTCATCTCTGTAATTGTACCACTCTCAGAAAACCTGAATTTCATTATTGATGGCTCCTCTTCCCTCACACCTCCCTTGTTACCAAGACCTGTAGATCTGAACTCTGACATACAGCCCAGATCCACCTGCTTCTAGTACCACTGCCCCTCATGTAGCCTATGACCTAAGCCCTGAACCACTGCACAGGCTCCTTGCGGTCTCCCCACCATACTCCTTCCCCTTTGTCAGCCATTTCCCATCATGAGCTTTTTTATTTAAGCATCATGTAGCTCCTGGTTTTGAACCTTTTAGTGACTTTCCATTTGTGGCACAGGCTGCTGGTTGCTGACCCCCAACATCCAATTTCCTTCCCCCTAAGTAGAAGGGACATGAGAGTTCAGTTGGGTATTCCTTGCCCAAAATAAAAGTTTACACTCTCCCTTACAACTGAAGGAGGCCATGTGAATAAGTTCTGGCTGACTGACTGCAAGTAGGAGTGTCATGTAGGACTCCTAGGAAGGCTATCTAAAGGAACCGAGAAGCCAGGAGGGGGTCTTCGTTTTGCCTTTTTGCCTTTCGCTCTTCTCCTGGTCTACAGCAAGGATGTAATGACTAGAGCCACAGCCGCCATATTAGTCCATGATGCCACCTTTGGGATGGAAGCCACACAATAGGATAGTGGAGCCGAAAATAGTCGAATGAATAAATGAGTCAACAGGAGCCTGGGTCCCTGGATTTTCTACCAGAAGACTCATTTCCTAAGAGAGAAAAGGATAAACTGTTATCTTGTATAAACCAGTCTCCTTGGGGGAGGTGCAGTAGGGGGCCCGTTACACACAGGTGAACCTAAGTGCAAATATACCATGGCATTGATATTAAAATCCGACTTGTAGGGATCCACTTGCATGATTCAGCACCAGCCGACCTCTTCAATTGTGCCACACCATTTCTGCAACAGGCCAAATGCTTTCCTTCCTTGGGGCCTCACACAGACTCTTCTCTTTCCCCTCCTAGTCCTTGCCGTGATGGGCTCCTTCTCATCCATCTGGTCTCGGCTTAAAGGTCACTTCCTCTCAGAGGTCTTTCTGGCACCACCAGCTACACTCTAACTCAGTACCCTCTTTGTCTTAGTAGCAGCACTTTCTGCCTTTGTCAATATCCTTTTTTGTCACTAACCTCATAGAGGTGTGTGTATGTCTCCCCCTGGCTGGTCTGCAAGCTGTAAGAACAGAGAGTCCAGCCCAGGAGAGGGTGAAAGTGAAAGACTGTGCCTTACAAAGCGAAGTCAGAAGACACTGCAGTCTCCATTGTAGCCTGTCTTGGATCACTCACTGTGGGCAAAGTCAGCTCCATGTTATGAGGACACACAGCAGCCCAATGGAGAGATCCACACTGTGAGGACACTCAAGCACTCCCAAGAGAAGCCCACGTGGTGAGGAACTGCAGCCTCCTGCCAACAATGGGAACTAAGTTGCCAGGAACATGAGTGAGCTGCCCCTGGTTATGGCTGCAGACAACTGCAATCCCAGCTGACATCCTGAGAGGACCTCGTGACGGACCGTGAGACCAGAATCCTCTCGCCATGGTGCTCCTGGATTCCTAACCCATCCTGGCAGGACCTCGTGAGGGACCGTGAGACCAGAATCCTCTCACCAAGGTGCTCCTGGATTCCTAACCCCGAGAATGTATATGAGATAATAAATACTGTTTTAAGCTGCTAAATTCTGGTGTGATCTGTTACTCAACAACAGACAACTAATATCCATTTCTATCATTTAAATTCAGTAACAATCATTTCACCTGCAGACAATGACCACCTATCTAAAACGCGGAAAACTTGAAAGAGTTCATGTCATAGGATGATAAAGTAATTGTTAAATTTTTTAAAAATTATGCTGCAAGCATATTTTGCTTTAAAAAAAAAGTCTTTAGGGGTGCCTGGGTGGCTCAGTCAGTTAAGTGTCCGACTTCGGCTCAGGTCATGATCTCACAGTCCGTGAGTTCAAGCCCTGCGTCAGGCTCTCTGCTGACAGCTCAGAGCCTGGAGCCTCCTTCAAATTCTGTGTCTCCCTCTCTTTCTGCCCCTTCCCTGCTCATGCTCTGTCTCTCTCTGTCTCAAAAATAAATATTAAAAAAATGTTTTTTAATAATAAAGTCTTTAATAGGCAAAAGCAGGCACTCAGAAAAGACTATAGAATCCCATCCTTTATCCTCAACAACCTGAAAAACTACAACAACAGGAAATAACTCATAGAACAAGGATCTAACTTTAATTTTGACCCCTCCTCAGAAAATGTCTTCAATTTTGACCTCTCCCACAAGTGTTCACTGTAAAAATACAGATTGAGGAAAAAGCAACTAAAAAACTCTCATCTTCTTGATTGCCGCTCTCTTCAATCCCTTTTTCTGTGGACGGTTCAGGTTCCCCTCTCCCCTGCTCCCATGTGGCTACCAGGGGGAAGGAGGAATACTCAGAGGAGTATCAGGGAAGGAGAAGGCTGAGTTGGAGTCAAGATGGCACAAGGGACTTGGTGACATGAGTCATACTGCCTAGGCTGTCTCTGCTCTAAGCACAGACTCTTCCCTGCTCACGCGTGGTCAAGTTCAGTTCACCTGAGTAGGAAGCAGCACATGGGTTTGGGCCAAAACCCTGTGTGGTCATAAATGCTGTTCAGTGGCCTGGAGGGTCCTCCTTGATTATGGGTCCCAAACTAAAGTCCACTCACCTCTTCTGAGCATATAAAACTCTTGCAAAAAAACGTTTAACTATTGTCTCTATTCCTATTAAATGTTTTCTTTGTTAAGATAAAGTTTACATATAATGAATTAAAGTGTATAATTTGATGAGTTCTGATAAAGGCATGCACCCATAAAAATAATACCTAAATCAGAACATAAGAAGTTTCTATCACCCCAGAAATTTCTGTGTGCCCCTTTCCAAGTAATCTCCCACTCCCCCTTAGTGGTAACTTCTGTTTTGATTAATATCACCATACCAATTGTAATATTTTTAAATTAATATAAATACTTGCTGAATCATCTGGATGTCTCATAACTAAATACTGTGCCAATTTATGTTCACAATCAAACTGATATCAGGTAGTAATATATCAAATTATGACCTGATTAAAAAAAAAAGAACAAAAGCATAAATGATACATTTGGGTTCTGGTAGCATGGGCAAGCTGAAATCAAATGAACCTATGACATAATGGCCAGAGTACTGGCTTCTTCTCAATACCTCAATTCTATAACATGCACAAAATTGATATAATAAATACTTTTTGGATGAGTGCAGAATAGTTCTGTAGAAATGTGAAAATAACATACTAAATTGGGGTACTTAATCTCTGAAATTAAACAGAAATAGCACCCAGGTACAGGACATGGCTTCTTAAACTGGAATTCACAAAATGCCTTGAAATGTGTAATAAACTTTGTGCCTCTAAATGTTGTGTTATAGTATATTTTGTGTCCTAATAAATTTTGTGTTTTGTGTTTTTTCTCAAGAGAGGGTCCATGGCTTTCTTTCCTCTGATCTCAAATAGAACTTTAGTCCTAAAAGATGGTAAGAAATCACAGGGAAATTCAAAGGTCAGCTAGGTATCACATTCCTCCACACATCTGGGGCCACCACCTTTGTTAGCTATGAACACAGCCAACAAAGAAGTTGAAATACTGAGATAACTGGGAAGAAAAAATAACAACAGAATTTACATTTCATATAGTAATCTAAAAGTTAAATTGCACCATTTATATATCTAAACATAAGTTCAACTCAAAAATAAGAATATTCCACTTTTTTCTATCTCATCCGTACACTAGAAATTAAAAAACACGACTACCTCAAAAAGTAAGATTTCATTTTGACATAAAACCATCATGAAATAGTCAATAAAATCAGTGAAAATGCTACAATGAAGCAAAATACTTGATATTGCCATTTTATTTATTTGTTTATTCATTCATTCATTCATTTTGAGAGAGAGACAGATTGATTGTGATCAGGGGAGGGACACAGAGAGGGACAGAAAGACAATCCCAACAGGCTCTACACTGTCAGCACAGAGCCTGATGCAGGGCTTAACCTCACAAACCATGAAATCATGACCTGAGCCAAAATCAAAAGTTGGATGCTTAACCGACTAAGCCACTCAGGCACCCCAATGTTGCAATTTAAAATGAAAAAAATTAAATTATTTGTCTACTAAACTAACAACAATTCTTGTAATTTGAAACATTTAATCAATATTAACATTGAAATACTAATAAAATTAATTATTAATAATTATAATTAATAATTAATAAAATTAAATAGTGTGTTCATATGCTTACTAGATCATCACTTTTACTTATAAGTTTATTCCACATTTTCTTTAAATCACTACTAATACAATTTTATATGGAATATGCTAATAGAATCATGTTAACTTTTTTTTTTTTTAATTTTTTTTTCAACGTTTTTTATTTATTTTTGGGACAGAGAGAGACAGAGCATGAACGGGGGAGGGCAGAGAGAGAGGGAGACACAGAATCGGAAACAGTCTCCAGGCTCCGAGCCATCAGCCCAGAGCCTGACGCGGGGCTCGAACTCCCGGACCGCGAGATCGTGACCTGGCTGAAGTCGGACACTTAACTGACTGCGCCGCCCAGGCGCCCCGAATCATGTTAACTTCTATTATACACATTTTCAGTAACCTGTTTTCATGACACATAGCAGCAAGTCATTACATTTGTTAAAGAATCCATCTCTGTTTTTGTTTGTTTGTTTGTTGTTGTTGTTGTTGTCATTGTTTTATGAGGGAGAGAGAAAGAGTGTGAGGAAGGGAGAGAGAATCTCAAGCAGGCTCCATGATCAGCGCAGAGCCCAAAGTGGGGCTTGATCCCACGACCCTGGGATCATGACCTGAGCCAAAATCAAGAGTTGGACACTCAATCAACTGAGCCACCCAGGCGCCCCAAGAATCCATTTTTGCATTTCTATAATAAAAATAGTATCCATTAATTGTAAAATACTAACAATAAGTTCTAAATCTCAGCTACAATACATTTACAGAATCATTAAGGATCACTAATGATCATGAGTCCTTCAGTGTCATGATGAAAAAGTAAACTAGAGAATGTATAAAGTGTTAAGAACTAAACAGTCACACTATGCAGGCAACCTAAGTGTCCATCAATAGATGAATACGAAAAGATGTGGCATATATGTACCATGGAATGACACAGCCATAGAAAAGGATGAGATCTTGCATTTTGTGACAACATGGATGAACCTAGAGGGTATTATGCTAAGTGAAATAAGTCAGACTAAGAAAGACAAATGCATATGATTTCACTCATATGTGGAATCTAAAATGAGTAAAAGAATAAACAAAAAGCAGAATGAGACCTATAAATAGAGAGAACAAACCCATGGTTGGTTGCCAAAAGGAAGGGAGATGGGGGGTTGGGCAAAATGGGTAAAGTGGATTGGAAGATACAGCCTTCCAGTTATGGAATGAGTAAGTCTTGGGAATAAAAGACACAGCATAGAGAATATAGTCAATGATATTGTAATATCATTGTATGGACCCAGATGGCAGCAACACCTGTGGTGAGCACAGCATAATGCAGAGATGCTGAATCACTATGTTGTACACCTGAAACTAAGATAATGTTGTGTATGAACTATACTCAATTAAAAATATATATTTTTTAAGAACTAAAGAGACATAATTATAATGAAAAACTAAAAGCACAGTGATTCCTTCTTTATTCAAAAGTATCAGAGGGCTGGGGCGCCTGGGTGGCGCAGTCGGTTAAGCGTCCGACTTCAGCCAGGTCACGATCTCGCGGTCCGGGAGTTCGAGCCCCGCGTCAGGCTCTGGGCTGATGGCTCAGAGCCTGGAGCCTGTTTCCGATTCTGTGTCTCCCTCTCTCTCTCTGCCCCTCCCCCGTTCATGCTCTGTCTCTCTCTGTCCCAAAAATAAATAAACGTTGAAAAAAAAATTAAAAAAAAAAAAAGTATCAGAGGGTTAAGTGGTGTCACTAGTAATGCTTGCTCATGGCTGAGGTGGATGCCCAGTGCAGAGACTGGCTGAGACCAGATGTCCTGCCTATAATGGTAAAATTCTAGTCCAGGGAAAAGAGATTAGCAATGCTGCCAACAAATCAGATGGAAGAAGCAGC
Organism: Acinonyx jubatus; assembly: GCF_027475565.1. Lineage (NCBI taxonomy): Eukaryota > Metazoa > Chordata > Mammalia > Carnivora > Felidae > Acinonyx > Acinonyx jubatus. Next base: position 21,585,395 of record NC_069393.1, read on the forward strand.
AACATTCTAATTTGTTCTTTCAAAAAACTGATCCAATATAATGAGACACACCAGCAGGGAGGCATTCAAGTGGAAGAGAAAGTAAGAGGAGAAGACAAGAGGGTCTGAATGTAGTTGTAGTTTTATGGGGGTTACAATGTATCACTTTTTTCAGCTTAAAATCAGTACATGTTACTATTCAAAGTCATTATTATACATTGTGTCATTTAGATGTTTAAAATTTATCCAAGAAAGAAAATCTTGGGTTGGAGGCTGAGGTGATATAATTTCTTAAAATGGATTTTAAATATTTCACTTACTTTTCCTACTCAAATAAGCAGCTTACAAAGTTGCAGCCTTACCACTCCAGCTTTCAAAGAAAGAAGTGTATTTGGAATAACCAAATGCCTTAGATTTGGAAATGGTTATGGAGGATTGAAAATTATTTATGAAGGATAAAAGCCCCAGCCTTTGCAACCAAGCACTAAGTTTGGTCTCCAGAGACTCTCGAATTCCACACTTTCTCACAACCTCACCTAGAGACTGAATCCCAAACTAATCCTTTCCCAGCTACCAAAAAAAAAAAAAAAAAAAAAAAGACATCAAACACTACTCGCTTTTCCTTACATGATGAAGCACAATACTCCTTCCAAAAGCCAGACTCTGTTAGATGTCTACTGGTCCTTTGTCACAGGGGCTAAATGCTATCCCTGCCGTCCAAATCCACTCGGACTGCCCTACTTACGGACAGTACTTTGCCACACTGTTAGGCAAGAAATGGAAATGAATCCGCTGTGAGCTGGTGGTTTTGTCCTCATTGATGGAGAATGAATGATGCAAGACACAGGCTGAGAAAAAGGCAATGTCAGTTTAGAATAATTTTCTTACTCTCTATGAACACAAAGGCAACAAAAAGAGCTCTAAGAGTTAGGTTTTAATATTTCAAAAATCCTGAAGAAATTGTATGGTAAAGTATATTAAGGTTGCAGAATCCAACAAGAAAATAAATTGATAAGGTTTTTGTGAGAATTACATCATCAGCTTGGGAAAACATCTCATGATGACAGTTTATTGGCTTTAACATGGAGGAAATAAATGAAAACAAATGACTACTAAAGAAACAATTTAGTGGGCAAAATTTCAAGACACTGGGTCAGAAGATTAAAAAAAGTCAAGAATAGCCTTAAAACCTCAACGCATAAGAGTATATATTTAGGCAAAGCATAAGACTTATTATCTAGCTTAAACAGTAAATATGAATTTGTTCTCCTTGGAATCGAAACTATGTATTTTTAAAATAGGTAATTTATAAAATGCCTATTTACTAAATATATATCCAATATCATTCCCAAATAAAATCTATAAAAGCTATCATGGATAATGCTATCAGGCTACTTACAAATAATTATCACTTTATCTGTTTTATGAAATATTTATATAAATTATTGTTATAGATTATTGAATATTAAGAAAATTAAAGATATTATTAGGATTTCAAAGTTTCAAAAATACAACATTTTTTTGGAAGCTGAATCAATGCAGGTCTGTGATTTTTCCTCCCATAACATTCTGAGGCCCTAGAAGGAGAAAATAAAGGGGCAGGCCAAGCACAGGTCTAATCCAACATTGGGACTTGGCCATGGAAATGGGTTAATAAGAGGAGCCTAAGATTGGGTTTTAGTTAGAGGGCTGTTGGGTGGCTGATCACGGAAAACAGGCTGAACTGAAAAGCAAGAACAGAGCTCATAGAACAAAGGGTTTAGGAGAATGGGAGAGATGGCTGGTGAGGAGAGTGTTCAAGGTAGGACCAAGGAAGGCAATTAACCGAGTAAGCACCATGCACTGTATGGATGCTAAAATAACCGCAATGATTCATGAGGCAGGGCAAAGAGCTTGGCCTGAGAGATGAAATAATGAAGTGATATGTATTAGACACACACCACAGGAGTAGATGGGGGTGCCCTCAGGGCCAGGAAGAAGGCAATAAATGCCCAATGGTCCAAGTGACTCCTGATCATTGAGGGAGGGGAGAGGGGGACACTGGAGTCCTTTAAAGCCAGGTAGCCCATGAAGCTGTCACTGAGTAACTCTCTTCTGGTTTTCTTCTAACTCTGCAGTCTTGCCTACTCTCAGTCTTCTGGGAATGACTCTAGAATACTGGTGCTCCCAAGAGACCTTCCCTTCCTCTTTCACGCCACTACCTCTCCTTCCTTTCAGAGTTAAGTTACAATGCACCAGCATATATTTCCCAAATCCATGAGTGCAAGCCAAATTTTGTTTTGTTTTTTTAACGTTTTATTTAGTTTTGAGAGAGATCGTGAGGAAGGGGCAGTGAGCGGTGGGGGGGGGGGGGGGGGCAACAGAGATCTGAAGTGGGCTCTGTGCTGACAGCAAGAAGCCTGATGTGGGGCTCAAACTCACAAATCATAAGATCATGACCTGAGCCGAAGTCAGACACTCAACCGTCTGAGCCACCAAGGCGCCCCCTAAATTTTTTTCCTAAACTCAAAACCACTGGGTTTCTCTATGTAGACGTCTTGATGGAGCCTCAAACTCAGCACGACCAAAAGGGAACTCCTGTTCCTCACTGATAAGACACAACAGGGTGGATGCTGGGCCCAAGGTGCCTGGTTTAAATTCTGGCTCCACCATTTTGTGTCCATGCGTTCCAGGGCAGATTGTTAGTCTCTCCATGCCTTTGTGTCCTCATCTATAAAATGGGAATCCATACTAGCTCCAGCTCAAGAGCCACTGTGAGAATTCAACAGTGTAGTACATGGGAAGCATTTACAACACTGCCTGGCACACAGGACATGTTTTATCTGGGAGTAAGCAGCAACACTATTCCTACTCTCCTGACATTCTCTATCTAAGGGAAAGGCACCACTTACTCAGCCGCCTATCTGGACAATATCACATATCTGGACAATGTGCTCAACTTCTCCCTCTCCTGTAACTGCTGTATCCCAGCTGCCATCCTACAATCTGGGTATCTGCTAAAGATATTTACGTCTTATTTCTACTACCTCTGTTCTAGTTTGGAACCCCTCCCCCCCCCCACCACCACCATCATCTCTTTTCTCCAAACTGGCCTCCATTCCTGACCTCCTCATATCTATTTTTCAGACAATACAGAGAGTACACATCTTATCATTTGGCAATGTCCTTAAGTTCCTTTGGTTCCTCATAACCAAGACCAAAACCCTTCATGTGACTGGCAAGGCCTTTCATGAGGTGCCTTTGCTACCATTCCCACCACTTTCTACGTGGACACAGGTAGAATTTCGTTCGGTTTCTGGAAAACACCATGATCTCTCACACCTACTTTTTGCAAATATTGTTTTCTCTTCCTAGAACATTCTTCTCCCTCCTCTTCATCTGGCTGAATGCTAATCATCTTTCCATCTCAGCAGTGCAGGAAGCCTTCCCCACCCATCCAGCCCAGCAGTCTCATGTGCCCTTCTAGGCCTTCCAATAATATCCTACATGCTTATTGCACCTGTGCCTCTACAGTATAAGAATAGCCGGTAAACTGGAAATTCCACAAAGGCAGGGAAAAGGGCTGTCTTCTTCAGTAATGTGTCACCTGGTGCACACCAGCAGCACAGCACATATTAAGACCTCAGTAAGGATGAGGGCAGATAGAGGGAAAGAAAGAAAGAAGAGGACAGGGATCTAGAAACTGCTCTTAAAGAAAAGGATTGTCATCTCCATGTTCTTGATGAGAAAATAGAGACTCAGAAAGGTTAATAACTTGCCCAAGGCCATGGTCATGGGGCCCGATCCTAGAAGCCATATTATTAAGGCCAATGCCTTTCAGTGGAAAGCACACAGAACTCTATATTAGATATCCTTCATCTAACCCTGATTCTGCCATTTAATACATGTTGGTTTACAGTGAACAACTCCTGTGCTGGCCTTTTTCTTTAAAACCAGTTACATGGTGAGCATAATATCTACTTACGAGGTCATCATTAACATTGGAAAAAGTGACAAATGAGGATTTTTGGCCTTCAGAAAGTGCTCAAAAATGCTGAAAGTATCCAACAACATCTGGGACAGTTGTTAACTTTGACCAAGCATGGTCCTTTCTGGCAGAGTTAGAGGAATGAGAAGAGCCAACCCAACAGCATCAAACTTGCTAATCAGAAGGGGGCTAATTACAGACTATAACCCTCACCATCTGATCATCTGACGTATGCGATGCCCTATCCTTAACTCCAGAAGGGAAGACGAACTGGAAACATATTCCTGAACTTCACTCTGAAGATATTTCACAAGTGGGGTTTCCTTTTAGAAACACCAAGTTTGCCTTTTCCCAATTTCACCTTAAAAGCCAGAAAGCTATGAAAAGTCTGTTTTGAATTTATAAAGGGCAAAATCCACCATAATCCTCTCTTCTTATGCTTTCTAAATTCCTTTGCACTCATTCATTTAGTTCCTATAAGCAGCAGCCCCATTTTCCAAAGTAACCTATTGAGGCTCAGATAATAAAAGTGGCTAGGACAGAATTACACATCGCACGTCAGTTCGCAGATCCACGGGCCTTCCTGCACACTGCAGTCACATTATGTAATTCTGAATTTCAAAAAAAAAAAAAAAGATATTCTTACTTCATATAAACTTACTCTTTAAAATTCACGGAAATACTCTAATTCGCTAGGAATATTTTTAAGTTATGCGTCATCAGGAACTTTGTGTGTTCAGTCAATGCTGACTAGTAGAACTATACATCAGCTCATTATGTGGGGTTAAAACAAATCTGCAGTCCTGGGTGTAGCAAGAAAAGTATTAACACACTAAGTAAAGAGAGAACTAACAATCCTCTCTTGGAAAGGTAGAGGAAGCGGCTTGACAAATGTGAAAACCTTAATGTCGGTTAATACTCCTCCTCATTACTGTACTGGCATTCTCTTGGACACAGCATCGTCAGAACAAAAGGTTCCAGATGTTAAAAGACATGGTATGGCCTCTCATACCCCTCCTTCAAGTATTAGAAAATGTTTACTGGGGCGCCTGGGTGGCTCAGTTGGTTGAGCGGCCGACTTTGGCTCAGGTCACAATCTCGCAGTCCATGAGTTCGAGCCCTGCATCGGGCTCTGTGCCGACAGCTCGGAGCCTGGAGCCTGTTTCGGATGCTGTGTCTCCCTCTCTCTGACCCTCCCCTGTTCACGCTCTGTCTCTCTCTGTCTCAAAAATAAACGTTAAAAAAAAAAAAAAGAAAAGAAAATGTTTACTAATGTTCCAGACTGAAAGTATGTTTTAAATCATTTAGATTTTTCTTGTCAAGATTGCTCAGAGCCCTTATGGAGAAAGGGCAGCTACTCCAGCCACATAGATAGGCCACAGATGCCTTAAAAAGAGGACAAAAAAATGTCCTATCATCTTGAGGGGTGGACACACAAATCATAGCCTTAAGTGTATTGTATTTTTGAGATGGGTCTGAAAGTCTAATATGTCTGTGATACATTATAGCCAAACACCCTTTCTAAAACCAATGTAAAGACAGGACAAGCAACATTTGATGTTCAATTGCTTTCATTTCCCTTGATAAAAGACCTTGTAACTGTACCAACGTTAGTCTAAGAGCTTTTAAAGTACCATCTTAAGTTATTAGCATTTGCTAAACATCTACTACATGTTTATTATATAAAAATGACCCACCCCAATGAAGAGAAGCCTGGCAAAACTTCAGCGAATCTAAAAAGCGCTGGCAATACATTTTAGAATGGACAATGTTATTTGTAATAGAAAATGGGAACAAAGGTGTGCCTAGAATGACGGCCTAGAGCAGGACTGCAGAAGCTATGAAGAGAGACTCAAGTTCCCCTAACAGAGAGGTGGGGGCTAGAACTCTGACAGCTACAGAGATCTGTGAGGTAGAAAATGCAAAGAAAGGAGAGGCCTCCAAGTGAAAACATAAACCCACCAATTAACCACAGCTGCTCCAAACATACAAACATGGAAAGTAATATATAAACAGAAATTTTAGAAGACAGAAAAGGTGTGCCAGGGTGGCACAGTCAGTTAAGCATCCAGGTCTTGATTTGGGCTCAGGTCAGGATATCCTGGTCATGAGATCAAGCCCCGTGTCAGGCTCTGTACTCATAGCACAGAGCTTCTTGGGTCTCTCTCTCTCTCTCTCTCTCTCTCTCTCTCTCTCTCTCTCTCTGCCTCTCTTGGGTGCATGCTCTCTCTCTCAAAATAAATAATAAACTGAAAAAAAGTAAAAGTTAGAACAAAGAAAATTATAATATAAATACAGCGAAAATAAAAATGACCTAAGTAAAAATTTTCTCATGGGTGGGCAAACCTAATCACATTATTACTTTTCCCCAAAATTAGTCTATAAATTCAAAATAATTCCCATCAAAATGAAAATAAAATTTTCATGAAAATTGACAAGCTGATATCAAATTCTAGAGAGGAACATGAATAGCTAAGATAATTTTAAGAGAAGGTTTGCCCTGGGTCTCAAGAGGATTTATAAAAAGTCATAGTATTTAATATTAAAAAAGTGCTAGGAAGCAGACATAAAGCCCGGAAACAGATCCAAATACCCATACACAGAACTTGATATGTGACCAAAGCAGAAGTAAAATAAACCAAGACAAACATGTATACCTGACAGAAATATATATATAATTGAATCCTAACTCTGCTCCATAAATAAAACAATTCCTGGTGGATTAAAGACTAAAATGTCAAAAGAAAAACTTTAATACCTTTAGAAGGAATAAAAGAATATATTTGTGACCTTCAATTAAGAAAGGATTTCCTGGGGTGCCCGGGTGGTTCAGTTGGTTAAGCATCCAACTTTGGCTCATGTCATGATCTCACAGTTCGTGATTTCCAGTTTCGCATCAGGCTCTGTGCTGACAGCTCAGAGCCTGGAGTCTGCTTCGGATTCTGTGTTTCCCTCTCTCTCTCTCTACCCCTCCCCCTTCATGCTGTCTCTCTCTCTCTCTTGAAAATAAACATTTAAAAAAAATTTTTTTAAAGAAAGGATTTCCTAAGCTAGATTTTAAAGTAAGCATAAAACATAAAGAAAAAATTAAATCAACCATATTAAATGTTAAAATTCTACTCATCCAAAGACACTATAAAAAATATTTACCTAAATACCACAGACTGAAAATGCTTATGGGCAGGTCAAACAGAAAGGATGCCATTCCTGATTATATAGATGGTCAAGAAGTCAATGAGAAAAACACAAAGCTTACAGGAAAAAAAAAAATGAGTCAAGAATTTAATTTGGCAACTTATAAAAAAACAAACTTAAATGGCCATTAAACATACAAAAGTAGTTCAACTTCATTTGAAATCAGGGAAATGTAGCAAATTAAAACCCCAGTGAGATTCATTTCATACCCAAAAACTGACAAAAACTTAAAAACCTCCCAATGTGGATTGTGAAAGAATTTGGAAAAATGTCATCTCTTGTACACATTTGGGTGATGGGGCCTGTAAACCTAATTAGCACCAATACCTTGGAGAGCGATCTGGCAGTATCTGCTAACATTGGAAGACACGCATACCATCAAGCTATCACATTGTGCACCTTAAATACATACAATTTTTGTTTGTCAACTATACCTCAATAAAACTGGGGAAAGAAAGAAAAACAAAACCTCAAGAGCTTTAAAAAAAAAAAAAAAAGAACTGTATTCCCTTAGTCTCAGCAATTCTACTTACTCTTAATTACATATCCTAGAAAAAACTCAATCTCAAGTACCCAAGGAGAGATTTTTCAAGAACTTTTATTGTTGTATATAATTTATATTTTTCTATGACCAATATCTATGTAGTACTTACTGTGTGCAAGGCACTATTCAAAGTTTGTTGTTTGCTTATTTGTTTGTTTACAAATATTAACCCATTTAATCCTCATTACAACTTCACAAGTTAGGTACTATTATAATCACCTGTTTACTTTTTATTTCATTTTTGAAGCTCATTCTACAACATTGGATTAGTCAGTACCTTTGTTCAGGATAGCATCTCTTCATGTATCCATGCATGACTTACTTTCATCTGCTAGTCGGTTTGTTAATTATGTTAATATGACAAGAACCAGAAGAAACTTCCAGCATCCCTACTTTTAGCCCCTACACCATGCTGTCAGCTTCTGAAGTGACAGGCAGAAAAGGGGAAACAAATAGTGTTTATCAATAGAGAGTGGATTCCTATATAAAACTGTGTTTTATAATGAAATCACAGCAGTTAAAAATGAACTATAGCCATATATATAAATAGATCTCAAAATCATGATGTTGAGTCAAAAAAAAGGTGCAGAACTATAGGTAGACCATGAAACCATTTTAATGAAATTTGAAACAATACTAAACTATAAAAACATGCTTGAATATAGGAAATATCAACTTCAAGAAACAGTTAACTGGGCATGCAATGAGAAAAAAATCATATTAGAAGGGATAGAAAGGGATAGAAAAGAGATAAACAGTATTTGTACAATTTATTTTTTAAAAACATACCAAAAGCAAACGTGACAAAAAAACAAAAAAAAAACATAAGACTTCATAAAGCAGATTGGTGGATTCACAGGTAATCATCATAATATGCACCATAATTTCATATCTTTAAAAAAATGTTTTTAAGGAAAATGAGTTAGTGTGATATACTAAATATTCACAACTCATCATAATAATTAAGGTAGGTAACTATACAGGCCAGAATTATGGAGTAATTTTATAGATTGAGTATTCTTTTCTAGAAACCACATCCCCAAAGGAGACACTTTCTCCAGTGCAAGATTTATAATACTCCTCCTCTCAAAATATACAATTCAAATTAAAAATAACACCAAGATATCAGTATAAGGAAATCCAAAGTAGTTCTGATTGTACCAGTAATAATTACAGAAAATAATACAACTTTTTGAGAACTGACTTGTATGACAGGCAATATAGTTTTCTAAGACAACTCTCATACTTTTTATGACACATGAAATAAATTTTTTCCAAATAACTTTTCAGACAAAGAAGGAATGAGGATGTTGTTGTCATATGGGGGCTAACCAGCTGGTGCTGAAGCATGTTTTTATTCTGCCTATTGGATAAACCCAGTGCTGTCACCCCACACCCACCAAACCCCTAGTGAAAATAACCAAAAGACAATTAATGCAGCCTACCAACCATATATGACCACTTCCTTTGAGTAATTTCACCAAGAGCTAGTTGTATATTCAAATGTCTTTGGAAACCAGGCATGTAAAAGTAGGAAGCTTCTAGGTACATAGTAGCAGTAGGGACCATGAGTAAGAGTATTTCCAACCCATGAAAAGGACACAAATTCTATTCTTGTTTAAATATTGGGCTGGGTCAAAACATAAGGTTGTTGATAGAGATTTCCAGCCTAAATCTGCCCACAAGCAAGTATTTTAATAATTCCTGGATTCAATAAATCCACACAACTTTGCTTCACCATTCAAACAAACTACATTGATAACTTCATTCAACAGGTTGATTTGTGTGTTTTTAGTTCTTTTTGGTGCGTATGTAGTTATTTTGTGGCATCTGCCCACAGACCCTTTAGATCAAAGTCAACTCTCCTAAACTCTAGGACAGAGCCTCCCAATCTTTTCTACTTCTTGACATATAAACAAGTAGTATTTAAACTAGCACTCTGAATAAGAAGGAAATGCTGTTCACCAAGCTGGGCAAATTGGCCTTGGAGTTCCTGCCAACGCTGAGACTGAGAGTCTCAATACACAGGAACCCCACTCACCATTTTGTGACACACGTATTTGGAAGCTTTGCTCTGGGAGCTCTTATTCAAATACCTTAAAACAGCATGATACAATGGTTAAGAGCAGAGACTCTGAGTTGAACAGTCTGTCTTGAGTCCTTGCTCTATCACTCATTAGCATGTGACTTTGGGCAAATTACTCAATCACACCATGCTTCAGCTACCCCACCTGTAAAATAGAATAAAACCAGTATGAACTCTATAGAGTTAGAAGCTTTAAATGGAAGGACCAATCATGATCTCACAGTTTCCTGAGTTTGAGCCTCACGTCGAGCTCTGTGCTGACAGTGCAGAGCCTGCTTGGGATTTTCTCTCTCTCTCTCGCTCTCTCACTCTCTCGCTCTCTCTCTCCCTCTCCCCTTTTGCCTCTCCCCTACTCACGCTATCTCTGTATCTCTCAAAATAAATAAAATTAAAAAATAAATAAATAAAGGACCAATGTATTTAGAACTTTATGTACATACACACAGGGAACATGCCACTTTTTATTTGTTTAAATAACCAGCAAAATTCTAAAGGAACATTTTGCCCTACATAGGGATATAGTGAAAGATGTTCTCAAAAGGTGAAGTGAAGGGCACCTGGGTGGCTCAGGTGGTTAAGCTCCAACTCTTGATTTCGGCTCATCATGATCTCACAGTCATGAGATGGAGCCCCACATCGGGCTGGGCATGGGGCCTGCTTAAGATTCTCTGTCTCTCCCACTATCCCTCCTCCACATGCGCCCCCTCTCTCTTCAAGGAAAAAAAAAAAATATATATATATATATATATATAAGTATAAACAGTAATTTTTTTAAGGTGAAGTGAGATGACCATTCTGCATGGCCAAAATGTGGGTCAGGCTCCCTGACTTTTCAATATACAACGTCAATGATGATGTCTCTCGCAAGTCTAATCTAGACGGCTTTGCTAACATAATAGCAAATATAGTATTGTATTCCAGTCCCTAACCCTGGACTTTCATTTGCTATCTTCTTTCTCTCAAGAGCCCAGCTGAGATTTTTGAAATATTTAAGAATGAATAATTTAAGGCAGTGGTTCTGAAGTATCTTCTGCTAAAACATACACAGGCCTATACTCACACACCTGTACCACAAACTCATTCCACCAGGAAAAGAGCTCAATCCTTTATTAGGAATAGATGGCAGCTCTAAAAACCAGGCCAATGAACCTTCTATCCTTCACCATTAGCTAAATTCAAGTAGTCTTCAAGCAGATTGACCAAAGTTATAGGAACTTCTTTATTTAAGATCCACACAGACATTACTTAACAGAATTCAAAATCAGTGTATTGTTTCAAGACTTTCATTTTTTTTTAATTTTTTTAACACTTACTTATTTTTGAGAGACATAGAGAGAGCATGAGCAGGGGAGGGACAGATAGAGAGGAGACACAGAATCCAAAGCAGGCTCCAGGTTCCAAGCTGTCAGCACAGAGCCCAATGCAGGGCCCAAACTCACGAATTACGAGATAATGACTTAGGCCAAAGTCAGACACTTAACCGACTGAGCCACCCAGGCACCCCACAAGACTTTAAATTTTTTTGTGCCATTTGCAAGTATATGCATGGAATTGGAGGGCATTATGCTAAGCAAAATTAATCATCCAGACAAAGACAAATATCATATTACTTCACTCATATGAGGAACTTAAGATACTAAACAAATAAACATAAGGAAAGGGAAGCAAAAAGATTATAAAAACAGGGAGGGGGACAAAACATAAGAGACTCTTAAATGTGGAGAACAAACAGAGAGTTACTGGAGAGGTTGTGGGAGGGGGGGATGGGCTAAATGGGTAAGGGGCATTAAGGAATCTACCCCTGAAATCATTGTTGCACTATATGCTAACTAACTTGGATGTAAATTAAAAAATAAATTAATTTTAAAAAAAGATTTTAATTTTTTGAGCAGTTTCAGCTTTAGTGTCAGAACAAATTGAAGAAAGGACAGAGATTTCCTATTGCTTCCTGTCCCCCCCACACACATGCATAATTTCCCACCTTCTTAATATCTCCCAACATTTGTTATAACTGATGAACCTACATTGACACATCATAATCACCTAAAGTTCATAGTTTACATTAGCGGTTCCCTCTCAGTTCCCACCAATTCTGTGGGTTTGAACAGTAGCGTGGTGACATGCATCCATCATTATAGTATCATACAGTGTGTCTTCACTGCCTTAAAAATCCTCTGTGCTCTGCCTTTTCATCCGTTACCCGCTCCCCACCCCCAACTCCTGGCAGCCACTGATCTTTTTACTGTCTCCATTGTCTTGCCTCTTCCTTAATGCCAAATAGTAGGAAACCTAGAGTATGTAGCCTTTCCAGATTGGCTTATTTTACTTAGTGATAGGCATCTAGGCTTCCTCCATGCCTTTTGACAGCTTGAAAGTTCATTTCTTCTTAGCACAGAATAATATTTTGCTGTCTGGATGTCCTACAGTTTACTTATCTATTCACCTACTGAAGAACATCTGGGTTGCTTCCAAGTTTGGGCAACCTTGTGCAGGTTTTTGTGTAGGTTTTCAACTCCTTTAGGTAAATACCACAGAGCACAACTGATGGATTATGTGTTTAAGTATTGGTCTTATAGGAAACCACCAAACTGCCTTCCAAAGTGGCTGTAACCATCTGCACTCTCACTAGCACTATATGAAAGTTCCCATGCTCCACATCCTTATCAGCACATGGTGTTGCCAGTGTTCTGGATTTTGACCATTCCGATAGGTATATAATGGTATCTCGCTGTTGCTTTGCATTATTGTTTTAATTTGTATTTCCCTGATGACATACGAAGTGGGGCATCTTTTCACATGCTTACTTGCCATCTGTGTATCTTCTTTGGTGAGGTGTCTATTAATGTCAAATATTTTTGTTTTGTTTTGTTCTGTTTTGACTGACCACACAGAAAACATCTTGTGAAGACAATATCATTACACTAGCGGTGCCCCTGTATGTGTTAAGTTATCCTGAGCATAGTAGCACCACTTCTGCTGCCCTCCAGCTGTTGTGTTTCTTTTTGTTAGATGAGCCCCAGGTACTGTCCCTTCTGTCCTGGCTGCCTAGAATTTGGGGGATGGGGGTGGGATGGGGGTTCTTCACACTGGGGCCATATGTATTCCACAAGCTTCAGGATAATAAAGTGGAGCATGGATACTTTTATATATCAATTTGCAGATTCTCAATTTATACTTCTACTTTTCCTAAAGCTGATCTGCTCCTCCTCCTCCTTCCTTATAAAAGTCTCTCCCCTCCAAATTAAAAAAAAAAAAAAAAAAAAAAAAGGCAAACCACTTTCATACTGCATCTTTCTAGGGCACATGCTATCAGGGTATAATAATCACTGGGGTGCCAAGTATATGCACAGTTCAAATTTTACTGCTGTCAGTTTGAGAAACTAAATGACCTTATTGTCTGATTAACAAATTCTTTGGCAATTGAAGTGATTTCTGATGCTTTACTTTGAACAAAACCAAAGAAGGGTATAATCCAGTTATCAGCTACTCCTTAAAAGCAATTTTTGATAATAATTTGCTACATGTGTTCGGCATGTGACATGGAAGCCAATCAAAGAACTGAATGACCTGTTATAATAAAGTATTTTCTAAGTTTATTTATTTATTTTGAGAGACAGAGAGAAAAGAGGAGGGGCAGAGAAAGAATCCCAAGCAGGCTCCGTGCTGTCAGCGGAAGCCCAGTGTGGGTCTCAAACTCCCAAACTGTGAGATCATGACCTGTGCTGGAACCAAAAGCTGGATACCTAACCGACTACCACGCAGGTGCCCCTGACCTGTTACAATAAAACTTCTTTTTATTATCATTTATTATTCATGTGAACCAGGTTTCTCAAGATTAGAGCTATAAAAACAACAGTAGAAATGGAATTGTTACTGAACCCTGTTTTATCCTACTAATATCTATTATTCAAATAAGAAGAGCTAGGGGCACCTGGGTGGCTCAGTCAGTTGGGCATCTGCCTTCAGTTCAGGTCATGATCTCACGATTCATTGAGTTCAAACCCTACATCGGGCTCTCTACTGCCAGCACAGAGCCCACTTCCAATCCTCTGTCCTGCTTTCTCTCTGCCCCTCCTCCACTCACACTGTCTCCAAAATAAACATTAAAAAAAAATTTTTTTTAAAACACAAGAAGAACTAAAATAAGTCTCATCCATCTCTCTAAGAAATAGCATTTCCAATAAAATTTTACTTTTAAAAAAAATGCAATGATTCTCAAATATTTTAATACATTGAGCTATTTGGATAAATTTTATACTGCTAATAATTACAATGGTAACAATTCAGTAAAAAATGTCTTAGCACTTAAAGCCTTATGGTCATGGAAAATTTTTAAATAATTATTTTAAATTTATATGCATTTTTATTGTCAAGAAGCATGATACAGTGGTCAACGACAACAAATTGGCACAAAAATGTGTTTCAATACAATGTAATTCTCTGCAGGAAGAGGAAGGAAATACACATTTAAGGAGAAATATAATGTCAAATTGAGCTGCTAAAGATCTTGGCTTATATTTCTTTAATGCATGACCAGAGGTCTTAAAAATGCTGTTATTCCAATTTCATTGGCTACATTTAAAAGAATGATGTAATGGTATCCTTTTTAAGTGACACTGTTTATCATAAACAGGAAATCACATTATTTGCAACGGTTTAAATTTATGGTAAAAATGTTAGATGTCAACTAAAAAATGTGCAGAGGCAAATAGTTTTTGAAAATTCTTTTGGAAAAAAAACAGACCACAGGCTTAAGAGTTTATATAAATATTGAACTTCTACAGCCTAGGTTTCTGTACAGCTCTCTCCCATACCCACTGCCTTTCCCAGGCAGCCTTTGTTTTTTCTTTTTGTTTTTCTTCTTCTTTGGACCAAGGGGTAGAGTTTTCTGCTTCCTAAAGACAGTTGCATTAAAAATGACTTGAAGTATGGGGTGCCTGGGTGGCTCAGTCGGTTAAGTGTCCAACTTTGGCTCAGGTTATGATCTCATAGTTTGTGAGTTCGAGCCCCGTGTTGGGCTCTGTACTGACAGCTCAGAGCCTAGAGCCTACTTCAGACTCTGTGTCTGCCCCTCCCCTGCTCACACTCTCTCTCTTTCAATAATAAATAAATGTTTTAAAAAATGCTTTTAATGACTTGAAGTAAAGAAACTAAATACAGATATAAAAGATCTACTATGGGGAGTATCAATGACATTAATAATTCCAGTACAGTGAAAATGCAGGTCACTACAGCAATAATCCTCAATTTTTCTGTTTTTTGAGGTATGTTATGACTTAAAGTTTTTGCATAATTTAAAACATACTAAACTTAAATAAGAAAATAATACAAAACACACTTGAAAGTCATGAAAGCAAACTTGAACTAGAAATGAAAAAACATGCCTTTGTAGAAGATTCAACATCACAGAGATGTCAGTTCTAAGTTAACTTATTAATTTAAAACAATCTACATAAAAATGTCATTTTGGTTTTTTCTTGGAATTAGACAAGTCAATTCTGAATTTCATCTGAAAGAACAAACATACAACAAAACCAGGAAAATCCTGCAAAAGAACATGCAGTGGGTGACTAGTGTAATACATTATAAAGTTGCTAATATTAAAACATGAATTGCTGGGGTATCTGGGTGGATCGTTGGTTAAGTGTCAGCTTTGGCTCAGGTCAAGCCAAAGTGGGTTTGAGCCTACGTCAGGCTCTGTGCTGACAGTTCAGAGCCTGGAGCCTGCTTTGGATTCGGTGTCTCCCTCTCTCTCTCTTCCCCTTCCCCACTTGTGTGCACCCCCCTCAAAAATAGATGGATAAACTTAAAAATTTAAAAACAAAACCAAAAACATGAATTGTGGGACACTTTGGGTGGCTCAGTAGTGTCTGACTCTTGGTATCAGCTCAGGTCATGATTTCACAGTTTGTGGGACTGAGTCCTGCATCAAGATCTGTACTAGGCATGGAGTCTGCTTAAGATTCTCTCTCCCACTCTGTCTCTGCCCCTCCCCTGCTCTTTTTCTCAAAAAAAAAAAAAAATTGTTAATATTGACATATGAGTAATGCAAATAAATAATGCAAAATAAAATCCATTATTACTTCTAATTACAAATGCAAAAGTAATATTTCATAAAGACACTCTTACTTGGGAGGCATTTTAATAAATGGATTAAAAAAATACAAAATTAGATCCATTGCTCATACCATACACTAAGATAAATTCCAAATGGATCAGAAATTTAAATGTAAAAATGTGAAATCATATAAACACCAGAAGAAAACCTAAGTAACTTCCTCTGTAGCCAAGAGAAAACTTTTCTAATTATGACCAAACACTATAAGCAATGAAACCAAAAGATAAATTTGATTACTAAAACAAAAAGAAAAAAACCCAAATGGCAAAAAAAAAATCACAAGTAAAATGACAAAATATTTACAATTTTTAACACAAATGAGGGGGATATCAGTTATATGTAAAGAATTTCTAAAAAATAGAGAAAGAACCAATGATGATATAGAGGAATGGACTACAGAGCTAAACAGCTGACAGAAAAATAAGTGAAGATGGCTCTTAATCATGTAAAAAAAAAAAACCACAATAGTCTTCATAAGAAAAATGAAATTAAAACCATGTAGACATGTCATGTTTTTACTCATTATACTGGTAAAAAAAAAATATATGTTTGATGTCATATTCTATAAGTGAAAATCGTCATTCTCATATGTTGGTGAAAATGCAAAATACAGCAGCCTCTATGAAAAGGAATTTGGCAACATTTCACAAAATTACATATTCATTTGCCCTTTGACCCATCAACCTGCCTTTAGATATTTATTTCAAGGATACACTAGGCCCTATCACCAGCATTCTTCACAGAGCTAGAACAAACAACCCTATAATTTGTATGGAATCAGAAAAGACCCCGAATAGCCAAAGCAATCTTGAAAAAGAAAACTAAAACAGGAGGAATCACAATCCTGGACTTCAAGCTTTTTTACAAAGCTGTAATCATCAAGGATACACTAAGAAAACATGAAAAGACATACATTGGTTAAAAAACAAAACAAAACAAAACAAAACAAAACAAAACAAAAAGGCCATAACAAGACAAGGCAATGCATGGCAGGACTATAACAGCAAAAAAACTGGGAACAATCCAAATGTTCATCAAGAAGTAACAAACTGAATAAAATTATGGTACATTCGCATAATGGAGTTCCCTGCAGCTCTGAAGAAATCGCAAGAATATCTTGTTAAGTAAAAAAAAAGCAAGATAGGGAAAATGTGTCTAGTATGCTATCATTTATCTGATAAACGGGGTTGGAAATATATTTATAAATATATACCCCAAATGGCCTATAATGCTAAAACCAATGAAAAATTTAAACCATAAACTTAAAAATTATTAAAGGGGGAAGAGAAAGTATATGGTAGAGAAAGAAGATAAATAATTCCCATAATTATAAAATTAAATTCTAATGCAGGAAATCCTAAAAACAAATTCCTAAAATAAATGTGTGGCCAGTTGGAGGCCTAACTAAACAGACAGAGACTACACCAAATGATTTAAAACATGTAGTTTGTATATCCCACATGAAATATACACAAAGACAAAAAGAATTGGAGAAGAAAACATACTTGACAGTAATCACATTGTTGGTCACAGTATTGATATTATTTTGAGACTCAGTGCTTATTGTGGAATAAATGAAAAAAGTAACTATTTGATATTCTAGTCCTATCACTCCTGGGAACCTAGAAAATGGAATCTTGGTGAGCAAAAAAAAAGAGAGACAGACATAAGAGAGAGACAAATGGACTAACTCATTATTTTGAAAACCTCCTATGTGAACTGCACCAAAAGATGAGCAAATAAAGGATTTAAGGACTTTTCTCTTCATAGCAGTATTGGTGCATATACCACCAACAAAATAAAACCATAAATTTATGAAAGGAGAATGAATTCTATAATCAGAATATCACCATTTTGTACTTCCTAAAATTAGTGGATCATGTATTTCTCCTCAATAAACAAACAAGCATTCATTATTCTGCACCCACATGGAAGAACATACCACACAACCTATGAAGTTCTATCCAAAAGAAAATCTAAATCTGATAGAGCTTTTAAATTTCACTGCCAATTTACAGGGAATAAAAGAACATACTCAATGATACTACTAAATGCATTGTAACCAGGGGGATGTAGTCAGCAAAGACCTAGCTTCTTTAGCAAATAAATTGAAAAAGAAAAAAATTTAAAAAAACAGAGAAGGAGAAACCAACAGATCAAAAGAGATTCCAAGCACCTGGCTCCGTTGGTTGAACATCCAACTCTTGATTTCAGCTCAGGTCACGATCTCGCAGTTCATGGGATTGAGCTCCACACTGGGCTCTGTGCTGACAGTGCAGAGCCTGCTTGGGATTCTCTCTCTCCCTAGCTCTCTGCTCTGCCCCTTCCCACCCGCAAAATAAATAAATGAAAACATTAAAAACAAATTTTTTTTAAAAGAGAGGTTCAAGAGACAGGTCAACCAATTACAATGTGTGGATCTTTAAAAAAAAAACAAACAGAAATTATGATATTTAATAGATAATTAGAAATATAAACTTCCTGATTATCTGATAATATTTAAGGAATTACTATTGAAGTTTTAGATATGATAGAAGTGTTAGGTATTATTTAAGATTTAGACACTATGATTAGGTTGGGATTAGTTGTTTGTTTTTTTTTTAATTATTGTCTCTCAGAGATACAAGTGAAATATGTAGAGCTGAAATATTATGGTGTCTTCAATTTGCTTCAAAATAAATGGGTGGGGGTATAAATGAAATCAGATTAGCCAAGAGCCTGTGTTTGTTAAGGTTGAGTGCACATTTATTGTTGATGAACATTTTCTAGTTACGAGATCTTCTTCAAAACTATGATACTATGGAATCTTTTTTAAAAAAGTATATGATTTTATTATGAAATATTTTTAAAGTACCAAAAGTATATGGGGGCACCTGGGTGGCTCAGTTGGGTTACGCATCCAACTTTGGCTCAGGTCATGATATCAAGGTTCGGGGGTTCAAGCGACATGCCGGGCTCTGTGCAGACAGCTCAGAGCCTGGAGCCTGCTTCAGATTCTGTGTGTCCCTCTCTCTACCCCTCCCCCACTTGTACTCTGTCTCTCTCCCTTTCTCTCAAAAATAAATAAAACAGTTTTAAAAAATTTTTAAAAAGCACCAAAAGTATAAAAAAAAGTTATATATAGCCATATACTACAAAATACATAATAATCAGAAAATTTTTCTGCAATTATATTTCTCCCTGTATCCATTTCCCACTACCTTCTCCAAAGGGAACCACTATTCTGAATTCAGTGATGAACAGTGCCTCATATGGTAACTGGTCTACAAAGATAGCTCTCCAGTTGAACAACACCTCTAGGTGTTCATGCCCTTTAGTAGGCCCTTGAATTTGGGATAGCCCTAACACTCTGCTTCAATAGAATGTGGTAAAACTGATACTGTGTCACCTCTTAGGGCAGGTCATAAGAAGCCTGACAATTTCTACCAGGGCCTCTTAGGTCACTCTGTTTTGGAGCTCAGTTGCTACACTGTGAGAAGCCCAGACCACAGGGATAGGCCATGCAAAGACAGAGCTTTCAGCTGAAAGCCAGTACCAACATCAACTTTCAGCCACATGAGCCAATTATCTTGGAAATCCAGAGCAACTGAGCCTTTTCTGATGACTCCAGCCCAGTCCCAAATGCTGAGTAAGAGAGCTGAACCATGTCTACCAGGAGAAATATAAGAGATAAGAAAAAATTGATGTGTTAAGTCACTACGTTTGTGAATGACTTTTACACAGCAATACATAACCAGAATACCACACATCTTATCCTTTGAGTAGTTATTAATGAAATAAAGTACTTTAAAGGAGCAAAAGCTGATAATAAAAATAATACCTATGATTTACAGATACCTTTTCACCATTGTACTTGTCACACAGATAAGATACAGACCAGAAGTCCACAAACAACAATGCAGGCACCAAATGTGCCTAGTTTTGTACAGCCCAGCACACTTAGAATAATTCTATGTTTTTAAGTGACTGAAAACAATCAACAACAAAACTATTTCATGACACACAAAAATCATTTGAAATTCAAGTTTTGGGGTCCATAATAAAACTTTATTGGAACACAGGCATACTCATTCCTTCATGTACTATGCATGTGCATTGTCTTTGGCTGTTTCCAAGCTACAACAGCAGAGTTGCATAGGTGTGACAAAGACCCCATGCATTGCAAAGCCTAAATATTTACTATCTGGCTCTTTTATCAAAAGTTTGCCAACCATTGCCATAAACTTACTTACCAAATGCTTCCCATGGAGAAAAAAAATTCACTAAAGTAGCTGAAGAACAAGAAGTGGGAGAACCTGAAACTGACCCAGAAGAACAAAGAGGAGACTAGCCTTAAAAAACCATCTAAAACAAAGCCTGGTAAGAAAAAACAATCATTACCCTACCACCAGATAAATTTATCAGTAGATTAAAGGAAAGATGGGAAAAGAAGAAAATGGTTTCAAGGTCATTTGAACTCCCTATTCATGGGAAGACAATAGTTAGCATGGGTCTTACAGAGTATGGGAAGTAGGGTTTCCTCCAAGAGAACAACTTCAAATTGAAGTGGTGAGGCGGGGGGGGGGGGGGGGGGGGGGGGGGGGCAAGGAGGAGGCAAACTGGAAATCAGTTATACACAAAAAAACACATTTAAGCATGCCTCCTAAGTACACAAAATTACTGTATGTATGAAGTACTCTGCAGCTGAATAAGAAGAAGCCCTTAAGTGCCAACAATTTTCCAAACATTTATATCCATTATCTCCTTATAACTGGAGGACAGACAATATCTTTAATATCTGATTGTTTCTTCACTATCAAAGGTTGACATTTCTCAAATGAGCTCTTATGAGGTTCAAGCAAAGCTCTAAACAGCTTTGGTTTTTGAATTTAATCTGTAGACCAGTGAACCCCAAGAAAGTGAGGATGTTGTAAAAGTTTAAAACAATAACAACAATGGTAAAAACTGGAACACTATTACTTGCATTTTACTGAGGATTAGCAAAATTAAGTAGCTCCTCAAAATCACAGAGCAAACACATGGCAGAGCCTGGCTCCAATCCCAGACAGTCTGATTCCAGGGTTGTGCTCTTGACCTCTACACCTTACTGCCTCTCCAAAAGTTAACTGTGAATAGCCAAGTAAGTATAAGCCTAATCATATGGAGGTGGAATCAAAATCAAACAATATACCATTAGCATCCAAGAAGTTTTAAAATCAGTCTAGGTAAATGTCAAGTACAGTATTTTTATCACTTCATTTCACATCAGTTATTAGTTTTGTTTCTCTTTCTATACTATCTCAATTTAATACCAGTTGAAATACAAAAACCCTCAGCTCTACAATGCATTTTAATCAAGGCTGATTGACTACTTAGCCTGAGTACATAGCAGCAATCAGCATACGCCTCAACTCTGAAGGAAATACAGTATAATTATACAAAAAATGAGCATCCAAAACACCAGAGCTTTTAAAGTAAAATGCCTTTATCCAGAAACTCAAAAGATAACCTCAGAAAAAGCAATAGATTATAGTGATGAAGTAAGAGAGATCTAAAGAATTTTAATGACATTGTCCTCCTGACCTTTTCTAACCAAGAAATTCTACAAAGAGGAAGTACAAAGGTCATGCAAGGAAATGAGTATGAATTCAAGAGGGAATACAGACATATCGGACAGTTATTGTTCCACTCAGACTTCAATTTTATTTTAAGTCGGGGCGGGGTGGGGGCTGGTTAGCAACCAGATGTGCATTTTCCCAGCAAACTACGGAAGCACAAAGAACACAAAGGGCATTCCTTGGTGCAGGCAGCACCTGTGCTAGCTCATCAAGCACAATGACAGCCATCACCAGACCCATCACGGGGCATGGTGGTTTGTGATCTCTGGTACCTTCCTGGTTTTGTTTCCTACCACAGCTTCTTCTTTCCTGACTCTGCAAGAGTTTGAACACTGCTTTACTCTCCCTCATATTTTAGAGTGTAATATGGATAAAAGTGGTTTAATGAAACATTGGGGTGTTCATGAACAGTAAATGCATTTTTTCTATGGATTCACTTGTTCTCAAAATTGCCACAATTCCTGCCATTGTTGCTGGTGAACAAATTGTTCAAGTTTACCAGACTTAACTGACAAAATCAAGTCAAACAACTTGTAGAACATATCACAAATACTTAAAGCACAATGAACTCAGGCCTGTAAACTAATTTATACTGGATACTCAAGAAAATATTTTGAACATAATTTGACCATGTATTTGAAACCAAAGCAAATAAAAACTGTTGGGATACTGGGGAGACACAAATAAAGGCAGCACTCATAGCACTCAATATTCCTGAGTGTGAATACACACACACATGTGTGTGTTCATATACACATATTCATACATGACTCACACCTATAATATATAAAAGTGTTCAAGTATGTAAATAGTCCTTCACTATAAATTCTAGGCATTCACAATCAATATTTAATATAATGCCACTTTTACCAAAACAAAAAACAAAACAACAAAAAGTAACTGGGAACCTTCCAGTCACAATCACCATCATAATAGAATAACTAGTCACAATCACTATTATGAATAATTTAGAACATATAAAATCTAATTTTAGACTACAGAGATCCTAATGTGAAATTATTAGGAGGCTACATTTCGCTATGTCACTTTTTAAATCTAAATTCTCAAGTGGAGGGGCACCTGGGTGGCTCAGTCTGTTGAGCGTCCGACTTCGCTCAGGTCACCATCTCACGGTCCGTGAGTTCGAGCCCCGCATCAGGCTCTGTGCTGACAGCTCAGAGCCTGGAGCCTGCTTCAGATTCTGTGTCTCCCTCTCTCTCTGGCCCTCCCCCCGTTCACGCTCTGTCTCTCTCTGTCTCAAAAATAAATAAATGTTAAAAAAAAAAATTAAAAAAAATAAATAAATTCTCAAGTGGAATACTACTTGGCAATGAGAAAGAATGAAATCCTGCCATTTGCAACAACATATATGGAACTGGAGGGTTTTATGCTAAGTGAAATAAGTCAGTCAGAGAAGGACAGATATCATATGTCTTCACTCATATGTGGAACTTGAGAAACTTAACAGAAGACCATGGGGGGAGGGAAGGAGAAAAAAAAGAGTTACAAACAGAGAGGGAGGAGGCAAACCATAAAAGACTCTTAAATACAGAGAACTGAGGGTGGACAGAGGGTGGGGGAGGGGGGAAAATGAGTGATGGGCATTGAGGAGGGCACTTGCTGGGATGAGCACTGGGGGTTGTATGTAGCCAATTTGACAATAAATTATATTTTTAAAAAAGAGGATGTTTTAACCATTCACCTTAAAATCCACATTTTCACATTTCAATTGATTTAAGATCTGGCTTGCCTAGAGTTAATACATACACAAGTATGGGGCAGATATGTGAAAGTAAAGCCTCATTTCTAAACTTGCTAAACCTCATTTAAGTCTAAAATCATCAAACAAAAAGGGTACAATAATTATAAGAATGTGACAGAATTGCAGATACCCTGACTTGGACCAGACTATAAGGTTTTCCTGAAACTGAACACAACATAATTCTGATAAAGCTAGACATAACTGGGCAGGATTACAGAAGTGATGGTGGTTAAAGGGACTGCAGGCTTTCTTGGAGGTGGGGTGTGCACTTGCTTTCCCACTTTTTCATGATTCAGTCACTCAGCCACTTCGGCTCTGCAGGCTGTCTGTCTCCAACTGTCTCTTAGTAGCCATGCCATTGTCAATATTCTCTGAATCCTTCTTATTACCTCAAGACATTTAGTTTAGTTCAGAGAGTTTAACACTTCAATAAGTGCCAGTCTTGCCTTCCAAAAAAGAAAAAGCAGTTCTTGGATCAAAGCTTTGAGCGAGCTATGGTATCTACCTAGGATTTTGCAGCATTGTTTTATTTTCATCAAGATTTTTATGTTTACTTTCTGTTTCAGCAAAACCATAGTGATCTTCAATTTACAAGAGTTGTCAAGTTTCCTTTCAAAGAAAAAAATGATATTTGCAAAACATAAGTTGACTTAAAGAATAATACTTAATGTGGTATGTGGATATAGCAAAAAAAAAAAAAAAAATCATAAGCATCTGAGCCAGACTGCCTGGGATTGAAGGTGAGCTCTGTCTCTTAATATGTGTGTGACCGTAATCCATTGCCCTAATCTCTCTATTCTTCAATTCCCTCATCCATAAAATGGGATCAGTAATTACACCTGCCTCATAGCAGTGTTGTAAGAATCAAATGAGCTAAGACAACCGATGACTTTAAAACCACAGTTGTCACGTAGCGCACTGTCAACAAATGTGAGCTCTTATCATTCAAAACAAAGGGAGGGAAATGTGGCAAATTTCAATGAGCTATTTTTTTTAAATCACTGTTGTCAATTGGAGGAATTTAAATATCTAGAATATTCTTTTCTTTCTCTGGAAAGCACCCAAGACAGGAAATGCTACATTCAAGGAACACAAGAGGCCAGGAAAATAATGCACAATGTATAGTTTCTTAGTGGACCCTGCACTAAAACTGTCCGTTAGCAAAGTAGCAGCCAAAATTCTGTACTGAGAGAAGGGGTGGGGAAAATTAGATAACCACAACACTAGGAATCATATCAAATGACTCCAAATTAGATGCTTACTTTTACCTTGTAGTATTCCTAATCTAGGAATAATAGTCATAGTCACACCTCAAGGTTCTGGGCAGGCTTGAGCATTTAAAATTCTAGGGGTCCCAGTCTTAATAGAGCCCCAACCCTTTCATGAGTTTTACCTCCAGGAACCCCACCACGTTCTCACGGTAAAGACTGAAGAAAACGTCCCCTCCTGTTTCTGGCAGGGAGAGGGGACAGGTAGTCATTTTAAAATATACCCTGAGCTCTATTTTCCTTAACAAAAGTCTGCCCTTTGGAGAAACCTAATTTGCAAAAGCCTAACTGGGTTTTACCAGAGCCTAACCTACTTGAGGGAAAGAAAATTCCCACTGCCAGCATGCCCTAGACTTTCTTTCTCACCTAAGGTGAAAAAGAAAGGATGAGAAGTTCTTTGAAGGTCACAGTGCAGGGTCTCACTAAAAGACCTAATCAATCTGGCTCCGGTATGGTAACAGGAGATTATAGCTGACGAACTGCATACACCAAACCACAGATCCAGGAAGCTCACAGAATATCATGTATGATAAATATTAAAAAATCTTCACCTTGACATATCATATCCAAAACTGCAGAAAATCAAACACAAAGAGAAAAATCTTGAAAGCACGAGTAAATAAACATCTTACTGAAAGAGGCAGAAACATAAGAATTACTCCCCAATAACCATGCAAGCAAGAAGAGAGTGGCATGAAATATTTAAAGTCCTAAAAGAAAAAAAAGCCTACCTAAAAATTTGTATCCAAAGAGATTATTCATCAATAGTAATGAGAAATAAAGACTTTCTCAGATTAATAAAAATTAATTTGTTGCCAGTAGACCTGCCTTGCAAAAAATGTTAAAAAGTTCTTCAAAGAGAGGGACAATGATGTAAGTCAGAAGCTCAAATCTATATTAAAAAAGGAAGAGTGTTAAATAAGGAATAAATTAAGGTAAAAATATTTTACTTTTCTTATTTTTAACTTATCTAACAGACAAGAGTCTGTCCAATAACAACTCTTGTTCAGTAATAACAGCAACAATGTATTCAGTGATTATAGCTAACAGTTAAGTGAAATGATGTTATAAGAGGGATAAATTGAGAATACTGTATTGTAAATTATTTGTATTACTTGTGTAGTAGATGGTGTTATTTGAAAGGATAACTATTTGAATGGATTAGCTATAAATTAATATAACCAACTCTACAGCAAACACTAAAAACAATTTTTAAAGGAGCATAATTTATATGTTAAGAGAGGAGAGAAAATGGAATTATCATATAAAATGCTCAACTGAAACCAGAGAAGGACAAGAAAAAAAAAATACTGGAAAACAAAAGAAACAGAACAGGACAACAAATTAAAAAAGAATTTAAAATATGGTAGCTATTAATCCAGCCATATAAATAACCACTTCAAATATGAATGGTCTAAATACCCAAATTAAAAGACAGAGATTGTTACAACACACTAAAAAAAAGAAGGCCCAACTACATGTTGTCTACCAGAATCCCACTTTAAATATAAAGACACACATAGGTTAAACGTAAAAGGATGAAGAAAGATATATCATGCCAACATGAATCAAAAAAAAAAAGCTACCATAGTAACTTCAGTTTTAGAAAAAACTGACTTTAAAGCAAGAAAAAATATCATGGATAAAAAGGAGCATTACATACTGATTTAAAAGGTAAATGTTTTAAAACGAAATAACAATCATTAATATATATGTGTCTAACAACAGAATGTCAAAATATGTAAAGCAAAAACTGGTAGGGGCACCTAGTGACTCAGTTAATTAAGCATCTGACTTCAGCTCAGGTCATGATTTTGTAGCTCGTGGTTGAGCCCCAGGTTGGGCTCTGTACTGACAGCTCAGAGCCTGGAAACTGCTTTGGATTCTGTGTCTCCCTCTCTCTCTTGTCCCTTCCCCGCTCACACTCCATCTCTCTCTCAAAAATGAATAAATGTTAAAAAAATAATGTAAGGCAAAAACTGATAGAACTACAAGGAAAAATCGATGAATCAACTATTATTGTGGAGACTTCAATACTCTTATCAGTACTTGACAGATCCAGCAGGCAAAAATATCAGGAAGGACACAGGTGAACTAAAATTGGATCTAATTGCCATTTATAGAATACGTCATCCAACAACAGCAGAATACATATTGTTCTCAAGTTTACATGGAACATTGGCCAAGACAGACCATTCTGCTAAACCATAAAGCACACCTTAACAAATTTAGACAAAAGAAATGGATCACATTGGAATTAAATTTGAAATTAATAACAGATAGCTGAAACTCTCAAAACAGAAATTAAACAACACACTTCTAAATAATACAGCAGTCAAAGAAGAAATCTCAAGAGAAATTTAAAATATTTTGAACTAAATGAAAATACAACATATTTTAAGAAAAGAATATATGAACAGTTCTGTGCCTACAGACTTGATAACCTAGATGAAATGGATTGATTTCTTAAAAGATACAGTTAAACCTACCAAAACTCATACAGAAAGAAACAGCTACTCTGAATAGGCCTGTATCTATTAAATGAATTGAATCAAAAATTAATAACATTCATAAGCAGAAATAATAACTTTCTAAAATTATTCACTGGTGATGTCTACAAAACATTTGAGAAAGAACTTATACCAACTTTCCATAATCTCTCCCAGAAAATGTAAGCAGAGGGAATATTTCTTAATTCATTCAATGAGGCCAGCATTACCCCAATACCAAAACCAAAAACATTACAAGAAAAGAAAACTACACATCAATACCTCTGGTGAAAAAAGATACAAAAAGCCCTCAAGAAAATATGACCAAATCAAGTACAACAATGCATAAAAATAATTATACATCTCAACCAAGGGAGATTTATTCCAGGTAGCAAGGCTGGTCTAACATTTAAAAATCATTTACTGGGATCCATCATAGCAACAGCCTAAAAAAAGAAAAATCATATGATCTTATCAATAGATATAGAAAAAAACATTTGACAATAGCCAAAACTCAGTTATGCTTAAAAAAAAAAAATCTCAGCAAATCAAGAATAGAGAAGAACTTCCTACACTTGATTTTATAAGTACCTACAAACACCTACAGCCAACATTCTTTTTTTTTTTTTTAATGTTTTATTTATTTTTGAGAAACAGACAGAGTGTAAACAGGGAGGGGCAGAGACAAAAGGAGACACAGAATCTGAAGGAGGCTCCAGGCTCTGAGGTGTCAGCACAGAGCCCAACGTGGGGCTGACCTGAGATCATGACCTGAGCTGAAGTTGGATGCCAAACCAACCAAGCCACCCACGCACCCCGCCAACATTATTCTTAATGGTGAGAAATCAGATCCTTTTCTCCCTAAGATCAGGAACAAAGAAAGCAAGGATGTCACCTCTCATCACTCCTAGTCAGCACTGTACTAGAACTCATAGCTACTGTATTTGTACACATAAAGATATAAATTGTTATGTAGAAAATGCCAAAAAACAAAGATTGACCAAAAACAAACAACAAACAAAAAATCTCCTGGAACTAATAAGCAAGGATAGCAAGGTTGCAGGATAACATGGAAAAGCAAAACTCTGATAAAAGAAATCAAAGACCTAAATAAATGGAGAGTTATTTCATATTTGTGGACAAAAAGATTTAATACAACTAGGATGTCAATTCTTCCAACCTAGAGATTTGACACAATCTCAAAATCCCAGCAAGTTACACACACAAAAAAAACAAATAATCAAATTTAACAATGAGCTGTCTATTCAGCACCTGAATAGACATTTTTTTCAAAGAACATATACAGATGGCCGACAAACACATGAAAGGATGCTCAACATCACTAATCATCAGGAAAATGCAAATCAAAACTACAGTGAGGTATCACCTTACACCTGTCAGAATGGCTAGGAAAAAAAAGACAAAAAATAACAAGTAGTGGCAAAGATGTGGAGAAAAGGGAACCCTCATGCACTGTTACTGGAAATGTAAATCTGTGCAACCACTGTGGAAAACAGTATGGAGTCAAAAAAACTAAAAATATAAAAATCATACAATTTAGTAATCCCACTACTATTTACAAAAAGAAAACAAAACACTAATTTGAAAAGACATATGCACCCGTACATTTATTGCAGCATTATTTAGTATAGCAAGGTGTGAAAGCAACCCAAGTGTCCATTAACAGAGGAATGGATAGAAAAGATACTGTACACACACACAGATACATGTGCACATTGGAATATTATTCAGCCATTGAAAGGAATGAGATCTTGCCATTTGTGACAATATGGATGGACCTTGTAGGGTATTATGCTAAGTGCAACAGGTCAGGCAGAGAAAGTCAAAAACCATATGATTTCACTTATATGTGGAATTTAAAAACCAAAACAAACAACAGAAAAGCAGAAACAAACCCACAAATACAGAGAAAAAACTGGCAGTTGGCAGAGGGGAAGAAGGTGGGAGGGATAGACAAAATAGGTGAAATGGAGTGGCACAGGCTTCCAGTTCTGGAATGAGTGAGTCACAGGAATAAAAGGTACAGCATAAGGAATATAGTCAATGGTATATAGCATTCTAATAGCATTATAGGGTGACAGATGGTAGTTACACTTGTGGTGAGTATAGTATAACATATAGAGTTGTCAAATCACTATGTTGTGCTCCTAAAACTAATACTTCAGTTTAAAAATAAAATTCCAACAAGTTACTTTGTGGATATCAAAAATGTGATTCTAAAGTTTATATGGAGGGGCGCCTGGGTGGCTCAGTTGGTTAAGCATCCAACTTCAGCTCAGGTCATGATCTCACGGTTCATGGGTTCGAGCCCCGCGTCAGGCTCTGTGCTGACAGTGTGGAGCCTGGAGCCTTGCTTCAGATTCTGTGTCTCCCTCTCTCTTTGCCCCTCCCCTACTCTCTCTGTCTCAAAAATAAGCATTAAAAAAAAATTTTAGGTTTATATGGAGAGGCAAAAGACCCAAAATAACCAGCACAGTATCAAAGGACTTACACCTCCCAACTTGAAGACTTATGACAGAGCTACAGTAAATCAAGGCAGTGTATGTTGGCACATGAATAGATAAATAGATCAATGGAAGAGAACAGAGAACCCAGAAACAGACACACACAAATACATTCAAGTGTTCTTTAACAAAAGAGCAAAATTGGTTTAATGGACAAAGGATAGTCTTTCCAACAAAGGATGTTAGAACACTGGACATCGATATGCAAAAACATGAATCTAGACACAAACCTTACACCTTGTACAAAAATTAACTCCAAATGGATCACAACCCTATAAGTGTAAACCCACAAAACATAAAACTACAAAATCATAAAACACAAAACTATAAAACTTCTAGGCAATAACATAGGAAAAAATCTAGGTTATATAGAGTTTGATGATGAGTTTTTGATGCCGAAGGCATCATCCACGAAAGAAAATTTTAAGTTGGGCTCCATTAAAATAAAAAACTTCGGCTCTAGGAAAGACTCTATTAAAAGAATGAGAGAAAATATTTGCAAAGTACATATCTGATAAAAGACTTGTATCCAAATTATAAAATGAATTCTTAAAACTAAACAATAAGAAAACAAACAACTCAATTTAAGAACAAGGGAAAGAATAAATAAAAATAAAAATGGACAAATGATCTGATTAGGAACTTCACCAAATAAGATACACAGATGACAAATAAGCATATGGAAACACAATCAACATCGTATGTCATCAAGGAATTGAGAATTAAAATAATGGGAAACTACCACATACCTATTAAAATGGGTAAAAATCCCAAACACTGACAATACCAAGTACTGACAAGGATGTGGAACAAGAACTCTTGTACTGCTGATAGGAATACAAAATGGTACAGTGACTTTAGAAGATGGTAGTTTCTTACAAAGCTGACTACAGTCTTACCATATGTTCTGGCAATTATGCTCCACGTTATTTACTCAAATAAGCTCAAAACCATGTCTACCCAAAAAAGTACACATGAGGGTCTACAGCAGCTTTATCAACAATTGCCAAAACTTGGAAGCAACCAAGATGTTCTTCAATAAGTGAATGGATAAACTGTGGTACATCCAGAGAGTGGAATATCGTTCAGTACTAAAAAATAAATGAGCTATCAAGCCACAAAAAAAAAAAAAAAAATAGAAGAAATTTAAAAGCATATTACTAAGTAAAAGGAGCCAGTATGAAAAGGCTACCTACTGTATAATCCCAACTATATGACATTTGGAAACAGGCAAAACTATAGACAGTATAACAATTAGTGTTTGCCAGGGCAGTGGGGGAGGGGAAAGGGACCAATGAGCTAAGCACCAGGGATGTTTAGTATGATACTGCAATGGAGGATACAGACAGCAAATGTTTGTAAAAACCTATAGAACTATACAACATAAATCCTGAACACTAATGTAGTCTATGGGTTTTAGTTAATAATAATGTATCAATATCATTCATCAATTGTAACAAATGTACCATACTAACTAATAGAAGAAACTGTGTGTGGGGTTGGAGAAGAGGGTGGTATATGGGAGATCTTTGTACTTTCTACTGTACTATTTTTCTGTAAACCTAACTGCTCTAGAAAATAACATCTATTAATTAAAGCCTACTAATTAACATCTATTAATTAAAGTCTAGTACTTCAGAGCAAAGACAGTGTTATATTTGCCATTGTAAATCCAGTCTCAGCAGAGTGCCTGGCCCAAAGAAGTGTATCAGTATTAGACAAATTAAAGGTATAAGGCACAAAGGCATGCAAGCCCTGAAAACACATATGCACACACATCTGGTGGCAGGAGAGACAGAGATGCAGTTCAAGAAGTCTTTACAAAAGAAGTGATATTCAAAGGATGGGCTTAGGGGCAGCTGAGTGGCTCAGCCAGTTGAGCATCCAACTCTTGATTTGGCTCAGGTCATAATCTCACTGTTCGTGGGATCAAACTCCACGTTGGGTCTGATGGGTCAGAATCTGCTTGGGAATCTCCCTCCTCTCTCTCTGCCCCACCCCTGCTCACCTCTCTCTCAAAACAAATAAATAAAACTTAAAAGAAAAAAAAAAGATGGGCATAAAGCACAAGAGACCTTTCCCAGGTACATAAGGGTAGGAGAATACACAGAGAAGGATTCGAACAAAAGCACATATACTGGGAGAGGGTGTGTATTTGGACAATGGCAAGAGGGTAAACTCTGGGGAGTTTTTGTTTGGATTTCCTTCTAAAGCCAGAAAAAAGTCATTTTAGCTACTATAATTAAAGAGCTACATTGAAAACGCGAACATTGATAAAGAATGAAGTCTCACTGAAGTGGAGTCAGGAGGCTAGCAGAGGGAGCCTGCACCACTCAATGTCAATTACAGGAAGAGCTGTCAATTACAGAGCCCAACAGAAGAATAGTCAACATAAAAGAATCACTAATTACAGGCCCCAACAGGGAAAGATGTACATTGCATCTTCTACAAGAAATCAACTACTCCTGCAACTCAGCCAATGAGAAACCATCATCACCCTCTCCTGCTTCTCTTGTCTCCTGTTAGACCTGCCATAGTTTTGCTGTAACTTGCATGACCCAAATTGCAATTCTATGTTAGTCTTGAGTAAGCCCATTGTTGCTGCAAAATAACTGAGTTTTACTTTTTAAGATGAACAATAGTTTATGAAATTTATTCTTAAATGGCAGTTTTGAATATTTACAACTCTGTTCTAGTATGAATGTTATGATATTTGTTTTCATGATTTTTTTTTCTTTTTTAATTCAAGCTTTGCAATGGCTCTCAGTCAAAAGATATTAAAATTCTGATCTGAAGATCAGAGGTTTGAAATTTGAGGACAATGTTGACCACATCAGTGCACCTCTACCCTTTAACAAAGAACTGTCCCTAATACAAGAAAAACTAGAGAAGTGTACGTACAAATTAAAATAAATCTAGCTCCAATATTAGCAAATCTACTTCAGATGGTTAGGAATGTCATATTTTCCTCTGAAGAATCATACACCATTGCTACATATAATACACATATTCAATTTTTTTGTGCACCCATTACAAGACATGACTATGACATGAAAATAACAATCTGTCAAGAATCACTAATACCATACCCCACAAAAATTTTAACACCAAAATCCAAGAAAGTTAGAAAAGTGTTATTCTAAGCTTTGAATTCACATTTTTACTCATTTTCTTGCCACCTCTTCAGGGAAACTGAGGGAAAACAAACCAAAAAATGTGTGAAAAAAAAGTGCTGCAATCAAAGTACAGCTTCTCATAAATAAAGCAAGCATTTGGAGAAACAAACTTTGTATTGCCAAAGTAAACTATGTGATTAAATACTGCTAAGAAAGAAAATGTTGAACATAGTAAGGACAAATTTTTGTCTTTAGCCAGGATCTCTAGCCAGGAAAATAAGTCCTTTCCACTCAAGTCATGGATAGTCCTCAATATTCTCTTGCAATTTCACTCTCATCAATGTTAAAGGGAAAGAACTTTCAGAATGGAGATTTCCAGGTTGAATCTCAATTTAATAACAGATTGCACACTGTCACCAGAAGCACAAGGTGTAGCAATGTAATGTGAGTAGCTGAGCTCCTGGGACAAGTGCAAAGAGCAGAGACTAACAGAAGCTTCTCGCAGAGCCAGTGATGTATAAGACTGTCAGGTATTAGTGCCTACACACTTTATCCCCTAAGGATCTTTTCTGAAAGCGAATATTCCATATTTTACTTTTACGTTGATCAAAAATTTATAACCACAAAGTAAAACAACGTTGGGCCACTTCTCATTAATCACATTCATAAAGGTAAAGGAAAAAAAAATAATACTGTGTGGTAGGAAGTTCAGGAAGTAGGCACTCAGGAAGTTACATACTTTGGTGGGATATGAATTGGTATAATCTATCATCTGAAGGGGGATATGGCTGTACTCCAAAAACAAAAGGGACATAAAAATGTCCACAACCTTTGTACATGTTTCACTTCTAATAACATATTATAATCCTTACATGTGTCCTGGAAGTAGGAGGTTATTGATCCTTCAGTCTTTAGGGCAAGGAAAAAGGGCCTAGTGTGGCCACAGCCCCACAGCGCCACCTGCATCCAGGGAGCAGCCTGGTCCTTTGACCCCAGTGTGCCATGTTATAAAATAAGGTTCAGGAGCACAGTGACTGACTTCTCTATAGAGAACGTGCATTACCTGCTCAGTAAAAACAATACTACACATGAAACCTTTAAAAATAGCAAGAAAAAGAACTTTACTATGAACCAAGCAGTGAGCTTTACA
This sequence comes from Acinonyx jubatus, assembly GCF_027475565.1. Classification (NCBI taxonomy): domain Eukaryota; kingdom Metazoa; phylum Chordata; class Mammalia; order Carnivora; family Felidae; genus Acinonyx; species Acinonyx jubatus. The sequence continues at coordinate 21,619,191 of NC_069393.1, forward strand.
ATTTTGTGCTTACAATAACCCTATGGCAGGTTAGTACTATTTATTATGCCCATTTTCCAGGTAAGAAAAGATATAAATCAACAAGCTGTAGAGATGGAAATTCAGATTTGTCTGTGCACTGCAAATGGTTTAAAACTTTATTTTTACCTGATGCCCTGACATGCTCACCAATAAGCCATGAATACCCCACCCAGGCAACTAGGTACAAGTTCCCCTTCAGGTCCACTCTTAACTGTGACCTAGTGATATTCAAATGCAAAAATGAAACCCTCTCCTGTCTCTGGCTTGTGTACTCCACCTGATCCCTTGAAGCTTCTTCCACACTTGCCCCTGCATGTGGTTCTGTGCCCCAGGGGCCTGTGCGTGTAATAAATCTTTTCACAGTCCTCTCTCTGTGGTGTTACTCCACACCGGCACCCAACTGATCATCAAAAACAACCATTCATAAGTAACATAATTGTTCCTTACAACACAGCTGACCCTCATTGTTACTCGATAGAAAATATTTGCAATGACAGTTTAAAATAAAGTTACCAAGGGAGTGAGGGATTATTGATATCAAATGAGTGGGATTCACACCATTTTTTGCCTTGGAGGAGAGGGGTTGGGTTTGTTTGCTTTTACTTGACTGTGTTTTCTGATTTTTCAGGAATGAATAACACGTGTTCTTGTAACTAAAAAAAGGGGTTTTTTTTAAGAATTTAAACTTTAATCAAAAGAAACTCAGTAACTGAAAGGATCAAATGAGGCAAGGACTCTACTCACCTGGAAATAAAAAGGATGAGGGTAGAACTATCTCACTTTGAGGCATGAAAGAGGAAAATAAACATTCTTAATTCCACTCTCTAAAAATATGATTATGATATCAACATCCAAGCAAAAATTTTGTATACCTCCACCTCAGTTCCAAATGTAATTTCTAAACAGTAGACCTGTGCAAAGGGACCACAAATCTTAATTAGCAATGAAAAAATTTCCACAAGCACAGATACCAAGCCATTTTAGAGAGTGGAGTTCTATAACTATGAATAAGGAACAAATCCTAAGATAAAATGTACAATACATGACTGTATAAAAATGTATGCACGTAAAAGATGTCCAAGAGAACAAGTCTTTCTGCTTTTTCTTTAACTTAAAATTTTCTTTCCTTGATTTGGTTCTTTGCTTTATTGGATACTTTCATTATTAAATATATGCTCATTTTAACATATCAAGTGAAAAGAAAATTTAATAATTCCCCCTCCCCTCAAAATCCATCAACAACCTAATGCTCAAACATTATGACTGTCCTTTTTCTTTCTTTTTGTTTTCAAAATTGGATCATGCTACAGTCTCAATAAATAATGCACATCTGGGGCGCCTGGGTAGCCCAGTCGTTAAGCGTCCGACTTTGGCTCAGGTCATGATCTCACAACTCGCGGGTTTGAGCCCCGCGTTGGGTTTGAGCCCCGCGTTGGACTCCTCGTGCTGACAGCTCAGAGCCTGGAGCCTGCTTCAGATTCTGTCTCCCTCTCTCTCACTGCCCCTCCCCTGCTCATGCTCTGACATTCTCTCTCCCTCAAAAATAAACATTAAAAAATAAATTTTTTTAAATGCACATCCTTCCAGTTTACTGTGTAGCTTTTATTGTTAAATTGTCTTAATCACATTCTATATAATAGAGAAACCCTAATACATTCAGCCAGTCCCATTAAGGGTTAAATTCTGTTTGTTTCCAGTGCTATTGCTTTACAAACATTGTTGTAATAAACATCCCTGTAAATATGCCCTTACATATGGATGTAGTTTTTTTTTTTGGTGTTTTGTTTTCGATGTTTTAACTTCTATACAGCAGAACTCGCCAAAACTGGGTTTCTAGATAAGCAAAGGGTAAGCATGCTTTTATTTTATTTTAACAGATAAATAGTGTACCTAAGTTCTCCCCACACCAAAAAAAGTTATACAACTGACACTCAAATCGTATCCTCAATACCCCAAAGAGGATTTTTTTTCCGCCCAATCTAGTACATAAAATGTTATCAAATAGAATAGAAAGCGGTCCTTTTAATCTCTTAAGACTTGTGAATTTAACATCTTTTCACTTGTTTATTGGCCAGTTGTTTTGCATTTCCTCTTCTTTCTTTTCTCTCTCCTTTTTTTTTTTTTCCCTCTTGTATTAGTTGTCTGTTCATACCCCTTGACCATTTTTCCTTTTGGTACTTTGTCATGTTCTTCACAACTGATTTGTTATATTATAATAAAAATTTTCTCCTAACCTTTCTTCTGATTTTAATTGTGATGCCATTCGGTTTATCACTTGGTTATAAATTTTACAAAGCAATCAAAAGAATATACATTGGATTGGGGACTATTAGAAGCAGACAGTGGTGCTTTTTGTTTTATGCATGTGATCTGTCTTCTTCACAGATTTTTAGCTGCTACCTATCATAAACAAGAAAGACAAATTAATTTTATCATCAACTGATTCTATCAATAATCTCTACTTTAAAAAATCACTTTGAAGCAAAAGGGTGGACAATTTCCCACCATTTTATGGTAAGAGGAAAGGAAAAGAGGAAGTTTAAGCAAAAGAATGTAATGTTCTTTTGCAAAAGAGAATATATGAGAACAGTCCCTTCTTTACTAGGATAAGAAACAGTAGAAAATGCATATTATTAACATATATTAACACAGACACAGTAAATTCAATATTATTGGTAGATGCCCAAATGATAGTAGCTAAGTGCCAGGTGCTGTGCTAACAGCTTTCCATGGAGCAGCTTATGTAATTCTGTCAACAACCCTATGAGATAGGCACCCCCATTGAAAAATGAGGAAATGAGTCTCAGAGAAGTTAATTTCATTTGCCCAAGGCACACAGATACTACAAGATCCAAACACTACATTATGCTATTTAGCAGCAAATGGTTGTAAGGTCAAACCTCCCAAAAGATAAAAATATCATTACATATTAGTATACACATATACCCTTGCCAGATTTCTGACACATTTCTAAAATGTTATATATATCTACATCTGACTTAGGGCAAAGTATCCTCAACATGGTCCTTCAAGAGACCATGATGGAAAACACTGTCCAACTGCCAACTATCTTTTTGTTCAATAATCATCAACGAGCACAAGATGTGCTAGATCCTAGATAGAGAAAGGCATACATGAAAATGGAAAAAAGCATAAATATGCCCTCGAGGAGCCCACTGTTCAGTTAGTTACAGAAGACAGAATAAATACTTCCAACAAAATGTGATACTTTCCATTACAGCCAACTGTACACAAAGGGCTACAACACTATGGAAGTAAAGGTGACTGTCACTGTCTATAGAAGTCTAGGAAGGTTGCCTAGAAGAGGGGATGCTGGAAACTAGATACAGAAGGATTTGTAGGGATTTTCCAGGAAGAGAAAAATGAGGATGGCACAAACTAGCAGACAGAACATGGAAGAACGCAAAGGTACAGTCCATTTGGAGAAAGTTGGAAATATAATTATTTAGCCTGGTCACAATGTCAGATGTTTCAGGAAAAAAAAAAAAAGAGTAAAAATGGTAAGTTGTATTGGGACAAGATGGTAAAAGATCTTCTGTGCAACCCTAAGATATTTGGACTTTACCCTACTTATACCAGGTAACTATAAAAGGTTTTTAAACAAGGGAATGACACTGTGTCCTTATTTTATAAAGATGAGTCAGGATGCCAACTGTCCACTGGAAGACAGTTGGAGGCAAGGAGACAGTTTAGGCAACTGTTCAAATGGCCCAGGTGAAAGATGATGAGGGCCAGAACTAAAGCAGTGGCACAGAGTTGGAGAGGGGGTGGGATTCAAAAGCCATGTATGGAGCAGAACTAAGAGTATTTGTACCACATTACATGAGAAAGAGAGAAAGGTCTCATTAATGACTCAGCTTTCTAACTTAAGTAATGATCACAAACAGATAAAAGGCTTCTTTAGGAATCCATGTACATTTAGGTATTTACTTACCCTTCCAGAGAAGACACCAATTTCTGGGCAAACCTACAGCTGAGAATTAGCTCCCTGGGAGGTTCTGCAAAACAGCATGTACTAGTTTTGTTTGAGAGCCTCATCACAGTCTGGATTTCAGAACATGGAAATTAAGCAGGTAGAAATCTTCTTTTTTTTCTCAATTTTTTTAATGTTTATTTATTTTTGAGAGACAGAGCATGCTGGGGAGGACCAGAAGAGAGACACAGAATCTGAAGCAGGCTCCAAGCTCTGAGCTGTCAGCACATAGCCCAACGTGGGGCTTGAACCCATGAGCCATGAGATCAACCGGAGCTGAAGTCAGACACTTAACTAAACCACCCAGGCACCCCTAAGCAGGTAGAAATCTTACCAGTTAAGAGGATACTCTATAGAAATGAAGTGATTTGACCAAACACATATACACTGAATAACAGACTAAACCCAAATTTCCCAACTTAGAGGGCAATTCATTACATTGGTTCTTCAAACACCCAGAGAATTTCAAGCTGCTAGGTACCACATATTGAAATATTCAATGGAGACTTAAGTAGATATCCACACCAATCAAAGCCATGCCATTTCATACTCAGTAACAGCTTTGCAATCTAACCAGACTTTGGGAAATGCAGCATGGAGCTCCAAGATTTTAATTATAGTGTATATATCTGTTCTTCTGGACCAGCAAACTAAAATAGCAGTTTCCTGGCATACTTAATGCTTTAATAAGATTAAAAATTGCCAGAATCTCAAAAAGATGCTAAAAATTCCCAATTTCTTAAGAAATCAACTTTAGGGACACCTGGGTGGCTCAGTCAGTTAAGCGTCTGGTTCAGCTCAAATCATGATCTCACAGTTCGTGGGTTTGAGCCCCAGGTCAGGCTCTGTGCTAAGAGTACAGAACCTGCTTGGGGGATTTTCTCTCTCCCTCTCTCTGCCCCTCCCCCACTAGTGTGTGCATGCACATACATTCTCTCTCTCTCAAAAATAAATTTAAAAAAATAAAAAAAAATCAACTTTAAAGTACCCAATTATCACTGAGATATTATTCTCTATCACTTATCACATTTTGCAGGATGCTAAAGCTATCATAATGAAAAGCAGCACAGTGAAAAAAAATGTAAAAAACCACACCAATATGTTCATATGGCACTACGCAATTGAACTAAATAAGTTACCTAATCATACAACGTGATCCTTACAGCTCTGAGATGGATAAAGCAGGCATTATCATTAACCCCATTTTTGTAGATGAGGAAACAACTGCAGGACGGCTCAGCATCACACTTACAAATCTCATTTTCAAATATCCTGACATTGAGCTTGTTTCCCTTCTACAGGATAACAATGCTTCCCCTTTCTTACTGTTTTATTTATGTTGTTGAGAAAGACAAAACAGCATTAAAACCAGTTCTTTGTTGTCAACGTTTTATTGCATGCTGTTGTAGATGAAACTCTCACCCAAGAATTCGGTCTTTTTCTCCATATTACAGGTAAACCTGAAACTCTGCATACCACTCACAAACAGGTGGACGCTGGGAGCACCAAGGATGTAATCAATTTCTCTCCAGCTTCTACACCTATCATTAAAATAATTGGGTGCCCTTCTGGTCTCAGCAGTTTGCCTACAGAATACCAGCAACACCTCCAGAGTAGTGATAGATGAACACTTTGAAAGGCTGCGAATTCTCAGCTGAATTTTTAACCATTATGGCTTTTTCAACAGTCAGAATAGTTGTTAAGAAATTGTACAACATGTACAAAACATAATTATAATCATTTTATATAACTATCTTTCAGAGGTATGACAAATAGCGAATAGAAAGGCAAGGTAAACTAAAAAGCAACCTATTCCAAATGATGATAAAAGCAGAGGTTAAAGTGATACAAAGCCAAGTGTCTCATGTGGACGCTAGAAGCTGAAAAAAAATAAAGAAAAGGATTCTCCCCTGGAGCCTCTAGAAGGAAGGAAGTCCTACCAACCCGTTTTGGACTTCTGACCTCCAGAACTGCAACATAATAAATCTGTACTTTTTAAAGCCACCCCATACCACCAAAAAAGTGATGTATCACTTCAAATTTAACTTGGAAAACAAATAATACAATAGAAGGGGATATATCTGTCAAAAAAAACCACACTTATATCCTTTAAAAATAATATACACAAAGACAACTATATCTAGATATAACAGGATACTGAGTATGTTTTGAATTCATGAAGAATAAGGAGTTTATCATTTTATAATTAAATATTTAGTATATTACATTCTAACTCCATAAAAACTGTACCATATGACACATCTGTCTCTATTATCCCAAATATAAAATTTAAAAGGAATTTAATTTTTAAATTATACCAACTCAAGTGTACCATATTATAAATCTTTTAAAAAATTTTTAGGGGCACCTGGGTGGCGCAGTCGGTTAAGCGTCCGACTTCAGCCAGGTCACGATCTTGCGGTCCGTGAGTTCGAGCCCCGCGTCCGGCTCTGGGCTGATGGCTCAGAGCCTGGAGCCTGTTTCCGATTCTGTGTCTCCCTCTCTCTCTGCCCCTCCCCCGTTCATGTTCTGTCTCTCTCTGTCCCAAAAAAAATAAATAAAACGTTGAAAAAAAATAAAATAAAAAAAATAAAAAATTTTTAATATTTACTTATTTTTAAGAGAAACAGAGCACAAGTTGGGGAGAGGCAGAGAGAGAGGGAGACACAGAATCCAAAGCAGGTTCCAGGTTCTGAGCTGTCAGTACACAGCCCAAAGCGGGGCTCAAACTGATGGACCACGAGATCATGACCTGAGCCAAAGTCAGACGCTTAACTGACTGAGCTACCCAGGTGCCCCTTATAAATCTTTATTAAAAAAACAATAACAACAACAACAACAAAAATAGTGCTGCTCTCTGTGAGAAGTTTTACTTGCAACTTCAGAAACCAATCCAAATTTTATTTCACTTGGAATATCCATTCCATACAGTATGATAGCAGGGTCTCCCTGGTTAAGCCTAGTGGTAACAGAGATCACATAAAAGGTATTCAAACTATATCAATATGCTGGGCTTTTTTGTTTTTAACTTCATCATTCAGCAGGCTGAGTGAGCCATATGTAATGGTTCATAGCACCTTATCATTATTCTCTTTATTAATTCTTTTTTATCTACATAGCCTACTTCTATTCACTGGGTCCCACCGGCAGTTATTCTAATGTACTTAATGAGTATTTTATATAAGTTTCTTATGAAATGACTACTGTGCTTATGCTTATGAATTTTTAATTCACATAAACAATTAATATGTCTCTCACTCTTATATTTTTCACCAAGCACTCTATTCTTTTCTTTTTTAAGTTTTTTTGTTTGTTTATTTGTCTGTTTTGAGAGAGCAGGAGCTGGTAAAGGGCAGAGAGAGCGAGAGAGAGAATCCCAAGCATGCTCCACACTGTCAGTGCAGAGCCCGATGTGGGCTCAATCCCATGAACAATGAAATCATGACCTGAGCCAAAATTAACAGTTGGATGCTCAACCAATTGAGCCACCCAGGTGCCCCCCCCCCAAGCACTCCATTCTTCAGATCCATTCATGTTGATTTTGTTTACCTAATCTGTTGCTTCTAATGGCTACAGACAATTCCATGATGCATACACTCCCTCTCCCAGCAGTGGTCCCCAGTTACCTCCCATTCCCCCTACCGCTAATAACACAGCAGCGAATAACCTTGGACACATTCTTTGGGGACTGGTGTCCACCTGTAGGAATTAAATTGTTAAGAGTAAATAACTAGATAATTTGCTTAAGTAATGCCAGATGCTTTCCAGAAGGACTGCCTCTAAGCTCCCACCAGCAGCACGCAAGCTTTCTTATTTATTGCCCCCTTCCCTCGTTTGCTTTGCCACTTGTTAGTTCCATAAAGATCAGGAACAAGTACACCTCTGAACCTTGTCTTTCTTTCTCCTAAAATGAGACTATTTGCTCCAACTGCCTTATATGGTTGTTGACATACAAATTAAAAAAAATAACATGAAAGTTATTTTAAAATATAAACAGCTGTTTACAAATGTCAGCAATTATAGTCCTTTTTAAAAAAAATTATAGTTCTTGTTCTTACTCTAATTCCTAATTATCCTGCTCCCCACCCTCTAGCCTGTCCTGCCAAATAGGAGGGGATAAGCAAATAAACCTGAAGCTTGGAAAATGAAATTTTCTCTTAGATACCTAAACACTGAGGGAGACTAAAACCATATACACAAAATGCTTTTTCTTCTTTATTTACTCATCTATGCATTCATTTAATCAAATATTTTATTAAGGGCTTTGTCCTTACACTCCACCAGTACTAAAATATAAACATTTATATAGCAAATAGGCACACATGAGCTAATTTTCCATCTATGCCTTGAATTTTGTACGTAAATTTTATTCCTAGATGTGAACACTTCAAAGATGGTGGCTTCTAGGGGCGACTGGGTGGCTCAGTCGGTTAAGTACCAACTTCAGCTCACTTCATGATCTCACAGTTTGTGAGTTCTAGCCCTGTGAGTTCGAGCCCATGTGGAGTTCTGTACTGACAGCTCGGAGACTGGAGCCTGCTTTGGATTCTGTGTCTCCCTCATTCTCTGCTCCTTCCCCACCCATGCTCTGTCTCTCTGTCAAAAATAAGTAAACATTAAAAAAATTTTTTTTTAAAAATGATGGCTTCTGATATCATAGAATAACACTTCCTATTTACTGAGCACCTACTATATCAACATGCCATGTGTATTTCCTCAACCACTTAGAACAATCTTGCAAGGTGGATGTTATTACTATAATTCCTCATAGAAGGAAACAGACACAGTTAAGTGACTTGTCCAATAGAGCAATTAAATGGAAGAGCTGGAACATCTCAGTACGTTTATCTAAAGTCCTCTTCCCACTCTACCTCATTTCCTCTTAAAAGATATGTTCAAAGGAGGCACCTGGGTGCTTCAATGGGTTGAGCATCTGACTTCAGCTCAGGTCATGCTCTCACAGTTTGTAAGTTTGAGCCCCGCATGGGGCTCTCTGCTATCAGCACAGAGCCTGCTTCAGATCCTCTGTCTCCCTCTCTCTCTGCCCCTCCCTCCTCTCAAAAATAAATAAACATTTAAAAGATATGTTCAAAGGCATCCTTAGTAGAGAGACTACTGAAGCAGTTATAAGGATATGAACAAAATACCACAGAAATTACAAAAATGCAGACGCAGTTTAACAATAAACACTACCATTTATTCAATATTTATTATGTACCAAGTGCTTTGTGTGCATTACTTGTAATCTTTATAAAAAATATTGTAGGGGTGCCTGGGTGGCTCAGTCGGTTAAGCATCCGACTTCGGCTCAGGTCGTGATCTCACGGTTCATGGATTCAAGCCCCGTGTTGGGCTCTGTGCTGACAGCTGAGAGCCTGGAGCCTGTTTTGGATTCTGTGTCTCCCTATCTCTGCCCCTCCCCTGCTCATGCTCAGTCTCTATCTCTCGAGAATAAACATTAAAATATATATATATATATATACACACACACACATATATATGTATATACATAGTAAAGGAGGTGTCTTCAACTATTTCAAAGGTGTAGAAACTGAGATTTGTCTTACCAAGGTCACGCAGTTGCTAACTAGTAAAATACAGGCGAAAACACAGGTCTTACTTAACTCCAAAACCATGGTTTTTTTTGTTTTTGGGTTTTTTTTTTTAACCATAAGTGAGCACTTCTTAGAGGGTAATAAATATTCTAAAATCAGATTGTGGCAATGATTTTCCAACTCTGTAAATATATTAAGATTTATTGACATGTACACAGTAAGTGGGTGAATTTTATGTATATAAATTATATCTCAATAAAACTATTAAACTTATAGTTTACAAGCTTGTAAAGTCTTACTTAACATCAATTTTTTCTCAATATCCATCTTTCTTCCATTGTTAAAATCCTATTTTTCAAAAATTCTCATATTAAGCACATGCCAAAGGAATAATTTCTCCATGGGTTTTCCCCTCCCCTCCCATTCTGATCTGAGATCATTCATTCTCTACAGATATGAAGAAAGACGTGAGTTGTTTCTTGTACGGTCAATCATATATGACCTTTCAACTCTACAATCCTAATGCTAGTTATTTAACCTCATTCACACATACACAAAAAGGTTGGGGGGGATATATATGTCAACAAAAAGATATATACGAAAATGTTTATAGCAGTTTTATCCATAATAGACAAAAGCTGAAGACAATTCAAATGATGAATGGATGAACAATTTGTGGTACATTCTATACACTGAAATGCTACTCAGCAATAAAATGGAATAATCTACTAATACTGACAACAGCATGAAAATATAACAGCAAAAAAAAACATTATACTAGGGAAAGAAGCCAGGTACAAAAACAAACAAAAAACATATAGGCAAAATGAATCCATGGCGAAAGAAATCAGAACAGTATTTGCCAGAGGATTGCAGAGAATTTAATTGAGAAAGAACACAAGCAAACATAAGATGATAAATATTTTGTCATGGTTGGAGTATAATATTTGTACACTTAACTATACATTTAATATCGTGAATTTTATATCACAAATTATAAATTGTAAATCTCAAATTGTAAATTGTATCTCAATAAATGCGATTAATAAACATGCACACTCACCAACACATACACAAGCGGAAGAAAAATCTATTAGGCTTAATTTGACTTCCAAAGAAACAAGGTCTTAAAAGTCATGTTTCACCACTCTAACATCTAATAATCTAGTTATAAACCTCAGTTCTCTCATTTCTAACTTAGATATCTGAGGATCTATTTGGTATTTATTTTATTCTCAGTGGAAAACAGAGAGCTGATCAACCATTCTCAGTATAAGAGTCCTTCCTTTACTTAAAAATTCATTTAATACAGCTTAAAGTCCAGAACTGTGATGCCTCCAGCTTTGCTTTTCTTTTTCAACATTACTTTGGCTATTTGGGGTCTTTTCTGGTTCCATGGTACTGGCACAAAAACAGATATGTAGATCAATGGAACAGAATAGAGAACCCAGAAATGGACCCACAAATGCATGGCCAACTAATCTTCAACAAAGCATGAAAGAGTATCCAATGGAAAAAAGACAGTCTTTTCAGCAAATGGTGCTGGGAAAACTGGATGGCGACATGTAGGAGAATGAAGCTGGACCACTTTCCTATGCCATACACAAAAATAAACTCAAAATGGATGAAAGGCCTAAATGTGAGACAAGAAGTCACCAAAATCCTCGAAGAGAACACAAGAAGCAACCTCTTTGACCTCAGCTGAAGCAACTTCTTACAAGACATGTCTCCGAAGGCAAGGGAAATAAAAGCAAAAATAAACTATTGGGCCCTCATCAAAATAAAAAGCTTCTGGAGTGAAGGAAAGAATCAACAAAACTAAAATGCAACCGACAGAATGGGAGATGTTTCCAAATGACATATTGGATAAATGGTTAGTATCCAAAATCTGTACTGAATTTCTCAAAGTCAACACCCAAAAAACAGTTTTCTTCAGTGAAGAAATGGGCAGAAGACATGAATAGCCATTTTTCCAAAGAAGGCATCCAGATCGTTAACAGACACATGAAAAGGTGCTCAACGTCACTCATCATCAGAGAAATACAGATCAAAACCACGAGACACCACATCAGACCTGTCAGAATGGCTAAAATGAACAACTCAAGAAAAAACAGACATTGGCGAGGTGCAAAGAAAGGGAAACCCTTTTACATTGTTGGTGGGAATGAAAACTGGTGCAGCCACTCTGGGAAAGACTATGGAGGTTCCTTAAAAATTAAAAATAGAACTACCCTAAGATCCAGCAATTGCACTACAAGGTATTTATCCAAAGGATACAAAAATGCTGATTCGAAGGGGCACAGGTACCCCAATCTTTATAGCAGCATTATCAACAATAGCCAAATTATGGAAAGAGCCCAAATGTCCATCAACTGATGAATGGATAAAGAAGATGTGGCATGTACACACACACACACACACACACACACACACACACACACACACACACAATGGAATACTACTCAACAATCAAAAAGAATGAAATCTTGCCATTTGCAACAACGTGGATGGTAGTAGATTATATTATGCTAAGCGAAATAAGTCCGTCAGAGAAAGACAAATATCATATGATTTCATTCATATATAGAATTTAAGAAATACAATAGATGAACATGGGGGAAGGGAAGGAAAAATTAAGATTTTTTCTTAAAAAAATCCTCCCTTAGGAGGGAGGCAAACCGTAACAGGCTCTTAAACACAGAGAACAAACTGAGGGTTGCTGGAAGGGAGGTAGGTAGGGGGAAGGGTTAAATGGGTGATGGGCATTAAGGAAGTTACTTTTTGGAATGAGCACTGGGTGTTATATGTAAATGATGAATCACTGGGTTCTACTCCTGAAACCAATACTACACAGTAAGTTAACTAACTTGAATTTAAATAAATAAATAAATAAATAAATAAATAAATAAATAAATAAATAAATAACAATTTTTTTAATTCATTTAAGTGGCCAGCTACACTAAGACATCATGAAGAGTAAAAACTAGCTCTTATTTATCCATGTATCCCCATATGTGCTTTGTCTGGTAAGTGCCAAATATACAGTAAACAAATCATTGATTCAACCAAAAAATTTCAGTGCCTTTTACCATATGTAACTGGTGTGCTGCAGCTGGCTAATGCCAGCTTGCCAGTCACTTGTGCACATGTCTTCCCAACTCCATGTTTACCTCCCACTGGCAGCTTGAAATCAGTCATGGTGGAAGTATTCTATATTATAATTTTTAAGAAATATATATTTGGTCTTTGACCCTGTTTCTTGGCATGAAACTCCAAAACCCTTATAATTTCCTAAGTGATGAGAGGAGTAAAAGTATCTTGTTACGTTACAAGGTGACTTTTAGAAAACTCCTAAGGACAGGGACTGATTGCCGGTAGAGTTGACTATGGGATCAGAGGGTTGGGACTTTCAATCCCACACACTAACCTCCAGGGATGGGAAAGGTACTACAAGTTGAATCAATCACCAATGGCCAATGACTTACTCAATCCTGCCTGTGTAATGAGGCCTCCATTCAAACCCAAAAGGAGGGGGTACCAAGAGCTTCAAGGATGGTGAACACATGGAGATACTGTAAGAGTGGCATTCAGAGAGAGAGCATGGAAGCTCTGAGCCTTCTTCCCACAGCCTGCCCTATGCATGTCTCCCATCTGGCTGTTCCTGAGTTACATCCTGATACCAGTAATCCAGTAAATAAAATGTTTTTCCAAGTTCTGTGAGCTGCTCTAGCAAGTTAATCAAACCCAAAGAGGGGGTTATGAGACCCTCACGTTTATAGCCAGTTGGTCAGAAGCACAGTTGATAACTCGGGCTTAAACTGATATGGGAGGTAGTAGTGCAGTGGGTAGCCTTTAACCTGTGGGATCTGATGCTACATCTGGGCAGACAATGTGGGAAATTAGTTGAATGGTAGGACACCCTACTGCATTGCTTGTTTGCATAGGGGAAACCCCACTCCCCACACACGTCAGAATTGGCGACCAGAATTCTTATATTTACATCCCAGAAATGGACAAACGCTATAAATAAGGGCCTTTTTTTTTTTTTTTTTGAGAGGCAGTTTACCAGTATACCACTGATTACCTCTCAAATTGAAGGAAGAATGGGCGGAAAGGAGGGAGGGAGGAAGGAAGAAAAGAAGGAAGGAAGGGAGGAAACCTAAAGGACCCACAGAGTCCAAGCAGCTATCCCAACTGCTTTCCACCTACATATGAAGTATTCCTCTTCTTTTATACTCCATTCAAATCCCTTGTCCTTGGTGAGTGTTCAATTATCAGCCCAAACTCACTGAGATAATCTATTTTCTCCCTGGAACTATTAAATGCCTTATGCTGCAAGATATCATCAATTGCAAAAAAGCACTATTTCTTTAAAATCTGATTTTCTGAGAAAAATAAATCATTTAAAATAAACAATATATAATAAACTTAAAAGCTGTCAACATTCAGGCAATTATCTTAACATCAGGAATGCCAAAATATGAGGGGGAAATGCTTCCGAGAAACAAGGAAATATGTCACTTTATTACTAATTATCTACACCTCTCTCTTAGCATTTAATTTTTTTTTTTTAAATCATAGACTAATTGAGCTGGACTACAGCTTAGAAACCATTTATTCCAGCTCTCTTTCCAGGAGAGAAAGCAAAGCCAAAGAGGTGATAAGATTCTGAGGTCACAGTGCTAGTTAGCTGGATTATGGGGACTCCATTCCTGGCTTCCTGGTTGCATCATCATTGCTCTGCCCATTGCTCAAGCAGACAGGAGTTCCAATCCAGTTTCGGCCCTTACCAAATTACAACTTGCACAGCCTTTCTGTGAAACTATGAAAGCTCAGTTTCTTTGTGTAGAAAATGGGGTGAGGTAATAAACCCTACCCTAATGTTTGCGCTAAGGTATACAGTATCCACCATGAGAGGCACAAGAAATCATGGCTGCTATTATTAAAGATGCATATGTCTTCTCCATCCAATTGGATTACAAAAAAATTTTTTTATGTGTAAGCACATTTATTTGCAGCACTGTGTATTGAGGTCAAAAAACTGGAAGCAAGGTAAATGTTTATTAGTAAATAAATTATGGCCTATCCACACTGTGGATATTAGACAGCCATTAACAAGAAAAAGTTAGAGCACCTTTCCATATAGTTCTCTGTGGCTTTTTACACATTTCTATTCTGCAGCATTTTTTCAGTGCGAAACTAGGAAATGTAAAGTCTCTCCATTCCTGATGCCATCCTAAAACTCTTAGGTGCTTTTGTCTACATTTCCCCTTCTTGATTATACACTAAAGCCCAAACTAAAATCAGGCACATGGCACATGATTAAATCAAAAATCTATGCATGGAAAAATTTCCAGTACTGGCTCTGTGTAGGTCTTGGCCTATGCAAATGTAAATAAGTTGGATTATGAACTTCTTGAGAGTAAAAACCAAGACTGTGCAACACAGAGTGCTTTTCACTTGATAGGAGCTCCAAAGTATTGTTCAAATGGCTAAATCTGTTCCTGAATCTGAATGCCAGATCCTTTTCATCATTTATTCTATCATTCATTCGACAAACATTCACTGAAGGCCTACTGTGTGTCAAGCCCTATGTTCGATGCTAACGAGCAAAGCTGCAGTCACAGAACTGCTTTTTGCCAAGGTTCCACATAAAATGTCATGACATGAACAAAGGGGAGAACAGTAGCAGACTCTTGCATGGCAGACTATTGGCATGAAGTCTTCACATTACCCAGAGAACTGCACAGGGCAAGAATGCAGTCGGTGCTAGAGGGACAAAATAGCTACTAATGAATCACTGTAGCTATCTCTAAAACACTTTAGGAAACAGCCTTTCCAATTCAGCAACACACAATTCTTTATTCTACAATGGCATTTCAATTAACTTCAATTCTGCCTCTTTCATCAACCAGGCCTCTTCTGAATATTCATGCCCTACCCAGAAAACAAAATGCATGCTAGGGCCAATTTTTCAATATTTCTCTTTCTAACTCCAAACGCTAGTTCACTTAATCTCTGCTTATTAGTAATATACATTATGAAGTACTAAAGACAGTTTTTCCCAAAAAAATACTACCATCTACTTAGATCTGAAAGCACATGACTTTCATGTACCTGCTTTCTTCCTGCCCAATATAAGATACTTGCTAATCAATCCATATGGGACTTTCCCAAAGAGGAAATTCAGGAGTAATTTCTATAAAACATGGAAGAATCGATTCTATTTTGGTGCCATTTATCTCACTCCAAACAGGAACCTGATTGGTTCCTGGAAATATCTTTGTCCTTTTGAATATAAATCCATTGGAAGATATGGGAGACACAAATCAATTGGAAGATAAATCTGTTTGAAAGTCTGCCCACTTTCAAACACACTGAGACAAGTGTCCAGGAGTACTTCAACCGTGACTATAGATTTTGAAGATGTTACCACATCCTTTAAGGTCCAGTCAGAAAAAAAAACATACTCAGAGACTGCACTTAACTTTGTAGGAACTTTCAATTTATAACTAACCAGTTGGGCTTCTAGTACTTAAAAAAAAAAAAGTCTTGTAGGTAAAAATAATAATAAATTTAATTTTGTTTTATTTTTTAAGTTTACTTATTTATTTTGAGAGCCAGAGACAGTGTGAGTAGGGGAGGGGCAGAGAGAGAGAATCCCAAGCAGCTCCACACTGTCAGCGCAGAGCCTGATGTGGAGCTTGAACTCACAAAACCGTGAGATCATGACCTGAGTTGAAACCGAGAGTCAGACGCTTAACCAACTGAGCCACGCAGGCGCCCCAATAAATAAAAATTTTTAATTAAAAGTAATAATAATAAGATTTTTAAATGTCTAAAAGAAAGTAGGTAATATCAAATTAATCTTAAAAATTATATCATGGATAGAAGGCAATTTAAAAAATGTAAGCTGTTTTCACAAATTTAAACTGTTGACAGAGCATGAAATGAAAAATCAAAATTAAATGGCCCTATTCCAGATACTTTTATTGTTCCGGCATTAACCCAACACCTCCCTGGCATTCACATTGTAAGATCCAAGGGTAGAGTTATATGAACAGACCCGTCAATATATACATGGAAAGGTTACTTCAGATCTGATTAGATTATTAGTAACCTTGATCTTCTCAGAAGGGTAGACTTTAGTAACTTTGGAGACAGTGTAGCAAGGCTAAACATTTCAATTAAAATTTATTAACTCATAAACACTCGGGTATAAAAGTGTCAGGTTAATTGGTATCATTAATTTCAAGTATTTAGTTTATTCAAAAAAGTAAAAATGCCACTTGCATAGGCTAGAATTTCACAGGCTCTCTAATTTGGATTATACTGATTTCCTATAATTATAGTAACACATTCTACAAAAAAATTTGAAACAAACAAGTTACTAATCAGAAATCAAGCTAAGAACAACCCTGAGAGTCCAGAGAAATTATATTATTTTCAATTACCAAAATATTAATCTAGAATTAAGCAGACTCACTTGCTCCATTAACACCGTAGAAGGAAAAAAACTTTTTTAAATACTGAATAAAGGAAAACCACAGTCCTAACGTAACCACCACCACAAAAATGCAAACAAATTCAGAATCCACAGTGTTTCCTTGGATTCCAAAACACCCTGACTGGTCTTTACATTGTCTGAAGGACATTGAGCCACATTCTCTGCTATGGAGCCTAACATATCACTGTGTAGATTACAAAACAGATATTTATTTATGCTTTAACAAAAAGAACACTGAGAACCATCATAAATGGTTCATCATTGACTTAACTACAGCTCAGATTCACAACTCACTTATTCATCCTCCACTGATCTGAGAACTAAGAGAAATGGGCCCTCTAGATATTAGTAGCTGTGTTGAGATGCTCAAGAGATTGTTTTATTTTCAGTTTTCATTTCAGAGCTGTGATTTTAATTTTACACCCACTTTCAATATTGAAAATCTGCTGCCTTCAAGATGCTCCCAATTGAGCCCAGGTCAGCAGATTATAAGGATGCCAGAACTGCTAAGGCAGCAATCCGTGTCCACTCTGAGACCGTCTCCCTCCAATTTTCCTACTCCAGCCTATCTGCGTGGCCTACCCTCCTGGAATAAGGTCTGGTTACAACCTTAGGATGACTCCCAAACGTGCGTTTAAATGGAAAGTGGTCTCTTCCAAAATTAGACAAGCCACACTTAATTTTCAAACAAGCAAAATTAAAATTCAGAATCAAATTAGCAATAGAAACCACCTATTAACTTTGACAAGACTCAAGAGTCTTCTTTTGAAGACGTCCCCTTGATTCCCTGAGGATTTTGGCAACTAAAGGAGACGTGACAAGGGCTAGAAGATTTGTATGTTTCAAGCGAAATTCTACGTAATCTGAAACTAAGTAAACTATTGCCTTCAAGGCTACTCACACATACCTCATTTTTTTTTAAGGTGGTAGTTCTCATTTTTCTAAAATAGATCTTGCATGCACATGGTTAAAAAAGAAAAAGGTCCCCAAAGGTACGTGAAATTAAGTCCCCCTTCCCCCCTCCCCGGGTCCTCCCCAAAGACAACTACTGTTTCTCGAGGCCACTTCCGTCGGCACTCTATGAACGTGAAAACATACGCAAGTGTTTTAAACCAATTATCCTATATTATACACCCAATGGCAGCTGCAAAATTGCCGCTGAACGCCTCTGGGCTAAAAGGTGGCAATCCGCTCGGGAGTGTGGGGTGGGAGGAAGGAGACTTATCTGGAAGCTATGCTTTTGCACATCACGCACCCGGTTTTTACCTCGTGTTTCACCTGCATGCCTATGGCAGGCGGTCGAAGATTAGAGGAGGAGGTAATCCCACCCCAAGCCATCCCCAGGCACTGCCACTACATCCGTACAGGTCTGCCTTTCATCTATGTCCCAACCTTTAGGTATATTTTGTTTTCTTACTGGGTTAAAACGAAGTATCTTGACTCACCTTAAAAAAAAAAAAAAAAAAAAAAGGCAGACTAATTCTGAAGGTAACTTTCAGCACCAGGTGATTTCCTGCCGGCCAAACCCGCAATCTACTTCGGTCTTGTCCCTACGAAGGGCTCAGCCTGGCACGGAGTTGGAAGGGCGAGCCCAGACCAGAAAAGCCCAGAGACTGGAAGCCCAAGAGATGAGCGCGTCCCGAGCCCTGGGCCGCGCTTTTCTAAGCGGCAAACGTTTCGAAGCAGAAGCCCGAGACCCTCGGGCCCTCCTCTGTCCTTCCCGGGGATGCTCGAGCGCCGGGGCACACCAGCACTGCTCACGCCTCCGCCCCGGGCCGCGGCTTCAGTTCGGCGCTGCCAGAACCCCACGACCCGCGGGGATCCGCTCCCCCTCCGCTCGCCTGGCCGGGGCCGCCCGGCGCACCCCGGAGCGCAGGAGTCCAGGCAGCCCCCGGCGCCCCGCGGCCCCCGCCGCCCCCGGCCCCCGGCCGCCCGCGCGCCCCCGCCGCGAAGGAAGCCACAGGTAGGGGGGGGCGGGGCGGCGCTCACCTGCGCAGGAGGGGTGCTCTCGGCCCCGGCCGGAGAGGAGGAGGTGGAGGAGGCCATGTTGCCGAGCTGCGGCAGCCGCTCCTTACAGGAACTCCGCTCTCCGCTCCCCGCCCCGCTCCTCCTGACCCCAAAAGCGGGACTTCTGGGGAGAAAGTTCGGCTGCGGCTCGGCAACGCCACGCGCGGCCCCGCGGCGCCCGCCCCGCGGCTGTCTCCTCCCCCTGCCGTGTCCGCAGCGCCCGCCAGGTGCCCGCCCGGGCCGGTGTGCGGGGGGCGGGCCTCGCCTCAGGTAGGGGCGCGGCGGAGGGCCGAGCCCGCGCCCCGCTGGCCGCCCGGCCGGGGCGAGCATGCCCAGTCGGCGGGCGCTCGGGGGGGGGGGGGTCGGAGCGGCCGCGGGCGCGGAGCGGGGGCTGTGGGGTGGGGGGCCTTACCTGGGGAGGAGGGGAGCCGAGGTAGCTCCGGGAAGGGAGGGAGGGCAAGTCCTGGTTCCCGCGGGCTGCTGAATACAGTTCCCCTAGTCACGTCCATTGTAACAAAATAGTAATAAAAGTCTCTGATTCTTTGATTAATTGGTGCTTATTGAAGCTCAGGTGAGTAAAATCATTGAGCAATGCTGCTTTTGCTTTTTTATTATCAATCTATAGCATATAACCCATACAGAAGCCGTGTCTGCCAGGCAGACAGCTTCAAAACAGTGTCCACAGCCTCCCGTCCTCCCCTCCGGGGTTCCGGCAGCACACAGAATGCTTCGGCTACTTGTCCAGTTAAAAAATAAAATTCCAGAGCCGTCCGGGATAGGTAGGCGCTGAGCCTGATCTAGCAAAGAAATAGGGGACAGGACCTCTGAGTGGCTTTGTTTCTAGAGGCTTAAATAACCAGGCTTGCAGAGCTCCTGTCCTGGACCAGGCTGAGGGACAGTTGGATTATTCAGGAGGCTTCCCCCCACAACATTTATTATTCAGATTCAGATCGGGGTGTGAAGCAATGTCTCTCAAAGGGGGAGAGCCTGTCACTGGAGTCAGGGGAGATGCGTTCAGTCCGTGCACCGAGCAGGGCCGGGGCATTAAAGAACAGCGAATCACACTGGCGGGAAAGTTATTTCCTTTTCAATTCTCTTCCAGTTCTTCTGATTATAACCAGAAGAAAGTGTTCTGACACTAAACTATTTATCAAAGAGCAGGTCCCAAGGGGAGCCCTAGGGGAGCACTGGTATCTAACTAGAATTTATAGCATTGTTAAATTTTCATTGTTTAGTTTCATTGTTTATTGTTACTATTTATGGCAAGTGAAAGTGGTTTTCTATTTATGGTAGGGATCCAGTTTCCTTTTTAAGCAAGTATATGTAAGTGTTTTTAAATTATGTAAATAAAGATAGTAATAATTCAGGTGGGACTGAGATAAAACAAAATTCTAGAGGTAGGTATGACATGATTGAAATGCACAATGTTTTCATCAACTAGATGCCAGAATAACTCCTTAACCAGAAAGTAGTGAGTTAGCTGTGCCTCTATTTTAACACCTAGCTCACTTCCTTCCTAACACACATAAAGCTGAAATAACATTTATTTGCACCAGCTTTATGTTGGGCTCTGTGCTAAGCATCATTCTCCTAATATCACATTTAGTCCTCCCCAAATCTTTGCAAGACAGGCAGTACAATCTGGAAATTGAGTCTCAGAAAGATTATTTTGGCCAAGGTTACAAACCAATAGAGCACTAACGACTCTATAGTTTGGGCATTCTTAACTTGAGTTTTAAAAACCACTTCAGAGGCACCTGGTGGCTCAGTCAGTTAAGCGTCCAACTTTGGCTCAGGTCATGATCTCATGGTGTGTGAGTTCAAGCACAGCATGGGGCTCTGTGCTGACAGCTCAGAGCCTCGAGCCTGCTTCAGATTCTGTGTCTCCCTCTCTCTCTGCACCTCCCCCACTTGCACTCTGTTTCTTTCTCTCAAAAATAAATAAACATTTTAAAAAATCCTTATTAAATAAATGAAAACCACTTCAGAATTTAGCATGTCCACACACACTCTGAAATTTTATATTAAATTCAACTTTTCAAAGAGATCTACATATCCTCCAAAAGTGTTAAGAGCCAGTGCTACCATTATTTACAAAACACTCCCATATCTTGGATTATAAGGTCCAGAGAGGCAAATGCTCTGTCTTCTTACATCTTTACTGTGCCCAGCCTGGTGCGTTATGCCCTCAGCTGCTCAGGAATCGGTTGGGCTCAGTCAAATGTAGGAAACACACAATTCAGGCTAAACGAATGGGGTAGCTTGGGAAGAGCATCTCTTTGGTAAATCCTGCACAAATATAGGTATTTTACAAGCCAGCTCCCAGGCACCCTTACAGCCATAAAAGCCATCTTAAACAAGTAGCAAGGAGCCAACCAGATAGACAAAGGAGGGAGGAAGGTGCAAAAGCCCAGCAGGAAGTCAGCACAACAAGTTAGCACAAGAGCCGAGCCTAGAAAGTTGTGCTGTCTTGCAGAGCTCTTCCAGTCCAGTCTGTTTATCGGTCCGCCTGCTTCTGAGAAACACTCGTGTTCAGCTTAAACACACTTCTCATCCAGAGGCAGGCTGTGACACCACTGGAAAAGCTGGGCGTCTGGCAGCACTCCTACCTTTAAAAACTAAAATTAAACCCAAATCTTTCCATACCACCCCATGACCGCTTCTAATTTTGGCCTTCTGCTCTCTGTCGCTCCCATCACAGCCAGGTGTCTGAAAAGGACGGTGGTCCCTTGCACAGTCCTCTGTCAGAGTCGCTCTCTGCCCCTCTTCAGTGACTGAAACTGCTCTTTTAAAATCACATTTGACATCCTATTGGTCATGTCCATTGTGGAGTTTTCCAGACTTTGTCTCAGTTGATCTTTCTAGGGCAATTAAGTGGTCAACAGTTTCTTTTCCTTCTCCTTAACTATTTTCTTGGACTTTGACCTCAGTCTTCCTTTCTTCTCATACAGGCACTGTCTCTCTGTGATCTCATCCACATCAAGGCTTCAGCTTCCATATGATGACTCCCTAATCCAATGGAGATAATTTCCCTAATCCCCAAACCCATACTTCATCATGTCCAAAATGGAATGCCAAGCAACAGGGACCCTGAAACCAGGAGAGGAGACTTGCAGGTCTTGGAGGGGAGGAGGCTCTGCACCCCCTCTCTCCTAGTCCAATCAGATACTGAGTCCTAGATAATTCCCTGAAATATCTCTAAGTCTTCCCCACTACACCCATGCCTTTGCCCTTCCAATCGCTACAAGTTATTGAGCAATTGCTATATGCAAACCATGTCAACTTGCATTTTCTGTTCATCTCTCATTAGACAACCACAGAAGCCTGAATTTGTGTAGTGGTTCAGCTCTGTCATCCAATATTATGATTTTTCTATAATTTCAAATCTGTTCACATGACTACATGCTGTTAAAATCTCATACTAGCTCTCTTTATGCTTCAGGATAAAGGTGAGATTTAGCAAGGGGCCCTGACCACTGCGTCTACCTGATCTCAGCTGTTCTCCATCAGCATTTCCATCTCCATGCCCTTCTCTGTCTCTGTCTCAGACACACCTTCACCTGGCCATTCTGAATCATTTCCCCCCAAACACTAAGTCCATTGTCTTTCTACAGGCTGTCCCTACTGCCTAGAAAACCCTTCGCCCCAGCCTCCAGTCCTTTGTCTTCTCCATTGTCTCTGTGGGGTTAACTCCTATTCATCCAGCAAGACCCCATTCAGAAAATACATCTTTAAGGAAGGCTTCCCTAACAACTTTTCAATTAGAATGTGGTTCAGGGGCACCAGGCTGGCTCAGTTGGTACAGCTTGTGACTCTTGATCTCGGGGTCATGAGTTTGAGCCGCACGTTGGTTTTAGAGATGACTTAAAAAAATTTTTTTTAATGTGTTTCATCAACCTTTCTTTGTTCTTCCAAAACAACTGGAAACATAACTGTGGTTATTTTAAAGAACAGATCCACCCTCTTCTGAATTCAGAAATCTTAAATGTTACAATAACTAATAACCTACACCAAAATGATGTGAGGCTATTTATAGTCTTTATTCCATTTAGTGTGAATAGTCACATGTTTTCATTGTGGGGTACTGCTCCATACGCTTTTATGGCTGTTATGCAGCATACAGTATGTGCACCTTACTAACATTCTAAAAATTCAGGATTGTGACACTCATCTGCCTTCAAAAGTTTCAGATAAGGTATATAGATCTATATAACCATTGTTTTCCTTATCTGTCTCCCCTTATAATCAAAAGCGTCTTGAAGTATCAACTGTATCTTTTTCATGTCCAAATCCCCAGTATTTAACACAACATCAGGCTCAATAGAGGTTTGCTGAATAGATTAAGGATATATTTATGAACTTGGACTATTATTTCATCGGACTGATTCCCAAGGTCGAAACCCGATACCTTTCCCTGCTTCCCGCATGGCTGTCCCTCCTCTGGGCTACTCTATATCTTGCATGCACATCAGATTTCTCATTGTATAATAATTGTTTGCATAACTGTGTCTGCAGTGAGACTGAGCAGGTTGAAAGTGAAGATGATGATGTATTAATCTCTGTATTTCTGTGTTCACAGTAACCAGCACAATGTCAGACACTACACATGGGCTCAGTACATGCTGTTGAATCATTGAGAGTAGAACATATCAGAGGAGGAAAGAGGAAAGAAGGAAAGATACAAAAGAAGTTGGAAGAAGTCTGGGTTGAGGACGATTTAACCTCTTTTAAGAGAACTCTAATGGAATATTCTGAACTCTATCACTTCACAATACTTGCCATATTTGTGTATCACCTTTATTACTTAATATTTTCATTTACATTAACTTACTCTTAGCTCACAAATTTATTTTTAAAAGAAATATTATCTTACTATGTTAATGGAAAACCACTTTCACTTGCACCCAACAGATATGATGAAAACAAATTATTGTAAATTTCTTGATTTATTCTGTATTCTGCCTGAACCCTCTCTCTTCAATAAAAAAAAAAAAAAAAATAACAAGGGTTTAGAGGATACAAGCACTGGCAATAGATGTAAACATTTTCCTCAGTGTTAACAGAAGTAGTGAATACCTTGTCCTTAAGTCACCTAATGTTACTTCAAGAACCACCACTAGAAGGGCTCTTTACCCTGTCATACCTTTGCTGCTTCTACATTTATATATTTCTCCACAACTTCAATTAGACACTCTATTCCTTCCAGAGTAATTTCTACTATAATCAGACTCTAACTCACAAGTGTGTTTAAACAGTAGAAATTTCCCACCTGGACATTAGCAAATGAGAAAAGTTGATTTTTTGCATGATGTCTACGGAATCTGTAATTAGCAGGGAAATAAGAGTTACTACAGAAAGTTTTTGCCTGTGAGAAAAAATTTTTTTTCTAAGTTCAGGAGATTATGGTTAGTGAATGTGTATTTGTTTCACAAGATAAGCAAGTAACAAAAAAACATTTCTCAAAAGAAACATATTTGGTTACCACTACCCATGGGGACTATGAATGTGTATAGGAATATGTCCCTTAATTTGTAAATTTTATGAGAGAAAACAGCTCACCAAGCACAAAGTTGAACCAAAATGTTTTTTCTCTTGTGGCTTTTGGCCTTTCTCCCCATTTATGGTCTCTACTGGGTAGAAACTCATACTTCTAAATATACAGTAAAGATCATGGCTTAGCAATATTTTTATCAAAGTCAACTGGAATGAGAAGACAATGTTTGTGTATTGAGTAAGTTTTTACAATCCCATTTAGAATACGGTTAAATAACATATTTTAGTGTCTACTTCCATCACTTAATTCCTTAAATTTCTTCAACGTTTCAAAGGAAATAGGGATTATTCGGGTATCTCCTATGGAATGAGAAACATTGTCTGACTCAACATATTTTATATTTTATTTATTTTTGATAGAGAGACAGGGCACAAGTGGGGGAAGGGCAGAGAGAGAAGGAGACACAGAATCCAAAGCAGGCTCCAGGCTCCAAGGTGTCAGCACAGAGCCCGACGCAGGGCTCAAACTCACAAACTGGGAGATCATGACCTGAGCCAAAGTCGGACACTCAACCGACTGAGCCACCCAGGCACCCCTTGACTCAACATATTTTAAAAACCCAATCACATGGGGCACCTGCCTGGTTCAGTTGGTAGAGCATGTGACTCTTGATCTCGGGATCATGAGTTTGAGCCCCACGTTGAATGTAGATGTTACTTACTTAAAAATAAAATTTTAAAAAAACCCAATCACAAAATAGTTTACAAAAAGGGGTAATAATCATAATCAGAATCAGAATAAACTTCATAGTAGAGTTATAGAAAAGATCAGTGTGGTAAACTCTATTTCCATATTCCAATTAACATGATTTATCACTTCCCCGTACTTTGGTCTGGAATTTCAAAAACACATAAAGTGATGATAGTATGAATAATACTAATATCAATCCTTAAAAATACATATAAAAAGTTACCATAAAGCAAAACTAATTAGCAATGAGAAATAAATTGATAAATTTCAGCCTCATAGTAAGAAGGAAAAGCAAACTTCCCTTATTACCCTTGGCTGAATTCCCACGGAAATAAGCTGCGTGATTCTGATTGAGGGTGCTTAGGAAAGTAAAGGAAAGAGACACTTTGAGTTGTTCATTGACATGGCACCTAGGACACAAGAGGAAAGGAGTGAAAGAAAATGACACCTTGAGAACAGGATTGGGAGATTAAAAAGGAACAGATTTTCCTTTAAAATGTTTTCTTTTTCCCCACATACTCCTTTTAGTTCCCTGTTGCTTCTTTTGCTCTCTTCCTTTTCATTCTGATAAACCAGAACCAAGATCTTTTAATTCAGGTGTTTGCATGTTTGGCCTGAGCCAAGGGAAATAATAACCATGAAGCTCCTTGACCTACTCCTTACATGCTTTGCTCCCAGCTCCCATGGAATCGCCTAGTTTCAGCCTTTGTGTTTTATACAGCTGTTTCGAGTAGCCTTCTGCAGGACTCCTGCATCTAGGGATTCTAATTGTATATCACTGTGTGATATAAAACCTTGAACTTCCAATCTGAGTTTTTAAATTCAAACTGCAAAATAAGTAAATAAATAAGTTCAACTTGATGAAAATGGAAACACAACAGCACAACTCCCCAACACTGCCCCCAAACCAGCTGTGCCCTCCAAGAGCATCAACTTTCCAGTCACAAAGACATCCTATAACTGATGGTTTTATTTTGCCTGCTCTTCCCCTTGTCCACTCTTTCAAGAACAGTGTGTAGCTTGTTCAAATTTTACATTAAAAGGTTTAGAGAGTCATATGAAATTCTTGTGGACACTCTTAGGATACTGATACAACCCAACTTAGGGATCACCGACTTAGTCAAAACTGACAACCAGTGAAACAGTCTTCACACTCTTCAGTCCAGGGCTGTCCCTTCTTTATAATATTATAGTCACTTTCTCATCTAAATACTTGTACTTCTGCATATAATTGAGCAAGTTTCTGTACTGCAAAAGGGCGCCACACCCAGGTTCCATTCACATTGCAGTTACTGTAGAGTTGAATATTTATATTACATGTTTTTGGCAGATAGCCCTAAGAAAACCACTATATATATTTTTTTATTCTCGACTTAGTTAGCATGCATGGCTTCAGGGGTAGAACCCAGTGACTCATCACTTACATATAACACCCAGTGCTCATCCCAAAAAGTGCCCTCCTTAATGCCAATCAACTATTTAACCCTTCCCCTCCCCCACCCCTCATCAACCCTCAATTTGTTCTTTGTATTTGAGAGTCTCTTGTGGTTTGCCTCCCTGTCTATCTTTTTATTCCTTCCCTTCCCCTATGATCACCTGTTAAGTTTCCCAAATTCCACATATGAGTGAAATCATGTATCTGCCTTTCTCTGACTTATGTCACTTAGCACAATACCCTCCAGTTCCATCCACATTGTTGCAATTGTCAAAACTTCATCCCTTTTCATCGCCAAGCAGTATTCCATTGTATACCACATCTTCTTAATCCATTTATCGGTTGATGGACATGTGGGCTCTTTCCATAACTTGGCTATTGTTGATAGTACTGCTATAAACATTGGGGTGCATGTGCCCCTTCAAATCAGCATTTTTGTATCTTTTGGGTAAATACCTTGTAGTGCGATTGCTGGGTTGTAGGGTAGTTCTATTTTTAATATTTTGAAGAACCTCCACACTGTTTTCCAGAGTGGCCGGACCAGTTTGTATTCCCAACAACAGTGCAATAGGGTTGCTCTTTCTCCACATCCTTGCCAACATCTGAGTTGTTAATTTTAGCCATTCTGATCAGTGTGAGCTGGTATCTCCTTGTGGTTTTGATTTGTATTTCCCTGATGATGAGCAAGAAAAACAATATTTTAAAAATATTTACTATAGATGGAGATAAAGTATCTTGAAGAAGAAGAGGGTCTTACTTTCTTCTCACAAAGATACTCACACACTGTCCTATAGGTCTTCCCTAAAAGGAAACATTAAACTCAAAGTACCGTGAAAGCTGGAAGTAGTATATGCCTACCACCATATATCCCAGCACCTAACACTGGACCTAGCACGTACTTAATGCTAAATTAATACTTGTTGACGGCCTGACTGAACTCTGTCTTTTAGGTATGGGTCTTCCAATTAATTGAAATATATTGCTTATCCTCTCCATCACTTATCCTCTTTTACATTGAATTTATATATCTATAGTGAGTGATTTTAATAAAACTATTGATGAACAGAATGGAAAGATAGAGACATTATATGAATGTTACATGGTATTATTTGTTGGTTTATATGACAATGACATTTTAAGTTTATTTCAAATGCTTTTATTGATCGCCTCTTTATAGCTGGGGCCTTCTCTTTCATAGACCACTTGAAAAATATACTGCATGACATGCCACCAATATTTCTCTGAATGCACCACTTCCTAGGTATATAGATATAGTACATCTGTCTTACATTCTTTCTACTCTTTATTACGGTCTTGGTCGCAGTCAGCAAACTCTTTCTATAAAGGGTCAGAGATGAAGTATTTTCGATTTTACAGACCCTATGGTTTCTGTTACAACTACTCAACTTCACTGTTGTACAGTGAGAATGATCATGCCTAACAAATGGGCATGGTCATGTTCACATAAAACTTATTAGCAAAAACAAATGGTGGACAAAATGAGCCAGTTTGCTGACTCCCAATCTAGATTGCCAGCATGCTATCCTTTGGCTTTGTAGCAGGCACTCTGTTTTATCTCAGGCAATCCCCCAAACAAATCTGCAAGATGGATATTACTACCTGCTTTTTATGGGTGAGGAAATTAGGGCTTAGCAACCAGAGTTTACCAGTTTCTCCTTGCTAGTGAGTCAAGTAATCAGGTCTGTCTGTATTATCATTCTGCTCCTGTTCAGAGGCCACCATCTCTGATCTAGAATACTCCCATGCATCCTAACTGGTCTCCTTCCTTCCCTCCCTCCTTCCTATAATTCACTTTTGTCACAGCATCAAGAGTGTGCTTTTTAAAATGCAAATTAGATCATATGACTCCCCTGCTTAAAATCCTCCAGTGGCTTCTATTGCCTTTGGAGTTAAAACCAAATTTCTTATTCTGCCAAAAATGTCTGCCATGGTCAGGCCCCTGCCTGCCTCTCTGATCTCACCCCCTGCCCTATAACTCTTCTCCTGCAGGCTCTTGCCACACCAGCCTAAATTCTGTTTCTGAAATGTGCTCAGACCCATCTGATCTCATGGCTTCTCCACCTGATGCTCCTTCTGCCTGCAGCATCTTCCCTGCCCTTCCTCCAGGTCTTCCTGCCACCTCCTTCTTATCATTTGGGTCTTACCCTGAAGGTCATATTTCCCCAGAAGCCTTCATGGATCCTCCCATCTGTGCTTCATCATCAATCACGTTTTTCTTTGCACAGCACTCATTACTATGTGAACTTTCTAAGCGATTGGTCATTGCCTGTCTGCCCCACTGGAACATAAGCTCTATATTCACTTTCCCTTTTATTCACTGCTATATCATCAGAGTATTCAATAGTGCATGGTATATAGTAAGGACTCAAGAAATACTTATAGGTATCTGCTTAATGAATGGTTATTAACAAAAATCCCATGCTCTTCATCACAGTTTACCACTTCCCAGGACTGGCTGAGGCTATTTCTCGTGCATCACATCAGAACAGTTGGTTGGAAAACCATTTGGTTTGTGTTGTTCCATCCATATTCCTTAACTTATATTATAACCCAAAGACATAAAGAGACAAAAACAAACTACACCAATTATGTTGGCCAGTTAGTTCAATGCAAAGATGATGCTATGCTCCATTTAAAGAACAATACCACTGAAAATGACAGCCCCATCTTAATACGGCTAAAATTCTGTTCTTTAGATAAGCAGCCTTGCTAAAGGATTCTTCAAAGGTCTCACTGAAAAATGAAAAAGTTATGGTCTACAAGGGAATAAACTTTTGTTACACACCAACTTCAGGGGAAATCCACAGGATTTTTCCCATAATTATGTCTTGCCATGAATATGATCATATGTATTTCTACTCTCAACTAACACTTGTAAGTGCTTCATGAGTAGGGAACATGTTTCTTTGCATTCCCATCATGATGAACACACAGACATTTAATATATACTCAATGTCTTAAATCAAAAATAAGGAAAGGAAAGAAACAGTGGAAATGATTGATTTCAAGGCAGTTGAAAGCGTTCTGAATTCCCAGATTGGTAAAAGGAAGCAATAGGCATTTGATTTGCAATACTGAAGAGCTTAGTTGTAAAAAGTCCGGATCAGGACTTAGAAGGACTACTCTCAGGAGGCAAGAACTCCTGCCCGCTCAAGGTCTTTTTGGCTGGACTAAAAATCAAATTGATATGAGATAGATTAACAGGAGAAAATCAAATATAATAGGCATATGTATGGGGAATACACATAGACATGGAAATGCCAAAGACAGGCAGACAGAATGAGGTATATATGTCATTCTGAACAAGAGGGGAATAGGGGTCTGGGATTTCAGAGCAAAGAAATACATTTCCAGGGTGAAAAGAAGAACAGATGTTTGGCAATTAGATGTTTGCCCTGCCATACAGATGGGTCACTCAGATAAAATTTATCTCTGCTAATAACCCTTATTATGGGAAAGACCTCAAATTTGGATTCTTCTGTGTGGCTAAATGAGGGACAAAGTTTCTCTTGAGCCCACTGGGTCTCAAGTGCCTTTAGCTCAAAATAATCTACATGCTAAAGTGGCACATTCAGATGGTCAGGGAGTCTGCCCTAAACCTCTCCCACTCCCCCATCTGAAACTTCCATGGGAGTTTCACATATTAAAAAATTGAGCTAACAAGTTGTTTCATCTCACTGACCCAGTCTCTTAGTCCTGACAATAGGTCATTTCAGTCAAACTCATTTCAGGGGGGCATGATACAGGTATGTTCTCAAAGTTAGACCTATGGTTCAAGTAATCAGATATTAAATAAGAGGGGTTTCTATGGAAACAAAAGAAAAACAATGGTTAATTGGACCAAATGTTAAGCCAGGTTCTGAGTGCTGAGGGTAGCCAGTTGAGAAGACTTCTACATGTCACACTTGAAGTATCTTCAGATAGAGTGAGGATAGGTAGTGCAATCTCACAAATCTTCCTGGTTTGCAGTTCAAACATCTCTGGTGATCTTTGCATTGGAGGACACAAGAAGAAATCAGGATCTAGTCCATTTTGTAATGAATAGTATTAAAATCGAATACATACAAAGATGTGCTATTGAAACATAATTTCTCTACATAATCACCCTCATTTTTACCAAAGATAACCAAAATAACACTCATTTGCTTGGAAAAATAACTCGTTTCAAAAAAACCCTTAACTTAATTATTTACATAAGTGCAGCAAGAATAGTGATTGACCATGCAAACTCTTTAAAACTTGCTTTGTTGGAACTTTTCTTAAGGAATCTCTAGATTTAACTTCTAATAGCCTTAGTCTCTCAGGGCCAGAAGACAAGCCCATAAATTGTGGTCAATTCCTCTCTTCTTGAGGTCCCCAAAATATTCTGAGATTCCTGTACCCACCAGGAAGTGACCTCTGTAAGCAAGGTATCGGGCTGACATTTCCAAGGGGGCTTTATTGGCTCCATAAAGCCAGCCTTAGTTCCTTCAGGCTATCTGGTCATATCTGAGTTTATGTTGGTCATATATGACATTCCAGTCAAAGCCTTGGTAATATAACCAGTGTTTTTATTTGTATCTTGTCACAAGAATAACAGATTCTTTTTTTTTTTAATTTTTTTTCAACGTTTATTTATTTTTGGGACAGAGAGAGACAGAGCATGAACGGGGGAGGGGCAGAGAGAGAGGGAGACACAGAATCGGAAACAGGCTCCAGGCTCTGAGCCATCAGCCCAGAGCCTGACGCGGGGCTCGAACTCCCGGACCGCGAGATCGTGACCTGGCTGAAGTCGGACGCTTAACCGACTGCGCCACCCAGGCACCCCAAGAATAACAGATTCTTATTGAACTTATGCAAATAAATATATTGCCACAAAAATATAAGAATACTTACTGAGATTTTCTGAATTCTGGAGGGTTCTGGCAAGGAGAAAAGATAAATGTTTTAATTTGTTCACAAAGGTATAATTTTATCAAATTGCTATAAGTCAGCTTAAGAGAAAGAGTTTTCTTAACTCTGGGGGAAAAACATTTTAAAAAGTCAACAATGTTTCAAACAAAAAGTCATTAAAAGTATAATCCTCTTCCTCAAATCATTCAGTCTCATGTTATTAATTCTTGTTCTTCCTGAATCCAATTTTTCCACTAGTTCTGGAAATTTTTATCTAGTTCAGTTTTATGATCTTAAGCTTATCAGAAACCTGTACTCAGAGTTTTTTCCATGAGTCTCACTGAAGATGAAGCACATTTGCAATAAACTTTCATAAAGCATCTGAGTACAAGCATGAGTGTCTGTAAATGATAAAAGACTTAAAATAGCCATGGTTAATGATCTGATTTGACTATACTGTACCTGAAACTAATGCAACATTGTATTCTAACTATACTGGAATGAAAATAAAAAACTTAAAAAAACACACATATACCACATTTACACTGCACAAACTACACAATTTATGTATATACCATGCACTCTCCCTGCATAAAGCACAAATACAACACACGCGCGCGCGCACGCACACACACACACACCTCATTTGAATTCATTATAATGCAATTGACAAGGAAATAGGGTCATTTTTGTGATACACAACACTTCAAGACAATAATATACCAGGACGTCACATTTCTAGGAGTTTCACATAATTTTAGAACTCTAGTTTCAATAACATGTCTATATAAATATAACATAATAGTGTTTAATAACACTTATTTGACAATGCGTCCCACATAATTTGACATACCAAACAAGTCTAATTAACTTAATTTCTCACAAATTTTTTTCTCTAAAAATGTTCCAGGGGCCCGCTGGAAAATTTCAGTTAGATTATGGTCAAAAGACTTTATTTTAGAATTTGGTTTTGAAAACTAAGTCCAAAAAAATATAAGAAGTTTGAATATTTGATTAAATAGAATCACAATCATTGTGAAAACAGTATTTAATGATCCATTTCATCAAAGTGACAATAAAAGATGTCAAAGGCAAATACAGAAAGTCACATCATTGAGAGTAAAATTTAGGTCTTTTAATATTAAGACTTAGTTTCCTTAAGTAATCAAAGACCTGATAAACATTGGAAATTATTTTGGCAAATCTGGAATCATTGGTTTTTTGGCAGATTACTTAAAGGTAAAGAAAAGCATTTGTTTACATTTCTTTTGAGAGAGAGAGAGAGAGAAAGAGAGAGTATGCATAAGTAAAAATGGGGGAGAGGCCGAGAGAGAGAGAGAGAGAGAGAGAGAGAGAGAGAGAATGCCAAGCAGGCTCCTTGCTGTCAGTTTGGAGCCTGACTCGGGGCTTGAACTCTCA
Organism: Acinonyx jubatus; assembly: GCF_027475565.1. Taxonomy (NCBI): domain Eukaryota; kingdom Metazoa; phylum Chordata; class Mammalia; order Carnivora; family Felidae; genus Acinonyx; species Acinonyx jubatus. The sequence goes on from NC_069393.1 coordinate 21,652,266, forward strand.
AACTCACCTACTTAAATCAAGAGTCAGAAACTTAACTGGCTAAGCCCCCCAGGTGCCCCTTGTTTACAATTGTTTGTGAAGAACAGACCAATAGTTCAAGAAAACTTTGTACTTCTAACAAAGAAAAGGCTGACTCTCAATCTAATACCTGAGTACTTTTATTTTTTATTAAAAAAATTTTTTTTATTTTATTTTAGAGAGAGCAGGAGACAGAGGCGGAGAGAGGGAAAGAGAGCATCCTAAACAGGCTCCACTCCATGCTCAGTGCAGAGCACAAGACATGGGGCTTGATCTCACGGCCCTGGGATCATGACCTGAGCTGACATCAAGAGCCAATGCTCTACAGACTAAGCCACCCAGGTGTCCCCCCAGCATACTTTTAGAACTCATTCATTCCAATCTTAGTTAAGTCCTGAGCATGTGTACAATTCTTTTTCAAAGATTTCCCTTCACAAACCTTCCACAATTTCCTTTTCATTCAGATTCTGTCCTAAGACTTCTAAGTAACCAGTCTCATTTTAGGACAAAATTACTTTCTTTTCCCTCAATAAAAATGTATTCCTATTCTTCATACTTTTCAAAAACACATCTAATTTTCCCTGCATACAGAGTTGCTTATCAAAGATGTGATAAGATTTATAATTTCAGGGGCAGAGAAGAGTGTAAAGAAAAAATTTTTTTAGAATTTTTAGGTAACTGCTATTTAAAATTTACCCTTGGGGCACCTGGGTGGCTCAGTGGGTTAAGCATCTAACTCTTGGTTTCAGCTCAGGTCATGATCTCATGGCACATGGGTTTGAGCCCTGAGTGGGGCTCTGTGCTGACAGAGCAGAGCCTCCTTGGGATTCTCTCTCTCCCTCTCTCTCTCTCTGCCTGCTCTCTCGCCCTGCTCACTCTATCTCTGTTTCTCTCTCCCAAAATATATCAATAAACTTTTTAAAAAGTTTAAAATTTACCCTTTTTAAAAAAAGTACAGAACAATTTTGATTCAATATCCTGATTATTTTTAATAATGTCCACAAACATTTTGAAAGAAATAGTCAAGATTTAGAGTTGGTAAAGATGGGTGGGCTTCAATTTATTTCTAGAGCTATAGTTCTGGTTTTATAGAGATTTATAAGATAAGGACAGTTGTTTCTAACTCCCCCAAAGAACTGGATTATACCTTAAATATCAAAGGGTTAGCCTATCTTTTTAACTAAGTTTACTTCTTTATATCAGGGAGAATTTTAACTAAAATGGGAACCAAAAGATTTATGCCTTTGTAAAGTCTGTATAAAGTATTTTAACAAACTCCTTTAACCTTGACTACTGTTTAGGCCCAAATATTGGCCTTTTGCAAATCAGTTGTAGGAGAGCCTAGGAGGAATTTTCGTCATCTATTTCCTCAGAAGGGAAGGTTATGAATATGGCCAAATAATCTTTCTAATTACTCTCTAAATTTGGTGGGATCTTTTGAAAGTAGAGGTAAAAGGGCTTTATAATTTAAAAGCTCTGCTGTTATCCAGGGGACACAAATTTTTTTGTAGTGGGGGTCTAGGATACTCCTGCAAAGGATGTTGTACAGGAATGCCTGAGGGTAGACAGAGCCTGATTATCAAGCCCCAGAAACTAGGAGCAAAGTGAGACAATCTCATGTGCTTTTGTTAAATTCATTTTCTGGCTTTTATCAGTTATGTGAGCCACGTGTACACTTTGAACCTAGAGATTAAGCCAGAGTGATCTCTGTAAATCTGTCAGGGAAAGGGAAGTTACAGCAGACACATGCAACCAGATTTTAAGAGGGGAATTTATATTGGATGTGGACATTTTTTTCTTGTCTGTGTCTACTTTCTGTCCTTTTATCTTGTCAAGGGAGTCCCTGAAACTAGCTGTTATACTAATAAGACAATTGAGAGCTCTTTATAATATATATTTTTTAAATATAGCCAATTTAAAGAATCCGTTGTCTGGCCATTGACAAGCAGGATCTCTTAATAGTGACTCAAACCAAGAAGCCTTTTATTTTTATATTATTTAAATGTTTATTTTTGAAAGAGAGACAGAGAGACAGAGTGCAAGCAGGGGAGAGGCAGAGAGAGAGGGACTCACAGAATCCCAAGCAGGCTCCAGGCTCTGAGCTGTCGGCACAGAGCCCGACACGGGACTTGAACTCATGAACCATGAGATCATGACCTAAGCCAAAGTCGGATGCTTAACTGACTGAGCCACCCAGGTGCCCCAAGAAGCCTTTTAATGGCTTAACCAAAGACGCAAGAGGTGTCTAGAGAGGACATAGATAATACATCCCCATGATCCAAAAGTTTGCTTCCAACATTAGTCCAAGAAAGCAAAGAGCTTTTGTTGCACAGGTGGTGAGGATGGTGCAGTGAAAATAGTGTCTCCAGTCTCCCACAAAAATGTGAGGTGCCTTTAGTCACAGACTCACTAATCTGTGACACCAGGCAGGTACTTCTGGAACTTTCTAGCACTAACAAACAACGACAGTTGAGACGACAAAGGTTCCTATGGGCTGGAAACTCTCATGTCAGATGCCCTGAGAACTGGCACAGCCAAACACAGACAGAAACTAAGATCCCCAGTCTATTTGATTGGCCACCAATGTGTACCCAATGTCCACTCTCTAAATGGTGGAGACCAAAAAGAAGATTCTCATTGGTCACAAAGCCAAACTCTTAGGACACAGCACAAGACAAGAGGAAAACTCTAACAGCTTTATATAAGCCTTGGGTCTCTTGGAGCCACAATAATACATAAGAGGGATATGCTACAGTGTTTTGTTTTACAGTGGACCTCACTTCATGGAAGTTTTCTTAAGGTGGGCAGATGACCTAGAATCAATCCAACCAATCCTCTGACCAAATTGTCCTATCACAGGAGTCTTATTGAGGTGGCAAGTGCTCTAAGAGCTTTTAAGTGGTCACCTTGTGCCCACCAATTTTGCAGCTTTGCAACAGATGACAAACAACATAAAAGACAGAAAAAGGAAAGCAAAGACAATCTCTGGGAGGAAATGGATCAGTAACCAAAGACTACGCTGCCAAATTTAACCAAGGAGTCACCAGGCTAGTACCACAAATGTTTCTTCCTGCTAATCTAAATTTAGAAAGAGAGAAAAGACTCTTACCACTCTTGCTTCATTAGACTCTGCAGACAGAGATTCCAGGAGGTGTCTATGGTTAAGAAATCTCACCTTCTGCTGACTATACGTCAGGTGTCCCAGGATCTGTCTGCTGCAGCACTGTCCAGCCATGCAACGTCCAGTGAGTTAAAGTATCCTGCCAACCACACCAACTGTTGGGAGCAAGAACTCCTGTCCTCTCAAAGGGCCTTCTGGTTGCACTAAGAATCAAGTTGACGGAAGACACATTAACAAGAGAAAATCAAATTTAAGAGGCATACGTATAGGGAATCCACATAGACATGGAAATGCCAAAGACAGGCAGACAGAATGAGATATATATGTCATTCTGAAAGAGAGGGGCGTAGGGATCTGGTATTTCAGAGCAAAGGAATGCATTTCACAGGGTGGTAAGAAGACCAGATGTTTGGTAATTAGATGTTTGCCCTGCCATACAGATGGATCACTCAGATAAAATACATCTCTGTTAATAGCCCTTATTCTGGGAAAGAGCCCAGTTTAGTTTCTTCTGTGTGGTTAAGGGAGAGACCAAAGTTTTTCTTGAGCCCACACGGTCTCAAGTGCCTTTAGCTCAAAATAATCCACATGCCAAAGTGGCACATTCCCAGGACAAGGGCAGAGGGGGTGGAGGGGTCTGTCCTGAACCCCTTCCCTACTCTGACTCCCTAGAAAATAACTTCAACTTTTTCAACCTTGGTTGCCTCCTTTAAAAATGAAAAAGGTTTAAACTATGAATATTTAGGGTCCCTTCCAATGTTAGCATTCTGTGATTTCACCAAGACTTTAATCCCAGCAGCTGAAAAGATAAGCCTGAAACTCAGTTAAATAAGACACATTGAGGCATTAACACATTAGTACAAGAAATATAGAAGAAAAGAGCAACCAGAATATGTGAAGATGCTTGGACCTACATTCTTCATTCACTCATTTTTACATGCATTCATTTAAAAATACATTTACGAGGGGCACCTGGGTGGGTCAGTCAGTTAAACATCCAACTCTTGGTTTTGGCTCAGGTCATGATCTCACGGTTCTTGGGCTTGAGCCCCATGTCAGGCTCTGCACTGACATTGTGGAGCCTGCTTGGGATTCTCTCTCTTCCTGTCTCTGCTGCTCTACCCCTCCCCCTTTCTCTCAAAACAAATAAATTTTAAAAAATACATTTTTGAATTCTCACAGATATTTTAGTAGATTAATCCTAGAGATATTTTTTAAATACCCAACGCATTTTAAGCTCTCTAAGCAGGCAGGAAAGAGAGCACAAGGCTTGGAGTATATATACCTGGTTCTAGTCCATACTGCTCAGAAAGGAACATTCCTAACTTGATACTCCATGGAATCTGCCCAGTTTCCTTTGCCAGGACATGATGGGTCAGCCACAACAATTTTGGATATTTGAAGCATCCTTCCTAGAAATAAAATTTAATGATATGAGGACATTGAGGGCAATCTAGTCAATGAGTGTCATCAGTTATAAGATTATTTCCAATTAGACACTGCACAGGAAACTTGAAACACCCTGAAATATTAGAGTTAATATATAAAAGAAAATTGGTAGTGGTTTTCCCAAAGTAGAGAACATCCTGAAAATTTACAGGACATTATCAACAGTCAATAGGAAACCAACACAAACTTTTTTTTTTAATTTATTTTTGAGAGAGAGAGAGAGCACAAGCGGGGTAGGGACAGAGAAAGAGGGGGACAGAAGTTCCAAAGCAGGTTCCACGTGCTGACTGCAGACAGCCCCACGTGGGGCTCTAACTCACAAACAGCGAGATCATGACCTGAGCTGAAGTCAGGTGCCCAACCGACTGAGCCACTCAGGCGCCCCCAAAACAAACTTTTATAAACAAATTCAGATCAACTGAATTCTTTCCATCTTCTCTATAGAAAAATTTATAAAGCTGTTGCCAAAGTTCAGGCCCCACAAAATCTGGATTCTCCCCAGGATTTATCAGTCGGGGAGGAATTTAGGAAAGGCTTCCCAGAGTGGGTAGGATGGGGGTGTTGGCTTTAAAGGATGAATAGAATTCAGAAACTGCTAAGTGAATTCACAACTCAGGAAGAAAGCACAGAGCACCCCATCTTCAAAGTCATGGCATATTCTAGGCATGCCAAATGATTGCCCTCCAAAGTTCATCTCCTGTTTATTAGTCTGGGTTTAGTGGAGAAAAGTGCTGTCATCAGCTGGTGAAGCCTGCCACTATCAGAGATGGGGGTAAAGGGACCATGTGGGCCACATGCTTGCCTTACTTGCTCAGATTTCTCAGGACCTGTTTTTCCACATTGCAATGAGAACATTTTGGTCCCAATTAAAATTTTATGTATCTTCATGTGAAAATACCTTCTCCTTAAGTTATACCAATGCCGAGGTGTTCTAGTACCAAGATGGGATAGAAAATAAGAAGAGATAATTGTTTTCAGGAAAGAGTTCTCTCAGGTTCTTCCCAAATTCCACTGCTCTTTACCTTCTCTGCTTCCCAGACAGCAGAACGTATGTGCTGAAGGTGAGAATGTGGAAATTTTTGACATTATGCCTTTAATGCAGGCATAGAGGCCTACCGGCAGCCATTGAAGGAAGAGAGGGAATCAATTTGGCAGGATGCCAGGTGAAGAGGTGCTCAGCCTCTGTGCCTACATTTTTTCCCCCACTCATTCCCCTTTGAGCGGTAGCTCCTAGAAACAGTGGAACTGGGGTGTTTGGGTGCCTCAGTCAGTTGAGCATCTGACTCTTTTTTTTTTTTAATTGTTAGTATTTATTTATTTTTGAGAGAGAGAAACAGACAGAACGCGAGTGGGGGAGGGACAGAGAAGGAGAACAGAATCCGAAGCAGGCTCCAGGCTCCAAATGTCAACACAGAGCCCAATGCAGGGCTTGGACTCACGAGGTGTGAGATCATGACCTGAGCCAAAGTTGGATGCTCAACCCCCTGAGCCACCCAAGCGCCCCGAGCATCTGACTCTTGATTTCAGCTCAGGTCATGATCCCACAGTCATGGGGTCTAGGGTCGTGGGATTGAGCCCCATGTCTAACTCTGTACTGAGCATGAAGCCTGCTTAAGATCCTCTCTCCCCATCTCTCTCTACCTCTCTTTCTCTCAAAAAAGAAATAATAGGGGTGCCTGGATGGCTCAGTTGAGCATCCAACTTTGCCTCAGGTCACGATCTCACAGTTTGTGGGTTCCAGCCCTGTATCAGGCCCTGTGCTGACAGCTCAGAGCCTGGAGACTGCTTCAGATTCTGTGTCTCCCTCTCTCTCTGTCACTCCCTGGCTCACACTCTGTCTCACTCTCTCAAAAATAAATAAACATTACATTAGAAAAGAAGAAATAAAAAAAATAAAATAAAGATGGAAACAGTGGGCTAAATGGAATGTGGAAGAAGAATCAGAAGGGCATCTGTGTGGTTTTGAAGCTCTTCTGGGAGTACCAAGGAAGCCCCCTCATCTGCTGGATCCTAGGCCACCCCGCGTCTGGGGTTGCTGTGCTGGTAACTTACAATATGCCAAACACTGTGCTAAGTACTTGGGGTCCCTTTTCTTGCAGTCAGAAACAATGTAACAAAATGGGAGGACTTTGGCTTCTGGATTTGAACCTGGGCTCCATCAGTGATCACCTGTATGATTTGAGTTAAAATAATTCATTTTTGCATCTCAGTAAATTCGTGTAAAAGAAGACAGTGTAATTCCCATATTGGGTAGGAGTCAGATAAGATAGTGTAATACCCATATTGCATTGTTGCTGTAGGAGTCAGATATACTGTCACATAGTAGGCCCTCCATAATGATTTTATGATTATTGATTATTGATTTTATTGATTATTATTATCATCATGAACCGGGGAAGATGGTTGTCATCTGCCAGGGACACCGGGCCTAAGAAGGTCTGAGAACATTATGGACACAGGCTGTATTTGGAAGTGATGGTGGATTACTGTGGCAACAGGAACGATGGCACAGTCAGGAATGAATGACTGTGCAGCTTCCCTTGCAAGAGCAACAAAAATGTCTTTCCAGGGCCTTGATGGGATGATATATATCTGGTCCTACAGTGGACTCCCCGGGAACAGAGACCCGAGGAAGTAAGCTTGGACGAATACTGTACTTCCTTCTGAACAACCCCCTCTCCCTCCCCCCAGCTCTAGGTCCTGTTCTCATGGTGCTTTGCACTCAGCTGGCAGTCAACTATAATAATATTTAGGAAGTAACCACAGTCTGCCAAGTCTAGTGCTAAACCTATTAGTGACTAAGGCAGAGTGCCTGTCAGAGATATTGCAATTTGAATAGAGAATCATGAAACCGTAGTAACTAAAGAAAGGCAGCTTTAATGTCGAAAGGCAGGCAATGAGATTCATTGGAACAAGCTTGCAAGTTACCACTTGTGGCCAGCTCTGTCAAAAGCTTCCAATTTGGGAACTAGGAGAGCAGCATGCTGGTCTAAGTTTGGTATATTAGTCTCCTGTGGCTGCTCTAACAAATGACCACAAACTTAATGGTTTAAAAGAGAATCAGTTTGTTCTCTTACAGTTTCAAAGGGCAGATGTGAAATGAGTCCTTTGGGGCTAACATCAAGGTGTCTGCAGGCAGGTTCCTTCCAGATGCTCTAGGGGAGAACCTGTCCCTTAACTTTTCCAGCTCTTAGGGCCAGGATCTTAAAAGGTCCCTTCCTAGGGAGGTGTTTCTGGAATCATAGCACTGAAAGGGCCCTCTCAGAACAGATCTAGGGCCTTTGTCTTAGATGAGAAGACTGAGTATTTGCAAAATGCCAAGAGGTAACCTGCCCAAATTATTCAACCAGACTAGAGCCCAGATGTTCATACTCCAAGCCTCATGCTCTCTCCTTTATTTCTTGAGAGAACTCTGCATGCAATTAGTTTACTTATAAATGTCCCTAAGTTTTCAAGCTAGCAAATGTTATTTCTTTCATGGAAGGAGTATGGTAAAACATTCATCTGAAAAGCCAGCCCAGGTGGAAATTCACCTGTCTGAGCACCCGAAATGCATATGAATTGCAGTGCTGTTGTTTGTTTGTTTGTTTGTTTGTTTTTGAGCCCACCTTTGTTCCCTGAGGTCTGGAACTTTCTTATGGTCCTTTTCAAGCTTAGATGGCATTGCTGGTGGGATGGAACTTGTCAAGAAACACTGATCTTTGTTGGAGTGGAGGGGTGGGGGCCGGTGGCTCTGCACTAAGCAGTCACCCTACCCCTATCAGAGTCACTTGGAGGGCTTTTTCTTCTGCCATCGTACCTATGGCAGCAATTCTCAACGTGTGCAGTGTCTGGAGAAAGAACATCAGTGTCACTGGAATTTGTTAGAAATGCAAATTATTGAGCCTCACCCCAGATCAGATCAGAAACCTGGGGCTGGGGTTCAGAAATCTATGATTCAACAGGCCCTCCAGGTGATTCTGATGTAAGCTAAAGTAAGAACCACTTTCTTCTTTTTTTTTTTTTAATGTTTATTTATTTTTGACAGAGAGAGAGAGACAGAGCATGAGCAGGGGAGGGGTTAGAGAGAGAGTGAGACCCAGAATCTGAAGACCCAGAGCTGTCAGCACAGAGCCTGATGCAGGGCTCGAACTCACAGATGGTGAGATCATGACCTGAGCCGAAGTCGGACCCTCAGTAGACTGAGCTACCCAGGCACCCCAAGAACCACTTTCTTAAGATAAAGCCAGACTTCTCTGGGTGAAGACGGTGGTGGGCAGGAGAAAAGAGTGAGAGCAGGGCTTGCTTCCCATGTAGAGAATGACCATGGAAATTATTACAGTTAAGGATGTGTTTTCTTCACAGGTGTATTGGAGTGGAGAACTCTGACCTTCACAGTGATTTACCAGACAAAAGGAATTGACAAAGGATTAAATAGTATGGACAACAGTGTGGAAAGACTCAAGAGTATGGTTTTGGGTGACAGCAAGAACATTTTCAATCAGTATGACAGGGAAACTTGGAGTATAAAGAAAAAGTCTTGCTTCCAAGTAGCCCAGAGATCTGAACATTTTTTTTAAGTTCTGTCTTTGAATAAAAGTGTAAGGAAAGAAAGATGGATTCCTGGCAGCAAAATCATTACAAGAAACAATGACAATTTACTGGATGACACCAGCAGAAATTTCTTTCTCTGGAAAACAATTTGGGAGCCTCGATTTGGAAGCAGCTTTTGTTTGGTTCAGTTATAGCAGGGTGTGAAGGCCAGGGGTATTTCTTTCTCCTCTTTAGGTCAGGTGTGAGATGTGAAGAAATAAAATGTAACACTTCTTATACCTGAAGGGACATGAATCCAGGGCAGTAGCTCTCAGCCAGGGGCACATTTCACATGGAGACTTTTTTTTAATGTTTATTTCTTTTGAGACAGAGAGAGAGCAAGCGGGGCAGAGAGAAGGAGAGAGAATCCTGAGCAGGATCCATGCCATCAGTGCACAGCCCAACGCAGGGCTCAATCTCACGAACCATGAGATCATGATCTGAGCGGAAAATCAAGAGTCAGATACTGAGTCATCCCGACAATATGGAGACATTTTTAACAGTCACAGCATGAGGGATTGCTAGTGGCATCTAATGAGTAAAGGCAAGGGATGCTGCAGCCTACACAGCACAGGACAGCCCTCTACAGTTATTCTGCTCCAAAGTCAACAGCCTACACAGCACAGGACAGCCCTCCACAGTTATTCTGCTCCAAAGTCAACAGGGCCAAGATCAGGAAACCCTGCTCCAGGGTGAGATACTCCAGGAGACCCATCCCAGTCACACACGCACTGGCTATCTGTCTTCCTAGTGAAAACCTCATGTATGCAAGCAACAAAAGTTGTACCTTTGAGTATTTAGTAGTGGTTGAGAGAGCTGGGGGTAGCGACAGAGACAGAGGTAAAGACTGTCAGATGGACTCAAAGAGGAGAAAATCAAGTCAACAGGTCAGCGAGACAACCCCTGATCTTCTCCATCTGGAAGTCACCTTCTCCTAGTCCTTTCCCTGTGTGTGGGCAAAGGCTGTCTTCACATCAGTAACTCTGGGCTTGCAAGGGGGTGGGAGCAGAGGATACATATAACTTTGGGATGGGAAATGTGCTATTTACCCACTCAGAACACCAAACACAAATTACACCCATCCTGAATCACCAGTACTGTTTCATCATTTAACCAGTGAAAGTCAAACTTATTCATTATAAAAGGAGCCCTGTAATGAACTTCTCCATGACCTTGTGTGATGAGAGATCCAAGAGGCTACTATTTTGCACTTAATGTGTGCCAAGAATGCGCTGTGTATTAAACACAAAGATCCATCTACTTCCCGTCCAGAATCACCCAAGGCTACCAGATGCTCAATTAAGAGAAATTTGAATATAATTCCATAAAGGTACAGAAGACATGAAAATCTGATTTTACCCATCTCTGGCATCTTTCCTCCAAATTGCTCATACTTCAATATCTGACCCCACCTTTTTGGGTCCACTTAATTAGGTAGTGATGATGTAAAAATTTGCAGATAAAATAGAAGTTTGTTGGATTCTTTTGTCGATTTGCAGATAAAATGTAAGTTTATTGGATTACTTCGTTGGTTTTTTACTGCTCTTCTAATTAGAGTTTTGTAACATTTCTAAGTTTGTCTTAATTGTTTTTTAACCACTTAATTAAAATTGCCTGTGATTTAATCAACTTTTAATTAATCACCCCACTTCACAAAGTGGTCAAGATAAAGAACATATGGTGTTCAATGTGTAAATTATAATTATAGCAGCTCTAGGGTTGTTAGTTTTTTTAATTGGGTGATTTGACTAGAAGACTAGATTTTATTGTCTTCCTCTGGGACATTTTTTCTTGGGTCCCCACCTGGCCACCTAGAAGAGCACTTGGTAGAAATTTTGCTTTGGCCTCTAGACCTCTGGAGACCATGAAGGATGAGACAACTTAATCCCTTTGTTTTTAAAGAAATTTTTAGAATTGGAAAGAAGATCACTTCTCGGCCCTTTGGCTAAGATCAAGTGTAGAATTGGAAAGAAGAAATGCCATGAAATATACTTGGTTATATATTTATTTGGTCTGATAAAATCAGAAGGGCTAAAATTCTCTCTGGATAAAAAATAGACATACTTTGAAGCTTGTTAATTTTTTTCCTGGTCACTGAGTAATAAGTAATAATGAGGAAATTACTCTGACTGCACAAGGCTACTAGAGTCAAGGAAAGGAATTCATGTACCTAAGCCAGCACAGAGGGGACTGGCCTGGTCACAATTAATGCAATTACTGTTAAGAATGTCAGAAAACAAAGATGTGATCTGAAATAAGACTTAATTTTCTACTAAATGGAACTATTCCTTTTTTCTCTGATGTTACACAATCATACAGGCTTGCATGTCTGCACATACACATACACTTCTCCTTACACATAATTTCTAAATCCCCATTCTCCTGACTACATTAATTGGTCCATCCACATATAAATTATTAGGTTTCCTATCAGGGAAGTCTTTTCTCAAAATTGTAAAGGGGTTGCCTTGACATCAAGCTCCTAAAAGTATTGCTTGGCTTATGCTGCTTCTGTCCACAACTTATTGTTAGCTTCATTCTTACTTATCCTTTAAAGCTCTGCTCAGTCACTGCCACCTCCTCTGGGAAGTCTTTCAGGATAGTCCACAGTTGAAGGGAGTGGTACTTCCTGTGGGCTCTCTGGCGACTTGTGTATCCCTCCATTTCCCTTGTAAAGGTGTGAATACTGGGGACACCAACTTCCTTGCCGTTTGCCCCAGCCTCTGAGCTCCTCACAACTGTCTTTTTTTAATCTTTGTACAGCCAGTGCCTAGGACAGATCCTACCACATGCTAGGTACCAATACATGTTTTATAAATTTTTCTTTTACAGGCTGAGTGATAGAATAAAAATTATTCCTCAGTCCTACAGTATAGGAATGTGTAACTATCAAAAACATGGAATTCAGTGTAGCAACATCGAAGAGGACCAAACATGATTAGAAACTGCCACAACAGATAATATCCAGAGAGCTGCTAACGTTAAACAACTACTCCAGCTTAAAATAAATCCTTTCATTCATCCAATAAACACTTGGTGTGTGTTAAAAGCCAGGTGCTGAGCTACTTTGCAGGGAACCAAAGATTAAAGAGGGTGTCAAGGGTGCCAAAACCATACAGTTATAATGAAGTGAGATAAAATCCAATAAAGGCATGAGATGATTACACAGTGATGAGATCACAAGCTCCAGACACAGAGTGTTTTGGCTCTTGACTATCACCGCTGATGATTATCCATGTGGCCAGGTACTGACTCTAGAAAGCCTCGGGATCCTTACCTATAGGATGGAAATATAATAACTCCTCCCTCCAATCGTTGTTCTGATTGTTAACTAATCCTTCTAAAGCACTTAGAACAACGCTTGGGGCGAGATGAAGGTCACTGCTTCTGCTGCTGCCACTACTTTGATAGTATAAAATACAGAAGGTCAATGAGGAGAAACAGGGACTGTGAGAGGTGCGTTTTTTTTAAACTTTTATTTATTTAATACATAAAAAAAATCCTTATTACTTCGCCACATTAGAAAGCAAAGTTTAAAGTAAAATCTCTTGTATTCTCAAATGAATATTTTGGTACACATTGTTCCACAATGTTTTATTTCCGCATATGGAGATCATAGTATGCATACCATTTTGTATCATGTTTTCCCACTCTTACTGTCAATAAATATGTATTTGCATCATAATCATTAACAGTTCCCTGTGTTCATTGTATAATCGTGTATTCTTATATGCAGTTACTAGTCTATCTGGGTTAGTTTTCTTTGTTCTATTAGAAACAACACTATGATGAACGTTTTCCTCTCTGTCTCTCCTGCCTCCCTCTCCCCAAGTAGTCTGATAATTAATTGTCTGATAATTTCTTTCTGACTTATTTCTAGAAGGTAGCAAATATACAGCTACAATTAAATTTATTTTACTTTTTCAACAGATAAAACATTTGCATATTTCAAATATCAAAACAATATAAAAAATAATTAAGATATCTTGCTAACTCTCTGTATCCATTTATCTTGTTTCCTATTTTCTTCCATCACAGGAAACAATTTTTATTAGGTTATTATGTAAATTTTTAGTGTTACGCAAATACTCCATATATATTCTCATTTTTCCCATTTCTTTTTTTTTTTGATGTTTTTTAATGTTTTTTTTTATTTTTGAGACAGAGAGAGACAGAGCATGAATGGGGGAGGGTCAGAGAGAGGGAGACACAGAATCCGAAACAGGCTCCAGGCTCTGAGCTGTCAGCACAGAGCCCGACGCGGGGCTCGAACTCAAGGACTGCGAGATCGTGACCTGAGCCGAAGTCGGCCGCTCAACCGACTGAGCCACCCAGGCGCCCCATCATTTTTCCCATTTCTTAAAAAGCTAGCTTGGTATACTCATGTTCTGCATTTTATTTTTTTCTATTTAGCAGACAATTGGAGACGATACCATTTTCGTACATAAAAATTTTTTTCTTTCTTTTTCCTTTCCTCCAGCTGTTTTTTTTTTTAAACTGTACCATGGATTACATTTTGGGGAGATATCATTGAAACAAGTTTATTATACGTTGGCTCCTTGCTCTAACCCCCAGGATTGGTTTGGATAAATTTGACCCTGTCCTCTGCACCCCACAATCCCCTCCGCATTGAGTAATGAAAGGATGGGGAGAGTAAACTGCCTGGATTGTTCCTAACCCATGGGACACGGTAAGTGTCTACCACTTCCTGCCTAGGTTCTTGATTTCTGGGGTTTCCCTCCAAACAGAAACATGTGATTAGGCTATGAAAGACACTTATAACCACACAGTTTATGAGCTTACACTGACTCTGACCAAAAATTGTCAGGAAAACACAGGTGTATGGTACCAGAAAGCTCTCCCAAGTGCAGCATCAAGTTACTCTTGTATATACATAAACCATTTTCTTTGCCTCCATGACTTCATTCTTTATTTACAGCACAGACCTTTCTCAAAATCATCCCCCGACTTGCTTCCAAGAAATGGTAAGTAGCTCAAGATCCCTAATCACTGTTTATTTTATTTACATGTTGGCTTTCTCATTATGGTACAATTACCATAAGATGATGATTCCATTGCCAGGTCAACAAGAACTCGATAATAGGTAATGAAACTTGAACTAATAGCTCTATTTCCTCTCCTTGCCTCCCACCCCCAAAACTGTACTCCTGGGCTCTCTCTCCCTCATGTTCTGAATGACCTTCAGTTTCTCTTGAAATTACTGAATTTATTGCTTTCATTTCTACCAGCTAAACTTGAGGCCTTTCTTCTCTTCTTAACCAGTACCTTGGCTGGCCCATCTCACTCAACAAAGTATAGACAAAGCAGGTAGGTATTTCAGATAGAGAGAATGCAATATTAATGTGTTTTGAAGAATTGCAGTTTATTTGAACCTCCAGGACCACAGAGTGAAGCATGGGGGATGTCAGGAGATGTGATAGATCAGACAGACTAGAACTATATTGTGACAAAAGTGGAGTAGTATGCCAATAGGTTGAGGCTTTATTGTCACTGTGATGGAGAGCTCCTGAATAATTTTAAGGAAAGTCATCACATGGCTGTGGAGCTTGAGGAGAGACTAGAGGACAGATAAAGAGCTAGGCAGTTATTGAAATGGTGGACTTAGCAATTGATGAGAGCCCAAACTAAGGAAGTAGCAGTGACAATGGAAATAAAGGAAAAAGTAGAAGGACATGTTGAATTAGGTGTGGCTGGGGAGGAAAACGGTCAATTAGGATCAACATTGAAACTTGTGGAGTGGGCAGAAGTGGAGAGACTGTGCATGGCTGAGGTTAAGGTGCCAGCAGGAACTCCAGGTGGGGCTTCTCCAGTGAGTAGTAAGCCTGGAGCTCAAAGGACAGATGCAGATTAGAAATGTGCATGTGGACATCACCATTCTATAGGTGGTAGCTGTGACCTCAGGGTTCAACAAGACCATGCAAGGAAAGAACATAAAGGGAGAAGAGAGTCCCCAGGATCAAATTGTGGGAACCATGACGGAGAGAAAGAAACAGCCAATAAAAGACAAAGGGAAACAGAAACGACTGGGTAAGAGGAAAACCATTTACCACAAGGAGGCTAGTGTCGGGAAGGGTGCATCTTGTAAGACAGTTTCAAAAGAAAAAGTTTTGCCAACAATATCAAATGCCTCATAGACATCACATAAAATTATGTAGATGTTTGGGAAGTAAGTACTTTTTGTCTGACTTTTCTGTGTGTATGAATAACAAACCAAATAATTTTTCTTTCTGTAGAATAACCTAATGAACTTAATTTTTTTTTCAAATTCCCTATATAGCCTTTCTCTCTATCTGCAATCTCTGTTAACTACCTAATATGTATTTGTAATCAATATGTAAATACCACCCTTGTGCCACCTGCATCCAATTTATCACTATTTCACTATAAAATAATTATCTATTGGCCCCTCATGTCCCTGTCCTGTCACTGTGGATTCAGAGATAAATAGTCTCTGTCTCCAGGCTGACATAGTTTGTATTATTGTCATCCACTCTTGTCATCTTAAACGAAGGGGAAATGTGGGACCAAAGGGCAGTGCCCAGGGGCCATGCAGGTGAAGAGCAGCGAAAACAGTGAGAACCGACCTGTCTGGAGCAATTGCTTCCCTAGTCCTCCCCATCGATACTCAATGACCCAGTCTCCCCACCAATACTCCCCAGGCTCAATGACCCAGTCTAGGACTACTTCCATGGAAAACAGATTCATCCTGCCTCTCATGGGGAGAGAAATATAATTGTGACTTTCTGGTGCCTGGGCTATCCCCTCTGGGGCAGATCCCACTTCCCAGCACCTAGTCAGGAATGGACTTTGGCATTTCCCAGCATGTGAAGCAATACTTCCCAGAGAGTCAGAGCTCATAGGCTAAACTAACTAGATACCTACTTAGAATGAAAAATCACAAGTGATTACAGATTTCCTCAAAAGCATGTGCTACAACAACAGATAAAGAATGTAAAATATGTCTAAAACATACACTAAACAAATGGGTCACCGGGGGTGGCTCAGTCAGTTAAACATTCGACTTCAGCTCAGGTCATGATCTTGTGGTCTGTGAGTTCGAGCACTTCATCGGGTTCTGTGCCGCTTAGAGCCTGCTTCAGATTCTGTGTCTCCCTCTCTCTCTGCCTTTCCCCTGCTCACTTTCTCTCTCTCAAAAATAAATAAACATTTAAAAGATTTTTTAAAAATAAATAATAAAATTTTAAAAAGGAAGAAAAATATTAACAGTATAAAAGATAAAACAAGGGAAAAATTGTTATGGGAAATACAATAGATGAGATAAATAACATACTAGATGGGATAAAAATTAAGAGGATCCAGCTGAGGAAATTAGCATATTGGAAGATCATATTGAGTCATTCTCAACAAAGGAAGAAGGAGAGAAAAAAGCAAAAGAAAACATAAAAATAAAGCCAGATGGTATGAAAACGTGTAATTGTGGGGCGCTTGGCTGGCTCAGTTGGTGGAGCATGTGACTCTTGATCTCAGGGTTGTGAGTTTGAGCCTCATGTTGGGTGTAGAAATAACTTTTTAAAAATTTTTAAAAAATAAAAATCTTTTGGGTGCCTGGGTGGCTCAGTCAGTTAAGAGTCAGTGACTCTTGATTTTGGCTCAGGCCATGATCTCACAGTTCGTGAGTTTGAGCCCTGTGTTGGCACTGACAGCATGGAGCCTGCTTGGGATTCTCTCCCTCCCCCCTCTCCCTCCCCAACTTGCGTTCACTCACGCTGTCTTTCTCTCTCTGCCCTTCCCCCACTTGCTCTCTCTCTCTCTCTCTCTCTCTCTCAAAATAAATAAATGAATAGGGGCACCTGGGTGTCTCAGTTGGTTAAGCGTCCAACTTGGGCTCAGGTCATGATCTCATGACTGGTGGGTTCGAGCTCCACATCAGGCTCTGTGCTGACAGCTTAGAGCCTGGAGCTTGCTTTGGATTCTGTGTCTCCCTCTTTCTCTGTCCCTCCCCTGCTCGCACTCTGTCTTTGTCTCTTAACAATAAATAAACATTAAAAAAAAATTAATAAATAAATTAACCTCAAAAAAACTTTAGAAAAAATATAATTGCTAATATCTGGGTAAAAAAGAGAAAAATAGAAATAGGGAGGAACAAATATTTGAAGAAATAATGGAGACAAAATATTGAAAGTAGAGAAGGATGAGAGACCTAGAATCAAAAGTCTCATAAAGCCCCAAAAGAAGAAGAAAAAAACTTCACCTGGATCTCTTTGAAATTTTAAAAGGCAAAGGCAAAACATATTCTAAATCTTGCAGAAAGAGTAAATATGTATTTTTTTTAAAGTAAAAACATTAGGGATCTAGAATTTTTTAACAGCTGAAATATAGGGCTTGGTAAAAATATTCTCAGATACTTAAGGGTTTAGAATATTTGCAACACAAAGGCCCATCCTGAAAACCATTTTCGATAAAGTACAAATAAAAGCAAACAAGTCTAAAAAGTATGCAAGATACGTAAAGATCTTCAAATCCTTGGTAAAGTTTGTGTTTACCTTAAAATAACTGTATTAGTCTTCTCTTGCTACTGTAACAAATTAGCACAAATGTAGTGGCTTATAATAACACAAATTTATCACCTCATAGTTCTATCCATTAACAGTACAGCACAAGTCTCACTGGGATGAAATAAAGGTGTGAGCAAAGCTGTATTCCTTTCTGGAAGTTCCAGGGGAGAATCCATTTCCTTGTCTTTTCCAGCTTCTAGAAGGTGCTACTGCATTCCTTGGCTTGTAGACCATCTTCAAAGCCAGCAATCTTGCATCCCTCTAACCATCCTTCCAGACTGTCATATTTTCCTATGACTCTCAGACTCCTTCTTCCACTTTTAAGGACATTTATTAAGGACAGTTTGACAGTTTGTTAGACTGACAGATTGAGCCAACCTGGATAATCCAGGATAATTTCCCAAATAACAAGTTCCTTTAAATTTAATCACATTTGCAAAGTCCCCATTACCATGTAAGAGCAAAGCACATTCACAGGTTTATTAGTACGTGGACATCTTGGGAGGCCATTATTCTGCCCACCATAATATCCATATAGTAGAGAAAGCAGAATATCCATAAATACCCCAAATTGAATATTCTAGACATTAAAGGCATGCGACAGCATGCCAAAATGGCAAGCTATATAATGAGAGGACTAAAGAAGCACAGAAAAGGGAGTACACTTTGAAATAATAAAATATGATTATAGAAAGAGATCATTTTAATAATTAATAATTATAATAAATATAAGTAAACAGAACTTGGCAGTTAAAAGAGATTGTCATATTGTATAAAAGCAAAACTGAAATCTAGACACCTTGTCTAATCAAATCTAACATGCCATTGAATCTAAAATGTACATTTTATTATGTAAATCTAAGTAAAAAAAAAGAAACGCTATCAATTAAATTATGACAAAAGCTTTCTGATCTCTTAGATTTTATTTTATGTTAATTTAAAGAGCTCTTTTAGATTTATTTAGACATGTAATTTATCATACATAGCTAATATGTGCATATAAAAAGTAAAATAAAAGCAAAATAAATTGATTAAAGTGTTTCTAAAATTTCATCACAGTCACCCAAACCTCATGAATCACCTTTTCATTTGTCCATATCCATTACAATATCATGGTTTGTGGCTCAAGAGCATTGGTGAGTCAGCACTGCCTAAAATAATTCAAAAAAGAACTGAAAGCCACTGGTTCTGGGCTCTTAGGACAGCTTTACAATTATGCAGAGCTAAGTCTATTTTGTTTACTCTTATTTTGTGAATATTGCCAAACATGTTTGATTCACACTTTCTCCACTCCTTTTCCACAACCACACGGTTCTTAGGGGCTAAAAGAGAGTCCCACTGTGTTCTCTTGGGATTGGATTCTGAGTCACTGACATCCATTTTTCAAGTTTTGACACGGTACTTTTTTTTTTTTTTTTTTTAAAGTAACCTCTAGGCCCAGCGTTGGGCTTGAACTCAGGACCCCAAGATCACGAGTTGCATGCTCCACCAACTGAACCAGCCAGGCACCCCAATAAGGGTACTTTTGATTCTTGTGCATGTTCAGGCAATGACAACTATGGTACAAATACCACCTAGATGACAGAAATTGTTAACACTACATTGATTGATTATAAGGTGAATCCTGATTTCAAAGCCGTTTACATGCCAGATTTCATATACATCTTAAACTCCATAAAACAATGCATATGTCTTTTACAAGGACATAGGGCTTATGACTACAGAATGTTTTAAAGTAAAAGAATGAAAAAAGAAGCTAGAGACAAATAGTAACCAAATGCAGGCTGGTACTCTTACATAGACCTACATTGTCCAATATGGTAGCCACCAGCTACATGTGGTTACTGAGCACTTCAAATTTGGTTAGTCTGAATTGAGATGTGCCATAAGTGTTTTTTACACCCAGATTTCAAAGATTTGCCACAAAAAAAATAAAGAATGTATGATATCTCACTGATAATTATTTCTACTACGTTTCATTGGTAACTTTGAAAACATGTTTATTTGTTTTGAGAGAGAATGTGCGTACGTGTGCGTGAGCAGGGGAAGGGCAGAGAGAGAGGGAGAGAGAGAATCCCAAGCAGGCCCTGCTTTGTCAGCACAGAGCCCAATGTGGGGCTCAATCTCATGAACTGTGAGATTATGACCTGAGCCAAAATCAAGAGTTGGTTCTTTGAATGAGCCACCCAGGCGTCCCTAATTGTTTATATTTGCAATACATTGGGTTAAATAAATGTATTTTTGAAATTGATTTCACCTGTTTCTTTTTACCTTTTTATATATTTTATTTTTTTATCTTTGTTTTTTTTTTCTTTTTCTTTCTTTTCTTTTTACCTTTTCAACGCGGCCACTAGAAAATTTGAAAGTGCATGTATTTCTCACATAAAATTTCCATCAGAAAATTCTGATAATAGACTTTAGGAGAAAAGCATTGTTAGGAAATGGCATGGTTACTATATAATGATGAAAGTTTTAATTAACCAAGAAGATGTAGTACAACCAATTATTTAAGTATATAATAAAATATCCTCAAATAAAATGAAGCAAAATTTGATAGAATTACAGGTAGATATTGATAAATCCAGCTATTGTACCGAAGAAAGATTTCAACACATTTGTCTCAACTATTGATAGGTGTGGCTGTCAAAAATTCAACAGCGATTAAAAAGTCTGATAAAAACCGTAATTAATGAGCCTGAATTAATGAATGTATATATAAATCCACATCTAAGATTAGAGAATACCCAGTGTCCTCTAATTCACATGGAATATTTACAGAATTGATCCTGTACCAGGCCAATAAAGCAAACATCAATAAATCTCAAAGATCAAATATCATTTAAAAAGAAGTTTTCTGTTTTGTTAAAAAATTTACTTTGAGGGGCGCCTGGGTGGTTCAGTCGGTTGAGCATCCGACTTCAGCTCAGGTCATGATCTCATGGTTTGTGAGTTCGAGCCCTGTGTTGGACTCTGTGCTGACAGCTCAGAGCCTGGAGCCTGCTTCAGATTCTGCGTCCCTCCCCCCCACTTTCCACCCCAACCCTGCTTGTGCTCTGTCTCTCTCTATCTTTCAAAAATGAATAAACATCAAAAAAAATTTACTTTGAAAATGATAAATGAAAAGTCCTATATATTTAAAATTTTAAGAACATATTTAAGTCTTTTTTTTAACATTTATTCATTTTTGACAGAGAAATAGAGCATGAGTGGGGAAGGGGCAGAGAGAGGGAGACACAGAATCCGAAGCAGGCTCCAGGCTTTGAGCTATCAGCACAGAGACTGACTCGGGGGTCAAACTCATGGACTGCGAGGTTGTGACCTGAGCCGAAGTCGGATGCCCAACCGACTAAGCCACCCAGGTGCCCCAAGAACATAGTTTTAAATAACCCTGGGTTAAACAGAAATATCACACAGGAAATTTAAAAATAAAACCTAGAACACTATAGGACCTTCTGCTTTGAAACTTGGAGTAAAAGGCACTGAATTTATTCTCCCACCTCAAACACCAAAAGAATAATAAGACAAATGAAATACATGAAACACCAGTTTTGAAAACACCGGCCATCAGGCACATAGGACAGTGATCCATGAGAGACTGGAATCAAATGGGACGAATTGAATGATTGCTCCAGTTTGCTGCCTTGAGTTTCTAGTCTGTGGTGAGGAGAGGGGAGACACAGGTAGAGCCTGGTGGACTCCTCAAACTGAAGATGCAAAGCTGAGGGTCCAGGGAATCAAACTAACATTGACAGGACAGAATCCTAGGGTGGGGAGAGATGCACAGAGAAGCCTGGAAATCTGCAAAGGGTCCCCCTGAAGGATTCAGGAGGGTTTTGACAGCGCATGCATGTGTGGAAACCGTTAAGAGGGCAGGACAAGAACCACTGTGATGGCTAACTTCATGTGTTAACTTGACTGCATGAGTGTGTAGCCAGTATTGGATCAAACATTATTCTAAAAGCAAAAGTCAACTATTGGGACCTCATCAAAATAAAAAGCTTCTGCACAGCAAAGTAAACAATCAGCAAAACTAAAAGGCAACTGATGGAATGGGAGAAGATATTTGCAAATGACACATCAGACAAAAGGTTAGTATCCAAAATCTGTAAAGAACTCACCAAACTCCACACCCGAGAAACAAATAATCCAGTGAAGAAATGGGTGAAAGACATGAATAGACCCTTCTCCAAAGAAGACATCCAGATGGCCAACCGACACATGAAAAAATGCACAACATCACTCATCATCAGGGAAATACAGATCAAAACCAAAATGAGATATTACCTCATGCTTGTCAGAATGGCTAACATTAACAACTCAGGCAACAACAGATGCTGGCAAGAATTGTTGGTGGGAATGCACACTGGCGCAGCCACTCTGGAAAACAGTATGGAGGTTCCTCAAAAAACTAAAATTAGAACTACCATACGACCTGGTAATTGCACTACTAGGCATTTATCCAAGGGATACAGGTGTGTTGTTTCAAAGGGACACGTGCATCCCCATGTTTATAGCAGCACTATCGACAAAACCAAAGTATGGAAAGAGCCCAAATGTCCATCGATGGATGAACGGATAAAGAAGATGTGGTATATACAATGGAGTATCACTCGGCAATCAAAAAGAATGAAATCTTGCCATTTGCAACTACGTGGATGGAACTGCAGGGTATTATGCTAAGCAAAATTAGTCAGTCAGAGAAAAACAAATATCATATGACTTCATATGAGGACTTTAAGACACAGAACAGATGAGCACAAGTGAAGGGAAGCAAAAAGAACATAAAAACAGGGAGGGGGACAAAACATAAGAGACTCTTAAATATGGAGAACAAACAGAGGGTTACTGGAAGGGTTGTGGGAGGGGGGAATGGGCTAAATGGGTAAGGGGCATTAAGGAATCTACCCCTGAAATCATTATTGCACTATATGGTAACTAACTTGGATGTAAATTAAAAAAAAAATTAAATTAAAAACAACAACAACATTGTTCTGGGTGTGTCTGTGAGGGTGTTTCTGGGTGAGATTAACATTTGAATCAGTAGACTAAATAAAACAGATTGTCTTCTCCAATGTGATTGGACACCACATAATCAGTTGAAGGCCTGAATGGAACAAAAGTCAGACCCTCCCCCAAGGGAAAATTACTATTGTCTGACTTCCTTCAAGCTATTGGTCTTCTGGCTTTGGACTCAAACTGAAACACTGGCTCTCCTTGGGTCTTGAGCTTGCCAGCTTTCAGACTAGAATTTACACCATTGGATCTCCTGGGCCTCCAGCTTGCTGACTACAGCTCTTGAGGCTCCTCAGTGTCCATAATCACGTGAGCCAATTCCTTACATTAATAGTATAGTTATGTAGTATAATGATATAGTTAAATAATATAGTTATAATTCCTGACAATAATAATATATATAATAGTACATATACACATTTTATTGGTTCTAGTATCATTACATTATTACTCTATATTATATAATTGTATTATTATTGGGTCCAATAACACATACATACAGTCTATTGGTTCTGTCTCTCTGGAGAACTCTAACACAACCACCCAAAAGGATTAGAGTTAAAGGTGCTCACCCAGGCCCTGCCAGACTAGAAAACCTCATAATTTCTGGGACAACAGGAAGAATACTCAGAGGGACCTTGCCACAGCAGTAGGGAATAATTAGCCCTAGACTAAGCACTTCTCTGGTCCTGCCTAACAAACCATAAAAGCGGTCCTAGAGAGGATTAAATCATTTCCAAGGAACTTACCTGCAACCTAGAACAAAGCTTAGAAATAGTTATAGGAATACAAAAATATCTAGGCCCTAGCAGTGTAAAATTTGTAATGTCTGACATAGTAAAAAATTACCAAGCAGGCAAAGAAACAGGAAAATACAACCAATATTGAAGAAAAAAATGAACTGAAAACAAAGTAGGACAGACACAGATATTAGAATTAGCAGACAATGACATTTAAATTGTTATTTTTAATGTATTCCATATATTCAAAAAGTTAAAACACTATAATCAAAGTTTATAGGATATAGAAATAATATTATGAGAGATGATTTTTTGTTTTGTTTTGTTTTGTTTTAAATTCCAGTATAATTAACATACAGTGTTATATTAGTTTCAGGTATACAATATGAGGGACATTTTAAGAGTCTCATGCTCTACCGACTGAGCTAGCCAGGCACCTATGAGGGACATTTTAGATATTAATTTTTGGATTGGAAAGATCAGGTGTGGGGGCCTGGGTGGCTCAGTAGGCTGGATGTCTGACCCTTGATTTTGACTCAGGTCATGATCTCACAGTTGTGAGACTGAGCCCAGTGTGGGGCCTGCTTAAGATTCTCTCCTTCTTCCTCTGCCCCTCCCCTGCTGTGTGCTCTCACTCAATCTCTAAAAAACAAACAGACGAAAAAAGGTCAGGTGCTAAAACTTAATGAGTTAGCAAGAAAAAAATAATATAAGAGCAGAAATAAAAAAATAAAGCAAAAATTAATAAAGAATGTTAGAGCCAGGGCCACCTGGCTGGCTCAGTCTTTAGAGCATGTGATTCTTGAGTTCGAGTCCTACATTGGGTATAAAGATTACTTAAAAAAATAGAATGCCAAACATCAGTTCTTCACAAACAAATAAAATAGGTGGGAATGCAAACTGGTGCAGCCACTCTGGAAAACGGTGTGGAGGTTCTTCAAAAAGTTGAAAACAGAACTACCTTATGACCCAGCAAAAGCACTACTAGGAATTTATCCAAAGAATACAGGAGTGCTGGTGCATAGGGGCACTTGTATCCCAATGTTTATAGCAGCACTTTCAACAAAAGCCAAAGTATGGAAAGACCCTAAATATCCATCAACTGACGAGTGGATAAAGAAGATGTGGTTTTTATATATACAGTGGAATACTACTTGGCAATGAGAAAGAATGAAATCCTGCCATTTGCAACAATGTGGATAGAACTGGAAGGTATTATGCTGAGTGAAATAAATCAGTCAGAGAAAGGCAGATATCACATATTTTCACTCATATGTGGAACTTGAGAAATTTAACAGAAGACCATGGGGGAAGGGAAGTTTCAAACAGAGAGGGAGGCAAACCATAAGAGACTCTTAAATACAGAGAACAAACTGAGGGTTTGGCTGGGGGGTGGGAGGTCATGATTGGCGGGGGGGGGAGGGCTGCTCAGGTCATGATGGCTCAGTTTCTCTGTCTGAGCCCTGAGTTGGGCTCTGTGCTCACAGCTCAGAGCCTGGATCCTGCTTCTGATTCTATGTCTCCCTCTCTTTCTGTCCCTTCCCCTCTCACACTCTCTCTGTCTCTTTCAAAAATAAATTAACATTTAAAGAAAGTATATAGTACATGGAATATTGGAACAAGGTAAATGACACCATGAAAAACCAATCACATGTACCATGTGGACACTGTCTCAGGACAACTGGCTTACAATAGTATTACCAAAAACAAAATAAAACAAAAAGCAGTGTTAAAATAGACTAAAGAGACATAAATACAATTCCTATGTCTTGACTGTATTTCAGGGTTTTTGTTTTAAATCTTGAAAAGACATTTTGGGGAAAATTACAGATATTTGAAAGTATATAGGATATTAGAAAGTATTATGGAATTAGTGTTACTTTCTTTAGATGTTTTGGTTATGAAGGAAAAGGTCATTCTTAGATGCATGGTGAAGCATTTGGGGTAAAGTCATGGTGTCTATAATTTACTAGAGAATGAATA
Organism: Acinonyx jubatus; assembly: GCF_027475565.1. NCBI lineage: Eukaryota > Metazoa > Chordata > Mammalia > Carnivora > Felidae > Acinonyx > Acinonyx jubatus. Next base: position 21,677,699 of record NC_069393.1, read on the forward strand.
ATTCAGGAAGGGGGGGAGGAATGAAGAGAGAGAAAAGATAAGCGAATTTGGCCAAATGAAAACAATTGGTGAATCTAGGCGAAGGGTTCATGGGTTTTGTTATTACTACTCTCAACTTCTTTTGTAGGTTTAAAATTTTTATTATTTATTTATTTTTATTTGAGAGAGAGAGCACGAGCAGAGAGGTGGGGCAGAGGCAGAAACAGAGAGAATACCAAGCAGGCTCCACGCTTAGCACAGAGCCCTACTTGGGGCTCCATCCAACAACCCTGGGATCATGACCTGAGCTGAAATCATGAGTCAGATGCTCAGCTGTGAGAGCCACCCAGGCGCCCCTGTAGGTTTAAAATTTTTAAATAAGAAGTTGGGGGGAAGCACACATACACATTCTCTTTAACACCACATAGAGAAGATAAAACCAAATAAAAATGCAAGCAAAGGAATGATGATTAAGGATAGTAGTTACCGCGGCGCCTGGGTGGCTCAGTCAGTTAAGCGTCCGACTTTGGCTCAGGTCATGATCTCGCGGTGTGTGAGCTCGAGCCCCGCGTCAGGCTCTGCAGTGACAGCTCAGAGCCTAGAGCCTGCTTTGGATTCTGTCTCCCTCTCTCTCTGTCCCTTCCCTGCTCACCCTCTGTCTCTCTGTCTCAAAAATAAATAAACACTAAAAAAAAAAAAAAAAAAAAAAAAAAAAAAGGATAGAGTTACCAGGGCTTTCAGTACTGGTAGAAGAAAAAAAAAAAGAGTGTAAAGAGGATCACATCCATATAAAGTATTGTTAAGGTCCCAGTTTTAAAGTTCGGTTTAAAGTTATGGTTTTCATGGATGCTTATTACGTTATTACGGTATAAATTAACAATTCTATGAATAAAGGTACTCATAAATGCACCAAGGGTGAGACTGTAATGAACCAAGGATTACATTATTCCACTTCTGTGTTCATAATCTACCATCAGCCTGCTCCCCTGGAAACACTGAAAATAGCCATTTATCTCGAGTAGAAAATTCTAGTGATGAGAGAAAAGCCAGACCTACAACTATTCAAGAGTGAGCTCTGAAGTTTTCATCCCTTTCATCTGAAGCTAATAATTGTGGTGTTCCAATAATAATGAACAACTATTTTGAATACTCTACCATTAGTGAATGATTCAAACTTGTTTAATCACATTCTTATTTAAAGAAAATGGTACACTTCTTCCGTTCTTTAAGAAGACACTAGTGGGGATGAAATTGTCATGAAGATACACAGTATAAGAAGACTATATAATTTATTTTTAACAAAATTAGTGTTAACATTTCCAACTATCTGTCATGTTAGAGTATCTATTTATTTTATTGCATCTAAGTGGAAGATTGCATGGGGGTAGAGAAGCTAGGCTTTGGAGTCAGAAAATCCTGGGTTCAAGGCTCCATTCCACTTCTTATTAGCTGTCTGACACTGGGCAGATTATTAAACTCCTCTAGATCTGTTTCCTCATCTGAACAATAGCATTGTTTCATCTTTAAAGACAGTCCACTTAAAGTTCTCAGCACAGCTCATGGCATGTCTGAATGTTATAAAAAGTAGCTGTTATTACCATACTGAAACACTGAAATTGATTTACTTTCTCTATTTATCTATACACACATCTATTAATTTATACATATATGTATTTCCTACATGCTGACAAAGTTACACTGTTTATTATCAGGAACTTAACAAGACAAATAAGTATGTGAAGCTCTGAAAATCGGGGAAATGTAAACACATTGCTTTAACACTGTTCATTTCTCATTAGATGATTTCTAAGGCTCCATCAACTGTAACATTGTGTAATTTATAAATTCTGATTATTGCCTTTCCAAGTGTTTAGAAGCCATTAAAATGAAGATGAGTTTATTTCTAGTTTTGGAGTTTATGTTTTTAAAGATGGAAGAGGATGTTCAGCTTAGACATTTTCATGACTGAACATGTCTATCTGACTTTGGAATATGGACAAATTCCATTTAAAATTTGTTTGCTCTGCTAGCCTCTTTGCTTTCCTTTTCTGAAGCTGTTGAGGGAGGTATTCATGAATCTTTTACAATACTATAATTGACTCCAGAGATATTTTGCTTGTAAATATGTTAGCAGGTGTATTCTAGAAATCTCACTTTAGTTCCCTCCTTTCTCCCTCTCTCCCTTCCTTCCTTTTTTTTTTTTTTAAGGTAATTGAAGAGAGTTATTCTGATTAAAGGTTTAATATATAGTGATCTTTACACTGTGAAGCTTGGAAAAGTATTAGTTAGATGGTAATACCTTGAAATTATAAGTAAAATATTAGTGGCAGCATATTCTCCCTTTTGGTGTGTGGTGATTGTAAAAACAACATAAAACTAGTTGAATGGAAATGCTTTTAAATGACCACACATCCCATTACACTAAGAGAACAATCTGTTTCTATTTCCTTCTAGTATAAGTTCACGCTCTTATAAATTTGCAATCACAGTGCATGTGTCTGAGTATGTGGTATTTGATTAAGGGAAATACCGTAATTTACCTATTTAACCATTTTCCTATTAGACTCCTAGGTTGGCTCTAAATTTCTGTTATTATAGAAAATGTTATTACAACATAATAAGTTTTTTCAAGTATATGACTTATTCATATAGAATTATTTCCTTATGATAAAATAACGTTAGAGGAATATTAAGTTTAAAAAAACTGGGGGGCACCTGGGTGGCTCACTGGGTTAAGCGGCTGACTTCGTCTGAGGTCACGATCTTATAGTTTGCGAGTTTGAGCCCAGCATCCAGCTCTGCTTTCAAGCTCTCTGTTGTCAGCACAGATCCTGCTTCAGATCCTTGGTCCCCTCTCTCTCTGCTCCTCCCCCATCCATCCATGTGTGTGCTCTCTGTTTCAAAAATAAATAAACATTTAAAAAAATAAAGAATAAGAAAAAAATGGTATGGGCATTATGGCTTTTCCTTACTGTATTACTTCCCAAAAGGAAGTGTGTGTGTGTGTGTGTGTGTGTGTGTGTGTGTGTGTGTGTGCATAAAATATAGGATTTTATCTGAAAAATATTTTAGGATTTTATCTGAAAATGAGTATACCAAAAATATGCTTCTTTTCAGCTTAAATTATCTAACCAAGAGTACATATCCAGATTAACTTTACCAATCATACTTTTATGTCTTTGTTACCATTGTCATCTTTTTCTTAAACCACAATCAACTTGGATGCAATGTTCAGGATTCAATTTAAAAGAAGAGTTTCCAGGGTGCCTGGGTGGCTCAGTAGGTTGAGTGTCTGACTTCAACTCAGATCATGATCTCACGGTTCATGGGTTTGAGCCCCAAGTTGGGCTCTGTGCTGACAGCTCAGAGCCTGGAGTCTGCTTCAGATTCTGTCTCCCTCTCTTTCTGCCCCTCCCCAGCTCTCTCTCTCAAAAATAAAGAAACATTAAAAAAAATTAAAAATAAATAAAACAAGAGTTTCCAATCAAGGCCATAATGAGATATTGGTTACTGTAAAAAGTCTAAGTGCCAACTCGTTTTTTGGTCTGGCCAGGTAGCTTTATTTTTGCCTTCTAAAAATGGATACATTGAATTTATTAACTTGTCTAGAACTACAACCCACTAAATGTACTTGTCATATTTTTCTCAGTCATGGGCTAACTGAATTAAGCTGAAACCATAACAAAATATAGGCCAGAAGAAAAATACTTGGTTTATAGCAGGTAAGAATGATAACAACTTCATCTATTTTACCAATTTGTCTCTACTACCCTCTAGTGGAATCATAGTCATAATGTCTTTACAGCATTGCCTCCAGATGACCAATTCACCACGTATATAGAGATTTATAAAGTTCAGCTTTATAGAGTTGGTCCCAGCATTAGATATAGTCAACTTCTGGAGGTAATTACCTTTCAGCTGGCATTCTTGCACTGCTGTCTTGCCACACTAGTCCTTTCTGCTCAGTACTGCCAGATTAATCTGTTTCAATTGCAAATGGGATCCTATCACTCCCCTGCTCAGTTAAACCAAAAAACCTTTAGTCCTTCCCTCTAGACTGTTTGAAGTACTGCAGGTAAACTTCCCCACAGTGACTTCTAAAACTCTTCACAATAGGGATCCAACTCTCCTTTCCCCTCTTCTATCCCTTTACCTGCTATCCCTCCAGCCAAATCCCACTGCTGGGTGTTCTCCAAATCGGCTCCCTATTTTTCCTCTTTCTGCCTAGAACGTTTCCCACCGTCATTCCCACTAACTCCCTTCTTTCATTTCCCTTTGCCAAAGTTGGGCCTGTACTTCAAGAACTGGTTCAAATGCACCCTTAGCTCAGCTTTACCAAGCTCCCTCTGTCAATCCCTTGCATGCCAGATACCTCTTTGACACTGTGCAGTCCGTTGCATATGCCCAGGCTGCTCTCCTTCAATTCCCATTTAAACATCAGTTTCCCTTCCCAACCCAATGTAAAGGTCACAGCATTAATGAAGCCTTATCTGCCATCTCCAGAGTTTCCCTCCCACCTCTCTTGTGACCCCAAGCAATGTATTCAAGTCTCTGTCCCACTACTCATCACCAGAGCAATTCTTGTGAGAGATAGTGATCAATATGATTAGGGAAAATCACACAGGTGAAGTGCTTTACTGTAGGTTAGGCCTGGATCTCAGGAGATGTTGCATGGATTACCCCCATTTTAACACAACCAGGTACTATTATCATCTGCACTTGAGTAAATGAGGTACAAAGAAATAAAGTGCCTTGCCCGAAGCCACAGACAGATTAAGGGGGAGAACCAGGATTTAAAACGCTTAGAGGCCATGAAGTCTCCTCCCTAAACTTTTACCTACAGTGATGGTGTAGTCATTCCTGGTGGGCTTTTTGTTGGGACGTGCGGCTTCATTGGTTCCGCTCCCACTTCTCATTTCGAATCCGTGGTTTGGAACTGGCTATGGAAAGAATCAAATAAGATCCCTGGAGTAGGAAGAAGCTTTCCTTTTGTCTTGTTGAATAAAATGGTCTACTTTTCTCTTTGAAATTTTTTTGTTTTCTTTTTCCATGTTTCCCCATCTGCATTCTGAAACTGTGAAGGGCAGGCTTGGGTCCGATTCTTATTTGTCTGCCCATTATTTGAGCCAGCACTTAGGATAAAATAAGGGCTCCATAAAGTTATCAAATGTGGGAAGAACAGATATCTTTCCCTTTTTGTCTTATCTGGATGTGACATCACTTTACTTGCATTCCCTTAGTACTTGGTTCAAAGTATCTGCTGAAGGAAGATATTTAACTAGGTAGCCTAAAGGAAGGATAGTCATTTGGTGTATTTTTCTTATCTCGGCCCCTCCTCTCAAGCTCAAGGAAGACAGTCTAATTCATCATTGTGTCTTTAGTAGCCCCCAAACCATGTCAGGTGAACAGAAAACACTCAGGTATTTGGTGAGTGGAACCGAAAGAGCTTAATTTCCTGTGGTACCTGAAAGTGACTGTCTCGTTTTTGAAGAAAGAGTAAATTACGTTTCATCTGTATTATTTTACTATTAGCAGTGTGTTACTGTAGCTCTGCTCTTTGGAATTTGTCAATTACAGGAAACATTTAAAATGAAGCAGAGTATTTTATAATGTGAAACCCCAGCTTTCACATTATACACCTGTATAATTTTGGATGACAGTGTATTGAATTAAAATAGAACTTCAGGGGCGCCTGGGTGGCTCAGTCGGTTGAGCGTCCGACTTCGGCTCAGGTCGTGATCTCGGGGTCCGTGAGTTCGAGCCCCGCGTCCGGCTCTGTGCTGACAGCTCAGAACCTGGAGCCTGCTTCTGATTCTGTGTCTCCCTCTCTCTCTGACCCTCCCCCCATTCATGCTCTGACTCTCTCTGTCTCAAAAATAAATAAACGTTAAAAAAAAATTTTTTTTAATAGAACTTCATCTGTTTAACACCATTAAAAAATAAACTTTTGTATTAATTCTTTAACTTACTGATTAGAGATCGAGTCATAATCCATTGCCCTGTTTCATGGGGATAATTTTAAAAGATAAAGATTTAAAGAAGTACTGTAAGTACTGTAAGCTTTTACCTCTGGCAGAAGGGACTATCTTAAGCATAAGCAGTATTGTGATACAATTTAAAGAATCCATTAAAAAAATATATTAAAAACACCTCAGAGATTCAAGTAAAACAACTGCTCTGATCATTTCAACAGCCCTGATCACTTCTCCGGGCTCCAATTATGTTTAAAATTGTTTGCAGCTTAACAGTTAGATGCACCATGTATTTAACGAAGCTTAAGTGTTCGGATCCTGCCTTAGCACGGGCCCTTCCCAGAGCTCTGAGAGGGGTGTTCACATAATCATACGTTTTTGAAAAATGTATGGAATAAGGTAGTTTAGCCACAGTTCTGTAAAGCTATTGTTTCTTTCCAGTTCAACTCCCACCAGTTGCATTTCTCCCCACCTGCCAGCAGCACTGACGGGACCATGAACATAATGGGGATTCAGCCCAGGGGAAGCTGAGTGGAGGATACATTTAGCTGAGGCTTAGGGGCATGTAGTTATCTCCAGCACTTCCAAGTCATTGCCAGCGATCCTAACATAGCAACAGCTTCTGGAAATACTCCTTCTACCCTTTCTGTGGACTCTGTCGGCATCTGGAGATAAAGATATAGGGTCAGAGATCTTGTCAGAATGGTAAGTAAGTGGGCAGCAGGTCATAGAGGAGAAGCTAACTTGTGGGAAATTCTTCCAATCTGGAGATTTGTAAAATTACATCATTATGTCATCCAAATGGAACTTCCCTTGTGTCAGGAATACACTCATTAACACAGCATAAACAATCATAAATGCATCAGACAAGTTTTTGGAATCTGGAATTCTTTAGAATCATGCAAATTAGAATTTAGCATAATACTTGTGTTTGTAGGGCATAAGCTTAGAGAAATCATACGAACAGCTCAGATGTGAAAGAAACTTGATAAGTGTTTTCTCAAATTTGATAGAAAGTCTAAAAATCTACATGATGTTATCAATAATGAGGTAAGAAGTCATAAAAACCATTTTGAAATAATTAATTATAAAAAGCCAGTTTGGATTAACCATGTTAAAGGAGAGACTGAGTTATCTTCTTTCTGTTCATAGTAAATATTACAAAATTGCGATTCGTATAAAGAGACAAAGATAAAGAATTTGCCAGCTGAAAGGATGAATAAACGCTGAAAGTATGGATTCCAAAAATTGTTGCCCCTCAGAAATGTAAGGACAAAAAGCATTATAAGGATGTGTCAGGCAATCAATAAAAATATAATTTTCTATGAATTTTGTGACTTTATGGTACTTTTCAACTTTAAAAATTTTATAATTTTACTGTTTCTTATTCTCATAATATTCCCTATCACACTTAATCTAGCATTCTTTTCCTTTAAAAGTTGCCCCAAATGATATTACTTCAGCCTCATGGAATTTGCATCTGCCTTTGGATATCTGAGGCCACATGGATGTCATATTGGTATCTCATAATCAACATGCCCAAATGGGCACTTACCCCAACCGTAAGTGCCCCTTAGCCTCTCTCCAGAATGGTAGTGGCATCAGCTCAGCTCGTTGTCAAAGCATATACCCTGGTCATCACTGATGATCTTCTCTCCCTTGGTCAACACACCCAGTTCATCTCTCAGGTCTTACTGTCCTAGCTCCTTACAGTATCTCATCATTATTTCCACCTCTTCAAACGACCACTCCCCTGGTTTCAGCACCTGTTCAGATAGATGTGGAGCCTCCACTGGTCTGGTTCTGATGCTACCTTATTGTCCCTCCTCAGATCTCCTCTTCAGTGACTTTTCCTTCCTAATCCCACGTTCCTCATCCTGACTATGTCACTCCCTACTCACATTTTGTTTTTTTCAATTCCATCCTCCATCCTTTAGCAGGACCCTGAAAGACCCTTCTAGGTGTGGATATTGCCTAACTCCATAGCATCATTTTTCTGACTTATTCTCCAACCCCCTAAACTCCATTTATGTTCCAGCAATACTGAATTAATTTCAGTCCATCAAACATGTCTTTTTTTTTTTTTTTTCTTTTCAATGGACCAGAAATTTCTCCTCATGCATGTGTCTGCTTGGGAAATTCTTCATTCTTCAAGACTCAGTTTAGAACCCACCTCTGTGGTGAAGCCTTGCCTGACCCCTCTGCCCTCCACCATACTCACAACTATTCCTAGTAACCACCATGCTCTGCACAGAGCAGCCTTTACCTATCACACCTTAAGGATTTGCTCCCCACCTGTATGGGAAGACATGCATCTATTCATCTGTTACCTTTGATCCTTAATCATTGGTGAACACATTTCTATTCCTGACCCCATGCTCATTTCCTGAATTTCCAATGAAAGATTGAGATAGGTTGACACACGTGGGTTTACAGTATGGATGCCAACATCTTAACCATAATTCCTCTTTCTGTCTCTTTGTTAGAGGTATGAGGGTTGGAGCATGAAGATTATAAAAGACAAATTCTTATTATGGAGTTGTTTGAACATTTTACAAAAACCACGTTACTTTTATAATTAAAAAAAAAATGCCTAACTCAGGAACAGCCATGATAGTTCCATGTTTTCAGCTGTGATTAAAGGATCTTGAAACTGTATGTCTTACTTTTTCCACCACTCTACTTTCTGAATTATGTTAAGAGAGATCAGTCTTCTCCTTTTGGGTATGTTTTCCAGCAACTTCTGTGAATTTTATCCAGTAGCAAAAAGAGGGCTCGGCCTCTTTCATTCATCCATCCATTCATCCATTTATCTACCCATACATCCATTCATTTATTTTTGGACTAGGTAATACACTCACATGGTTCAAACTTCCAAAGACACAAAAGTCTCCCTTCCCACCTCTGTGCCCCAGGCACTCCTTCTCCTCCAGGCACAGTGTTTCTTGCATCTCCCTTCAGGGTATTTTATGTATTTACAAGCAAATGTTCTTCACCTTTTCATCTGAAAAAATACTTTAGTCAGCTTGGGCTGTCACAACCAAATACCATAAACTGGATAACTTACACAAAGAAGTGTATTTCCTCACAGTTCTGGAGACTGGAAGTCTGAGATCAGGGTTGCCCGCATGGTGGGTTCTGATGAGGCTTCTGAGCTTGTAGATGGCATCTTCTTGCTGTGTCCATGCAAGGGAGAGACAGAGTGACCCAGCTCTCTGTTTTCTCTTCTTAAAAGAGCACTAATCCCATAGTGAGGGTTTCACCCTCAAGATCTCATTTAAACCTAATTATTTCCCAAAGGCCCCATCTCTAAATACTATCACATTAAGGGGTAGGGTTTCAATATATGAATTTGGGGCAGAGGGAGAGGTATTTCACTCCACAGCAATGTTTATTTCTAAAAATAAAACAAAACAAACATATGCATTGCCAACAGATCTTTTTTTTTTCCTAAATGGAGTTTACCAAAATATAAATATGAAATTTTTAGGAGCACATGCCTTTTCATCCTATCCTCTTCTGTTCTTTTTTCATAGCATGTCAAGAATGGTTCTGAAATGGTTCTGTACCTCTCCTGTGCAGCCCCTTACAACAGTATTCAGGGCTCTTCAAGATTCTGACTCCAAACTCCCTTCTTTGCTTAACACCTGAGGACCCCCTGCACCCTACAATGGCGGCACCCTGAATTATCTGAGCTGACTTTCAGTGCTTTCCTCATGGAATTTCCTCTGCTTGGAAGCCCCACCCCCACAATTCTTTCTCCAATGTTTATTCAAATATCCCTTCCTCTGTTCGAATTCATAATCTCCCCCTCTATGTTCTCATTTCACTTTATAGCATAAATTACAGCATAAGTGCTAGAACACAATTCTAAGTAATCATGTGTTCTCCCACCCCCACCACCTACAGCAGGAATTGTATCTGATTAATTTTGTGTCTGGAAAGTACTTTAGAGACACTGAATACAATTTGGCCCAAATAATTAATAAACAGTATTTGCTGAGATGATAGCATGAATTTATAATACCCCCTGAAAATTTAAAAACAAAGATAATTGAGTTAAATTGAAAAATCTAGCATCACAGCTGTGGAAGCTTGTGGTCTTCTTTATGCTGAATGTAAAACGGATATAATGAATTACCAGCTGTTTTTAGATGCTATAAAATGAATGCTTTGCTGAGGCTTCCCAGAAACATATATATGTATATGTATATATATACTCTCATTAAAATCAGTACCCTGAACTGGCAGAGAACAGTCTTCTTCTCTAAAGCTTTCTCTGGGGTAGTCAGTCTTCATTTAGAATGTGAGTTTGGGATTTTAAAAGTAAGTTTTAAAAGTTCTTAGGTTCAGGCAGAGATTTCACAACCCTCTACCTCCACTGTGAATCCCAAATGCTCTGCCACCTAGGAGCATAACATTGTCAAGGCCGTGCATTAGTACCACAAATAGTGCCAGATGACACAAACTGCTCACTGTGTAAAAAGGTACTAAACACTTAAATTAAATGCATGTGATATACTACCTCTATTCTTTACCCTAATGTGGTGCTGTTGCTGCTGCTGCTTTTTTTTTTTTTTTTTTAAATATGGAACATGTCATCTTTGCCCAGGGGCCATGCTAATATTCTCTGTGTCATTCCAATTTTAGTAAATGTGCTATCTATAAGAGCATCTAATTGGGGTCTTATTTTTTTTAAGTTTATTTATTTGTTTTTGAGAGAGAGCATGAGCATGCAGGGCAGAGAGGGAGAGAGAGACAGAGAATCTCAAGCAGGCTTCTTGCTGCCAGTGTAGAGCCTGACCTGATGGTTGAACTCACATACCCTAAGATCATGACCTGAGTTGAAATCAAGAGTCTAACGTTCAACCAACTGAGCCACCCAGGCACCCCATAATCTGAGTCTTCTAATACATATTTGTAGATTTCACGGTAGTCACTCTTTCTTCTACATCCCATTAAGGGTAGGCCAAAGAGAAATTCTTACTAAGGGACTCTTATTATTCCTAGTTCTATTTTACTCATATTTTCTTAAAGACTTAAAGATAGTTCAAGTGCAGAAATTTCTCTTAAGAATATGGTGGAGGGCAATGAAAGAGAAAGTTTTGGATACTGGATTATTTAAAGTATAATTTAGATCTTTTTTTTTTCCTTTCATGGAATTGTGAATTTTTGTGTTTTAAAAAATCAACTAAAATTCTGATGTGAAAATATTTTAAAATTAAAAATGTAAAATTTTGTTTTTAACTTAAAACTTTTTAATTTTAAATTTTAATTTTTTTAAAGTTTTATCTATTTATTTTGAGAGAGACAGGGAGCAAGAGGGGGAGGGGCAGAGAGAGAGGAGAACAGAGGATCCAAAATCGGGCTTTGTGCTGACCGCAGAGAGCCCATGCAGGGCTCGAACTCACCAAGCCTAAGTCAGACCCTTAACTGACTGAGCCACCCAGGAGCCCCTGTTTTTAATTTTTAAATAAATGCAATCTTTAATAAAACACTAAACATTTTAGAAAGTGAATATATCTGTATATATATCTGTGTGTGTGTATATGCATATATACATATATGCACACATACATATGTATACGTATATCTATATATCCATATATGTATATGTATGCATGCATGTGTGAAATGTGCTCCTTCTTTGGCCTAGCTGGAAAATCACCGACTTAGAAAAACATAAATATACGCTAGCTTTAAGTATGAGAAGTGAAAGTAATGGAATCTAAATGTATATGTAGTATCACTTTGAGTGCAAAAAGTTTTATTTTTGCCAATACTGGAAGGGGAAGTACCCGACCCAGGGTGAACGGTAGATTTCCGACGACTAGAAACAGTAGGACGACACTCTTCTGGGCTGAATGAAAGCGCCTGCGCTAAGACTCAGTTGGCGCCCGCCCTCCTGCTTTTTCTCCAGCCGCCCTTTCCATTTTTTTTCGCGCTTTAGCCACCCGGGAAGGCCCGCCCAAGCGTGGCTGGGCTCCGATTGGCTCCTTTGAAAGTCTACGGGCTATCTGATTGGTGAGCCCCGGACCCTTTAGCGCGGTGAGTTTGAAACAGCTTGCACTTAACTCCAAAGCTGGCTCTTGGAAGTTGAGGTGAGAGCGACGCTGACGTGGTAGCTGCTGCCGCTTTCGTCGTGGGATAATAAGCCGGATAGAGTTGCTGAGGTCAGGGTCATGCCTACGGGGTGTGTGCTCGGCGGGGGTCGGCTCGGAGGCCCCCGAGAAGGAGTGCTGAGGAACCGGGTGGTATTAGGAGGCCGGGCTGGGCAGCGGGGGTCTGCGCGGGGCCAGGCCGGGCCTGTGGAGACTAGGCCGGGCCTCCACTCGGCTCCGGGCCTGGCCCCGGCTTTCCAGGAAGGTTCACGGGAGCCCAGACCCAGCGGACGTACACCGGGGAGGGCTGGGGCTGCCCTGGCCTCGGGGTTGCAGTCAGGGGTCGCGGTCCGCTGTTCCGGAAAAATGCCGCCGACCTGGCTGAGGAGGCTTTCGGGTCTTGGTTGAAGCCAAACCCTTGCATTGGTTCGACGACGCGGAGTGCCAGGCTCCGTCTTAGGCCCTGCGGCTCCGGCCTGTCCCCTGTGCGCCCTGCTCTAGCCTTCGGGGGCGGAAGGCCAGACGGCTCCGGGGCAAGATACCCACGCCGGTTCCCAAACCCAGGCCGTCCCGGAACACCGAACTAACCTGTGGGCCTTCTCGGACTTGCCTCCGTGCCCAGGGCCCTTGTGCACCCAAGGCGTTTAAAAACACTTGGCCGAGGCATAGAGCCAGAGGGAATTTGGATATTTTTCGTTTTAATTTTATGCTTGGTGGCTGTTACGTACAATGCAAAGTGGAAAGCTAAGAAATGCGTAGAGATAGATACAAATATGTATGTGTTAGTATTTTTATTTAATACTAGAATTGGTCATGTGCACGTCCCGCTTCCTTTAAAGACCTGGAGGTCTCTGGCTAGGAGATGAAGCCATTGGCATTTTACATCCTGCTGCTAGTACGCAGCCCCAGGAGACATTCAAAAGGCATTTTAAAGTGACATCCTTTATTTTAAACTGTTACAAACAGGAAAATGGAGGGAGGGTAATTAAACCCAACTTTGAAATTGAAGTTTTAGCCATTTGTTCAAAGAGCTCAAAGTCTTATTGTTCATTAGGCATATTAAATCTGGATATTGTAAAAAAAGGCAATTATCCTAATTATTGCTATTTTGTAACATTAAAATAAAAAATATTTAAGATTGGCCCTCATGACAATGTAGTGCAATTTTTTGTTCATTTAAAAAGATTTGTCTCTACTTCTGGGATAATTTTGCAGATGAATGTGAGAAATAGAACTTAAAGTGTCACTCAGAGTCACCTTTACATATATGATCTTATTAGTGAGGAGAGGAGTGTGTTAGGAAATCAAGGGAATTATGATTTGGGCTTCTGAAGTTATGTTTCATTGGCAAACTTCTCAGCTGTGGAAGTTTTGAGTGTCTTGTCAGCATTTTAGCAGACATTAAAACAGTCTTGCTAATGGGTGAGCAGTATGGCCACATTAGCTCCCTACTGGTGTCTTTTTTTTTTTTTTTTTTTTAAGATTTTTAAGTAATCTCTGCACCCAGTGTGCGTGTGTGTGTGTGTGTGTGTGTGTGTGTGTGTGTGTGAGTGAGTGAAATGTGCTCTTTCCAACATGAGACTGGAACTCACAACTCTGAGATTAAGAATTGTACACTCTTCTGACTGAGCCAGCTGTGCGTCCTGCTACTTGTGTCTTTAAAAACTGTTTCTTGGGGTGCCTGGGTGGCTCAGTTGGTTAAGTATCCAACTTTGGCTCAGGTTATGATCTAGCGGTTGGTGAGTTCAAGCCCCGCGTCGGGCTCTGTGCTGACAGCTCAGAGCCTGGAGCCTACTTTGGATTCTGTGTCTCCCCTCTCTCTCTGCCCCTCTTCCACTCATGCTCTGTCTCTCAAAAACTGAATAAATGTTAAAAATTAAAAAAAAATAAATGTTTCTTTTGAATTCTCTTCAAAAAAATATGAAGCGATACAAATTCAGTCAAATATTATTTACGGAAATGTTTGGGTGTATAACTAGCACACATTGGTGCTTCTTAGAAGTGTTATGTAAAGAGAACATACTTTTGTTTTTTGTTTGGGGTGTATACATAAGTTTGTGTCTAAATTTGAGTGTTAATTTGTTTGGAAGAAGCAACTACTATACTGGTTAAGATACACAAATACTTCTGATGTTTTAAGAGCCAAGAAAGGTGGGAAAATCTTAATTGCAGAAGTCCTTTCCTTTATAAGTGTTTTCGTTTTTTTAATGTTTGTTTATTTTTGAGACTGAGAGCACACAGGCAAATATGTGTGGGAGGGGCAGAGAGAGAGGGAGACAGAGAATCCCAAGCAGGCTCTTTGCTGTCAGCAAGCACTGAGACTGCCCTGGGGCTCAACTCAGTAACCGAGATATGACCTGAGCCGAAGTTGGACACTTAACCGACTGAGCAACCCAGGTGCCCCTGTAAGTGTTGTTTTAACGTAACTAATATTAATGGGAAATTAACACTGTACTAGAGACTGTGGAAAATGCTTTACACATTGTATCTCATTACAAACTTTAAACCACCTTTTGAGTTTTAGTGGCAGGTGATCATGTGATCAAATTAGTTTTTCCTCTCATTCTAGGATCTACCATATCTACGATTAACTATGGAAGACTATACCAAAATAGAGAAAATCGGAGAAGGTGAGTGTTTTTAATACCCAAGTTTTAAAAAAGAATTTTGTAATGCTTATAACATCTGTGACATAAAGACATGTAAATATTAAAATCAAATCTTTATCCTGTGCTAATGTGCATTAATTATATGTTCTTTACATGGTAACTTAAACACAAAAATGTTCATATCCAAGAGAATTGAAATTATTCTGATATGATTACCTGGCAACCCTCTTCCCCCCAATTATCTTAAATATGAAACATTTAAAGCAGTATTTATAATTTGAGAAGACTGTTGATAACTCGTATGTGTGTTGGGAAAGGTTAGGGCAGTAGAATTAGGTTTAACAGTGTACTTTTAATCTCCTACAATTGTTTTTAAGGTAAATATTTTTACCTAAACTTTCTAAGCTGCTACAATAAGCTATTAAGCCAATTTAAATAAGTTTTCTATATAGTTTCCCTAGATTTAAATGATCTGTCTTGTTTACATGTTTAAACAATTCTAAACCAATAACTCTTATGTATAATTATTCATTCCCTTTCTGTAGTACTTTCATTAAAGTTTTTAAAGAATGTTTATATGGCATAAGTGATGGGTAAAAATATCCCTTTGCCTTTTTCCCCCCAACATAAAATCTAACTTTCTTTTTTAATTTTTAAAGTTTGTTTATTTATTTTTGATAGAGAAGGATAAAGAACATGTGAGTGAGGGAGAGGCATGAGGGAGAGAGAATCCCAAGCAGGCTCTGCTCGGCCAGCATCAAAGCCCTATGCAGGCTTGAACCCATAAACCCTGAGATCATGACCTGAATTAAAATCAAGAGTCAGATGCTTAACTGACTGAGCCATTCAGGTGCCCCAAGAGCATCTAAGTTTCTATATAAAAGTCTTGGTATTAACATTCTAAACTCTATAGGAATAAATGGCACAACTTATACTATTAGAGTCTAATTTATGTAGGGTTTGTTTTTTGTTTTTTTAATTTTTTTTTTTATTTTTGAGAGCATGAGCAGGGGAGGGGTAGAAAGAGGGAGAGAGAATCCCAAGCAGGCTCTGCTCGGCCAGCATCAAAGCCCTATGCAGGCTTGAACCCATAAACCCTGAGATCATGACCTGAATTAAAATCAAGAGTCAGATGCTTAACTGACTGAGCCATTCAGGTGCCCCAAGAGCATCTAAGTTTCTATATAAAAGTCTTGGTATTAACATTCTAAACTCTATAGGAATAAATGGCACAACTTATACTATTAGAGTCTAATTTATGTAGGGTTTGTTTTTTGTTTTTTTAATTTTTTTTTTTATTTTTGAGAGCATGAGCAGGGGAGGGGTAGAAAGAGGGAGAGAGAATCCCAAGCAGGCTCTGCTCGGCCAGCATCAAAGCCCTATGCAGGCTTGAACCCATAAACCCTGAGATCATGACCTGAATTAAAATCAAGAGTCAGATGCTTAACTGACTGAGCCATTCAGGTGCCCCAAGAGCATCTAAGTTTCTATATAAAAGTCTTGGTATTAACATTCTAAACTCTATAGGAATAAATGGCACAACTTATACTATTAGAGTCTAATTTATGTAGGGTTTGTTTTTTGTTTTTTTAATTTTTTTTTTTATTTTTGAGAGCATGAGCAGGGGAGGGGTAGAAAGAGGGAGAGAGAATCCCAAGCAGGCTCTGCTCGGCCAGCATCAAAGCCCTATGCAGGCTTGAACCCATAAACCCTGAGATCATGACCTGAATTAAAATCAAGAGTCAGATGCTTAACTGACTGAGCCATTCAGGTGCCCCAAGAGCATCTAAGTTTCTATATAAAAGTCTTGGTATTAACATTCTAAACTCTATAGGAATAAATGGCACAACTTATACTATTAGAGTCTAATTTATGTAGGGTTTGTTTTTTGTTTTTTTAATTTTTTTTTTTATTTTTGAGAGCATGAGCAGGGGAGGGGTAGAAAGAGGGAGAGAGAATCCCAAGCAGGCTCTGCTCGGCCAGCATCAAAGCCCTATGCAGGCTTGAACCCATAAACCCTGAGATCATGACCTGAATTAAAATCAAGAGTCAGATGCTTAACTGACTGAGCCATTCAGGTGCCCCAAGAGCATCTAAGTTTCTATATAAAAGTCTTGGTATTAACATTCTAAACTCTATAGGAATAAATGGCACAACTTATACTATTAGAGTCTAATTTATGTAGGGTTTGTTTTTTGTTTTTTTAATTTTTTTTTTTATTTTTGAGAGCATGAGCAGGGGAGGGGTAGAAAGAGGGAGAGAGAATCCCAAGCAGGCTCTGCTCGGCCAGCATCAAAGCCCTATGCAGGCTTGAACCCATAAACCCTGAGATCATGACCTGAATTAAAATCAAGAGTCAGATGCTTAACTGACTGAGCCATTCAGGTGCCCCAAGAGCATCTAAGTTTCTATATAAAAGTCTTGGTATTAACATTCTAAACTCTATAGGAATAAATGGCACAACTTATACTATTAGAGTCTAATTTATGTAGGGTTTGTTTTTTGTTTTTTTAATTTTTTTTTTTATTTTTGAGAGCATGAGCAGGGGAGGGGTAGAAAGAGGGAGAGAGAATCCCAAGCAGGCTCTGCTTTGGTACAACTCGGTGCTCAATTCCAGGAACCGTGAGAAAATGCACAACCTGAGCTGAAATCAAAGGTCAGATGCTCAACCGACATAGGCACCCCTATGTATGTAGATTCTGTTTCAGGGATGTTTCTGACTAGTGTATTGTTAGTGTTCTCCAAAACTATACTTGTACAAGGAGTACTACTAAAAAGCCAAGGGCAGAATATTGGAAAGAATTTAGTAAGATACTAATGATATGTTTGGGTGGTGGTTGGGTTAGAGATTGATTCTTGTTCTTAACTTACAAATGTTAGATGATTTTTTAAAAAAATCACTTAGATACTTTATTAACACCTGGTCAACTAAGCTAGTCTTGTTTCTGAGTTAAAAATAGGTTTGATTAATAGACTTAATGTTTTCTGCTTTGAGTTTTTCTTAAGTCTTCAGAGAATTTAATGAGTTCTGATTTTTAGTTTGGAATAAAAAGAAACATTCTTTTTGTGTAAATGTGTTTTTCTTTGAAACTCTGGAACTCCTAACATGCAAGAGACTACAGATTTGACTCTTGAGGAAGGTACTGTAATTGCTACTACAAGTAGAAGTGGTTCAGAGCGTAATCTGAAATGTAGTCTATTTACTGGAGTTACAAGCCTCCCCAATTGTTCTACATGATACCTCCTCATATGCCTTGTTCATTGCCTTTGGCAGTGGCAATTCTTTCAATTTGTTTTCCTTAATATCCTTTTTCTTTGCTACACTGTAAGTAAGCTTTGTGAGGTTTGGGATTTTGTCTTGTTCACAGCTGTTTGAACAGTGCCTGGCAGTAGTGTCCAGCACTATTGGATGTAGTCAAATATTTGATAATAACATCAGTTTCCCTTAGTGTTTTTTCCTGTTTCTTTTTCTGGCTTGTATTGTTTTGACTACTCCAGTGCCTGGCAGTTTTAGATTATGTGGTGGACATTTTTTTTTTTCTTAAATTTTTTTTTCTAATGTTTATTTATTTTTGAGAGAGACAGAGACAGAATGTGAGTGGGTTAGGGGAAGAGAGAGAGGGAGACACAGAGTCTGACGCAGGCTCCAGGCTCTGAGCTGTCAGCACAGAGCCTGATGTGGGGCTTGAACTCAACGAGCTGTGGGATCATGACCTGAGCTGAAGTCGGACATGCTCAACTGACTGAGCCACCCTGGCGCCCCTTTGGTGGACATTGTTTTTGAAAAAATAAATTGTACAAATAATTTAAGGCCTAGATGATATCTTTCACACAGTATTTTCTTTTGCTTTTACAGATACCTGGTCAAATTTTAACATTATAGTACTGATTTGAAAAGTTAAATTTTTTTCCCTCAACTTTTTATTTTATTTCCAAACATACAGAGAAGTTGAAAGATGAATTTAATGAACCTGTAATACCTTTTACCAAGATGTTAGTTTTGTCACATTTACTTTATTATCTGTGTTTTAGCATATTGTTTTTCTGTTGACCAGTGTAAAGTAAGTTGTAGTGGTGTGCTTTACTTTTTATTTTTTTAATTTAAATCCAAGTTCGTTAACATAGTGTAATAATAATTTGAGAAATAGAATTTACTGATTCATCACTTACATTTAACACCCTCTGT
Organism: Acinonyx jubatus; assembly: GCF_027475565.1. Lineage (NCBI taxonomy): Eukaryota > Metazoa > Chordata > Mammalia > Carnivora > Felidae > Acinonyx > Acinonyx jubatus. The sequence goes on from NC_069393.1 coordinate 21,696,546, forward strand.
TCATCCCAATAAGTGTCTTCCTTAATGCCCCTCACCCCTTTAGCCCTTCTCCCACCCAACACTCCACCAGCAACCCTCAGTTTGTTCTCTGTATTTAAGAGTCTCTTGAGATTTGCCCCCCTCTCTGTTTTTTGTCTTATTTTTGTCTTATTTTTTCTTTCCTTCCCTTATGTTCATCTGTTTTGTATCTTAAATTCTACATGAGTGAAATCCTGATATTTGTCTTTGACTGACTTCACTTAGTATAATATACTCTAGTTCCATCCACATTGTTGCAAATGGCAATCTTTCATTCTTTCTCATTGCCGAATAATATTTCGTTGTACATATGTATACCACATCTTCTTTATCCATTCGTCAGTCGATGGACATTTGGGTTTTCATACTTTGGCTATTGTTGATAGTGCTGCTATAAACATTGGGGTGCATGTGCCCCTTCAAATCAACATTCTTGTATCCTTTGGATGAATACCAAGTAGCACAATTGCTGGGTTGAGGGGTAGTTCTATTTTTAACTTTTGAGGAACCTCCATACTGTTTTCCAGGGTGGCTGCAGATATGTCTTACTTCGAATACTTCTGCATGTATCTTCTGAAGATATAGTCAGTGTTCTGCATTTCATTTAGTGATTGATATCTCCTTAATCTTTTCTAACTTAGAATAGTTCCCCTACCTTTTCTATCTTGACACGTTGAGGTTTTTTTTATTAAAATTTTTTTTTAATGTTTTATTTATTTTTGACAGAGAGAGACAGAGCATGAGCGGGGGAGGGTCAGAGAGAGAGGGAGACACAGAATCCGAAGCAGGCTCCAGGCTCTGAGCTGTCAGCACAGAGCCCCACGCGGGGCTTGAACTCAGACCGCTAGATCATGACCTTAGCCGAAGTTGGACGCTCAACCGACTGAGCCACCCAGGCGCCCCAACACTTTTAGTTTTTGACAACCTGATTCATTTCTTAAATATAGACTTTTCTTATTTCAGTTATTACAAAGACAAAATTACAAATTTTCTGGTTTCTTCTAAATTACAAAGATCTGAGTGTTGTCACTTTAGTTTTTGAACTCTATCATGAGAAAACATCTGTTTGGATCATGGTAGCTATATCCATGATGTGGGACCTAACTTGGCCTTTATTCACTCAATAAACATGTGTTAAATAAAGGTTTTGTGCTTAGCATTTAGAGTCTCCATAACTTTGACTATAACATTTTTAAAAATTTAATAATGTTTAATTCATTTCAGAGTACATACCATGCATGCATCTTATAAATAATTTTTGGTAATTGCCTAGTAGAATCATTCTGGTCTGTTTAACTAGAGCTCTGTACCAGTAGTTATGAGGGGTAATGGCTCAAAAAGAGAAAGAAGAGAACCATAGAGCACTTGTGATTTCTAAAATTGGGTAAATACTAAGTGTTGGCTATAAGTTAATTAATTGTTATGAGTAAATTTTAGACCTTGATGAGGTTGTACACTTGAAGGAAAGAAAGAATATTAGGGGGAAAAATTTAGTCCTGAATTTACCATTAACTGCTTATATTATATTTATGCAAGTGATGATTCTTCCCGAGTCTGCTTTCACAGTGTGCCAGGTGATTGTGCTTCTGACTTAACTACTTTTGTGTTTTTTGATGCAAGTATGATTTATACCCAAAAAATGGACAGATTTTAAGTGTACAGAAAGTTACCAATTTTTAAAGATGGTTGTAAAGATCCATAAAATTGAGGTTTTTAAAATCTGGAATGACTTTGGTTGTCCAAGAGTCACAGTTAATCCAGATTTAATCAAAATAATGTGAAATGGCTCTTTAGTCAAATTCTGTCTTTAAAATGACACCAGTATTTAGGAAGACCCACTATTGTATAGAATTAAAAAAAAATTTTTTTTGGATGTTTATTTTTGAGAGAGACAGAGCATGAGTGGGGGAGGGGCGTGTACACACACACACACACACACACACACACACACACACACAGAATCTGAAGCAGGCTTCAGGCTCTGAGCCATTAGCACAGAGCCTGACATGGGGCTTGAACTCACGAACCATGAGATCATGACCTGAGCCTAAGTCAGTTAACTGAACCACCCAGGCACCCCTAGAATTTCTCTTTAAGACAAAATTAGGGGATCCTGGCTGGCTCACTTGGTAGAGTATGCAACTTTGGATCTCAGGGTTTTGAGGTCAGGCCCTATGTTGGGTGTTGAGATTACTCAAAAATAAAATCTTAAAACAAAATTAGAACAAAGTTTATATAACATCAGTTTGCCACTCACCAAACCATCTCTAGTAGCCAGTAGATAATTTGATAGTAGTTCTTAGCCTTTTTAAAAACATTGCTACCTTTGGCAAAACTGGTAAAAACTAGAATAGATCTCTTTAGAAAAATGTACTCTAATCACTTTTGAAGTTATACTGATGTTACAGAAGAATAATAAGGTATTCAGTAAAATTTTATGTATAGTCAAGCAGTTCAGGATCTCCCTAAATTTTCCAATTCCAGTTTAAAGATTGTATTTATTTAAGATTTTATTTATTTATTTTAATTTGAAAAAATTTTTTTAATGTTTATTTTTGAGAGACAGCATGAGCACGGAAGGGGCAGAAAGAGTGGGCGACACAGAATCCAAAACAAGCTCCAGCTTCTGAGCTGTCAGCACAGACCCCAACTTGGGGCTCGGACTCGCAAACTGCGAGATCATGACCTGTGCCAAAATCGAATCCCTAACTGAGCCACCCAGGTCCCCCTATTTATTTTAATTTTAAGTAGGCTTCACGCCCATCATGGGGCTTGACCTCATGACCCTGAGATCAAGAGTCACATGTTTCACCTACTGAACCAGGCACCCCTCCCACTCCAGTTTTAAAACGCACTAAATCTGGGGACTAAATGTGTCCTGTATATGAACTTTTTAAATCAACTAATCTGCCTCCCTTAATATTGCCACTTCTGTCCTCTGTATCCACCCTTCTCCTGCCCAAGATCCCTTATATTGACACTGTTACTCCTTATCTGAAGCCTATATATCCAAATCAGTGTTCTTGTTAACTTCAGAATGGGTGGGAGGCTTTCCTACTATATAGTAGATATTGTGAACTTTAATAGATTTTATAAATATATATTTTGTAATGTTTGTTTATCTTTGAGAGACTGAAAGCATGAGCAGTGGAAGGGCAGAGAGAGCGGGAGACAGAGGATCTGAAGCAGGCCCTGTGCTGATAGCAGAGAGCTTGATGCTGGGCTTGAACTCATGAACCTTGAGATTATGACCTGAGCCAAAGTCAGATGCTTAAACCGACTAAGCCACCCAGGTGCCCCATATTTAATAAATATTTAATAAAATATTTTAGCCCGATTCTTTTTTAGATAAGGGTTGAGTGTGTATTTGATATGCATAAAGCAGTCTATACAAAGTTTTCTGAAAGTGTCACAGTGACTCCTGTTAATAATTCTTCAGCCCAAATCCTCACCCTGTATTTTATGCCTGCTTTATTGTTAGATTGGATATTTGAAAAGAGATAAATTTCGATCTGCAAAGGATCCGTTTTCTTCTCTAAAATGTGCTGGGAAATTGTTATTTAAATGTATGGGAAAATTGTGATGACTACATGAACTTTATTTCTAAACTATAGATGTGATAGGTTGTAGTTACCCGCAATTTCTTTTTGGAAGTGATGAGAGTATCATCATGAGTATGATACTTCCTAGCTGGTCACAGTAGACATTTCTATCACGTGACATTTTACAAGATGAGTCATTTTGTAAAATCTTAGTTTGTGGAGGGTGTCCTATAGTAGACATTTACTTTGTCTATTTCAGGTACCTATGGAGTTGTGTATAAGGGTAGACACAAAACTACAGGTCAAGTGGTAGCCATGAAGAAAATCAGACTAGAAAGTGAAGAGGAAGGGGTTCCTAGTACTGCGATTCGGGAAATTTCTCTATTAAAAGAACTTCGTCATCCAAATATAGTCAGGTATGGTATATTTGAATTTAAACCATTTTCCGCATACTATTTCAAGCGTGAATTTCAACGTAGAAATTTTTACATTTGCTTAATATCTGGTCTAATTGCTGAGCAGAAGAGAACCCTACTATTTTTGTTAATTGGGGGTGCCAGGCATAGGAAAAATGGGCTGTTAAAACAGGAGCAGGGTGATAGGAGATTAGTATTGGGAGCTGAAAACTCAAGGTAAACCGGCCAAGGGAGAACAAAAGTCCTTTTTCACAGACCTTTATCACCTATACCAGTCTGAGCTTTGGTCCTTGAAGACCTCTTAATCAGAGTCCTAAGACAGGTAGTTCTGTCAGATGAAAAAGAAAAGTGTTTTTCTTTCTTTTAACTATTTGGATTGGTATTGGCAGGGAGGGGAGGGTGTTTCCTAACAGGCCAAGTTACGGTTAAATTGCATTTTTCTGGGGTTGGAGATAATGAGCAACTGTTAAGCGTTCCTAATAAATCTTAAAATTTATTTCTGTAATTCACTTCAATGAAAAAACAAACTCTGAGCAACAAGTAGTCAACCTAGAAATGTTCTTTTGTAATAGAAGTGGTTTGACAGTTAGTACCTTCTGTATAATATTACGTAATTTTCAGTTGCTGCCCTGAGAGTCCTTTCTCAAATTCTAGTTTAGAACTAAGGTTTTCATTACTAGGGAAGCTACCATCTCTTCTTTCCCAAAACAGTATGTACTTTTTGTTGTTACAGAACATTTCTTAAAGCTTCACTTTCTGTGATAGCCACTGTTAAGTTTTTGGAAGTTTTATTTTGTGAGAGGTCAAAAATGTTTCGTAGATATTTTTTTCCATATAATTGTTTTGTTTTTCAGTCTTCAAGATGTGCTTATGCAAGATTCCAGGTTATATCTCATCTTTGAATTCCTTTCCATGGATCTCAAGAAATACTTAGATTCCATCCCTCCTGGTCAGTTCATGGAATCTTCACTTGTTAAGGTAAAAAGCTTACTTAAGTTTATTAGTATTTATCCATTGTGAGTGTAAAGGGTCTATTCTGTAGAAGTTCCTGTGTTTTGGGGGAATATCCTTGGAAAGAGTGTTAGGAAGTAGAACTAGGAAGATTTTTTTTCCACAGTCTATAGGTTAGATTGTTACCCCTTTTATTACTAGATACTGCTTCTAGTTGTAGAGTGAAAAGTTGTGCCTGAGACAACAAAACCAGTAGGTATGTATTCCATTGTTGGAAGCTAGGATGTTTTGGTCTTTATTTGAGGGTCAGGTATGTGTGAAACAATGTAACAAAAGCTTGGGGTAAGGTAATGATGACAAGTGGTTTTATTTTATTCTGGTTTTGAATGTTTTGGTTAATTTACAATAGACATTTCTATATTATAAATGTATAATTTCTAAATTATAAATGTATAATTTTTTTAAAAGCACTGAAGTGTATATGTGGATATGTCTTATCTTTACACTAACTCTACCAAACCACTTCTCAGAGGTAGGTACCCATTGTTAGTTTTTTAATAGTCTTACAGACACTTGCATGTCAACTTTGTGTACATACATATGCTGTTTTACAAAACTGTAAAACCCTTTTACTGTGAAACATTCAACATATAGCCTTACCTGTTTACCTAAATGTTTGATCTGATTATTTAAACCAGTTCCATACTAATAAACATTGAAATTGTTTTCCAGCTTGGTGATTCATGCTCTTAGGAACAATGCTGCAGTGAATCCTTATGTATATTGATCTTCATTTGCAATTTTATAGGATAAGTTCTTATAACTTGAATCAATGAGTTGAAGATGTTTATTTACATTTAAAATCATGATAGTGCCAGTTGCCCTCCAAAGACTTGTAGCAGTTTACTCATTGTGGTGGGTAACAGTTACTGTTTTAGTACCTAGCTTTATCAATCTTTTAAATATTTTATCAGTCCATCATGTGAAAAAGGCAAATATTTTGTATCTCATTTAATAATTTTTCATTTTTTAGCCATTTATAAACATCTTCATTGATGTTTCTGTTAGGATATTTTTTCACTGGTCTCTAAGGTCCTTTTTGCTAACATGTTGATAATACTCTCTTTATTCCTTTTTTCTTTTGTTGTTTTGACTTGTTAATGGCATATACCATTAATAATTTTTATCATATATTTAGCAGTCTTATACATAACTTTTGGACTTTAGCTTATATGTCTTTCAAACATCATGTATGCTAGAACAATACTTGACAATATTTTTTAGTAGGTTGCCACACCTCCCTTTTGTTTGTTTTAAATTGTGTGGATGGATCAAAGTTTTATTTTGGTATAAAGAACTAGGGATCTTAATGGTTAGCCATTTGTTCCAACAGTTGATTTTATGTATTATTTTATAATTTTGAACTTTATAAGTCAATATTGTTACTATGTATACTTCAGATTTCTGTAATATTCATGTTGCTTCAAATGACAATTACGTTGTCTTGGCAACACCTGTCTTGTATAATACTTTTCTCTGAACTAATAAATAGCATGTTACAATAATTGTCTCTATTTAAATATATAATCATAATATCCTGTTTGTTATTTCTTTTGGAATCTGTGACCAGGGTTTCTAAAGAGGAAATGAATATGTAATAAGAAATAGAGATGGACAAATCTTAATAAAATTAGAGTTGCTATAAGTATATAGATAAAAGTTTAAAAAACTTTCTATACAGAAAACTAATTAGGACTTAAGAATAAGAGATGAAAAAAGAATGAGAGATGAAAAATAGTAGAAGACTAAATGAGTTCATATGGATGTGTCCATAAGGTGAATATCTTAGCATATCAGTGGGCTTCTCACCCCAAATGCTGCTTGCTAGTCTCAAATGGCCTGAAAGCTTTTGTGGCAGTTAAATTGTTTATCTGTATTATAATTTCTTATATCTTTGAAACAAACCCACCAAGATTATTTAGAAAATTATTGTGTGGTACAGTTAAGTTTCTAACTTATGTTTCCTTCTTCCAGAGTTACTTGTACCAAATTCTACAAGGGATTGTGTTTTGCCACTCCAGAAGAGTTTTGCACAGAGACTTAAAACCTCAAAATCTATTGATTGATGACAAAGGAACAATTAAATTGGCTGATTTTGGCCTCGCCAGAGCTTTTGGAATACCTATTAGAGTATATACACATGAGGTATGTAGAATAGTGGTTTTTGTGTTTTAGAGTATGTGTGATTGCTGGATTGTTTTCTGTATTTGTTTTTTAAGTCAAGAAAGAAATAATAAAGGTTTCCATTGTGCAGGATTAATTTATTGCCTCTCAGCTCCAAACTCAGCCTTCACTGCATGTTATGTGAAAATCTGACTCAAACCTTTAAATATTTCTTTGCCAGCAGGTGTGATGTCAGTGGATGGTGTTGGAGAGGCACTGCAGGAGGAAGGGGTTATCCTTACTACAGTTCTAGAAATTATTATTTATTAGTCAGTCTCTTTATTCTAACCCTCTCTTAGTTAAGAATCTTTCTTAGTAAACTTTACCCATGCAAATCTCCTGTGTGTTTTTTGTCTCCTGCTTGGATCATCTGGTACACAATTTGGTTAAAAGACAGGTTTTTTTACCTAAGGGTTACTGTTTCAGGTACATTTAGAAGCTTCTATAACGTTTTTCAGTGTTAATACAGATGACATGGCATTTCATTTGTTATTTCTGGAGAGAAAGGGAATATTGAATTGTATAGTAGAGAGCTTCTGGGAAACTGTCTTCTGTGGGGTTGTCTATCCCTGAGCCCAAAGACTATCTTCAAATCAAAACTTAGAACAGTGTTCATTTGGTTAGATGTCTTGGCTTCTTTTTATCATCCCTTTTTATTATTTTTCCCATAGCTGTATAAATAAAGATTATTTGGTTCCCATTGGCTTAAACAGATGCTTAAGTTAGAGATGATATTTTTGCCATGACAAATTATAGATAGTAAAGTAATAGATTAGCCCTAGACCACTGTTATTTGACTTATGTTTTTATTTTTTTAAGTTTATTTTGAGAGAAAGCACAAGCAAGTGCTAGTGGAGTAGGGGCAGAAAGGGGGAGAGAATTCCAAGCAGGCTCTGTACCGGGCTTGAGCTCATGCATAAACTGAGATCAAGACCTGAGCAGAAATCAAGAGTTAGACGTTTAGCTGACTGAGCCACCCAGGAGTCCCTGACTTAACATTGTTAGCATGTAAGCAGTATTCATTCATTTGTACGGTGCCACACTGAATTTATTATCAATTGCCTTTTTGTTTTTTTTGAAAAGTGAATGCTATCTTGACTATTTTTTTTTATCCTTTTCCTCTAATGATTTGAAAAGCAAGAAAAGAGTTGGTATGTTTGTATAGTGTTTTTTAACCTAATGAATAGAACTTAGGAATGAAATATTTATCTTCCATTTAGTATATTGTGTATAGTTAATTGACTTTCAAGCAATATTATCAGAGGAATTAATGGAACTTTCTAAAGGATAGTCCTACTGAAATATAAATGTTTATATTTAGGTTTTTAATGTATTTATTTAAAGGTATTTTTATACAGTGTAAAAATTTGCTTTGTAATAGGTAGTGACACTCTGGTATAGATCTCCAGAAGTACTGCTGGGGTCAGCTCGCTACTCAACTCCAGTTGACATTTGGAGTATAGGCACTATATTTGCAGAATTAGCAACTAAGAAACCACTTTTCCATGGGGATTCAGAAATTGATCAACTCTTCAGAATTTTCAGGTATTTTTGCCTTATATTTAAGCTTTTAAGAAGTTTTCAGATGAAATAATAATAAGGCAACATGTATAACAATAAGATTATATGTATGCTTTAATAATTTTTTTGTTTTTCTCTGGCTTTTTAGAGCTTTGGGCACCCCCAATAATGAAGTGTGGCCAGAAGTGGAATCTTTACAGGACTATAAGAATACATTTCCCAAGTGGAAACCAGGAAGTCTGGCATCCCATGTCAAAAACTTGGATGAAAATGGCTTGGATCTGCTCTCGGTAAGAAGACCCTTTATACTGATTTCAACATTATTGATTCTGAATGTACTCAATTCCTGTCTTTTACCTGGGAAATAGAAAGCCAATATATATTGTGCTAGGCACATAGCTATTATGACTGTTAATGTTTATTATGTTACTGGCTTCATTTTAGATACCAAGAAACATTAGTGGTTTTGAGAGGAGGATTCAGCATTAAATGTTATTTGTTTGGTTTTTTAATCTTACATAGCGAAGATGCTCTGTGAAGGCAAGGCCAGGGTTAGTACACCTTTATTTAAGTTGCTGGTGTGTAATGGCCCTCCCTTCTAACTTTTTGTCCCGGTGTGTACTACTTTTTAGTTTATCCGAGACATAGGTTTTTCCTTATTGCTTGATATTTTTAGTTATTAAAGCCATTTACTGCATGAACTCTCATTTCTTACTTTGTGCCTTGTTTCTACATCAGAAAGGTTAGGAGGAATAATGTAATTCTTATAAATCCATGGGGCATGTCTGACTTTTCATTTCACCTCAGGTCATGACCCCAGGATCCTTGGGATCAAGTCCCTCATAGGGCTCTGCACTGAGCATGGAGCCTGCTTGAGATTATCTCTTTCCCTCTGCTCCTTTTCCCTGTTCTCTCTCTCTCTCTCTCTCAAAAAAAAAAAAAAAAAAGCATTAACAAACTATAAAAAAAAACATTGCATTTACTACTACATTGCCACTTTCAACTGATAGTTGTTTTCTTTAAAAATAGGGCCAAAAAAATCTATTAGGATAAAAAAAATTGCCCTAGGCCTGCTTTAGGAAAATTGTTTTTAGAACAGTATTTAAATATTGAGCTTTTCTCTCAACAATAGCCAAATTATGGAAAGAGCCTAAATGTCCATCAACTGATGAATGGATAAAGAAATTGTGGTTTATATACACAATGGAGTACTACGTGGCAATGAGAAAGAATGAAATATGGCCCTTTGTAGCATGGAGCTGGAGAGTGTTATACTAAGTGTTACACTAAGTGAAATAAGCCATACAGAGAAAGACAGATACCACATGTTTTCAGTCTTATGTGGATCCTGAGAAACTTAACAGGAACCCATGGGGGAGGGGAAGGAAAAAAAAAAAAGGTTAGAGTGGGAGAGAGCCAAAGCATGAGACTCTTAAAAACTGAGAACAAACTGAGGGCTGATGGAGGGGGTGCGAGTGAGGGGAGGGTGGGTGATGGGTATTGAAGAGAGCACCTTTTGGGATGAGCACTGGGTGTTGTATGGAAACCAATTTGACAATAAATTTCATATATTTAAAAAAAATAAAAATAAAAAATAACAAAAAAAAATATTGAGCTTTTATTTGTTTATTTTTTTAAAAGTTTATTTATTTTGAGAGAGAGTGCACGGGGTTGGGGGGGGTGGACAGAGAGAGAATCCCAAGCAGGCTCTGCACTGTCAGTGCAAAGCCCTACCCAGGGCTTGATCTTGTAAACCTTGAGATCATGACCTGAGCTGAAATCAAGAGTCAGGCTCTTAGCTGACTGAGCCACTCAAGCGCCTCTAAATATCGAACTTTTGTTTATTTTTTTTTAAGTACATTTAATTTGAGAGAGAAAGCACAAGTGAGGGAGGGTCAGAGAGAAGGGAGGGAGCAAGAATCCCAAGCAGGCTCTGCACCAATGGTGCAGAACTCCACAGAGCCCGACACAGAGCTTGAACCCACAAACTGTAGTACAGACCCCTACACGGAGCTCCTACCCACGAACTGTGAGATCATGACCTGAGCTGAAGTCAGACACTTAACTAACCGAGCCACCCAGATGCCCCCTAAATCTTAAGCTTTTAGATGGAACTGATTTTTGTAAATCTTGGCTAGTGTAATATTGTGATATTATCCTGTAAATCTTCTAATTGGTCTTTGGGCTCCTTTCAGAATTTATAAATCATTATGCCTCTAAATTCAGCTCAGATTTCCAAATTGCTTACAGTGAAATCCCAAGTCCTTTACCTGTCATTCAAATATTTCATGTATCAATATTGTTGATTTGACTTAGAAGGCCTTTCGTATCTGTCTTTTTAGCTTCTGTAATTCTTGAACACAAAGAATTTCACTTCAGTCAATGAAACTCAAATACTGTAAATCATGATTCCTTAGTCTAGCTAGTATTGACATCTTGGACTGGATCATTTTTTGTTAATGGGATCGGTCCTGTACACTGTAAGATATTTGACAACATTCCAGTCCTTTGCCCTATACCTGCCTGTATGTAGCATGTTCCTCTCAGTTGTGACAATTGCCAAATGCCAGACATTGCCAAATGTTCGCTGAGGGGCAGAATCTCACCCAGATGAGAACCACTACTGTAAAACATCAGACTTGGTTTCACATTTAAGCTTTACCACTCCTTAGCTTTATGAATTGCTGGGGCAAGCCGCTTAACCTCTGAGCCTCAGTGTCCTCATTGTAAAATGGGACCAATACTTACCTTTGTTGTGAGGATTGTGTAACACGGTATGTGTCAAGCACTTAATATAGTGCTAAATATGTAATAGCAGCTCAAAGGGTAACTAGATAGTAAAAGTATGTCTGGTTTGCTTATTGATTTGATTTTCTTTAAGATTAATGTTTCTTAAAGATAAAATTTAAGATCAGCATTAAACTTTATGCAGTCTTTTCTGGTTATGTGTAAATTAAGTTTAATACTAGATTGACCATCATTCATTTAGTCTCTCATTTTAACTATGTTTATAACACATTGTGCTCTGGTTTTGTTTTTATTTGGAACTTGATGGAAGCTACATTAGAAACCACTATAGCTAATTGCCACCATTTCAAGAATGTTGTAAATAACTCAGATGGCCATTTAATTCTCAAAGTAAATATAGTTAACTAGATATCTTTCTTAAATTTATGTCCTGGTTTTAAAACTATCTCTATCTCACTAAGAATGCTTGTGCCTTAAAGCATAATTTATAGCTGAAAGAGGTTATTGAGGTATCTACGATTTAAGGAATAAGAGCTAGAGGGTGAAGTATGGAGGATTGAGACATTTATGTGGTATGGTACTGAACTAATGGAAATGTTCATTTGGTAGTAATTTTTATTAAAATTATTAGCTTATGGCTTATTGGTAGAAAAATTAAAGCTTTATTTTTTTATGGTTCATTTCTTAAGTCAAAACCTTTTTTCTTTTTTTATCTCCCCGCCCCCCCCCCTCCAGAAAATGTTGGTCTATGATCCTGCCAAACGAATTTCTGGCAAAATGGCACTGAATCATCCATATTTTAATGATTTGGACAATCAGATTAAGAAGATGTAGCTTTCTGAGCATTTCCACGTATCAAAAACAGATAGTTATATTTTTACTGTTAACTTTGTCTATTTTTTGTTTTGTGTTTTTCTTTCTTTGTCGTAAACTTAAGCTGTACTTCATCTTCTGATTTCAAAACTGTAACTTAAAAATGTAAATATTGTTCTATATGAATTTAAATATAATAATTCTGTATATGTTTATAGATCTCACTGTAACAACTATATGTTACCATAATAAAAGTATAAATCTAGTACTGATGTCAGGAATTGGAAAAATTTTGAGTTAGCTTAAATCATCTCAAATCTTTAGAGTCTGGTTTTCCTGTAGTTGGAACCACCAAAATTTAGGAAAGTGTGCTAAGTTCAAAGTTCATAAAGCTTTGAAGTGTTTTTATGCTCTGTTTAAATTTTTGTCTGTTTCTTGCCAAGTGGTAACCGTACAACCTGCCTAAAGATGAGTATTTTTCTGCTGTTATTTCAATTTGTGACCTAAATGTTCAAGCATTCAGAATGAGAAAACTATTGAGATTTGAGAAATGATGCTAAATTTATAGAGGTTTTCAGTAACCTATAAAACTAACATTAGAGCATGCCAAAGTTTGCTAGGTTTTACAGTCAAAGATCAAGGGCTGCTCACAGCAGGGAAGAACAGTTTAGAAAATTTATGAACTAGCCTATTTTTAGGTAGGTTACGAAAGCTGTTTGTCTAAGTGAATTCTTATGCCTTGGTCAGAGGTAATAACTAGACAAAGGAGCTGCTCATCTTGGCTTTCAAGTCTGACTTACAGTCAGTCAGTCTGCAGTAAGAGAGTGCAGAACCTAGGGATGGAAGTCATTTGGGGTCACATTGTTAAGAGTTAAGATTTCACGGTGGGAATTTGGTAAATGAAAGGTCACACAAAAGATTTGATTAAGATGGTGAAATGACATCCCCCTAGGCTTGAGTTTTCTTACTTATAAAGTGAAGTGTTGAACTGCATCAGTTTTTCAAATTGTGGATTGCAACTCTATAGTAGTTCACAACTTCCCCTCCTCGCCATGTAGAATAGAAACTCAGCGCATCTTATGAGTAAATATTTCTTGGTACTTCTGTCTCAGTAATGTCTAGATACATGAGGGTTACAAATGGTTGGGGCTTTGTGGATTTCTTAGAAGCAGCAGGCAACCTCACTGATGCATGGAGTCTAATTGTTTGAAAAGTCAATAAGTCATCAATTTAGAACCTACATTGTGAACCAGGGAAACGAGATGGTAGAACAGTGTGTGTGATCAATTGCTATAATGAGTGTCCTACTTTTTTGTGTAGTGCTGTGTAAAGTGTTTATGTCAGCTTCAGTAGCTGGGTGAAAGCTACTGAATTGGGTCCTCCCTCATCTCATACATATTTTAAATTGGCTTGTGCTCTCTTGCTTCTGATTAATTTTAAAATGGAACATGTCTCTAGGTCAGTAGTTCTTAAGTCTGTTGTACACTAGAAACACCTGAGACTAATTCTAGCCCTACTCTTGAGCAGTTCTGAAGTTGAAAACTGGGAAATGTATCCCAGGAAACTTTGTTCAGAAGTTCCCCAGGCTGATTCTGATGCAGCCCGTTACCATCAGTGGTGATTTTAATGACATCTAGTTTTCATTGTCTTAAAACTTCATGACATTATGCAGTATCTTTAACTTGTTCTATTTCTGTTTCAGTCTTACTTTTTCATGACGGACAGGAGATAGCTATATATTTTGTCACCAATGTAAGACTTCCATATACTTGAGCATAGCACTGTGACAATTGCCCTATGTTAGCATTGTCCCTAGTCTTTGCCGTAGGGTTTTTTTTTTTTTAAGTTTAAATATACAAGCAATGATGCAGAGATTAATACATAATGTACAATAAAATCTTGGTAATTTACATGGGGACATGGCATATATATAAATTGTTTTTTTAAAAAATGGAATTTGACCCTAAACCTTCCATTGTCTTTGTGGAGAAAAGTGAATGGTATAAAGATTCCAGGCTTTAGAGCCAGAGAGATTAGGGCTTGGTTCCCAGTTCTGCCATTTCTGTGTCCTCTGAGTCTGTTAACTCGTACAATGGAGATCATAGGGTTTATTATTTATGTAAATATATGTAATATATTTATATAACTATATAAATAGGATTGTAGGATGGTTGTCAGGATAGAGATAGGGTTGCCAAGCATCCTGCATATATAGGACATGTCCATTTTTGCCTGTATTTTGCCGTGTCCATTTAGGATGCCCTAAATGTCCTCTTTTCAATCTATTACAAAAAACTGGGCAGTTCTGTTTTTCTGCCACAGTAACTGGTGCTTAAATCCATTAAAAAGCAACCCTAAATGGGAGAGTGTATAGGTGAAGTTCTAGCACATGGTAATTTCTTTGCACGCTTAGCAGTTTTTTTCATGTTCCCTCTATTGTTTTCTCCTTTACTAAAGTGCAAGTCCAGTGAGGGCAGCGGCCATGTCTTACCCTTTCGTTGTCCAGCTCTCGGCCTAGTACTTGAAGCATTAGACACGATTCTTTAAGTTTGCCTAAAGGTGGTGGTACCTCACTTTTGGTAATTGAACATGTGAGCAGCCACTGTGCGTTACATACGTTCCTCTTTCTTCATGGCAACCTTGGAACGGGCATTGATGTTACAGATGATAAAACTAAGATCTGAGAACCTGCCGAAGTAACCTTCCAGGGGTCAGAAGCCTAGTAAATGCCAGAGCAAGGAAGGATCTGGGGCTTTTGACTTCCCCTGTTCTCTTTGCATGGCATCATGTTGGTTCCCAAGATCAATCCATAACGAATGTATTTATTTAGTTTCAAAAGCTTAAGAGGAAAGAATTGCAGAAGGTAGGCAAGTAACTAAAGCCAAGGCAGCCCAGATGCCAAGGAGCACCAAGCTCACGGTTGTCAAAAACAATACCGCAGGCTTGCAGATCACTCATTAACAGATTATCAGAAACCTCCATCTCAAGATTGAAAGGACCAAGGTCACCAAAGTAAGGTTCAGTTTTAAGTCCAGTCCATTCTCCTATCCTATTTTTGGTAGCAATACCCTCTTTTATTAGGGGAGCCCCACTACTGCCTGTGGTCCTACTGGGGTTCTTAATTCTGGCTCTCCATTCTGTTCTTAAGGATGACCTGGATGCAATCAGTTACAGTATACAATACCACAGTAGCAGTAATTGGTTCAAGGACTGGGCAAATGAACTAAGACACATCAGGATCCTTTTTTGCTATAGGAACCTTGAGAGAATGAAGCCCTCTTTCTGCTGATATTGTCAACCTGGGAGAACATGACTGGGAGCCTGAGCCATCTCCCCCTCACCCCTCTGCCCCACCCCCCAACTCTGGAGCTCCCTGAGTGGAGAAAGTGGTAGATTCCTGGGACCAGGATGTCCCTGGTTCTGGTCTTGGCCCTGGTTCCTGCAGTGCTGCTTTAAAATTGTCTGAGCTACCCAGTGTTCCTTGTAGGTGTAGGGATTGTGGGTTTTGTTTTGATTTTGCTTGATCTGGTTTGAGTTGAGGTTCTGTTATTTAAACCTCAGAGTCCTGACTAATGCAGCTATCGATACCAACACAAAACTGGATGAATAATTTTAAAGGAGCCCTCAATTTAAGCACCCTTGTAGTTAGAAATGTTTATGTAATTAAATATCTTCTTGAAAAGCTTTTTATTGCTCATAATCAGTTTTCACTGCAGCTTCTAGTACTGGTTGGGTGGAATGGTACTGATACTCAATGTATGCCTTTTGGCCTTTCAAAGAACCTATAAACTTTGGGGAAATGTTTATATTATTGGGTACCTACCAGTCAGAAGTAGAAATCTGTAAGATCTACTTTTCTACAAGGAATCATTCTTTTCCTTGAGATAGGATGTCAAAACCATTCTGTACTTCTCTGTTACGGAAATCATACAATAACAAAAACAGAATGTATTTAGAAAATTTATTTGCTAATGGGTATTAGTAGTTCTTTATATTTGCAAAGAGCTTTATAGTAATTAAGTAGCATATGTTATTTCAGTAGACAGAAGCTTCCTATACTATAAAAGTGCCCTGAACTATAAAACCACAAGAATAATTGTACCATAACACATTCTTTATAATACAGAGAGAAAAGATACATTTCCCAGCTGAACATAGCAATTTGTCTCAATGGTTCTGGTATTATGACAAACATATTTATGTGCAAGAAAATATAAATGTGTTTGTCATGAAGTGTGTTCACTGCTTCACTAATCCAAATGGGAAGCAGAGCATTTGCTCCATCTTAAATCTTGCTAGAATTTGAACATAGTTTTAGAAGTGCATTTTGGCTTCTTGTTTGAAATACTTCTCATGCACAAGCACTAATGGAAAAATGGCTCAGAACATGAAAAGATTGTAAGTTCCCAGGTAAGCACAGAACATTTTTTGGCCTGTCAGCATCCATCTAAAACCGCAAGGAGTAGATGACAAATGCAAAGTGAATTGTATGTTGGGAGCTCTTAATTAGCAATGCGTCTAGAAGGTCACAGCAGCTTGGATAAGCCTAAAGAACAAACATCTTCCCTTCCATGCCCCAAATTTTGGCATTCACTGTGTGACCCCACCCACTTTCAGCAATAAATCATATTAACTAGTTAGTGAAATAAAAAAATTTCAGAATTGAATAGGATCTCTTGGACATCAATTTCATCCTGATTTTCCCCAAGGAGAAACCATGGATTTCAGCAATGGAGTAAGAATTAGAGTAGATTTTCTGATTTCCAGTTTAAAGAGATTTCTACTCTCTTTTACACTGGCTCTGACAGTGAATTTGGGTCAATAATGGAGTCAAGAAAGAAATGTATTTTAAGGATGAAATATTTAGGCAGGAGAAAACCCAAGTGGTCAGAAGAAAATAGCAGTCAGATCAGAGAAAGTTACATACATTCTCAGTTCCTAGAAACTGAAGTAGCCAACAATGTAAGTAGCACATGCAAGCCAAACACATTGTAAATGATAGGGACTGAGTGTGTTCTTTGCAAAAGCAATAGCAATTTTCATTCTCTCCTCTTCACAGGATAATTTGGGACTTAGATGCTACAGGTATTTTTAAATAGATGGCTTTCTTAAAAAAAACTATAAAACTTTATCCAACTGCAATTTAGGTATGAGGTAAGGTCTCTGGCACTGGAATAGCTAACATACATTAGCTGACGTGTACAATAAGGGGAAAAGGCAAAGGGCCCAACTTCCATCTCTTATTTTTCAAGCGAAATATCTCATGTGTGGTCATGTTTGGAATATTTCCTAACATGACCCAAAATCAGGGAATAAACAATTCAGTGTGCCTTAGTGGCAAAAAATAAAAGAATTATTCACAAACAGAAAACTGGACTTTTGAGGATATGTTTATTTAAATCCACACAGCAACTCCTACTTTTCCTGTTATCTCCAATTATGTGATGCAACATATTTACCAGAAGAAGCACTTTTTAAAAACAGCCTTCCGGGGAGTGAATAAACAATACTATATTTGGCTAACAGCTGCTTTTGGAAAATGAGATGTCAGCAAAGCTGAATGTTGTTTAAAGAAAACTAATTATCCAACTACCTTTGACTTGGATCAGAGTAAATAAAGCACTTCCCTATTTGCACCGAAATGTTTTGTCTAGGATTTAAATATTAGGCATTAGATATTTTACTTCTTCCTTCTCTTGCCATGTAGAGCAAATGAATTCAAAGAGATATTCCTGTTTGATTTTGCTGCCAAAACCACTTTAGGTCATCTGGTGCTAGACAAAGTCATTGCTTCTTTGCTTATTCCCCATCCACCCTTTATTGTGTTCAGCTTAAAGCAGTGTTTATATTTTACAGACACATTAAAACTCAGATAACCTAGTGACATATACTGTGGTTCCATTTGTGTGAATTTGATTATGCAAATGTCAAATAATAAAGTTACGTTTAAATCCGTATAGAAAGTGAAATAACGTAAATACCCCCAATTTTTGAAAGTTTAAAGTTGGCAAGCTGGTTGAACTGCTTTATGCTATTGCAGTACTGTACTTTGGCTGGTAATATGTGCAGCCCTTTGTTGCGTGAGCCAGGCTGTGGTCTCCCTGACTTAGAACTCCTGTAGGCTGTGGTGGTTACAATGCTGTACTTATTTTAACATTTACTGTTTGTCATTTGAAATATTTTTACTTTCTGGAGCAATCTCAAATGAGCACTCATTAAATGGGGGGGTCCATTGCTGGTGCTGAAAAGTAGGTATTTTTGAATGAGCTTGAGATGGGCTTTGATGTCACAAAGAAGGCCAAACAACTCCCATGGTACATTTTAGAGCAAGTATTTTATAAATGGCTGGTGGCTATCTTGAAAAATTACAGCATTAAAGCAAAACTACGTATTAGTTGCAGATTTTGAGAAAGCATCTCCCTACTTTACACATATTTCTGTGGAAAAATCAGTATTATGCTGATTCTTTGAGAATATATCCTCTGTATAAAGTCTGGCATATGATTTTCATATAAAGTTATTAGGTGTAATATTTTATAAATGTTCATCCAACAAGTATTTACTGAACATATGAGCCAGATACTGAGCTAGGACGTGAGGACACAGTATTCAACTAAATAGGTCTTGTCTTGGTGGACTTTACATATCCTTGGAGGGAAGACCCATTATAAGCAAGTAAATAAGTGAAGTGGCCATAGGAATGGGATTCTTGCTGCCTGCTGTGACTTAGACCAGTAAGATAGTTAGCAGCTATCTGAGTAGTCAGAACTACCATATCTGGTATGCAGGTTTACAAGGAAATGGCTGTAGGAACCTGTCCCACAGCTCTTAGGCCCAGGATAAGCTACACAATTTCCAGGGCCCAGTGCAAAATGAACATGTGGGCCTCTTGCTCAAAAATGGTTAAAAAATTCACAGGGCAACAGCAGAGCATTAAACCAAGCACAGGGCCCTTTGAAGTGCGGGGTCCTGTGTGACTGCACAGGTCACACACCCGTGAAGCCGGCCCTGCTTAGATCTAGTCAAAGAGAACTAAAAAGGTTTAGAGTGGGGAAGAGAGATCTGGGGATGGTGACTCTGGAGAGCTGTGCCGTGCTTTGGGAATGCTACCATCTAACCCAGGCCTAATGAAGGAGGGGTGCAGAGAGACCCTTTGAAGAGCTCTGGAACATGTTGCTTGCCCTCGTGCCACAGAACAAGTGCCTGGCTGAGGCCTGAGAAAACAAGCAGACAGGGGGCGTGACTTCTACCCAGAGTACTACCGGCCAGTCAGGAGAGTACCACTGACGGTGCCCCTGCACGTCTGGAGCTTGCAGGGACAAGGACTGACTGTTTACCTAACTGGATGGGGTCCAGCGGGTAGAGACAGCTGGCAGGGGCTTTCTCGGGCGGGTCTTGCCAAATGGCACCCAGCCCTGCCTCCAAGACCAAGATAATGGAGTCTCCTCCCGCTTAGAATAGTCAGGTCCACATCGCTCATATTCCTTCAAGCTCTTCTGTAACACTTAAATGTAATTATTATGAAATACTTTTATATAAACTATAAACAGCAATATACATTGCCCCATGTATCCATCACCCAGTGTCATTATTGTTACATATGAAACCTTCAGATCTCTTCCTGTTCACATCTCCCTTTCTTTCCCCAGAAGATGTGTTTATACTTTTTCAACTTTTCTTTATCCCTATATAACATGTCTGTCTATAATCATCATTGCCATATTGCATGCGTTTATGCTTTATATAAATATTAAAGAATGAGATTTATTTTGCTTGGCTTTGTGAGACTCATCCATGTTGATAAATGTAACTATAGTTCATTTGCTCTCACTTTTGTGGAATATTCCATTGTGTGACTCTACTACAATTTATCCTCTCCTCTTAATAGACTTGTTTCTCATGTTTTGCTTTTATGAACAGTGTCACTGTAAGTTTTACTGTATATGTCTCCATCTGCTTGTGTGTAAGGGTTTGGGGTTTGGGTGTTTTTGCTTTTTGTCTTGTTTTTGGCAGACTTGTTCCTTATCCTTCCCTCCTCTGCTCTGTGTCTCCAGGCCCTGATCCACGTGGGTGCCATGGCCCTGCCTCCCATCCCGTGTCACCTGCCTGTTTCCCGGTTTAGGCAGTGGGAGGCGCTGGTGAGAGAGTGGGGAAGGTGGGGAGAGAGGAATGAGAATGTCCATCTCCCTCTTGCTAGGACTGGGTCCCTTCCATTCTGCCAGCCGTCATCATGCACGCAGCTCCTGCCCCCTGGTCTTCGGTAGCTCCTCTCCTTCACCTCCGTAGCCCCAGGGTCAGTAGTGGGCTCCTGTTGGGTTCCTGTGGTGGTGCCTCACTGCTGTTTTTTGTTTTAAACGTTTATTCATTCTTGAGAGGCAGAAGATAGAACATGAGGGGCAGAGAGAGAGAGGGAGACACAGAATCTGAAGCAGGCTCCAGGCTCCGAGCTGTTAGCACAGAGCCCGACGCCGGGCTCGAACCATGAACTGTGAGCATGATCTGAGCCCAAGTCGGGCACTTAACCGACTGAGCCACCCAGGCGCCCCCTCACTGCTCTTTGACATAATGCTTTCAGGCCCCAGGGAACCAATTCCTTACATTAAATTCCTTCTGTTTCAGTACTTGGGACAGTTTTTGTTTTTCTGTTACATCCTAATACGTAGGTCATGTATATCTTATGTTCAAATTGCTCTCCAAATAGGGTGCACCAATTTGTATTTTTTTTTTCAAGTTTATTTATTTATTTTGAGAGAGAGAGGGCAAGCATGAGCAGGGAAGGGGCAGAGAGAGAGAGGGAGAGAGAGAATCCCAAGCAGGCTGCACGGTCAACACAGAGCCAGAATTGGGGCTCGATCTCATGAACTGTGAGATCATGACCTGAGCAGAAATCAAGAAAAGAAGGTTTAACTGACTGAGCCACCCAGATGCCCCTCACCAATTTATATTTCTTTTTTTTTCTTTGCTTAAGTTTTTAAATTTATTTTTTACTGAGATAAAATTCACAAGAACATAATATTCACATTTAAACATTTTAGAGTATAATCTTTGGAGTTTTTAGTATGTACACTGTGATATACAGCCATCATTAATGTGTATTTTTGTATTTTTGTCACCCTCCAGAGAAACTCTACATCTATTAAGCTGCCATCCCCATTTCATCCTTACCCTAGCCTATGACAACTGCTAGTCTACTTTCTGTCTCAATGGATTTTCCTATTCAGGATGTTTCATATAAATGGAATCATATACTGTGGATTTTTGTGTCTGGATTCTTTCACAGAGCATAATGTTTTCAAGATTCATCCATGTTGTAGCATACATTAGTACTTCTTTCCTTTTTACGGACAAATAATATTCCATTTTATAAAAAAAGTATTTGTTTTTCCACTAGTCAGTTGATAGATATTTGGGTGGTTCTACTGTTTTGGCTATGCTGAATAATATTGCTGTGAACATTCATGTACAAGTTTTTATGTGAATATATGTTTTCAATTATCTTTGGCATATACAAAGTTCCATGTGTACTTCAGAAGAATTCCTGAATGTCTGTTAGATCTAGTAGGTTTATAGTGTAGTTCATTTACCTTTCAATTTCCTTGCTGGCTTTCTGTCAAGTTGTTCTATCCATTATTTTTTTAAATTTTTTAATTTTTTAAAGTTTACATCCAAATTAGTTAGCATATAGTGCAACAATGATTTTAGGAGTAGATTCCTTAGTGCCCCTTACCCATTTAGCCCATCCCCCCTCCCACAACCCCTCCAGTAACCCTCAGTTTGTTCTCCATATTATGAGTCTCTTCTGTGTTGTTCCCCTCCCTGTTTTTGTATTATTTTTGTCTCCCTTCCCTTATGTTCATCTGTTTTTTCTCTTAAAGTCCTCATATGAGTGAAGTCATAGATTTTTGTCTTTATCTGACTAATTTCACTTAGCCTAATATCCTCCAGTTCCATCCACGTAGTTGCAAATGGCAAGATTTCATTCTTTTTGATTGCCGAGTAATACTCCATTGTATACACCACATCTTCTTTATCCATTCATCCATCGATGGACATTTGGACTCTTTCCATACTTTGGCTATTGTTGATAGTGCTGCTATAAGCACGGGGGTGCATGTGTCCCTTCGAAATAGCACATCTATATCCCTTGGATAAATGCCTAGTAGTGCAATTGCTGGGTCATAGGGTAGTTCTAGTTTTAGTTTTTTCAGGAACCTCCATACTGTTTTCCAGAGTGGCTGCACAAGCTTGCATTCCCATGTATTTCTTTTTTTTTTAATGTTTATTTTCAAGAGAGAGAAAGTGCAAGGGAGGGGCAGAGAGAGAGAGAGAGAGAGACAGAGCCTCTGAAAGTGGGCTCTGTGCGCTGACAGCAGAGAGCCACCCAGGTAGGTGCCCCATCAATTTATATTTCTAACAACAGTGTATGTGTTCCCATTGTTACAATAGTAACCAATATTAAGTATTGTTAGACTTTAAAAATTTTGCTAATCTAATTGGTTTGAAATAATAATCCACAAAATTTTAGTTTTGTTTTCTTGAAACTGAGGTTCTTTCAGTATGTTATAGACCATTCAGATATTCCTTTTGGTGAATTGCTTGTTTACCTATTTTTGGATTGTTTGGTTCTTATTGATTTATAGGACTTGCTCATGCTGGCATACTAATTCTTTGTTCGTTATGTGTGTGCCAAATATTTTTTCCCATTCTTTGTCTTATCTTAACATTTTTCAGTGGATGGTTTTCTTCATTAACACAATTTCTAATTTTAATGTAGTTCTCACAAGTTGTAATATTTCTCTGAGCTGCATAGAACATCACTGATAAGACAAGATCCACCAGTCATGAGCTAAGTTGGACTACCAGACTACTTGTGTTGGTAAACTTCTACAACCCAAATCCCCCAGACAGGGCATGTGCAGAGAAGTGGCTTGCAGCCAGCTAGTCAAGAAACCATAGTTCAGTGTTTCCCTTTAGACTTCATGGATGGACTCGAAAGAGGAGGTAAGAGGCTGTGTTTGCTGCAGACCCTAGCTGGAGCATGGAGAATGCATGGCTTCACTGGGGGGCACCTGCCAGGCTTTTCTACCTCAAATGTACTTCAGACTCAGTTGAACACAAGCCTAGTTTCTTTCAGTTTATACTGAGCCTGTCTTGGAAAGTTTATTGGACAGGGCAAGTTTCTGAAATGTAACCAACTATGTTCAATGTAGCCAACTGGCAAGCAAGAGCCATGCTGGGTTGGAACAGAGAACACACAGGCAGTGTGGAGCCGGAGCCTCGGAGCCTCGTGCTGCCACAGGAAGCAGATAATTCCAAGCGCGACCCCTCAGCAGGCTGAAGAAACTGAGCTCAGGATCAGTCTGGCGCTTCCTTGGCCACATAGGCCGGCACATTTATCTCTCCGCTGGCAATGGCAGCAAACCCACTGTGAGGACTGGCTCCCCAGAACAAAGGTTAGGAGCTCTTATAATACCTGTATTTTAGAATAGTTATTACTTGCATGTGATATTTAAAAAATTCAAACAATATAACAAAAAGTACACAGTTTTGCTTCTTTTCTCTATTTTTTATTAAAAAAAATTTTTTTAATGTTGGTTCATTTCTTTAGAAAGAGAGAGAGAGAGAGAGACAAAATGTGAGTGGGGAGGGGCAGAGAGAGAGGGAAATAGAATCTGAAGCCGAATCCAGGCTCTGAGCTGTCAGCCCAGAGCCCGACGCGGGGCTTGAACCCACAAACCATGAGATCACGACCTGAGTGGAAGTCAGATGTTTAACCTACAATCTCACACTCCTTGCCATCCTTCCCGCTATCATTTCAAGCAAAGATGAATGTATCTTGTTACACTTCCTGTTTTACACCACAGTGGAATATTATACAGTTTTTTGTTTTTTTGTTTTTTTTGTTTTTAACAACAGCTCTAAGGGGCCTCTGGGTGGCTTGGTCAGTTAAGTGTCTGACTTGGGTTCAGGTCATGATCTCATAGTTTGTGAATTCGAGTCCCGTGTCAGGCTCTGTGCTGACAGCTCAGAGCTCTGGGCCTGCTTTGGATTCTGTGTCTCCCTCTCTCTTTGCCTCTCCCCTGCTCGCACTCTGTGTGTGTCTCTCTCTCTCAAAAATAAACATTAAAAAACAACAACCAAACAACAGATCTAAGAAGTGTTTGATAAAGAATTTTTATATCAGGTTTTAATTAGATTGTTCCTACAAATTGACTGTCATTTTGATAATTTTTCTTTATCATATCTCCTACCACAGTTTTAAAAGTCTGTGGTCAGGGATGCCTGGGTGGCTCAGTTGGTTAAGCCTCTGACTTGATTTCAGCCCAGGTCATGATCTCATGGTGTGTAAGATTGAGCCCCTCATAGGGCTCTGTGCTGACAGTGCAGAGCCTGCTTGGGATTTTCTTTCCCCTTCTCTGTTCTTTCTTTCTGCCTCCCCAACCCTGTCTTCTCTCTCAAAATGAATAAATAAACTTTAAAAAAAAAAAAAAAAGGTCTCTGGTCAGCCACCAGTCCATGGGTGGTATTTTTTCTTTTTAAAATATTTAAGAATCAGAAAAAAAAAAGGTTGTATGTTGTGTTTATTGAAGAAAATTCGGAGAATAGAGAAAAGCACAAAGATGAAAATAAATTTAAGAGTAATTCTACTACCCAGAAATATTTCTGTAACAACTATTAGAGTGTTTAGGACCCAATATTTTATAATAGATGTATTACATGTCCCAATAAAACACAAATACAATAAACATACACTTTAAACTGTAAAGTGGAAAAACATTCATCAATGCTTGCTTATTTACCTTAAAACCATAAATGTTCAAAATTTTCAAGCTCCTTGATGATAACAATGTAATGTGTTGATGTGTGTGTTAACTTGCTCTATTTTTTAAATTTTTTTTCTACATGTTATTTTATCTTATTTTAGATTAGTTTTTAATTTTTTTTAAGTTCATTTCTTTATTTTGAGAGAGCAAGAGCACAAACAGGGAAGGGGCAGAGAGAGGGAGAGAGAGAATCCTAAGCAGACCCCTCACCGTCAGCACAGAGCCTGGTGCAGGGCTCAAACTCATGAATCATGAGATCATGGCCTGAGCTGAAATCAAGAGTAAGACGCTTAACTGACTCAGCCACCCAAATGCCCATCTGTGTATGTTATTTTTAAAAGGAGTCTTAAATAGAGACACATCGATTCTGTGCCTAGAGTATAGAATTACATCATCTCTCTATTTGATGCATTTCAACAGGTATTTTATTCACTACGTTAATTTTACCTGTAAGTCCTTACATTTATACACATTATCACAGTTTGCAAAAGTCTTGTTTGTTCTTCCGAACATCCCTTTGAGGCAAGTAGTGCTATTCTCATTGGCTGCCTGAAGAAACTGAAGATCACAGAGGTTATGCCTTGTCAAAGGCCATCTAGCTAATTGCATTGGAGAGTTTGGGCCTAAGGTTTGGACCCTAAGTCTAGTTTTTATTCCGTCAGACCACTGTGGGGACAGAGGAAGAAACACCCTACATTCCCAGATCTCTTTAGGTTAATAATGTAGTTGGGACATGTGACAAAACCCCTGGACACCCAGAGAGGAAAACACTTAGCCTAACAGAGGTAAAAATGGTCACCCTCAGCAGACATTATGCATGCTCCATTTTGCCAGTTTCCAGTTAACCACTTGTCCCTGTTGTTTTACTTGGTCTTCAGGCATCGGTGGTACGTGCCTAGACCCTGAAGGCCTTTGAAGAAGAGCTATTGATGAGAAGTTAGAACTTCAGCTGAGTTGAAGGCAAGGCAGAAGATGTGCATTCTCCCAGTAATGGAGATATTTCACTGACAAGTGAGAATTATACCTTACTTGTGTTTTTCCTGTGGCTTAAAAATGTTTTTCGCATATTCGCTCAACTGTTCAGTCATTTACTCATTCATGTTTGAATTCAACAGGCGTCACTGAGTACCCAGCCTATCCTCAGTGTAAGACACCCTGCTAGCCCTTAGAGGAGGACAGATAAATAAAACATGAGTTATTCCCTTAAGGAGCTCTGTTTCCACATGATTCTTCTGGTTACTCAGGCAACAGACTTCGATAGATAACATGCAATCCACACTTTCCACTTAGGCACAACTGGGGACAGCTCTGTAAAGGTATCTCTTAGCTAAAGCACCAGCCAAGAGTTTTTCATCTCTTTTTGACACCAAATCATTCTTGTGAAGATAAGGTCTCTTTTCTAGGACCAGGATTGAAGGTAATGGCGTCCAACATGGTGTGTAAAAGACAACCCATTTAGGGTACAGGAAGATACTATTTTCATGTAGCCTTATAACATTTCTTTTACCAGGAATATGTTTCGTGTGATATATAATGTGTTAGTATTATACACGGTAGTTCACATACATACTTTGTGAATCAATACATACACATATATACTCAGTAGTATTTTATTGATTGTCAAGAATTTGGGGTTTTGGTGTGCCGGGGTGGTTCAGTCAGTTAGGCATCCAACTCTGGATTTTGGTTCAGGTCACGATCTCACATTTTGTGAGTTCGAGTTCCATGTCTGGCTCTGTGCTCATGGTGCAGGAGCCTGCTTGGGATTCTCTCTCTAACCCTGTGCTCTCTCTCCCTCTCTCTCTGTCCATGTGCCTGCTTTCTCAAAATAAATAAAAAAAAGAGCGGGGGTTCACTGCTCTAAAGCCACAGCTACACTGGCTCTCCTTTCCCAAAGTATATAAAATTCTGCTGAAAGCTTCATTTGGGCAGCTTTCCAAAGTCATTGAATTCACATTTGTCCTGATGGCTAAAGAGAGTATTACACAAGGTTTCTGGAGTGGTAAAGTTCAAGTAAGTTCCTGCAGACTGTGTCTCAGACAGAGGAGAGATAGATTTCTTCTTCACTGAATAAGCTCTTCCTGTCAGGATCCTGAGTTTTAAGAGCTTGCTTTTTCCCCCTCACACTCGGAGAATCCACTTTATTTGTTGTGGGAGCTCTTCTGTAATTGTTTTTCACCTATTTTCCCAAATAAGTGCCCTTCACTCCTCGTTCTTCACCTAGCTGGAGTTGGAGAAAAATCAGTTGGACTTCTTGAGTTCCCACACCTCTTCTGTTGCCAGACACTTACATTTGGTAACAGATGTCCAGCAGGGCCCCCCATGTGTCAGCCCCAGAGCATTCTACCAGCTTCACTGACAAGTGTAAATTCTCATTAACCCAGTGTCTGTCCATTGACCACTCTGCCTGCTTTCTGGCCTAGAAATCCTTTCTGCTGTACCATGGTGAATTTCTGGACTGTAGGTCATTTCTCACTTTTGTCTAAGTGTTCCATTTTCTTCTTTCTCCATTCCACCTTAGCTTGCATCTTGGATATCATTGAAATCATTGATAGCTTATGCAAAATACACATTTCGTTTCACTAAAAGGATTACTAGTCCATGATAATTCAAAAAGTACTTAGGGAATGTGGTTTGTGATTGTTTGAATTGCAGAAAGATCTTTAAAGACAGATTCTTTTTTATCTTTTTGACATGTGATCGGTTTGATAAAAATTTCGATTTTGTTTGTTCCAGAAATCCATCCGTAGCATATTATGAATTTTACTTGAAGTATCCTTTTCTTCTGGTTCTGGTGTTTACTAAAGTCCATGCATAGAATATGTGTTTTGAGATGGAATTTGGAAAAGCTCATCTATATTAGATATAAACCAGATGATCTTTGCAAACATCCACACCTGGCTTCAGATAAGAAATCTGAGCTTATCAATCACTGGGGCCTCCTGAGGGCAAAGATAGGCTGGCAAAATAGTTTTTGGGTAGGCCGTTCTGAGGGATCTTTTCTTCCAAAGCAAATGAAGGATTCCTATCCTTGATGCTAGAGTCATGACATGTGGGTGACATCTATAACTAGATAAGGAAGGCTGGCTGCTGGAAGAGACAGACCCTATAATGTATAGTAGCTCAAACACAATTGATGTTTGTTTCTTTAAAAAAAATGTTTATTTGTTTTGAGAGAGAGAGAGTACTAGTAGGGGAGGGGTGGAGAGAGAGAGAGGGAGAGAAAGAATCCCAAGCAGGTTCTGCACTGTCAGCATAGAGCCTGACTCAAGGCTCCGATCTCACAAACAGGGAGATCATGACCTGAGCCAAAACCAAGAGTGGGATGCTTAACCAACTGAGCCACCCAGGCTCCCCTCGAAATGTATTTCTTGCTGTGATGGCAGCACTGGGTAATGAGAAGGAAGAAGGCAGGACAGCTTTCCCAAAGGCAGTCATTCAAGGATCCAGACTTACCATGCTCCAGTGTCTTTAACTCATGGTTTCCAGAATTGCCCTAGGAGGCATCTCTATTCCAGCTGCCCAGAGGTCAATAAACACATGGAGAAATGTGCATGGCCAGGTCTGGACGTGGCACACCTACTTCTCATACTTTGTTGGCTAGAACATAGTCATGTGGCCCTGCCCAACTCCAAGAACAGGGAAGTGAGGGCTAGTTGTGTATCAAAGAGGAAAAGGAGAATATTGTATGAGTCTTTACCATCACATACTTAGCCTTTGCCTCATGGAAAAATTTATTTTCAAGTCCCCCTTACTAAGCAGTGAGAATAAATTGTGTATTCAAGGGTTGCTCTGGGATTCCTTTCCCAGGCAAAGAGGGTTCCCTATCATTTTATAGAAGATGAGAAGCCCTTGTAATAGAGTTAAGTGGCACAGAGTGGATTTGTGTGTTTCGCAAAAGGTTTTCGAATGATCAGCAAATCTCTACTGGAGGAACACACAGGGTGACCTCTCTGGAACCATACACACAAGTCTGCATATCTAACTCCTCTCTGGACCTTGTGACCCTGTGTTTCCAAGTGTCTGAAAACCTGATATGCACTGCCTTTTCACTTGATCAGGGGAAATTCTGGTCCTATCTTTGCAAATAAAAATAATTCTTCTGCTGAAATTGCCTCCTTGTTATCTGCGAAGATGGCAGGGGTTCTTTGGCAAGAAAGGCCCTAGCAATCTGCCTCAAACATGGGCCAATCGATGGTCTGGGAAAAAGCTGGAGACTTTCATCTTTTGGAGAAATTAATACATAGGGCATCAGCTGAGTTTCCATTTCAGTGCAACTTAAGCCTGAGTGATAAAGGCAGCCGTGTTCTGTGAAACTTGTGTTACATAACCCTCATGTGATCAGGGCCACTATTTATAGTTTTCCATTGTGTGGGGCTCTGGACGGGGTTACATGGATGCAGCTTCCTTCTTGTCCAGCCTTCCGGAGGAGATCAAAATGACTCTGCATTTATCAACTTCCACCTAGTCTGTCTTTCAAAACGGCTCTTGTTTTATTGTCAAAATTAGTTTTGGCTTCTACCTTACCCTAAAGTTCGCGATTTATTCATCCCTCATCCATCAATCCATTTATTCATTCATTTGCCATTTAGTGAATGCCTACTAGGCACCAGGGGTACAGAATTGAATAAAACATATCTGGAGTGGAGGTAAGGGGTTGAAAATTCTGATTGCTAATCTCCATCCTAGACCAGTTAAAACAGCAACTGGGGGATGCATTCTGGACATAGGTGTGTTTTATAATCTCCCCAAGTGTCTGATGTGCAACTAGGCTTGAGAACCACTAGAATTTGTAGCCACTGTACCCAGAGGAATGCATAAGGTTTAATATGTCAAGGAAAAGGACCAGAAAGAGAACCAAATACAGACACAGTCCTAAGTGGGTATTGAGAACAGTGTAGAGAGAGTTGAAAGTTGTTAGATACAGAGAAAAAGAAATATCTTCGGTGTCTGATCAATCTGTGGTAGAATTTCAGCCTTTCTCCTTTTTAGCTTATGTAATGCTGGACAACATTTAACTACTCTGAGCCTCTTCTCTTCATTTAAAAAATGAGGATAGTCATAATCTTTACATCCTAGGATTGCTGTGAGCATTTAATCAAATTGCCTGGTGTGCAGCAAATTCATTTTTTGTTGTTGTTGTCATTTTTATTTGGAATTCAGGAGGAAATATCAAGCATAAAAAGGTTAAAGATGTGAGTATGTTGGTGAATTCTACCAGATATCCAAAGAAAATTTAATACATCCTTCTCAAAGTCTTTGAAAAAATTGAAGAGGATGGAACACTTCCAAACCATTTTATGAGGCCAACATCACCTTGGTATTAAAACCCTACAAGGATACCACCAGAAAAACCAAAAACAATGGGGTGCCTGGGTGGCTCAGTCGGTTAAGCGTCCGACTTCGGCTCAGGTCATGATCTCACAGCTCGTGAATTCGAGCCCCGTGTCGGGCTCTGTGCTGACAGCTCAGAGCCTGGAGCCTGCTTCTGATTCTGTCTTCCTCTCTCTCTGCCCCTCCCCCACCTGCACTCTGTCTCTCTCTCTCTCCCTCAAAAACTAAATAAACATTACAAAAAATTTAAAACAAAGCAAAAATAAAAACACGTACATATAGGTCAATATCCCTGATGAAATAGATACAGAAATCCTCAATAAAAGTCAATAAAACACTAAAAATACACCATGATCAAGTGGGATTTAGTCCAGGGATACAAGATGATTCAACATTTGCAAATCAATCAAATGATACACCATATTAACAGAATGGAAGATAAAAAACATATGATCATATCAATAGATGCAGGAAAAATCAATTGACAACTGCCAATCAACTGTCATTTATGATAAAAACTCAGTAAAGTAGGTATAGAGGATATCTACCTAAACATAATAAAGTCTATATATGACAAACCTAACGGCTAATATTATACTCAATGGTGAAAAGCTAAAAGCTTTTCCTCTAACAAGAGGAACAAGACAAGAATCTCCACTCTTGCTACTATTATTCAACATAGTATTAGAAGTCCTAGCCACAGCAATTGGGCAAGTAAAAGAAATATAAGGCATCCAGATTAGAAAGGAAGAAGTGAAACTGTTGCTATTTGCAGATGGCATGATACCAAAATCCTAAAGAGTACTAAACAACTGTTACAGCTAGTGAATGAATTCAGTAAAGTTTCAGAATACAAAATTAATATACAAAAATCTGTTCTGTTTCTAACAAGTAATTATCAGAAAGAGAAATTTTTAAAAATCCCATTTACAGTTGCATCAAAAAGAATAAAATACCTAGGAATAAATTTAACCAAGGAGGTGAAAGACCTGTACACTGAAAACTATGACATGTGAAAGATATTGAAAGAGATACAAATATTGTTATTATTTTTAATTAAAAAAAATTTTTTTAATGTTTATTTATTCTTGAGAGACAGAGAGTGACAGAGCACGAATAGGGAAGGGGCAGAGAGAGAGGGAGACACAGAATCTGAAGCAGGTTCCAGGCTCTGAGCTGTCAGCACAGATCCCAATGTGGAGCTGGAACTCACAGACCTTGAGATCATGACCTGAGTGGAAGTTAGCCGCTTAACCGACTGAGTCACCCAGAAGCCCCCTGAAGGAGATACAAATAAATGGAAAGATATTCTGTGCTTATGGATTAGAACAATTAATTTTTTTAGATGTCCATACTACCAAAAGCACTCTGCAGATTCAATACAATGCCTATAAAAATTCCATTGGCGTTTTTCACAGAGCTAAGACAACTCTAAAATTTGTATGTGTATGGAATCTCAAAAGACCCCAAATAGCCAAAGCAATCTTGAGTATGAAGAACAAAGCCAGAGGTTTCAAGTTCCCTGATTTCAAGCTATACTACAAGCTATAGTAATCAAAACAGTATGGTACTGGCATAAAAAGAGACACATAGATCGGTGGAACATACTGGAGAGACCAGAAATAAACCCACGCATATATTGTCAACTTACAACACAGGAAGCAAGGATATAATGGGAAGAAACAACCTTCAATAAATGGTGATGAAAAACTGGACAGGTACATGCAAAACAATGACCATTATCTTACACCATACATAAAATTTACTCAAAATGGATTAAAAACCCGAACATAAAACCTGAAACTATAAAACACTTGGAAGAAAATATAGATGTTAAGCTCCTTGACATTGGTCTTTAATAATGTTTCTTTCTTTCTTTTTTTCTGGATATGACTCCAAAGGCAAGGGAAACAAAAGCAAAAATAAACAAATGGGACTACATCAAGCTGCAAAGCTTCTGTTCTGTGAAGGAAACCATCAGTCAAACAAAAAAACAGGCTAATGAATTGGAGAAGATGTTTGTAATTCATATATCCAATAATGGGCTAATGTCCAAAATATATAAAAAGGTCATACAACTCAATAACAGAAAAAACCCCAATGTGATTCAAAAATGGTCAGAGGATCTATATAGACATTTTTCCAAGGAAGACATACAGATGGACAAGATACATGAAAAGATGCTCAACATCATTAATCCTTAGGGCAATACAAATCAAAACCACAATGAGACATCACCTCACACCTGTCAGAATGGCTAGTATCAAAATGACAAGAAATAACCAACGTTGGCTAGGATGTGGAGGAAGAAAGGGAATCCTTGTACATTGTTGGCAGGAATGTAAATTGGTGCAGCCACTGTGGAAAATAGTGTGGCGGTTCCTCAAAAAATGAAAAATAGAATTATCATATGACCCGGCATTTCACTTTTGTGCATCTATCTGAACTGATATCTAGGTATCTAGTATTTGGAGAAAATGAAACACTTATTTGAAAAGATGCATACATTCCTATGTTCATTGTAGCATTATACAATAGATAAGATGGAATATTACTCCGCCACAAAAAATAGTGAAATATTGCCATTTGAACAACATGGATGGACTTTGAGGTTATTGTACTAAGTGAATTAGGTAGACAGAGAAAGACAAATACCATGGATTTCACTTATATGTAAAATCTAAAAAACAAAACAAAACAAAACAAAACCCATACTCATACATACAGAGACAGACTGGTAGTTTCCAGAGGGGAGGAGAGTTGGGAAGAAGGGCAAAGAGGATGAAAGAGAGCAAGAGGTACAGGCTTCCCATTATAAAATAAATAAGTCACGAGAATGTAGCGTACAGCATGGGGAATATAATCAATAATAGTGTATTAACTTTGGCAACATATGGTAGCTAGACTTACTATGGGAATCATTTCACAATTATACATGTGTTGAATCACTAGGTTGCACACAAGAAACTAATATAATATTGTAAGTCAATTATATGTCAATAAAAAATTCATTATCAAAAAATAAATGAAAGAAAAATTAGAGACTTAAAACATAAAATAAACATCTGAGAATGGATCTCAAGGCACTCTCTGATGCTGCCAAAATGGGGAGAAGGCTCAGATATCTGAGTGTCTGGGACCTCAGCTCCATATAGTGTGTCTTTCTTGTGGAAAAAGAAATAATAATTTTTATTTAAAGAGTAATGTAAATGTATTATTGACTACAATGGCAAATTTGTATCAATTAAGATAAAAATAAAAGTTCATATGTTTTGAAAAGAACACCCCTTTTTTTGGAGGACACATTAGGGAGTGCTCAGGTCTCCCTGAGGGTATCATTCACACATCTCTGCCATTAGTGTCCCCTGGCCTTTGGGTGGAGAGCACAGCCTTGGTATCATGTGGGACATTCAGAGGCCATTCTTTCTGGATATTTAACTAACCACTGCCAGCACTCTTTCCAGTGATAGACTGCACACACACACACACACACACACACACACACACACACACATTCCTTTTTTGATTTGTAAAAAAGATAACACATTCCACATGCTATTTTAAGTCCTGAATTTTACTTTAACAATATATCTTGGAGATTATCTATATCAACCCATAAAGAGCTTCATCTTTTTTTTAATAGCTGTACAAGTGTTCTGATGTAGTATAATTTATTTAACCAACATTCTGTTGATGTTTTCAGCCTTTTGCTATTTAAACTTCTCGCTGCAATGATGTAAGTCCTTTTGCATATGAGAGCATCTTTTGTTCTATAAATTCTTGAAGAGGAATAACTGGGTCAAAGGATATGTACATTTGCAGATTGCCTTTCACAGAGGTTGTTCTAATTCCTACTTCCTCCAGCAACATAGGAGAATGCCTGCCTCCCCACACCCCCACCAACACAGTCTCTTACAGAAGTTTGATTTCTGCCAAGGGACTAGGTACAAAATGATACTTCTCAATAGTCATAAAGTGTATGTATCTCTCCTACTGTGAGTGATGTTCAACCGATTTTTATAGGTTTTACGTTGCTGGGGACAGTTTGTTCATATCATTTGGTTATTTTTCAGTTGGGTCATTGGTTTGCTCCTTATTGGTCTCTAGAAATTCTTTATACATTTAGGTTAACCAGCATGGTTTCTATTGAAAATATTTTTTCCTTCCAGTTCTGCTATTTGTCTTTATTTTTCCTACAGAACATTGTGACTTTTGTGTTTTAGGTATGTCATAAATATAAAGATATTCTGCACTCTGAGATTATTAAATAATTCTCCCATTGTTTCTTGTATCACTTGTAATATGCTATTTTCTTAACATTTTTGTACCACTGGGAATTTTTCCTGGTATAAGGTATAAGGTATGGGATTCAACTTTATTTTTAGATGGCCATCCAGTTGACCCAAAGCCTTTAATTGAATCTTTTCTATCTTCTCCATTGATTTGAGATATTATCTTTAAAGTATATTAAACTTATCACATCCAAAATTTCCAGATGCTTTTAGGTCTATTTCTGGACTTTATACTCTCTTTCATCCATCTCTCTATTCATGTATCAGTACTATACATTTTTTTAATGGTTATTTATTTTTGAGAGAGACGGAGACAGAGTGCGAGTGGGGGAGGGGCAGAGAGAGAGGGAGACACAGAATCGGAAGCAGGCTCCAAGCCCTGAGCTGTCAGCACAGAGCCCCACGCGGGGCTCGAACTCATGAGCTGTGAGATCATGACCTGAGCCGAAAGTCAGACGCTTAACCTAACCGACAGAGCCACCAGGCCCCCCAGTACTATACATTTTTCAATCGCTATAGATTTATGATAGGCTTTAATTTTTGATTTGGAAAAAAATCTGGTAATTTTTCTCAGGACTTTCCTGACCACTTTCGCTTGCTTATTTTTCCATCTAAACTTCAGAATCAGCTTATTTAATAAAGTTTAAGAAGATAATATATTATTGGCTTTGTATAACACATTGACATAGAGGGGACGCTGGCTTTATATTACCTTTACAGTGCAGAGGTCCTGCCCCTTGTTTAGTGTGGTCCAATGGATGTCAGACTCTCACAAATATAACAAATCAGATATAATACCATTCGGCCTATGGGTTTGAGTGAGTGATGGAGAAGAGGCAACCAGAAGTAATTATTACTCTTTCCTGGGGAGTAGAGCAGAAAACCTATTCTTCCATGGGAAGGTGGGAAGCAGATGCATGTAGGTGTTTACCATTAACAAGAATTTGAGGGGTACCTGCCAGGGATGCCTCTCGGTACGTTTCAGTGGCTGACAATCACAATTTGATCTTGTGATTCCAGAGAGCTGAGACACTAAGGGTTTATGTGGAGTATTCCATGTGCTGAAAAGGATGGTGAGAGTCAGGGCTTTAGAGTCCAAAGAGACTGAGTCTGAATCCCAGCCTGCCAATTGTGTGATTTGGGGCACTTAATTTCTCCATCTAGCACTTCTCTCACCTTTATAAATACCCTGCAGAACTCTCAGTGTTAGAATTAGTATATTTCACGATTCTAGCACAGCACCTGGCATACGTTATGTAGTGAATAAATAGTTTGATGCACATTTTGTACCAAAGACAAACTCAGTTTCTCTCAAGGCCTTGGCAAACTTCTCCTGCAGAGAGTGGCCCTGTTCCCTAAGCTCCACAGAGAAGGCACCTAAAAGGACAGGCCTTTATGTTTCTGGAATTGCAAGTATTTCAACTCTTGCTGTTGGTCTGGTGACTCACTCAGGTTCTCTCATCTCAGTGCATTGACATGCATCTCATTTCACAGGAATTTTTTTTTCATGCTTCGGTGTCATCCTCAAATGGAGATATTTTAACCATAAACAAATAGAAACTTGATCCTTAAGAAGAAGTGCTGAATATTTTTCCTGATTATGGTCTTTCACATATGCTCATTTAAGAAAAAATAGAAAATGGAGAAAAACATAAGAAAATAAATATTAGTTATAATGACATGAAACAGAAAATGTTTATTAGTATATTATTCTGGGCTTATTTCTGTGTCTACACCCTCCTCCATGGACCTTGATTTTGACATTTACATCCACATTTGTGTAGACATGAACACCCATATTCACACTGATATGTAATTGGATCATACTTTAATAATTTAGTGTCTTGTTTTTTTAACATTAGATCATATCTTTCTTCTATGTTTTATGAAATTTCTGGTAATATAATTTTTTATTGCTGCATAATATTTGGTATATTTTCCTTTTAAAAGTCAAGAATTAAAGGGGTGCCTGGGTGGCTCAGTCGGTTAAACATCTGACTTCAGCTCAGGTCATGATATCATAGTTCGTGAGTTTGAGCCCCACGTTGGGCTCTATGCTGACAGCTCAGAGCCTGGAGCCTGCTTCTGATTCTGTGTCTCTCTCTCTCTGCCCCCTCCCCCACCAACTCACACTCTGTCTCAAAAATAAGTAAACATTAAAAAAATTCAAAAAAAAGTCAAGCATTATGCAAGCAGATGTTATCTCCATTGACACTAGTTAGGGAGTGGACATAAAGATCAGAGAATTATTATTTAATGTTTTCATTGAAATACTAAACAAGTGAATTAATCACTTAGTTTCTGAAAGCTTAGAATAATAAATGAAAGCGCTTAAAATCATTGTACACTGTTTTTTGTCCATTTTTTAAGAAAAAGATTTGAATATTTTTCAGACTTATTACTGAGTAACTTGCGCAACACTATTTTTACAAGGGGCCCAACAAAAAGCAAGGGTTATGGCCTTCCTTTCCTTTCCAGAACACAGAGTGTTTATCCTTTTTATGGGGGCAAAGTTGAGATTTTCCATAAAGCAAAACAACCTGGAAATCTAGGGTGATTTACTTGAGCCAAATGGTAAATAAAAAGCAAATAAAGTAAATTAAGAAATACTTGTGGGAGAGCAAACTAGATCACGTCTGTCATCCTACCATGACCCCTTTGTGCTGTGTCTCTGGTGGTTGACCACAAGATGTCACTATGGCTTTTTTAATCCTAGTAATCACGTAGCTGGCTGGGGGTGGGGAAAGAGCAAGGAAAGAATCTTACAGTTCTATGCAAAATGAAATAGTACTTTTTTTTTCCTGGCGGGCAGCCAGGCTAATAAAAAAAAATGTTTTTAAAACCAACACTATGAATTCAAAAGGCTTTCAAGAAACATCTGCACAGTGAAACTGTTAACTCCAAAGAAGTCCAACATTGTATTTATACTGTATAAATTAAAATGGAAAATAAAAACCCATTTGGGCCAGTATGCAAAATCTCCAAAGCAAGAGAAAAATACTTCTGAACTCAATCTATTTCAGAACGATGGCATTAAATATGGAGGATATAGTAGCTGACAACAGCCAAAATCCTGCCCAGTGAGGCTTCAAAGAACAAGTTTCCAAAAACAACTATTGTTAATTAACCAAATTTCCCTTCACGGACTCAAATTTTAGGGGAAGGAAACAAATCATTTTTTTTTAAAATGCAAGCTCCTTTCATGTTACTTGGGTAAAATGGTTTTCACATATAGCTAGAACAGTCTGCAGTGTCCCCTCCATATGTCACATCTACAGGTTGGTAGAGGCGAGCTGGTATTCTGGATTGTGATTCTGAAGAACTGAAAGTTCCCGAGTCACCAAAAAATTTATATTTCTTTATGAACGTAGAAACCAAGAAGGTGCTTTAAGAAAGCAACTATATACACAAGAAACCCTTGGATTTGAAGAGCCGTCTATCGGATGGTGTGCTGGGCTCCCACCTCATACGCAGGTGTCCACATGCATCCTTCCATCCACATGGTCACAGCGTGACTGGCATGCGATGTGACCACCCAGTGTTCTAGCAGTGGCTAGCAGCCTGACCCCAATCCTTCATCAGGAATTTGGGACTGAGTTAGTTGAGTCTCTCCTCAGATGACCAAACAGTGGCAATGCAGACTCTGGAACTGTTGGTCACCATAGTTTCCATCTTGCCAACTGAGAAGCAAAAACATAGGTGTCCGGGGAGAGGTAAGAATGAAGGGGGCACTGAGGAGCATTGACAGAGAGGGAGCTTTGATGGCATCCAGGTCCAACTTGCCCTTGAGGTCCGGAGTCATCCTCTCTTTGGTTTCCAGAGAAGGCCCAGTATCCTTATAGTAAACAGTCATTTTGTTCAACCAAACCACTCTGGCGGTTGCCATTCATTGCAATTAAAAGTATCTTAACTTCCAACTTTTCAGGATAAACTGGAGCTCAAGTCGTTGTAATTTTTTCCCTTTGCACTCCAACCCTCCTCCACTCCCCAGGTGTCTTCTGTCTCCATCATTTATCCAGACACTTAGGTTATGGTATATTTCATTTGCCCTTTTGAACCAACCCTCCTGGCTTGTTGAGGGACAGCGAATATAACCTAGAAATACCATAAGGAATGCTTTGAAAGATGACCTTCAGTCTCTGTGGTCTTTGAGTGATATGGGTCTGAACATCAGTATTCTACAATAGCACTTCCTCAGATGTGTTCCTTAGAACATTAACCCTGAAAGTGTTAAGGAAACAAAGTATTCCAAAATAAAATAAGTTGGGGAAAAAATGCAAGAAAGTCTCCTCTTGAAGGCTTATAGTTTACATTAATATAGTAAAGGCTCTGACAAAGTCTTGTAATAGAAAAGGAATCTAAATTTGTTTAGCTCAAGATTTTCCAAATTTGGGAGATAGTAGACTTCTCTGGTGTGTGTTGGGGGGTGGGGGGTAAGTTCATTCTTATAGGCAACATTCTAGAATGTTACTTAAGATACTTTATAGCCAAACTGAGTTTGAGGTGAGCTCACCTTGGGAATTTTGGGAGGAAAGGCCCTGGAAAAATCTCAGTCCCTCACCCTCCTACCTCATAGCCCTTAATTAGCCAGGCAATTAGCCTGAAGGCTAGGGAATGGCCTGGACATCCAGGGCTGTCAGAGAGACTGCCTTACGGCTTCTCTTGCAGGTCCTACCTTTCCCAGAGTCCTGATTTTATGCCTTCTAAGTTTTTATGTCTTCTTCAAAAGATAATATACACAAAGAAAAGTACATAAATCACAAGTGTGTCGTGATGACTTTTTACAAAGTGTTTCACACACTACGGTAACTAGCACCAGATTAAGAAATGACATCACAAGCTTCCAGTAGCCTGTTCACGCTCTTTCAAGCACTTCTCCACACAAGAGCAACCATTTTCTGCCTTATGCCTTCTTTACAAATAAATGGATATATCCTGGAGGACAGGGACCAATCCTCGATCTCCTTGTATCCCTGCAGTGTCCAGCATAGGATTTAGTGAAGGCTACTTCATAAGCACAAACCCCAAGAGTACAAGTACCCACCGGACTCCTGCACAGGGTGACGGGAGGACCCTCCAGTCAGACTGGCTGGGTTCAAATCCTGCAGCTATGATTATTGCCTATCTGACTACGGGCACTCGCTTAACCTCTAAGGACCTCAATTTCCTGATTTGCAAGATTAGTCTGGATTATCTGGGGAGCCTTGAATGCCATCACAAGGATCCTTATAAGAGAGAGACAGGGGGCGCCTGGTTGCCTCAGTCAGTGGAGCATGTGACTCTTGATCTAGGGTTTGTGAGTTCAAGCCCCATATTGGGTGTAGAAATTACTTAAAAATAAAATCTTAAAAAAAGAAGAGAGGGAGATAGAGGGAGATTTGATGCCCACACACAGAGGAGAAGGTAATGTGAGAATCCACAGAGAGATTTGCAGATGTTGGCCTTGAAGGTTGTAGTCACAAGTTAGGAATGCCAGTCACCATCAGAATTGACAAGAGATACAGACTGGCTCATTTTCCTCTAGAACCCCCAGAAGGAGCATGGCCCTGCCAACCCTTGGTTT
Organism: Acinonyx jubatus; assembly: GCF_027475565.1. Classification (NCBI taxonomy): domain Eukaryota; kingdom Metazoa; phylum Chordata; class Mammalia; order Carnivora; family Felidae; genus Acinonyx; species Acinonyx jubatus. The sequence continues at coordinate 21,736,791 of NC_069393.1, forward strand.
TGGCTTGGTGAAACTGATTTCAGACTTGTGGCCTCCAGAAAAGTAAAAGGATAAATTTCGGTTGCTTTAAAGTTTGTGACACTTTGTTATAGCAGCCACGGGGAGTTAATACGCTTACCAGGAGACAGGCATTGGGGAGACGGCAAGGAAGAAGAAACAGCCTTCATGGAGCTTATATTCTAAGGTGGTAGACGGACAACCTCTAGATACATAGATGCAGAATCTAATGTCAGGCAGTGATGCTTGCTACACATACTAAAACTAAAGCAGGGCAGGGGTAGCCCAAGGGGCCTAGGAGAACAGTAGGAAATGTATTGGGTGGGGTGTTCAGGGCTCTGCAGGTGGCCCACAGTAATGGGGAAGGGCTTTGATTTTCTCTAAACATGGCTTTGGGATTTTTCACAAAGTTTGGGAAGACAGTGGGCTCCCCCGTTGTCCTAGGAGGGGGTTCTGGACTGGGCTCAAGTTGACTGATGCACCTGTGCTCTCAAGAGATCTCCTCACCCTCTCTAGATTTTAATGTCCTCACCCCAGGTAAGATTAGCTAATTTATAAGACTCCTGCTCTTCAAACAAGAAACCACTGCTCCCCACGCGGTCCTGAACAGAAAAAGGCACAGCCAGAGACACAATGGCTCCTCGGGCCGCGGCGATCCTGCTCAGGACCACTAGGGGGAGGCGGCCGAAGCCAGCTTTGCAGAGTCGAATTGTTAAGAAAAGGCTGCAGGCGTGTTGTTTTAAAAAAAGCCCTTCGCTCACTCTCACGATCTGCTTCTAATTACACAACAAGACTAGACTCTTAACCACACACATTTCAGCCAATCCTAGATGGCCCGGGCTCCTTTTTCACCCTGAAAGCAGTGAAGCCACACGCGAAGCACTTTCAGACCAGAGAAGTGGAACAAAGAATCACTGATACGGGGTCCCACCCTTTTCCTGTCCTCCAGAGCGTCCTCGGCTGGAGAAGCGGCTTCTGTTCACATCCTTCCCCCGTCCACCCCCCCCCCCCCGCCCCGCCCCGCAACTGTCCCAACTCCTGATGGCTAACGCTCAGAGTGGACAGCAGTCCCTTTCTTATTTCTTCCCAGAGTCATTTCATAGTTACTCTTTTCTCTCCATGCTCCGTGTTAGAGGCTGGCAAATGATCCTCCCCCACCACATGGAAGTAGAAACAAAATCATTTGGAGTCCATGCAATAAAAATCTCAATTTCAGGGCTCTAAAGGCCCTTTCAAGCGATATGACAAAGGGAGGTGAACTCTGGAGGCACTTTTAACACAAATCCTGAAAGCAATATAAGGATATAATAACAACCTTAAGAGACTGCCTTTTCCTGTTTAATCCTTCTAATGTCTAAACCCAGAAGCTGGAGAAGGTGGGGTATCAGCAAATATTTACTTACAGATTCATTTAGTAAACTTTTTTTCCTTCTTAATTCCTGGTTTTGACATAATTTCTGACTAAAAGAAAGGTTGCACAAATAATGCAAAGAATTTCCGAATTTCCTTTTCCCAGATTCCAAATATTAGCATTTTAGCATGTTTGCTTTTTTCTCTCTCTTCTCTCTCATGTTTTCTGAACCATTTGAGACTCAATAGCAGAAATGACACCTTTCTCCTGTTCACTATTTCTTTAAAACAAGAACGTTCTCTTACATAAGTTGCACAATGATCAAAATTAAAAATATGAACGTTAAGACATTATTATTTTCTTAATTTACAGACTTTATTCAGTTTTTTCCAATGGCCATTAGTATATGTTTTTTCATAGTAAAAGAAAGTCCCAGGTGATATATGGCACTCACTTGTCATGTCTCTATAGTCTCCTTTAAACCGAAACCATTTCTTGGTTTTTCCCTGTCTGTCTTGATCTTGACATTTTTGAAAAGTACAAGCAAAATATTTAGTAGAATGTCAATGTTTGGGTTTGTCTGATATTACTTCATGGTTATATTCAGGATGTGCATTTTTGTTAGGAATACCATAGACATGATGTTGTGTCTTTCTTAGTGCATTACATTGGGAAGCACATGATGTTGATTTGTGGCATCACTGGTGTTACTAACTTTGATCACCTATTAGGGTGACAGTAAATATATGAAAGCTATAATATATATTGTATATTATATATAATATATAAGCTAAATATCATAACATATCATATCATAATATGAAATGTGCCAGGCTAATGTGCTAGGCTAGTGGTTCTTAAACTTTTGGTCTTAGGAATGCTTTTCACTCTTACACATTTTTGAGGGTCTCAAAAAGCTTTTTTTGGAGCACCTGGGTGGCTCATTCGGTTAAGTGTCTGACCCTTGATTTCAGCTCATGTCATGATCTTGCCTCAGATCATTATCTCATGGTTTGTGAGATTGAGCCCCGTGTCAGGGAGCTCATGGAGCCTGCTTGGGATTTTCTCTCTCCCTCTTTCCCTCTGCCCCGTCCCCACTTACACACGTGTGTGCTCTCTCTCAAAATAAATAAATAAACATCGAAGAGCTGTTCATTTTATTTATTTATTTTTTTCTTTATTTTATTTTTGAGACAGAGAGAGACAGAGCATGAATGGGGGAGGGTCAGGGAGAGAGGGAGACACAGAATCCGAAGCAGGCTCCAGGCTCTGAGCTGTCAGCACAGAGCCCGACGCGGGGCTCGAACTCATGGACCGTGAGATCATGACCTGAGCTGAGGTCGGACGCTTAACCGACTGAGCCACCCAGGCGCCCCAGAAGAGCTGTTCTTTATTTTAGTTATAGCTATCAGTGTTTACCATATTAGAAACTAAAATGGAGAAATTTAAAAATGTTGAATTATTAATATATTTAAAAATAGCAATAATAGGGGCACTTGGGTGGCTTGGTCGGTTAAGCGTCTGACTTTGGCCCAGGTCATGATCCCACATTTCATGGGTTCGAGCCCCGCATTGGGCTCTGTGTTGACATCTCGGAGCCTGGAGCCTGTGTCAGATTCCGTGTCTCTTTCTCTCTCTGCTCCTCCCCTTCTTGCACTCTGTCTCCCTGTCTCCCAAAAATAAATAAACATTAAAAATTAAAAAAAAAAAACAATAGTAAACCTGTTACATAGTAATATACATAATACATGAAAAATAACTATATTTCCCAAACAAAAAAAATTAGTGAATATAATGTCATTGTTTTGCATTTTTGCAAACTTCTTTAATCTCTGGCTTAATAGAGAGCAGCTAGATTCTCATACCTGCTTCTGGATTCAATTTGTTGCAATATGTTTTTGGTTGAAGAAGATGAAGAAAAAAATACATATGTAATTGGAAAAAGAAGGGGTATTTTAGTAGCTTTTTCAAGACTGTGGATAATCTTTGATACTGTCCCAAAACTCAGAAATTGATAGTTTCCTAAAGGTTAGCTACAGTGTAGAATCTAAAACCATTATCAATAAACATTTTGTTCTCCACTACAGTAAAATCTACTGGCTTATCATGCATTTTGGATAGATCTTTTACCCAGGCACGATTTTGTTAACATTGTACACTAGTCACTTGAAAAAAATTGGCTCCCTGAGTTACACATATCTTCTAAATGTTGCCACTTCTTTCAACAACAACAACAACAATGACAAAGACCACATTTGTTAATAACACCACTGACCTCTTCAGAAAAGTGTACAGACATTGACAAGCTGTGAAACTCACATTAGTGGATATAAATTTCCAAAAATTTGAGTTTTCACTCAAATGCTCAAATTTTTATTATTGGCAACAAATACCATCAGTTGTTTTCTCTGAAGTGACAGGTTTACTTTGTTTATTTTGGGGAAATGCCCACTAAATTCCCACTTCTGAATAACCATGGTGTATCTGTCAGTTGTTTCAAGTACAAGTAGTGTTCAGTGAAATGCCACGAGTGCAGCTCACAACGCAGACTGGTGCACAGGTGCTCTTCTGGACAACAACTGAACTTGAGTGTGCAGGAGAGTGCTCTGTGCCTGCTTCCCATTTGTCATGCAGAAGGTTAAACGGGCAAGCAGTTGGGGCGCCTGGGTGGCTCAGTCGGTTAAGCTTCCGACTTTGACTCAGGTCATGATCTCATGGCTTGTGGGTGCAGGCCCTACGTCTGGCTCTGTGCTGATAGATCAGAGCCTGGAGCCTGCTTTGGATTCTGTGTCTCCCTCTCTCTCTCTGCCCTTCCCCTGCTCCTGCTCTGTCCCTCTCTTCTCTCTATCAAAAATAAATAAACATTAAACATTTTTTTTTAATAGGCAGGCATTCGAGGATCAGGATTTAATAAAATTAATACATTTTACTGGTTAATCAAGGACATCTTAAAGTAAAACTTTCACAGAGTTCCTGGATTGCTCAGTTGTTTATGCATCTGACTTTGGCTCAGGTCATCATTTCGCAGTTTGTGAGTTCAAGCCCCGTGCCGGGGTCTGTGCTGACAGCTCAGAGCCTGGAGCTTGCTTTGGATTCTGTGTATCCCTCTCTCTCTCTGACCCTCCCCTGCTCTCACTCTGTCTCTCTCTTTCTTTCTCTCAAAAATAAATAAACATTAAAAAAACTTAAAAAAAAAGTAAAACTTGTACTTTACAACGACTACAGTCCGACACGGGGCTACTACCTTGATTTGTGCTAAGTAAAACTGCCAACAGTTTTACATGCCATTGCTCTTGTAATTTGTGCAAATGTCAACATAGTGAAAAAGGCAAATAATGTCTCAATAGTATGAGAAAAATATTGTGAGCTGAACGTGTCTCCAGGACTCCTAGGGTCTGGGGAACACACTTTGAGATGACAATAAAACACAACTATCTATGTAAATACACATATTATGTCCCCCATGAACTTAACATCTAATTGAACCAGCAGACCATCTGACAAGAAGCAGGGTGACGGAAGAGTTTACAGGTATATATAAGTTATTGGTGATATTTCAGTTCTTGTTTTGGTCATACACACATGGAATTTGGTTATGGTATAAGTCTGTGCTGTCCACTGGCCACATGGGACTAGTGATCACTTGAAATATGACTAGGTCTAATTAAGATATTCTGTAAATGTAAAATACATACCAGATTTTGAAGGCTTCATATAGAAAGAAAAGAATGTAAATATCTGATTAATAATGTTTGTATGTATTATATGTTGAAGTGGTAATCTTTTGGATATATTGGTTTAAATAAAGTACATTATTAAAATTAAGTTCATCTGTTACTTTATACTTTTTAAAATGGAGCTATTAGAAAATTTACAGCTATATATGTGGTTTCCATTATATTTCTACTTGGCAGAACTATTACAGATAAATATATACCCAGATAAAATAAAACACTGATTATAAAACAGGGTCAAGCATAGACCAGTGATGATAACGCATTACAAACCAAGGATTAGTTTTCAACTGATTCTGTGCCCATAAGGTCAAGGGAAAAAGAGAACTTTATGTTTAAACAGGATAATTAAGGTTTTCGAAATCATTTGATAAAGGTTCAGGTTGCTAAGGGAGCACAGAGGGGTGGGTAGCTAACCTAGTCTTGGGAAGATCACAGAAAGATCTCTTCCCAGAGAAAGAGATGTCTCAGCTGCAACTAAAGGAAAATTAGAAAATTTTCAGCCCACTTGGAGAACTCCAAAATTTATGGGGGCTATTGTGATTCTGCTACATCACCACCTGCAGCTATTTACATAAAACTTCGTTTTCCCTGAGGCACTTGTATTTGAAGGGGAGGTTTATTTTACTTTTCTGCATTTCTCAAAAGAATCATGAATTTAAAATTATATATTTTAAAATCTGGGAAACATCCCGGCTCATACTAAGAGATACTTTGGAATTACTATTTAGTTTTATAGACACACATGGGGTTTTGCTTATCCACATCTTGCCAAAAATGTGACCTTTAGCATCCAGGGTAGTAAAATCCTGACTCCATTATACATAGAGCTGCACATGGCTCTCAGCAAGAGGGAACGTAAAATAGGAAAAGTCTGCAAAGACATAAAAATGATATTATGGTTAATTCTGCAATGACATTACATCGATATTACGGTTAATGCCAAAACGAGCAGGGGGACCCCGAGTGTCAGGACCTTGATAATTAGCGATCTTCCAGCCTATTTGCTATCATGTTGATTCAGAGCACAGGCCCTGGTGAATAGTGGCGACAGGATTTTAACTGGTGAGGTTGGATCGCTAATTTGACCTCTCCCCTCCTCCTCCTTAGATGAGAAATGTGTCTGAAGTCCTCAATCTTCCAGAGAACTGGAGGGTAGAAAATCTTCAGTAAGAAAATAACGTATTCAAACCAATGACCTGAGTGCCCCAAGTTCCCTTCATGACCATCTCACTCAGGCGGCTCCCCACAGACATGGTCCTCATTCCCTGAGCGTATTTGTTGATGGTCCATCGGATGTAGGTGCTTTGAAAGCTGGAGCCTTGTCTGCTTTGTGCCTGGAGCTTCAATGCCAAGGACAATGGTGCACAGGAGGTGCTCACAAAGTGGGATTGTTGTACTTGTCACTTAGCTCACCCTGCAGCGTCTTTTTTGATGGGAAACCTACACAGAAATTGTTCTGTTGAGCGTCGTCGAGAATGAGAATGTGTCCACTCATGGCAGATGCTCTCTGTCTTTCAGGGGGCTAAAAGAGCACGAGACTGGGTAACAAACAAGCCTTCAGGAGCCAAGCCGTCCACCACATAGGAAGAGTGGGAGCTGGGAATAAGAGCCCTTCCATCTCTCTTCCCACCATGCCTCTCTTTCGTCTTAAAGTAACTTCCACAGACTCAGTGCCTCCCTGCGCTGTGCTGGGCAGTTCACGAACATCATTTCCAGTCCTTATGCTAACCCTACAAGATGGGGGTTATTGATGTTATCATCACCTTACAAATGATAAAACTGAGGCTACTTGCCCAAGTCCATGCTGTTAGTAATAATGGACTTACCTGGGTTCTGAACCCTGTGCTGATTTCACCCTAAGGTCTGGCCTTCCTCTTCCATCCCTGGGTAGTCTGATCTCAGGTTCTGGAATGCCAGCAGGTGGAGCAAGAGAATGAGCGTCTTTGGGGCACCTGAGGGGAAGTGGAAGTGAACAGTAAGTGCTACCAGTGGTAATGCTTCCTGAGCATTTGCCACGGCTGGCCCTACACCAAACAGGTTACTGGGGTATCTTGATTACCTGTGGATAAGATTTTTATGGAGAAAGGAGTCTCAGGCTTGAAGAAGTCACAAACTTTGTAATTTTGTGCCAGGTCTTGGAGCTAGTGGGAGGCAGAGCTAGCACACAGACCATCCTGAATCCTAGGTCCATACTTATTATTTTTTTTTAATTTCTTTTTGGACGCCTGTGTGGCTCAGTCGGTTAAGTGTCCGACTTCAGCTCAGGTCATGATCTCATGGTTCATGTGTTCGAGCCGTGCGTCGGGCTCTGTGCTGACAGCTCAGAGCCTGGAGCCTGCTTCGGACTCTGTGTCTCCCTCTCACTCTCTGCCCCTCCCCCACTCATGCTCTGCCCCACTCTGCCCCTCCCCCACTCTCTCTCTCTCTCTCTCTCTCTCTCTGTCAAAAATAAATAAACATTAAAAAAATTTATTAAAAAAATGTCTTTTTGGAGAAAAAGGAATCCTAGTGCACTGTTGGTAGGAATGCAAACTGGTACAAGTACTGTGGAAGTCGGAGCAGAGGTTCCTCAAAAAGTTAAAAATAGAACTATCCTATGATTCAATAATTGCACTACTGAGTATTTACCCAAAGAATATAAAAATACTAATTTAAAGGGATACATGCATCCCGATGTTTATAGCTGCATTATTTACAATAGCCAAATTATAGACACAAAGTGTCCATTGACTGATGAATGGATAAAGAAGATGCGGTATATGTGTACAATGGAGTATTACTCAGCCACCAAAAAGAACGAAATCTTGCCATTTGCAAACGACATGGATGGAGCTAGAGAGTACTATGCTAAGGGAAATAAGTCAGTCAGAGAAAGACAAATACTGTAAGATTTCACTCATATGTGGCTTTTAAGAAACAAAACACATGAGCATAGAGGAAAAAAGAGAGAGAGAGAGAGGCAAACCAAGAAACACACTCTGACATATAGAGAACAAACTGATGGTCACCAGAGGGGAGGTGGGTGGGGGATGGGAGAAATAGATGATGGGGACTGAGGAATGCACTTGTCCTGATGAGTGTTGGGTGATGTATGAAAGTGTTGAATCACTAATATTGTGATTAACTAACATTGTGTGTTAACTAACTGGAATTTAAATAGAAACTTTAAAAAATAAAAAATAAGAAAAGTAACTTATTGAATAGGCATTAAATCCATGTAGTTCAAAAACATCAAAAGGATATTCAAAGGTATGCAATTAAAAAGTTTGCTCCTGTGTTCAGCACCATGACCTCTCCTCCTGCAGGGAACCACTCTCATTAGATTCTCATATATCTTTCCAATGCTGCTCTATGAGAAGAAAAGCAAATACAAACACAAGTTCTTATTTTATTCCATTTCATACACAAAAGGTAGCAAATTATGCACCCCAAAATGTTGTCCTTTTCATTTAATGGAATATAAAAGTAACTAACAGTTACATGGTGCTTCCCTGCTGTGTGCCAGATCTAGGTCTAAGCATTTGATGAATACCAACAGATTGAATGCTCTCATCAACCCTGTGAGGTAAGAATGATAATTATCTCCATTTTAGAAAATGATTATATTGAGACAGAGAGAGGTTAAATGACTTGCCTAAGATCACACAGCTAGGAAGAGGTGGAAGCAGGCTTCAGATCCAGTAGTCTGGCTTCAGAGTCTGTGTTCTTAACCTCTACTCGAAGCTGCCTTTCTCATATCATATATGAAGAAGATACATCATGAATATAGAATATAGATCACATGTTACAAAAAATCTATTGGGGTGCCTGGGGTGGCTCAGTCGGTTACGTGTCAGACTCTTGATTTTGGCTCAGGTCATGAGACTGAGACTGTGTCCAGCTCCACACATTGAGCGTGGGGCAAACTTAAGCTTCTCTCCCTCTCTTTCCCTGTCAAAGAGAGCACATGTGCTCTCTCTGTCTCTGTCAAAAAAAAAAAAAATTAAAAAAATCTGTTTTCTTTCATATAATATAAATTATATATGCAATGTTAAATGTCTACTATATCAGTACATAGAGGTTCTCCCACTCTTTAAACATCTGTAAAGTATTTTATGCCAACATATTGTAATTTATTTAACCAATCTCCTGATGGACATTTTGGCTATTTCTGAATCTTTTGCTATAATATATATGTATATATATATATAGTGTGTGTGTGTGTATGTATGCATATATATATATATACACACAACACATAATTATAATACAAAATTCAAATGCAAATTAATATATAATTATAACAATATAAATGTACAGTAAATATCAAACACATGTTTATTTCCTATGTGTGCAGGTCTATCTGTGGGATAAATCCTAGAAGTGGGTTAGTGAATTGAAGGCCATATGCATTTGTAATTTTGATAGATAGTGCCAAATTGCCTTTCAAAGGACTTGTACCCTTTACTATCTCATCAGCCATGGGCCAAAGTGCCTATTTGACCATGGCCATACTCACACAGTGCTCCGTCATAAGACTTGTACCCTCAACTGTTGCACCATGCTGTTTCCCGAGGGCAAAGTAGTTTGATAGCTGTGTGAATCCAAGGAAAACTAAGTTGCATAAGAAAAGGTCAGAAACTTGACCTAAGTCAAATGTCTGGCCACGAGTACTACAAACCAGAAGCAAAACGGAAAGTGCTTGATAATTATACTCAAAGGAAACAGTATAAAGACATGGATGCCAATAATTGAGTTCCCATTCAAGAGCCTGGGTTTCTAAACTGTCCCTCCCTCTGTAAAGAGAGGAAAGTAGTTGAATTCCTGGAAATGCCACTGGATTCTGAACACAGACAGGAAGCGTGTATCTTCTAAGTAAGGAGGGGGAAGAGCTGCCGGTCTGGGCTTCCAAAACCTTTTGAGCTTACATGGGATCAAATTGCTTTTCCTGGTTCCAATTCTGGTGACCTGGTTGAATACAAATTTCTGGAAGCTGATCAAAAAGGAACAGGCAGGACTCAGCTTCTCTCGTGGACTACAGACTCCGCAGGAGCTCAAGACAAGGGTATGGGGTATTCGGAGGCTTTCAGCTAAATTTGTTGAGCTGGTGATGCAATCCTGGTGATTCTGTTTTTTTTCTTAATTCTTTTGGAGATAATATTTTCCAGATTTTTAATAGGGAGCATATATTACTTTTACAATCAGGAAAATAAATAAAGGCCGTTAAAACTAAAAGAATTCTTTCTCTCTCTCTCTTTTTTTTTCTCCTCCAAAACAATTCTTTCAAAATGGGCTAGCAGCTTTCTCTGTGGTGAGATTCAAGGGCCCCAGGAAGTTCTTGGCTACCCCCAGGACTTTCCTCAGCTTTATGGCTCCTAGGAATATTGCAGATGCAAATCCTCTCTCAAATGAGCTCACCTCCCCTTTTAGCCATTCCTTCCTACATCTGGCTCTGGCAGTTAGCTGCTCACTGGAGTGTGCAGGTCCAGGAGGGGTTCGGGTGGAGAAGGCAGAGGCACTGCAGGCCTGAAGGTGAAGGGGACCCAGAGGGGCAGGAGAGACGTGGATAGAGGCGACTGCATGAACAGGAGTGAAAAGCAAGTGAGGTGGCACCAAGGACATTCTTCTCTAATTTCTCCAGATTGTCTATAGCCAGTCCTGTATATCACAACTGCAAATAATCTGGACGAGAAAAATCTTCATTGAAAATGGGTTGGTGAGGGGTGCCTGGGTGGCTCAGTTGGTTAAGCATCTGACTCTTGATTTCATCTCAGGTCATGATATCACGGTTCGTGAGATGGAGCCCCATGTCGGGCTCTGCAGCTGGTAGCTCAGAGCCTGCTTGGGATTCTCTCTCTCCCTCTCTCTCTGCCCTTCCCCTTCTTGTGCTGTCTCTGTCCTCTCTCGAAATAGATAAATAAACTTAAAAAAAAAAAAAAGAAAATGAACTGGTGACCCCCCCCCCCCCCGCCATTGCTGGTAGGAATAGCAATCTATCCAAACTGTAGGGAAGTTTGGGAATACAAATAAAGGTTGTAACAATGTACAGTAAAACCTTGGATTGTGAGTAACTTGTTCTGCTAGTGTTCCACAAGATGAGCAAGCAGTTCTAATAAATTTTAACTTGATAAACAAGCGATGTTTCTCAATACAGTAGTACATGATGCCGAATGTCGCATGATCACAACTGAGCCAATGGTTCTCTCTCTCTCTCTCTCTCTCTCTCTCTCTCTCTCTCTCCATCTCTGTCTCTATCTCTCACTCACTTCAGGATTGTGGATGATCATCTTCCATGCTCGAGTGCTTCGTCTCAGGTACAGCGTTTGGCAGAATCAGTGATTTTTCAGCACTTTGGAAGGTGCCCACAACTGGCACTAGTGTATTTTTTGTCACCCCAAAGCACTTATGGACAATCCTTTGTTTTCCCACACAAGAGTAAGCTGAGGAATGCTTTGCTTCATTCTAGGTCAGGCTGCCTGCAGATATAGAGCCTTTCCTCAGCCTTACTGCCAGTTACATTAAATACAGTGTATGACAAGGGCTTATTAATACTGTACTGTAGTCAACATCCGTGCAAGTGTATGCAATGGCCCCCATGCAGAAAAAGGTAGAAAAGAAAGAGGGTAAGAAGAAGGAAATGATTATGGTGGAAGCTAAGAAGGAAACCATTGAGGGGTGCCTGGGTGGCTCAGTTGATTAAGAGCCGGACTCTTAGTTTTGGCTTGGGTCATGGTCTCAAGGTTTCGTGAGTTCGAGCCCCATGCCAAAGCCCCGTTATTGGGCTCCATGCTGACAGTGTGGAGCCTGCTTGGGATTCTCCCTCTCCTGTCTTTCTGCCCCTCCCCCACTTGCACTGTCTCTGTCTCTCTCAAAATAAATAAATAAACTTAAAAAAAAAAAACAGGAAAGGAAATCAGTGAGAAGTACCAACGAGGTACATGAGTGGCCGAAATTGCAAGATTTTATCAGAAGTCTGCATCTTGTCTGCAGAGGAGGAGAAGAAAAAGGAGAAAAAGTGAGAATCCCTCACTGTAAATGAGATTAAGGACATGTGTAAAATGTGGGAAATAGTAAAAAATTTTGTAGAAAAGCACCACCTGAATAAGGTTGTAGCAGTGCGAGCCATGAATCTGTTTAAGGTCACTGCAATATCACATTTCCATGAAATCCTCAAAAGGAAGCAAAAGCATGTGTCATTGGATAGGTTCCTTGTTAATGTGCGAAAAGAAAAGGATTTCATTGAGCCAACAGATATCAGTGATTCCATTAGTGATAGTGAAAGTTGTCCTATACGATAACCCTCCTCTTTCTTATCTCCCTCACACCAGCTTCGAAGGTTTTCAAGGGTGCCTGCAAGTTAATTTGTTTATTTTTCTTTATATTTTGTTTTTCTCTATATTTTACATTTTATTTATTATTTTGTATTATATTACAATATTGTAATCATTTTTGTATGAATATTTTTGGGTTGTGGAACAATCATCTGAGTTTCCATTATTTCTTACAGGGAAATTCACTTTGGATTACAAGCATGTCTCTAGAACGAATTATGCTCGCAAACCAAGGTTTTATTGTACTTCTATTCTTGAGAATTTACCCTCAGGACACAACTTAAAATATGAAAAAAGTTGTTTACCGAAAGATAATTACAGCATTATTAACGAATCTGAAAAATAAGACATAACTTAGATGCCCTATAATAGGGAACTAATTATATAAATTAGGGCACATACACACAATGCAATATTATGCAGCCATTAAAGAATTTAAGTTATAATTTTAAATGGGAAGCAATGTGTAAAAGTGATTTACTTTATGATTAAAATTATGCAAAAATATGCATAAAAAGAAGACTATAGGGAAAGGTACTAAAATGTTAAATGCTAGTCTTTGTGTGGTTGAAATTACCAAACATTTATTTTTTCTTTCTAATTTTCTGTGAGTACGAATATTTTAAAATTAAAATGATATACTTATCTAAAAAGATCAGGAGATTAAAGATTTAGCTTAAGGGTGCCTGGGTGGCTCAGTCAGTTAAGCGTCCGACTTCGGCTCAGGTCATGATCTCACCGTCAGTGAGTTCGATCCCCACGTCGGGCTCTGTGCTGACCGCTCAGAGCCTGGAGCCTGTTTCAGATTCTGTGTGTCTCTCTCTCTGACCCTCCCCCGTTCATGCTCTCTCTCTGTCTCAAAAATAAATAAATGTTAAAAAAAATTTTTTTTTAAATAAAAAAAAAAAATAAAAAAAGATTTAGCTTAGATGTATGTGCAGTATGTGCATGACTAATTGTAGCACAATGTATGTACATGATTAATATAGCTGTGTGTCTAAAAGTGGGCTAATTTTCCGCACCACCGGTGAACTGGTTAAAGGCTGAGTCAGAGCTCAGTATATAGTCACTGAAGTCAGTACCAGGTGCCAATAAAACGCTTCCAGGGGTCTTATTGGAAGTATTGAAAGTAAATGAAGATACTTTTTAATCAGTATAATTTGCACATGAGCAATAATAGATTCAGTAAAAGCCTCAATTTTTTCTTTCCTGATAAATAGGTTAAACAAACCCCTATGAATTCCATGTAGGCTGTTACTTTGCTTGGCAAAATATACCCTCATGGAAGACTTATAGGTCAGTCTGACACTGGACCACCCCAGCCCTATTCAGGTAATCAAAATGGTAAGATTTTATTGTTTACATACATGGGCTTTTTCTAAAGCTTACTAAACTTGAATTTTTCTTGGGGTAGTGAGAGGACATCCAATGCTATAATCTGTACATCTTACATTTTGTTAATTATGTTTTGTACCATTTGCTAATGGCTTTGTAAGTGAGATCTTACTTCCCCTGGTTTTCCTGGAAGGCCAGGATTTGACCTCCTTTGAACTGATTTCTACCAGGAGCTCAATGCAAGGCTGTACTTGGGATTTATTGGCTGATAAGCTGAAAAAAATAATAAGAGGGTCAGGAACATGCTCCAGAACATAGCTCACTTACAGAGTAAGAAAAGTAACAGTTCTAGGTTATTTATTGTGCTCATACTACTTATCACGTGCTGTCTAGGTGTTACGGGAATGCAAATATGACTAGGACATGGTTCTTGCCCAGGGTGAGTTGTTGCGTATAAACCCTATTCTACCTTGTGCAGGTAGCATCGATTAGTAAAGCAAGCTCAATATGAGACACTAGGGAGAAGTAAGGACTGTGATAAGTTAGAGAGGGCTCTCCAGGCTTAAAGGCTTTGGTGGAATCTTATCATTAGGCTCTCTGAATTTCATAGTAGGTTATCAAAATGGACTTTCACATAAAATCTCCAGATTTTAAAAATTCTATCAACTAAAGTTTTTAAAAATACTGTGACTTGAATCAAAAAAGATTCCACTGGACCACATTAGAGGTGTGGGTCCCCTCGTGCAACTGCTGTCTTTGAGAAACAGTCTTTTTGGATAACAAAACACTTCGAAATGTGCCGAGCTGCAAAGTGACATGCTCACAATACTAATCTCACAGGCTTATTGAAAATATTAAAAAAAGATGCTGGGTATGAAGTACTTGGCAAATGACCGCTCTTAATTGTGATAAATTGGTGGTGAAATTCATGTGTCAAGGATAGAGGTAATGAGCGGATGGAATGACAAAATGTGCTCGGAAAAGTCAGAGAGAGTTTCCCAGAGGTGGTGATGCATGAGCATTGCTGTTTGTAACAGCTTTATTGAGAGATAATTCACATACCTTACAATTCACTCATTTGAAGTACACAGTTGAATGGCTTTCTGTATCTTCATAGAGTTGTGCGGCCACCACCACAATCAACTTTAGAACACTTACGTTACCTCTAAAAAGTAATTCCATACTGACCAGCGGGCACTTCCCCCTGTCCCCAACCCTTCCAGACCTAGGCAACCACTAATATTTTCTCTCTCTCTAAAGATTAACCTATTCTAGCCACTTAATGTAAATGTGATCTTGTAGAGGTACCTGACTGGCTCAGTTGGTAGAGCATGTGACTCTTGATCTTGGGGTCATGAGTTCAAACCCCACATTGAATGTAGAGATTACCAAAAAAAAAAAAAAATGGAATCTTGTATCATGTGGTCTTTTGTGACTGGTTTCCTTCATTTTCATGTTTTCAAGATTCATTTATGTTGTAGCATGTATCAGTACTTCCTTTATTTTTAGTGCCAAAGAGTATTCCATTGTATAGCTATCCCTCCATTTTATTTATTTATCAGTTGATGGACAACTGGGTTTCATTTTTTGGCTATTATGAATAAAGCTGCTATGAACATTCATGGACAGATTTTTATATGGGCATGTTTTCATTTCTCTTGGGTATATAACTAGGAGTGGAATTGCTTGGCTAAGTGTTGCTTTGATTGATAGGTAAGGTTTTAGGCTGAAGCAGCAGGGAGAGTCAGAGGATGCAGAAAGGATGGTGGGGGATTGGGAGGGTATTTTGCAGTTTGAGCAAAACCATTTAAAACATAAAAAAGCATATGCAGGAAACTTGCAATGGTTCTATATGGAGAAAATGGTGGGAAATAAGGCTACAGAAGAGAGGAGCTTAGGCCATGGGAGGGGTGTTGCTGGTCTGGACTTTCTTCTGAAGGTACTAGGGGGGCCACTGAATGGCCAAAAGTAAAGCAGGAGTAAGATCACTCCAGAGGCCTTGTGGAGGCCAGATTTGGTTTCACAACTGGGCTCCGACCTAGCAGGCAGCTCTGATCAACATCTTGCTACCTGCAGAGAATTTTGCTCTTCAGAGCTATCCACATTAAATATTTGGACTGGCTTCTTGCAAGCGAAATAATGTAATATGGATTTGCGATATGTGATATATTTATAATATGGTCAAGGGAGTTTTAAGATAAGCCTTATTGTTGTCTTCAAAGACATTGCAAAATTGGGCCAAGCTTATTTATGCTGGTACCAAAACACGTGTGGATTAAATTTTTGAAAGTGTATGTGCCAATTTGCTTAGATTCTTTTTTTTTTTTTTCCTGCAGTAAAAACATATTCGTTTTAACCAATAAGAAGTATACCGGAATTGTGATTGAAATGGAGAAGATGACTCATGATTTGAACTTGAATCTTCTGAAATTAAAATGCCTTCTGCCCTTGTAGCTGTTAACAATAGGACATTCAGAGGATGGTCCTTGTTTATTCCAGGTTGGAGGACAAGAACTGGAATTGAGATGTTGTCATTCAGAAGGAACATTATTTGTGCCCCTGTGCTGTGGGAATTATTAGACATTATTAAGAATGCTATTGTGTATTTTCCTCTTTCAAAGATGCTAATATCAGGCTATGGTTGATTCTTTTCTGAGTTTTACTTAATATACTTTCCAGTCCTTTTTGGTTAAGGGCCTTCAGAAATAATTTCTCTGTGCTGATTCCAAATCGAATTTAAGTCTGACTATTAAAACAGCTTGTAGTTGCTTCTTTCAATTTCCTTCTTCGCTGGTAAACAGTAGAAGAGGAGCAATATGAAAGGATTTGGAAAAGTTGTATAAAGTCTTCTATTTTCCTTTTGCTAGCATTGAATTTATTGGATTTGCTTCCTCACTTTTGCAATTAAATATAGTTGGGAAAGTTTAAAACACTATCAGTATATATTCAGTCTGTGAATATTTATTGAACACCTACTGTGTGTCAGACAGTATGGAGAGTCTGGGGGATAACATGATCAAGACAAAGGTCCCTACTGCAGGAAATGAGAGCGTCACAATTGCTCTGCCAGGAGACAGAAGGGGGTAAGCCTCGGGAGCGGCACGGCTGAAGTGCGTGGGGGTGTATCCTGCTTTTATGGGTGATTTAATAGAGTTGTGCAGAAAGGGGGTCTGTGACTGAAAATACTGGGAAGCACTGGTTTAAGCAAAATCAAAAGGGCAGCATAGAGCAATGGCCAAGAGCATCTACGTTCAAAACGTGGATCTTTCACTTACCTATCATGTGATTTCAGTCAAATTATTTAGCCCTAGACTTTCCTTATCTGTAAAATCAATGTATTCTGTAGGGTTAGTAGTGAAGTTTAAATAAGACATGGAAAGCATTTAGAACAGCCTGATGTAGACTAAGCTCTCAGGAATGATTATTCTTTCAGTGTAGGATTTCTCAGAACTCAAACTGCTAATATACATTGTGAACCGGAGAGGATGGGGGGCAGGGAGGGACAGAAAAATCATGCAACTTCTTCCAAAACCAGAACATGACTATTATTTTTTTTCTTTTTAAATAGAGCATCTCAAGGAGGAGCTAGTGTTCTAAGGACCAGATTTTGAAAGCCCTGGGATGGGGAGATGAGAAACAAAAAAGACAGCAGCTGGGCTGGGCCTCATGAGATGGGAATGACTTGGTCAAATAAAGGTGCAGGATCTTTTACGCAGAACAGAGCGAAAGCAAAAACCGAAGTTATTAAAATTGAGGGTGGCAAAAATCTTTTGTAGAAGATATATTTATTCATAGGGGAAAGAATGGAGTGCTGGAAACGATAGAAGCCAAAACGATTGTAGTAGACAGCTACAGTTTTGACCTGCCAGGATCCGTTTCCCCTTCTTCAGGAAACAGCATCAGAAATACCCAGAGGTGGGTATGCTGTGAAGCTCCTGAAACTTAACCCTCCAAGCCTGTCATTAGCACAGTCCCCCGGCAAGACAGCCGTGAGGGGCTCTAGCAACTTGTCACCAAGCCATGCATGTTGTAAAATGTGTAAAAACGAGAGATTTTAACTGCAATTGATTAAGAACACTGTCTCTTTCCCTTCTGACCTTCCTCATTCACACTTCCCCATGTGTTCAAGGTAATAGAAGAGCTGTAGGCACATATTTTAAAAAAATGTTGATTTATTTTTTAGAGAGAGAGGGAGGGAGAGCACAAGAATGCAAGTGGGGGACGGGCAAAGAGACAGGAAGAGAGAATCCCAAGCAGGCTTCGAGCTGGCAGCACAGAGCCCAGGGCAGGGCTGGAACTCACGAACCATGAGATCATGACCTGAGCTGAAATCAAGAGTCTGATACTTAACTGACTGAGCCATCCAGACACCCCTAAGCATATTTTTTAACCCAGTTAAGAGAAGTTGAGTTGGGAATACATTTAGTTTGTGTTCCAATGGATGTATTTTTGTGGTTCATAGTCAGTCATAGTTCAGTGTTTGCTAGCATCCTGATGTGATCCTTGACTTCCAGTACTCCTCCTGCCCACTGTGGTGGCTGATGCCAGGACAAGAGGACACTGACATGTCCATCGATTGATGGATGGATAAAGAAGATGCCGTGTATGTATAAACGATGGAATATTATTCCGCCATAAAAAAGAATAAAATCTTGCCATTTGCAAGGACATGGATGAAACTAGACCGTATAATGCTAAGCAAAATAAGTCAGTCAGAGAAAGACAAATACCGTATGATTTCACTCATATGTGGAATTTAAGAAACAAAACAAATGAGCAAGAAAAAAAAAGAGAGAGGGACAAACCAAGAAATAGATTCTTAACTAGAGGGAAGAAACTGATGGTTACCAGAGGAGAGGTGGGTAGAGGGATGGGTGAAATATGTGGTAGGGATTAAGGATGCACTTGTGATGAGCACTGGGTGGTGTATGGAAGTGCTGAATCATTATATTGTACACTGGAAATTAATATTACTGTATGCTAACCCACTGGAATTAAGATAAAAACTAAAAGAGAGACTGACTGACAGCAACTGGTAGTGAGTGTCAAAATCAGAGTATTTAAGATGTCAGGTTGGGGCAAGAAAACTTGAAATGTCTTGAAATTATCCAGCTCATATATGCAAGAAATTTGACAGAAGTCCCAAATTTGGCAATAATCATAAAACTACACAGAAACACATTGGGAAGCTAAGAGAACATTTTCAAACTATCAGTGATAAAAAAGCCCCACAAATATTGATCAACCATGATTCAACATAGAAGAAGGACTGAATTATCTTTCTATTCTCCTTTAAAAATGATATTCTGAAGTCATTATTGTATGAAGAAGTGATTGAAGTGTATTCAGCCAAAAAAGTATAGGGGAAAAAAAACAATTACAGAGAAATATCAGGTAGGATTTTGTGATAATTGTGATACCTGTCAGCTTTTTGGGGTTTGGGATTTGTTATTTCTTTCCTCATTTGAATTTTTTTTCACTATCTAATTTTGAATTTGTGCTTTGTCTTCTTTTTCTTAAAAAGTACCTTGGACCCTCCCAACTGAAATCGTGTTAGAACTCACACAGCTTGATCTGCCTCTTGGAATAACCCTTCTTAGCACATACACTTCATTCAAGGGGAGCCAGTTCCATCTCAGACTCTAGAAGGACAGGCTTTTCCAGGCTCGCCAATGGAGCATTGCATTTAGTTGTTCAGAGAACAGTTCATAGGTTCAGGGTCATGTGACCCATTCGGAGCCAGAGACTGTTCTGGGGCTTGTGTTGGGAAGTGGGTTGGTTGGGAAGCAGAGCCTCCCCTAACCTCCCATGTGCAGGGCATGGACATTTCATACCATATGTCTAAGGAAGAAGTCATGGAGATCTCACATCTTGGTGGATTCCCCACACATAGGAAATGAAATGTGATGTTCTCTTGTTAAAAAAATAAATAAAAATAGAAATGATGAAGTAGTAAATCAAGGTATCAAGTTGGCTATTAAGATGTGTTCTGTCCTTCCACTGTGACAAATATATCTTCATAATGACCAAATCAAAACATGTTTAAAGCTATAGTTTTTATGATTGAAAATTGTCAAATACCAAAAGACAAATGAATTAAAAAATCTCTTGAGCATGATTGGGCATTCTGTTAGTGGGCTGGTGATGATTAGACGAGTAACACAATAAATATACATATGTATGCCATGAGTTATTATGTATTTTTTTCCATACACTTTATTTTTCTTTCATTATGTCAGCAAAAATCACTTATAATTAAGGTTTTCACATAATTTATGTTCTATTGCAGTAATGATCCAATGGATCACAAAAATGAGATTTGAATATGTTTTTGTCAAAAAATGTAGAACTAAGATAATGTGAATTTTAAGAAATTAGCAATATTTGTATGTTTTCAAAAAGTTATTTTGCTTTTAAGATTTTAAACATTATCTATCAAAAGATAGCAAAATATACATATCTTAGCTAATATCAAAAATTAGAAATCAAGGATATGTAAATATAGCTTTAATTTTAAATTAATTTTGAAATTTTAATTAAACCTTATAAATTATAAAAAATCTAGTCACAATTCTAGTGTCCAGTGTTCTCATTGACCTGCATTAAATTAAGACCCCATTTTGCGCATGTAACAATGTAGACCGTATGTAGAAGCTTGAGTAACATGAATCCTTTAACATTGCACAACGGTTTTGAGCTACTGTGTGCAAATATTGCAAATACATCTCTGACTGTTGGCTTTCTTTGTAACTCTAACTTGGGACAAGAAGAAAGGCAAGAAAAGACCACTTCACACTTCTGGGAACTAATACTTCATCTGCAAGATTGACTTCATTCATGCTAGTTGAAAGAAAGGATTTGCCACATTTCCTGGTCTTCTCTCTTACCTCAACTCTTCCTCCTCTCCAGTCCTCCCCACGCTCCCAAGCAGTGTGTTTCTTTGGCACTGTCATCAGGACAGCCCACAAAGGGTTACGGCATTCAGACACAGCTAGTTTGAGGAACTAGAACAAGACATGGGGAGACATATTTCCCTGGGGCCTAAAAGCTGTTATGCACAGAGAGGATGCTCAGAATGTTCTTTACTGAATGTAGGGATAGGTGTGTGTGTCCAGAACACAGGTACCTATTGCCTCTGGGACAAAAGAACAGCCTGGTTCTGAACCACCCTTTCCCTGTTACCCAGAACTCCTGGGGCTGCGGTCTCCTCCATACACTTGTCACCAGGGCCTCCAGGGTGGAGATGGGGAGAGTGGTTAGATTCAGGAGGTCATCTTCCCTCATTCTCACTGCTCTCAAACCCTGTTTTCTCCTCTCTCAGATTTGTATCTCTTTAATGATTTAAGTATTTAGGCAGACTTGACTTCAGCCAGCTTTCTGTTTCTGGGTGGGGGTGAGCAGACCATCCCTAAGGCAAGGAATTATGAAGGGTGTGGCCATCTGCTTAAAACAGCAAGAGGGAAGGTTACAGGAAAAACAAATTATGCCTTAGTAGACTATCCCACCACAGTGGGGTGGCTTTGTGCTTCCCATGTGGTGGGAAGATAAATTTCAATATTACCTCCAGTCCCTGAATTACAATGGGGCCATTCTGGAAATCACGTTTGAAAAGTGGACACAAGTATTAGAGGTATAACCTGGGGTCCCACCCCCTGAGAGAGTGATACAGCTGATGAGGGGTGGGTGGGTCCTTGGTGCTTTGGGAGAGTCTTACTCAGGAGCACAGAGCTCCTGTTTGTGTCCACCAACAGGTATGTTAAAGAGGAGAGAGACTGACTAGCCAGGTTGTATTTCCATAAGCCCAGTGTGGAGAAAGGGGACGTTTCACATCAGATTGAGCAGGCGTAATTACAATATGGGTTAGAAGAGTAGTAAAAAAAAAAAAAAAAATTAGGCCCAGAGGAAAAAATATCAAAAGTAAATTGTAATTTTATGTTGTGAGCTAATTGGAAGCTTTAAATGGCAATTGAAATTCTTTCTGGGCCTCAGGGAGATGAGGCGGCCCTTCTTCAGGATGTTTGAACTTAATTACCAGGTGCAGCAGGAGCGGAATGGATTTTGTAAAATTACTTAAAATAATCATGTTGGGCACCAGAAATGGTTATATTTATCTAAAGGCCTTGGCATACCTTTCAAGTTGAAAGATAATTTATATCATTGGAAATGTCATAGAATTTTAATGAGGTTACAGATGAGTGGGAGAATATTTGAGAAATGTGCTCTGTACCCTGTCAGAAATTCCTTTGGGTTTAAAAATGTATACGGATACTTCTTTAGTCGTATACTGGTGTATTGGCAGCAAACTGCTTTTATATTCTTAAAATATTTTTAAAAGTTAAATGTAATATAATAATATTACAAAGTTTTAGAAAAATGCAAAAAGAAATTCATCTATAATCTTACCAAGAACTCATCTTTTTATAAATGTTTGTGGACATATGGTTTTCATAATGTTATGCAATTTTTTATCATGCTCTTTTTCCCCTTATTATAAAATAAGTTTTTTCTTGTGTTGCTACATATCCCACATTCTAATTTAAAATTTTGGTGGTTACAGGGTATTCCTTCTAGGAGATGTGCCAAAATTTCTTTAACTGTTGTCTTGTAGGCTAAAACATTTAGATTTCCCCTAATTTTTGCCATTAAAAATAAAAATGCAGTGAATGTATTTATGTGGAAAGTGCCCCTCCTTCATCCCTTGTCCTGGTTCCAGACTTCGAATTATTTCTAAGAAGGGGGATTAACGGGTAAAAGGGTATAGGATATTTTCTTGGCTCTGAATACATGTTGTTGAATTACTTCACAAAAGCATCCTTCCAATGTAATCAAATGCTACAGTGTATCAGACCAGCTCATCCATTGTACTCCTCAGCATTTTGTCTTTTTCTCTTTTCTCTAATTTACCATCTAATTTAACCCATCTCATATGAACCTAAATTCAACTGATGACAAATTCGTTGCAAGTTTTTGAACATTTGTTAGAAGAAAGTAATTATATACCCAACTTAAGTGAACAACAATTTTAGTTATATTTGAATTGAAAATGGAATGTTTTTAATGAAGGTTACTTACTACTTTTTCTTTGGTTTTCTCTGGTAACTGTTTTACCTGGCTACCTTAACCTCAAACTAATTTCCTTCAAAATGTTACTAACCATTCAAAGAAAAGAGTTCCATGATCAAACAAGTTGGGAGATAGTACTCAAAGAGGTGGTGGGCAAAAAGAAGATCCCTTCCTGTGATCAGTGCTAAAAAAGCCTTAGACAAATTGAATCATAAGATCCCATATTTCCAGTGTGTGTGATTTCCAGGCTCTGGTCAAGGGGAACCACACTCCAGTCTCCTCTGGGGGCTTTAGAAAGCACATTAGCATATCAACAGCTCTGTGAGGTCCTCTGCTAAAGAAATCTGTTTACTAAACCATTTGGTCATACGATTTACATTTTTCATGGTGTGGTCATGAGAGGTACCTAGGACCTTATTCCCTTTGAAAATAGGCATTTGGGGGCGCCTGGATGGCTCAGTTGGTTAAGAGTCTGACTCTAGATTTTGGTTACAATCTCAGGTCATGGGATAGAGTTGTGCTCTGTCTCACTGAAATAAATTCCTTTCTGGTTTCTACACTGCCTATCTCTCTGCTTTTACATTTTGTTGGCAGTGAGTGGTGAAACCTCATCTTTCTGGGACCCCTGCATCCAGGTGCTCTCGCACCCCTGTGTCCCAGCTACACCTTCTTTGAGATTTTAGGACTCAAGTCACAAAAAGAAATTCTGGTACTTCACATGTAATGAATATAGCTCATCAGACAACAATATTGGGATTTGGGGTAAAGGAGAGAAGAATTTGCCACCTGCAAATATGCCTCTTTGGCATATGGGTTCTTTTAGGCTGATTATTTTAAGAAATGCAGACAAAAGAAATTTATATTTATAAAGGAAATCTCCATTTGTAAGGGTATCTCTCTGTCTATACCTGGAAGAGGAGGATGACCAAATCTCGAGAAACTCTGATCAATGGAGAAGGCAACAGACATAAATTTACATAAGAACCACACCCTAGTTTACCTTGCTTTTCCTGGTAACCTCCTATAACTGGCCCTTCCTGTCCCCCTTCCAAGCATCTTTTTCTTTTTTTTTCTTTTGCCTTTAGCTGGACAAGGTGTTTAAGATGGTGGCTTGGGCCATTTTGGAAAGTTACTCAGTTTTCCTGGGTATCTCCCATGTATTTGGGAGGTTTATGTGTTATTAAACTTCTGTTTGTTTGTTTTTTTCTCTTGTTAATCTGTGTGTGTGTGTGTGTGTGTGTGTGTGTGTGTGTGTGTTTATAGAGGGGTCTCATCCAAAAACCTAGAAGGGTAAAGGGAAAATACTTTTTCCTCCCCAAGGTTGCATACTTTTTACCTGCAATCTTCTCTCCACATATGTTCGTCTCCAAACTGGTGACAACCAATGACTCGTGAAGAATTTGAGACTGCTATTTCCCGTCCGTCTCTTTCTTTCTGTGTCTTTCATATTAAGGATATGATGCACAATATGCTTGATTCTAAAATCTGCTTCTCAAAACTGGGTGCACTTTGGAATTAGCCTAGCTAAATGGTTCCTCATGATATGAATTGTACAGTTGGTTGATAATTAACTTGGGGTCATATGATGCCGAATTGGTTTGTTAGGGCGACAGTAACAAAGGACCACTGATGGAGTGGCTTAACCTGTCAGCAGATTTGGTTTCTTTTGAAGGCTCTGAGGAAGAATCTGTATCATTCCTCTTTCCCAGCTTCTTGTGGTTTGCTGGTCTTCGGCGTTCTTTGGCTTGTAGATGTATCATCCTGGTCTCTGCTTTCATTTTCACACAGCATTCTTTCTGTATGTGTGTCTCTGTGTCCAGATTTCCCCTTTTCATAAGGCCATCAGTCATATTGGGTTAAGCCCACCCTAATGACCTCACCTTAACTTGATCATCTGCAAACACCCTACTTCCAAATAAGATCACCTCATAGGTATTGAGGGGTTTAGGACGTCAACATCTTTTGGGAGGACACAATTCAACTGATAACAGGTGGTTAGAATGTGCTGGGAGATGGAAAAATGGCTTGACAAATGCCACCATGAAATACAATGATTTTATAATAGGATATTTCATATGTTAGGTTTAATCAACCTATCTTTTCAGGGACCATTTTGTTAAATATATAATTCCAATTATACTTAGATAGAAACTGGGCATTGATGTGATTCCAATTAAGACTATGCAAAACCTTGGAATTATATATGTTTGGTGTGTGTGGTAAGACAAATGGTGAGTTGAGACTGAACTCACTGCTCCTACATAATAACATTCATGCAGAATGGCATCTGATCGTTGTGTTGGGCCACATTACCCATTCAACTGTCAGTTCAGACTACTCTGGCTCTCTCTATTTCTGGGCAACTAGTTCTGATAGCCTTAAATCTTATTCTTTGAGTTTTATCTACCCCTTGGGGGAATTCATATAATTGCTTCCTCTATCTTCCCTGGCCTCTAAATCATACCCCAATTTGCTGAAACTTTATGACATGCCTGAAAATGAAGAGAAATAGATCCACAGAATAGCATGTAGTCTTATGACATGGTTCCCAGATGCTGCTGTTTGGACTGGGTGCGACAGAATCACTGGAGAGAATGAAAGTACTAATTCCCAGGCCCCGCCTATGGAGGTTCTGATTCAGAATGCCTGGAGTTGGGCATAGCAGTATGTGGTTCAGGAACCAGTAATTTAGGAGATATGGCTTGCTTACTTTCTGCTTCCTGCTTAGCTCCTCCTAGTGACAGAAGCCATCTGTCTCACTCCATCTGGAGGTTCTTTCATGCATGCTGGGACTCCTAGAAGTTTAGATTCTAGACTCCAAGTTGTAGAAAAAGCTGAGAATTCCCAGGGTGGCGGTGTGGTGCATTGGTTCAGAGCCTGAGTGGTGGATTCTGCAACTAGCTGGGTGACCTTGGGCTTAACTTCTCTGGGTCTCAATGTCCTCATCTATAAAAGTAGTGAGTGCTACCTCATAAATTTGTGAGCTTTAAATGAGTTCCTATATGTACAGTACTTATGATAGTGCTTGGCATGTAGCAATCTCTCAATTACTTTTGCTAGTAGTGTCATGATGATTATTTTCCTACCCATCTGAGGTTCGATGTCTAACCTCCAGTTTTCTGTCTGAGGAGCTACATCTTTCTGGGAGTCTGACAACTGGAATGATGCACTTGAGTTCACATATCAGCCCTAGCTCCTGGACAAGTTAAATTATCTCTCTACTCCCTATCCAGGAGTGTGTAGACTTAACCCAAAGTAGCAACAAGGAAACCATATCAAAATATACAAGGTTGTGTGTCTGTAATCCATGTGGGAGGTATGGTGGCAGGGGCTTGCTTCCTCATGGCTGCAGTGCTGGTGTCTTGATTGGGTGTGCAGACCTGCAGTGGGACCCTGGAGCCCTGGGTGAACTTTTCTCCCTTACTTATACCCCATTCGCCCACTTAATAGCATTGGGCTGCAGGCTCTTGAAGTGCATGGCAATCCCATGCTGGATCTGGAGTCCTACTCTGAACTTGGCCCGTGTGGCTGGCACTCATGCCAGCCACCTAGTCCTTGTGAATCTTGCTCTCCAGGATGATAGATCTTATCCTTGTCATCTTGGCACTGGTCCTGAATCTGTAGGAAAAAATGTGCTAAGAATAGGGAACTTGGGTAATGTTGGGAACCTACAGAGGATTGTTGGCGCCTTCTCAAGAGGTTTGGGAAGCTACATATTTATTGTTATTGACAATGTGACAGCTATGGAAGATGCCATGAAAATACATTGCCACCATAAACATAGAGGCGGCATAAGACATGTATGCAAGTGACAATGATTTTTAATCCTAGAGCAGATGTGTTACTCAGTACTTCCTGAAATAATCACTACAATAAGGACTCCCTGGGGAATCCCACTATTCATGACTGAGGATTTTTTTTCAGGGGCGCCTGTGTGGCTCAGTCAGTTAAGCATCCAATTCTTGGTTTCAGCTCAGGTCATGATCTCCAGTTCGTAAGTTTGAGCCCCATGTCAGGCTCTGCACTGGCAGTGTGGTTCCTGCTTGGGATTCTTTCTCTCTTCCTCTGCCCCTAACCCCCTCTTGCGTGCACTTTCTCTCTCTCAAAATAAATAAATAAATTAAAAAAAAAAAGGATTCTTTTTTCGTACTCTGCACACCTCTTTATTGCAGGCCTTACTACACTGTGGATTTGTTACCTGTCTGTCCCTTTGCAAGACTGTGGGGCCCTCAGTGACTCATCATTATGTTCTTACCACCCGGTCGAGTACCTGGCATTTAGTATATACTCGATAAACGTTTGCTAAA
Organism: Acinonyx jubatus; assembly: GCF_027475565.1. Taxonomy (NCBI): domain Eukaryota; kingdom Metazoa; phylum Chordata; class Mammalia; order Carnivora; family Felidae; genus Acinonyx; species Acinonyx jubatus. The sequence goes on from NC_069393.1 coordinate 21,763,891, forward strand.
TAAATGAAAGATTTAAGTAACTTTCATTAAACCACATGATAAAGGTATCAGAAATTAACAAGAAATAGTCAAAATCAGGGAGTGTCTATATTAGACTTATGAGACTGAGATGGGAAAGACACAGACCCACGTATGATCTGTGATATCTTTGTTTGGTGGACTGGTTTTTATTTCCTTTAATAAAAGTATCTGTATTTATATTACAAATGTCTGCATGTAGTTTTATGTTCTGGGCAAAACTGACAGACTGCATTAATAACCAAAATGCACACAAAGGATTCCCGGTCAAGAGTTGTGAGTGGTGTTCCCATGGGGTCTGAGAAGGGAGCAGGATCATCCATTTCTCCAGGTGAAGTCAAAAATGTATCTTCAGGCCCTTGAGGCCTTAAAGGAACCCTCCTCCGTGGGCTCATTTGTCAAATGGACTCCTTCGAATAATGCCCCCTGCCCTGGGACTACCCGGGTCAGCCTGGCTGGTGCCTCGTGAGGAATGGCAGCCACTGTAATTTTGTTGTGTTCTCCCTGTTACAACCCAAAATGATTCAAGGACAAGAGCTCGCCACAGAACTGTCCCCACGTGGTGGCCTCCCTTTCTGTCCCACCAAGGCAGACTCATCCTGGTATACGGACGATCTCAGGCTGGAGTGGAAAACTTAGCACAACCCCGGCCTAGCACACAGCAGCTTGTCTGAACAATTTAAGTCTTCAGGCAAATGATTTCTTGTTTAGAGAGAAAAAAAAGTACTGGAGAGATTTCCTAAATAAAGGCTATTGACATGTTCTGGGCTAACTTAGGGATGGGTGGGGTTGCAGAACTGACCCTTGATAGAGGAAGAGGAGCACTGGATTGGAAGCTTCTGGAAAGAGAGGTAACCAAGGAGAGCCAGAAAGGAGGCTAAATTTACACTCGGTATGTAGGTCATGCTGACCCGCTTGGGAGAGGGAAGTTGAGATGGGGGCTGAGTGTGCAGGGGAGGCAAACACAGAAATAGAAGCGGCTTAGGCCAGTGCTTCTCAGACCTTAACGTGCACGCGAATCGCCAGGGGTTTTGTTAAAATGCAGCTTCTGATCCTGATGGTCTGGGTGGGTCCTGAGAGTCTGCATTTCTAATGAGCTCCCAGGTGATACCAATGCTGCTGGGCCACAGACCGCACTCTGAGAAGTGAGGGCTTCGATGATGGAGGGGACTAATGGAGGGGCTGTGGGGGGCCTAGAGGCTCTTGCCTGAGCATGAGCACGGAAGGCCATCTGGGACTTCCTAGCAATAGGTGTTTGACCAAGTGGAGGCCGCCTAAGCCAGCAGTCTTTGGGAAGCCATGTGGTGTGGTGGAAAGGAGATCAGGACCTTGAGTTGTGTCCACATGGGTGTGAATCCCAAGGAGCTTGGTGTTTATTCTGTTAGGGGATGCGGAGGCTTTGAAGGGTTTAAGCTCCTACTGGTCAACTCCTTCCTTGGCTGCCTGGCTAAGTGTCTCATCCCTGCTTGAGACATGGCCAGCCTACAGTGAAAACGGCCCATTGCCACTATCCTGGCCAGGCCGAGCAATGACTCCTGCTTGAACTTGCTTGCCCAGAAAGGGAGAAGTGTTTGAAGAGTCCAGACTTCTAACTGTGGTTAGGGTACACACTGGGCCTTCAAGGCCCCTTTCCATCATGAGATGGGATTCCTGCTCTGTTTTCTGTGCCCTACATTCCATCTACTTGAGTGTCTGGTGCACAGACCAGAAGTATCTGCATCCCCTTGTTAAAAATGCATAATCTTTGACTCCATCTCAGACCTTCTAAGTTAGAGTCTGCATTTTAACAAGATCCCCAGGTGGTGTATATGCATATTAAAGTTTGAGAAACACTGCTTTATATAACTCTTCCTCCAGCACCCTTCTTTCTGGGGAAAGAGAATCAATAAATTGGCCAGGCAACGTTCTGAACACCTTTCAAATGTTAACTCTTCTAATAACCCATCAGCCACACTGCTGCACTCTTCCTGCCTAATGCCTATGTCAGGGCCCCCGTGCAGCAACCAGGAGGGTGGCAGGTGCCCTGTTATATGGAGCACCCACACCAGCCCAGCCACTGGAGATGACTGGAGCCTCTTTCTGGGGCCCGGCAAAAAGCAGAGCCTGGTGTGGGAGTGGGGAGATTTGGATGTGAGGGAGCACTCTATCTCCAATAGTCCTTTCCAAGTATCTTGGAAAGTTTTCTGGGCTTTGACAGTGATTGCATTTCAGAAATGGGATTGGTAGGTTGGCTTCCACCCTCTTTCCAACCACTCTTCAGCCTCCAGAAAACTGCTGTTGTAAATTTCAAGTCTTGCCTTTGGGGTGAGTCTCTGCAGGGGAGACCTTGAGAGGGCCCTGAGGTGGGTGTGCAACTTTGCTCTGTGTAGGACAGTGGTTCAGAGCGTGGACTCTGAAATAAGGCTTCCTGGGTTGAAATCTGCATCCTGACACTTGCTGGTAGTATGGACCTTGAATAAATTACTTACCATCTCTGTGCCTCAGTTTCCCATCTTTAAAAGGGGTATTTGAAGTACCTATCTTATAGAGATGTGATAAGGATTAAATGACTTAAATTACATGTAAGGTACTTAAACACACTCGATGTTACCTGTCATTCTGTCTCAAGTCAGACTTAACATCTTTTGTCCATCCTGACAATGTTGGGTAGCTCTGCTATTCAGTAGGGCCAGAACCAAGCTGGGAGATCATGAAAACCCCCAAAACTGGAGGAGGAGATTGGTGGGTCTCTCAGGGCGAAGAGGGATTAAGGACTGTATTAGTTTCCTAGTTCTACTGTAACACCATTTAGTGGCTTAGAGCAACTGAAACAAATTTACTATGTTACACTCCTGGAGGTCAGAAATCTGACCTGGGTTTCACCCAGCTAAAATCAAGGTGTCGGCTAGAGCCTAAAGGCTCTAGAAAAGAAGGCATTTCTGTGCCTTTTTCATTTTCTAGAGGATTACCTGTATTTTTTGGCTCATGACCTTCTTCAAGCATCAAAGCCAGCAGCCTGTCATCCACCAGTCTGCCTTGCATGACTTCGACCTGTACTCTGGTCTTAACATCTCCTTTGACTGTCACCTCCCTGCTTTCACCTGTAAGGACCCTGGACTCACAGTGGGCCCAGCTGGATAATCTGGGCTAGCCTCCTCAGTCACAATCCCTAACTTCATCACATCTGCAAAATTGCCTTGCCATGCAAGGTAACACGTAGAGATTCTGGGGAGTTGGGCATGGATATTTTGGGGAGAGGCCTCTTATTATTCTGCCTACCCCAAGGGCTGGAGATTCAGCAGCAATTTACTCAGCTGAGTGAATAAAGAAAGCCCCAGTTAATGCTCAGAAGAGGTTGATAAGAAGTTCTTGGTAATCAGAGGGTGCTACCGTTATCGGTGGGCATTGCTATGTGCCGAGTCCCACTGTAGGTACTCCCATGGTTTTTACCATTTAATGTGCACACTCACCCATTTTATAAATGAGGGAACAGAGGTTGAGAGACGTGGGGTCACTTCTGTAGGGGCAGGGCTGGTGTTGGAGCTCAGGGATTCAGCTCTAGTTGTGAAGACTGTCTTCCCCACCCACCCCCCCAACCCCCGCCCCGCCTCCTTTTCTGAAGAGGAAGTTGAGCCCAGAGATGCATGCCTATTTGGAGGCTTAACCTCCTCAATGGCAGCCATTTATACAAATATTGTTTGAATATTTCTACAGCTGAAAGCCGGCCAGAGTAGAATTTGGCAGTAAGCCTTTGGAGTCTCATTACCCAATGCAGGCAAGGTCATTGAGAGCCCCCTGGGGAAGAGGCCTCAGTTTGCTCTGTGCTCCTCTCCCCCTGCCCTTGGCCCCATCTCAAAGCTCCATGGTTTTCAAGACAACGTGGCTTTGAAACCCAATGCCCTGCACTGCCTAGCCCCACTTGACACCTAGCCCTGGGTAGGATCCTCTCAGAGAAAAAATTAGTGTATCTTATTTGTGCAAAGCACTCCACAAAATCGATTCTGCCCCCTCTGGCAGCTTTTGGCATTAAGACTATTGGAAGAGTTTAAGAATAATGGAGATCACTCTAAGTGGCAGGGGAGAGAGAAACACAGTTTGATGAAATGTGGTTTTGTCATCACAGACTTTGCAAGTGGAACATTCAAGAGCACAAGCAAACTTGGACAAAGACCCTCTGGGATGGGGTCATGGGCAAGGGGAGACGGCCCAACGGCAATGAACATCTCGTGTTCTGGCAGTGTGTAGTGTTCTCTCCATGGGAACTTGGGAGCAGCCTATGTGGTGTCCACTGGGATCAGCACCGGGAGGTCCCCGTGAGCAAACAGGCTGCAAGGGGAAATGATAAAGAAACAAACTTCTGCTTCGTGTGAGAAAGAGCTTCCAGCAACTAGAGCTGCCCAAGAGTGGGATGGGCCAACATAGAGAGCAGGGAGCTCCCTGTCTTCAGAATTATTTAAGAGGTCCCATAAAAATCTGTTAGGAAGCATAGAGAAGGAAAAAAAAAAAAAGAAAGAAATCTCTGCTTTGTAGTGTTTTCTAAGTTCCGTGGTACACATACTCCCATACTCATTGCAAGCCACCAACTTGTCAAATGGCTTGCAAAATTCCTAAAATTTTAACAACTGGTTCTCTTAAACTGGTGTGGGTCAGCTCCAGCATGCCATGGGCAAAGTTTCTGTTTGTCATTCAGAGTCCCTGCTGCTTGTGGTCAGAATGTATGATGAAAGCAGCTGCTTGGTGTCTGTTCGAAGCACTCTTTTCCACAGGGGACTGGTCCAAAGTTCTTAGGGCAGGCAAGGGGATTATGTGCTCCCCTTATTTACTTCGTCCTCAACCTTGCCTCCTGCACTATATGCCTAAGGACCCTTGAAACAAAACCCTCACGGCTGGGATCTGTAGGCTGTCTGTATTTTGGCCTTGTGATCCCAAAGAGCTTGATTGAAGGTTTGGAACTTCACCTCCAGTTTTTAAAAAATTTTATTTAGGGGCACCTGAGTGGCTCAGTTGGTTGAACATCTGACTTCGGTTGGCTCAGGTCATGATCTCAAGGTTTGTGGGTTCGAGCCCTGTGTCAGGCTTTGTGCTGACAGCTCAGAGCCTGGAGCCTACATTGGATTCTGTGTCTCCCTCTCTCTCTGTCCCTCCCCTGCTCTCACTCTATCTCTCTGTCTCTCAAAAATAAATAAATATTTTAAAACATTTTAATTTACTTAAATCCAAGTTAGTTAGCATATAGTGTAATAATGGTTTCAGGAGTAGAATTTAGTGATTCATCACTTACATGTAACACCCAGTGCTTATCCCAACAAGTGCCCTCCTTAATGGACCCATTAGCCCATCCTCTACCCAACACCCCTCCAGCAACCTCAGTTTGTTCTCTATTTAAGAGTCTCTGATGGTATGCTTCCCTCTTTTTATCTTCTTTTTCCTTCCCTTCCCCCATGTTCACCTGTTTTTTTCTTAAATTCTATATGTGAGTGAAATCATATATTTGTCTTTCTCTGACTGACTTATTTTGCTTACCACAATACTCTCTAGTTCCATCCACGTTGTTGCAAATGGCAAGATTTCATCCTTTTTGACTGCCATTGTGTGTGTGTATATATCTATCTATATCTATATCTATATCTATATCTATATCTATATCTATCCATTCATCAGTTGCTGGACATTTAGGCTCTTTCCATACTTTGGCTATTGTCGATAGCACTGCTATAAACATTGGGGTGCATGTGCCCCTTCAAATCAGCATTTTTGTATCCTTTGGATAAATGCCTAGTAGTGCAATTGCTGGGTCATAGGGTAGTTCTATTTTTAATTTTTTGAGGAAACTCTATACTGTTTTCCAGAGTGGCTGCACCAGCTTGCATTCCCACCAGCAATGCAAAAGTGTTCCCCTTTCTCTGCCTCCTTGCCAACATCTGCTGTTGCCTGCGTTGTTCATTTTAGCCATTCTGACAGGTATGAGGTGGTATCTCATTGTTCATTCTAGTTTTAACTCGTCATTCAAGAATCAGTTTTAACTCATCATTCAAGAATCAAGATGTCAAACCACCATATGCCGGATTTCCCGGTATCACAGCACCTGGACCAGGATGAGGGGGAATCTGCAATGGTTCGGAGTCTTCACCCAAAGTGACAACCCAGACCACAGGGCCTGCTGTGAGCCGCGAAGGATAAAGCAACCGTGTTGTGTACTACTGGATACAGGAAGTACTGCGTGTGGAAGATGTCTTTGGTCAGGGGATGGGGATAAACTGAATGGCACCCGGGTGAGACTCTCCCACTAGCCATATGCCTTGGTGATACAGAGCCTCGCTCACTCTGCTTCTTATTCTCCCCTCTCTGGGCTCCAGCATGTGCTGGCCAGAGAGGCTGGCATTGATTACCTAGGATCTCCTACTGGGATCACACTCACGCTTCCTGTAAGACTAGTGGTTGGTTTACCATTCAGGTCCCTTCCATCTTCCTCGTTTCCCAATTTGCTGCCAACACACTTGAGGGCACGGAATAGGTTTCCTGTGTCATTGTTATCTCTCCTAATGAGGTGTCTTTTTAACAGAGGTGCCTGGTGAGATACTGCATCCAGCTCACTTCCTGCCTCTCCAGAGAACAAAGATGTAGCCCATGTCTGCCCAATGCAGGGCTCATCTGTTACCTGTCCGTGCAGATTACAGCACTGGTGAACTTTGGACGGCTTCAGAATCCCATCACAGGTTAAACGTTAGCCAATGAATGAGGTGGAAAGGAGATGCACATTTGATGCCAAGGACCCTGGAACCTAACACTGCAGCTCTGGGCACCCAGTGATCAGAGGGCTTGGTGGGTGTGAGAGACAGTCTGCAGATACAAACTCGAGACGAGAACAGCAGGGTTGTCAGTGCCAGAGATCGCAGTGGGGAGCATGCTCAAATATATGAGAAAGGCCCAAGAAACTGGCCTGAGACTTGGTCGCTTACATCAACTCTGTACATTGGGGTGTGTCACATTCTCTGGCCCTCAGGAGCCTCATGAATGCATTTCTCATTTTATTTGTTCATTTCATTTCATTTTTTTTTTATTTGAGAGAGAGAGAGGGGGACAGAGTGAGCGGGGGAGGGGGAGGGAGAGAAAGAGACAGTGGAGAGGAGGGAGGGAGGGAGGGAGAATATCAAACAGGCTCTAATGCTCAGCACAGAGCCCGACTTGGGGCTCAATCCCACAACCCTGGGATCATGACCTGAGCCAAAATCAAGAGTCAGATGTTCACCATCTAAGCCACCCAGGCGCCCCCAACTCTTATTTTAAATACTTGAAACTATCAGTTGTTTTCTTTTGTCTCCTGAAAGTAATCAGTAATAAATGTTGTTCCCCTGTTAAAAGACTCACCCACAGTTTTGTATTGGTTCTTTGGTTATATTTGTTTTGTTTTACATTGAGATTTGTAAGGTGAAAAATGATGTGGAAGTACAGATATGTTTTATTTTTTCTTTTCAAATGGCTATCCGTTTCTCTCCACACCATTTATTAAAAATTCCATCCTTGTCCCACCCGTGTGAGGACAACTTGAATCACAGAGCAAACATACTCTGTTGTGCTTGTTTCTATACTTTCTATTTTATGCCACTTTTCTGTCTGTTCTTGGGCTTGGCATTAACTGTGTGAATTATAATATTAGATATTTTAATATCCAATAATGCTATTCATGTGCTATTGCTTTCTCCTGTTTTCAGAGTTCTCTTTTGTTATAGCCTGTTTGGGCTGCTATAACAAAAGTACCACAGACAGCTGGCTTATAAGCAGAAATTTATTTCTCAGGTTCTGCAGGCTGGAAGTCTGGGGTCAAGGTACTAGCAGATTCTGTGTCTGGTAGAACCCCTTCATGGCTCATCAAAGGTTGTCCTTATACAGGGAGGAGCGAGGGGACTCTCTGGGGTCTCTTCTATAAGGGCAATGATCCCATTCACGGGGCTCCACCCTCATGACCTAATCACACCAAAGGCCTCACCTCTTATCCCAACAGGGATAGGTTTCAACTTATGAATTTGGAGGTGGGGGGGGGGACACAAGCACTCGATCTATAGCACATGGCCATTGTTATCTATCTCTAAGAACTTTAGGATAAATTTGTCTAAATCTAGTAAATAGACAAACACATGGAGGGCATGACTGATTCAGTGAATGAATACTGAAATGAGTTAGAATCCCTGCTCAGGCACCCAGGTTGGAAACTCGCTAAGCTATGTAGCCTTTCTGGGTCTGTATTCTTATTTGTGAAACAAGCAGGAAGTTGTAGAGCAGAGCATTTCAGGATAGATTTAGGAATCAGACGGACTGGAGTCCTACCTCGGGTAAATGACTTATCCTCTCCGAGCCACAGCCTCCTCACCTGGAAACGGGGTTAATTGCAGGGTAATGCCATGCTCTCAGTGAGTGGAAAGAACAAAAGGTACTAGGTGTGTGCTTGAGGAAGCCATTTAGTCACCTCTTCCTGCTTCCAGGTTCTAACGAGTAGAGAAAAGGTATAAGCAGCCAGAAGGTGAACAAGGTCTCAGCTACAGTAGTGGGGTCAGCTGCCCAATAATCCTGAATTTCAGGGTTTCCCAGTGAAGCTGGATTGGGAGACCTTGTCTGGAGGCCTTGGGCCAAGTGAGGGCCTCCTGCTGCTTCTCAGATCCTGCCTTAGCCCTTGTTGGTGGGGAGCGCTGCATGGCACGGTGGGCTAGGGCACACCTACCCAGCTGGCTTCAGGGTGGGCTGCAGGCTGCTCAATCCATTGCTGGTTGAGAAAGGAAGGCCCCTGAGAAAATGGTGGCCTCCAGGCTGATTTCCAAAGTCCTGATCCAGAGGGTCTCTTGTTGCAGGGAATAGAAGAGACTCCTGGCCCTTCCTGCACTTCCTCAAGGCAAGGAAGAGCCAGACTGAACAACCCTGTTCAGTGAGTGTCACACTCCCGCCGACCATGTCCACCACTGCTGTAGGGCAGGAGACAACAGGAGGCGGAGAGAAGCTCAAGAAATGTTGCCCCAAGACTTCACCATCATGACAGGGGTGAGAAAATGCTGCTCAAACATGGAAAGGACTTGAGGGTTCCCTTCCAAAACGGTTGTGCCCATGTGATGAGAAAGTTATACCACTGTGAAGAGCTTGGGCCCAAGGTGCTTGCAAGTCAGCAATTGGATGGTTCCAGGAAACTTGTTGGATGAATATCCTTTCTGACACCTGGCTCTGACGCAGTCTGCCTTGTTCCCATTCCCCTTGAATGATCTGAATATCCATTCCTGTTGAAGTTTGTGAGAGCAACTGCAGAACATCTGGAATTTTGCGGTGCCAGATGCCGAAGAATACATATGAGTTGGTGGTTTTGATTAAAAAAAACAGGATGCCTATTTTTGGAAAGGTTACTCTGGGGGAAGGGAGACCTTTTTCCTCTCCGGCACTCCCCTCCTCTGCTCCTCATCTCTGCACTGGGCTTCATAGCTGATATCTCTGCTGGCTGCTGCCTCCCATTCTACTCCTGACATGCACACAGCTGCCTTAGAATCAGAGAGAGGAGCAGCTAGAGGTGGTTTGGGTTGAGACCAGGGTTTGATTGAAGGTACAACAATAAGCTTACCTATAAACCATCGAGGGGCCATTTTCAGAGAAGGAGACAAGTAGGAAGCTGAGTCACTGCTGCTTTGCTCTGATGATAAAGCAGACAAGTGAGACGTGGTGTGTATAATCACAGAACTTCAAGGCTGACTTCTTTTCCATCTCTAACTTGAGGTGGCTGCTTTTAGTTCCCTGAAGATGGTTATACACATGGATAGAAACTCAAAGAAGCCTATTTGTGGTGGGACCTCCATGGAAACCTAGTACTCTTCTTGAAGCTTTTGTGATCCCGATGCAGGTCCTGGAATTGAGGAGTTAGTCAAGCAGGTAACTGGGGAAGGACATCTGATGGCTAAGGCAAAAGTATGTGCAGAGACCATAGGACAAGAACACATGTGGGGCACTTGGGTGGCTCAGTCAGTTAAGCGTCTGAGTCTTGGTTTCCAACTCAGGTCATGATCTTCCTATCTTGTGAGATTGAGCCCCACATCGGGCTTGGTGCTGAGTGTGAATCCTGGTTGGGATTCTCTCTCTCTCTCTCTCTCTCTCTCTCCCACTCATGCTCTCTCTCTCAAAATCAATCAGTCAATAAATAAACAAACATAAAAAAAATAAAGAACACATGTGGCCTATTAAGGGCACATCAAGAAGACCAGTGAGGCTGGAACACAACAGGAAAAGGGAAGAAGTGGTCAGGAAGGGGATCAGGACAGATTGGATGGCACAGTAGTTCTCAACCTCCATGAGCATGACAATCACTCAGTGTGCTTTAAAAACTCAAGATACCCTGGCGCCACCCCACTGGTATTTCATGTTGACTTTTAGGCTCTCTGGTTTCTCCACTGAAAATGAATATTGTTGCTGCTATCATTGTTTATGAAAAAATACTTGCTCTTTGAAATTTTACTGCACCAAAGGCCATTAGCTCAAGCAGTTCAGACCCTCTCTGGAGAGTTTGTGTGAGGATAATGAGAGAACATGACTTTAAAGAAGTTGTTTCTTACCTGAGAGATCCAATTGGAAAGTAGTTGGGCTTCAGGGGGGTCAATAATCTTTAGACAGTTGAAGATGCTAAAATATGGTGGCTGTCCCAGCTGGAGAGGTGCTCTTGATGAGCTTGGGTGAGGTGTATGCAGTTCCTGTTGGTTACATGGGTTAACGTCGGAGTCAGGCTGGAAAGGTCAGGGAGCAGCCCTGGCAGTAGTTTTGCATGTGGAAGATGTCAAATAATAAAGTAAGTGGGGACAGAGCATTTCCTGCTTGCTCTGAGCCCTGACCCTCCCTTTGCTCCCTTTGGGTGTTGAGTATGCTTCATTGCCTCTCCATCTCCCTTTTCTCCTTCCTCCAAACACCAGCTGTGAAAAAACAGCCAACTCTTTCACTCTAAGATATTGCAGCAGATGGGAGCAACAGTATCTCCCATTCCATGTGTTGTTCTTTTAAGTTGACCATGATGCTCCTCCCATTGAGTGGTGGAGTCTATGCTTTCTCTCTTTGAACTTGAACCTTTGGCTGCCTCAAACAATAGAGTATGGTTGGAGGATATGACTCCTGAGACTAAATAAAAAATATACCCTATACTTCTACCTTCTTCTGTGGGGACACTCAGTCTTGGAACCCAGGTACCCAAATAAGTCTAGGTAGAGGGACCCCATCGAGAAACCCTACACAGGTGTCTTAATCAACAGCCCTGCTGAGGTCTTAGTCAAGTGCCAGCATTAACCACCAAATATGTGAGTGTAGCTATGTCCAGATGATCCCAGCCACTAGCCATTTGATTACCCCTGGCTTCCAGGTCTTAGTGAAATCTCTAAACATTGTGAAGCCATATTCTCTCTGAACTTCTGAGTCATTTAGTTCAAATCTCTACTTAAATAATAACTCCTTGGAGAGCACTTCCTTGACCACCTTTGTCTAAAATGGTATTTTTAAAAAATTGAGATATAATTGACATATAACATTATATTAGTTTCAGGTGTATAACATAATGATTCAATATTTGTATGTCTTGCTAAATGACCATCTCAATAAATCTAGTTAACATCCATCACCATGCATAGTTACAAATTTTTTTCTTGTGTTGAGAACTTTTAAGATCAACTGTCTTGGGGCGCCTGGCTGGCTCAGTTGGTTAAGTGTCCAACTTCAGCTCAGGTCACAATCTCATGGTTCATGGGTTTGGGCCCCACATCAGGCTCTGTGCTGACATCTCAGAGCCTGGAGCCTACTTTGTATTCTGTGTCTCCCTCACTCTGCCCCTCCCCCACTCATGCTCTTTCTCTCTCTCTCAAAAATAAACATTAAAAAAATTTAAAAAAAGATCTACTGTCTTAGCAATTTAAAAATATGCAATACAGTATTACTATTATTTTTTCTTTTTAAATTTAATTAACTTTAATTTAGAATTCCAGTATAGTTAGCTTATAGAGGGGGAGGCAGAGGGAGGGAGAGAGAGGATCCCAAGCAGTCTCCACACTCAGCATAGAGCCTGACACAGGGCTTGATCTCATGACTGAGATCATGGCCTGTGCTGAAATCAGGAGTCAGATGCTTAACTGACTGTGTCACCCAGGTGCTCCATCAGTGTATATTAGTTTCAGGTGTGCAATATAGTGATTCAACACTTTCATACATCCCCCGTGCTCATCACAGCAAGTGCACTCCTTAATCCCCATCACCTATTTCACCCAAACCCCCATTTACCTCCCCTCTGGTGACCATCAGTTTGTTCTCTATAGTTTGTCTCTCTCTTTCTCTTTCTCTCTTTTTTCTCCTTTGCTCATTTTTGTTTGTTTCTTAAATTCCACATACAGTATTTGTCTTTCTCTGACTTATTTTGCTTAGCATAATACCCTTTAGTTCCATCCACATAATTGCAAATGGCAAGTTTTCATTCTTTTTGATGGCTTAATAATATTCCATTGTGTACAATACAGTATTATTAATTATAGTCACCATGCTATACACTGCATCCCCAGGACTGACTTATTTTATATCTCAAAGTTTGTATCTGTTGACCACCTTCACCCATTTTGCCTTAAAATGTTATTCTTGAATACTTTCTATAGTCTTCTTTTTTTCTTTCATAGCATTTACCTGGTAAGTCACTACAGGCTTCTCACAGTGTAATGTGAACTCTGTAATGATAGGGACATTGACACTTAGAGAAGTGCCTACACATATTATAAAGGTATTTGTACAATAAATGTTTGTGGAATAAATAAAACTTGACAATTACCACTAGTTAATTCTCCCAGAGTCATATCAGATGCTTTTTAAAATTTTCTTTTTCTTTTTCTTTTTTTATTAAGCACCTATTTATTTTTAAAATTTACATCCAAGTTAGTATATAGTGCAATAATGATTTCAGGAGTAGATTCCAGTGATTAATCCCCTATGTATTAACACCCAGTGCTCATCCTAACAAGTGTCTTCCTTAGTGCCCCTTACTCATTTAGCCCATCTCCCCACCAACAACCCCTCCAGCAACTCTCAGTTTGTTCTCTGCATTTAATAGTCTCTTATGTTTTGTCCCCCTGCCTATTTTAATATTATTTTTATTTCCCTTCCCTTCTGTTCATTTGCTTTGTATCTTAAATTCCACATAGGAGTGAAGTCATATGATACTTGTCTTTCTCCGACTAATTTCGCTTAGCATAATACCTTCTAGTTCCATCCAAGTTGTTGCAAATGGCAAGCTCTCATTCTTTTTGATTGCCAAGTAATGTTCTCTCTCTCTCTCTCTCTCTCTATATATATATATATATATACCACTTCTTTTTCCATTCAGCTGACGTCAGACACTTTTAAACAGTCCCAACACTCTTTGCCCTGGAGCCTGCATCATACCTCAGAATAACTCAATACAATCATGCATTACTGATCTGAGTTAGCAGATGAAATTAAACCTGTTTTCTATACCTGATCTATACTTGTTTTCTATACCTGATCTAATTTTGACATGTTCATTTATTATCTTATTGTTATTTGGGTGTGTCCAACCAGATACTAGATACCATCTGGAGCCATAGATTCAGTCACATACTGTTTTTAGCACCTAGAAGTTAAAAAAGTTCTAGATGATTGTAATAATCATCGGATCAACCCTTTACCAAGGTAGAAGGAGAGCTTAATCAGCATGTGATCATGAGGCTTCCCAAGATAAGAGATGAATACTTTGCACCACACGAGTACAAGAAATTTTGAAGACTGAATGAAAGGAAGCTACTTCCTGGCAAATACAGTGGATCAAAAAGTCAAGTCTGATGCCAGAGATTTGGGGTTACCAGGTATTCAATATGAAGCTTTGTAGGATTTGAAAAGCAGACCTTTCTCCACCTAACCCACCACAAAGCACCGACCTTCATTTGCATCGTCTGCTTGCTTTTGGTATGATGTGGCGCACATGGAATTTCTACAGGGCCAGTCCTAGAAGCAGAGGTCAGGCTTGGGGTGAGGGAGAAGGTGGGGTGGAAAAGTGACAGCTGTAATGCATTCCTTCAGACTTGAAGATCAAAGGGACCCCATTGACAGATTTTGCTGGGAATTTGCTCATTTGATTTAGGGCAAATGAGATTTGGAATAGTCCTCAACCTGGAAAGCCCTGATTTCCTGGGTGGACTTTGGGTCAAGTTTTTCTCAGTAGAAGCATGTTTTCCTGGCTGTCAGCTGAGGGCCTCACTCAGGCCAAGTGTTTTTAAGACAGGAGAGATATATCCTAATTGGTTATGAATGCAATCATTTTTGCTTCAGGAGATGCATAATCAAGAAGAACACTCTCAATGAAATTGAAGATAAATACCATTTTTGGAAAGAACTAGTTCCAATAAAAATTACCATCACACAGAGACATCATCCACCCACTACCAATACATCCGTCCAGCAAAAATAACCCAACCTATGAAAAGAATACAAAAAGATATTCCACTGGGATGAGCTCAGATATTTACCCCTCCCTGTACCTCTCATCTCAGTGAGTTGCAAATAGATATAGGGATCAATACAACCATTTTATTCCCCAATGAACTGTTGGGATAAAACCAGAAAAATGATCCAATGGGAGACACTGCCCTATGCTGCAGTTGGAAAGGTTGCTTAGTATTTGGGTAGCTGGAGGAATGTTCTGTTGTTTAGGAGACAGGTATAGATCCCACTGCTTAGGCTCCAGGCAATGACTTTACTTTAGGTGCTATAGTAGGCTCAATAAAAATCAGGCAGTGAACGCCATGAAAATCAAGCAGTTCATATTGGCATAAAATTGTAAAAGTCTACTTTAAATCTTTAGCCTTTGATCATCTCTCCTGGACCGATTCTGTGTGTGTGTGTGGTGGGGGTGGGGGGGTGGGGCACGGAAGATGGTGGGGATATCAAGGGAGAATCAGAATTGCCATCTCGGGCCTTTTCCAGAAATTGCCATAAGTGTATAAAATGCTGTGTGACAGAAATTTGTTTAGGTTCAAGTAAATAATTATTAAATTTGTTTTTGCATAATCGAGGGAAAATTCAATGATGCCCTTTCGAATAAGGCCTTGTGTACATTTGTGGGAGGATGATTATGTTTGAGATTCTGTAATTTTGGCAAGTTAATCAAGGTGAATTTATCTTTTGATGTTGTTCAGAATGATTTCAGTAGCTTTTTGACACAGAAGCAAAAGAGGATGCAAAACTTTTCACCCATATTTACTCACCGGCACATGACCCTTCCATCAATGTGCCCATCAAATTGAACAGGTGTTTTTTCAGAAGTTCAAAATAGAGGTTAGTAGGCAGATTAGACTGTTCTCCTCCAAGATGCCATCAGGTCCTTACTCTTCTGAATGTCCCCTCCATGACTTCTACTTACCTTTAACAGCCCATACTTGAGACTCTCATGGGAGGGTTTCCTTCAGGCTTCTGGAGCCACTTCCCTCAATTCTCTGATGCCAGAGAACCTTAAATTGTCAGGGATTTACAATTACCCCCTCCCCCTCCCCTGCCCAGAGCACTTAGCCTTTGATCACCATTGTAGGAATAAGAAATCCAACTCTGAGGTGTAGTTCATACTCCAGGGTATGCCTTGAGATCTAGCTGAGAGTGGGACTCCCTGAAACTGTCCCCTCCTCCTTCCTTCCTTCCTCTTAATGGTCTCACCTAAGGGCACTTCCTAAATAAATCACTAGAATGTGAATCTTCATCTCAGGATCTGCTTCTGGGGAGTCCTATACCTTCCCCATAAGGTAAAGTTGTGAAAATTAAATGAGATAAATGCATGTAAAGTATTTATCATAGTGATTGGCCATGATATATATGAAAAATGATGTATTATTATGGCTCTCACATCAGTTATTTAGGACTCTGGTAGATTGGTGCCTAGGCTTGGAACATCAATCCAAGTTATGGCACTGTGAAGAAACACTTGAATATTATTGGGAGAGTGTGTGAGAGTTCATCCTAGCAGTCTCACCACTCAGGCTCTCAACACAAATGTAAGCAAAATGAGAGCAAGGGTAACCAGCAGTACAGAATTTTCTGGGGGAGATAGTCCAGATTATTATTTATTATTATTATTAAAGATTGGTGAGCCCATTTCTGTAAGAGTTGAAGGTTAGAGTTAAGAAGGGCCCACTATGACTACTTATTTGTATTTTTTTTTTAGTGTTTATTTTATTTTTGAGAGGGAGAGAGGGAAAGCATGCACAAATGTGGGATGGTGGAAGAGGCAGGGGAGGGGCAGAGAGAGAGAGAGAGACAGAGGATCCAAAGCAGGCACTGACAGCAGAGAGCCCAGCAGAGAGCCCGGCATGGGGCTTGAACTCACGAACCATGAGATTAAGACCTGAGCCACTTAACTGACTGAACCACCCAGGCATCCCATCTATGCTTATTTTTAAAGAGATCTCTGTGATTCACTAAGTGAAAGACTGTCTTGACAGTGGTGACAGTGAAGTCTGAGCATCCCAGTGGGAGTAGGGCTGGGAGGGAAATCACAGTGGCCTGAACACACTCCATCTGATGAATTAAGAGGTGTTGTTCTCGGCTGACCACCAAAGGTAGGAAACTAGGAAAAAGGGAAGTTTTATATTCAAGTTGATAGATTCTAGGGAATTTAAGAGTCATAAAGAAACTGAAAGTCTCTGAGACAGTTTGAACAATCTACTGAATTTGTACTAGCAGTTTACTTTTCCTTTAGACTTCATGTGCCATAAAATTAGAAGGCAACCTTCAATTAGCATGCACAGGCCCAGCAAGGATTCTTTTAAGGCAGAAAATCAGGGATGTTAGTGTTCAAGGGGCTCCTGAGAGGCCATCTTGTCCTTTGGCGTTTCGTGAGAGTCACAGGTCACAAAATGCCAGAGCCAGATGGGATTGACTACCTCATTCCAGTAGGCCACAACTTTCACCATCAGGAGAGCCTCTTAGCCTCTCAGGTGGCAGGGAGTTAAGCCCATTTTCTCTTCTTGTGGGCCAGAGGACAGCAAGTGTCTGGGCTGTCAGAGCCTTGCAGGTTTTTTGAGTCTTGAATTCTATAGAATCCTATCAACCGACTGCTGGGAGCAGGGAAGGGTTTTCATCATTGAGTTCACTCACCAGTGAGTTCCCACATGTGTCCATCAGCTCAGAGGCTTTGGTTTATACATCTGGAGGGAGTCCCAGAATCTGTTTTTTAGATCTTGACCCCAGGGTGTGTGCGAGGAGGTTCGTTTGCAATGCCAGGGAGAGAGGATTGACTAATGTTCCCATCACCAGTGGGATTGGAGAGTGAAGTGTGGATATGATCTAAGGAAAACCATGCAGCCATGGGAGGCATAGGACTGGGTGCAGTGTTATGTGGCTGGGTTTCCAAAAACAATGTGGAGCCTGAAAGATGGATCAATGAAATTAATGATCGCACACCCGAAACAGCACTGTATCTAAGGATAGCCACACATGTAAAGACATATATTGAACATGTTATGGGAGTGGGTATTATGAAAGGGAAGGGTCTTGCAGGACTGCAGCTGATAATGCTAAGCACTCAGGGCATTGAGGAACCTGGTTAACTAGACTCTTCACATCCAAAAATAAGAAAAAAAGGTGACTGGGAGGAATGAAAGAGAAAATGCTCCAAAGGAATCAGAGACTCAAGCCAAGTTTGGCCTTGGGGTAGTGCAGCCCTTATTCCATAGAGACAGGGCAGCCTAGGGAGCGGGGAGCCCTTGTGGAAAGTGCTATACCTTCCTCCATATTGCCATTACCCACCTTTACTTTCTGGCTTGTTTTTTTTAATTTTCCCATAGCTTTTATTGTCTAATTTTTAAATCACTGTCATGAAGCATTAAGCAGCAAGGTTTTAAGGAAAAGAGGAAAAGCCCACATTGTTCTGTTCTGAAACATGCAGTGTTGTACTCTCTCAGATTTCTTATCTTGGTAGTCAACACGCTTAGATCACAGGTTCATTTACTGAGGGCTTACTATATGCCAGGAACTGTGCAAGTGCTTTGCTTAAATCGTCTCATTTAATCTGCACCCAAAAAAGTGAAAACCATTCCCATGTTTTAGATGACTAAAGCTTAGGGAGGTTGTGTATCTTTTCACACAAAAGCTTATCCCCTGGGTAGATACCCAACTCTGATCGGAACCACCATGAATCATCAAAGCAAAAGGATGTTTCTTTTTATTAGTCTGGGAGGGAATAATATAATAATAATAATAATAATAATAAAATGCCCAAACTTTGGTTGTGTCAATCTTAAAAAATAAAATAGCCAGTTACTTCCTAGCAAAATGAGTTTATTCAGGAACAGCGGTGGAGTTGCAGTTCAGAACATGCAAGCTATGATGAACCACAGGCAAAGGGAAGGTCAGCTTTTATTAGGTTTTAGGAGGAAATTGAAGGCCGCTGTTTAAACAGCAGTTCATTGGAGAAGAACAAGAGTTTAAGGTTGTAGTGTTTCTCATTGGCTGCAGGTAGGAGGTTAGTGCGCTGTTGCTGGGGCAGGGAGGGATCTTCCTTGTTTTTCTTAAAAACAGGAGATGAAATTCTTATGTGAAAAATGCCTCTCTTGTCAAGATAATTCTTCTTTCTGCTGTTTATGCAGGCTGCGGAGTGGTACATGTGTGAGAGCACCCCCTTCAGAGCTTCCTGACTTCGTTTTAAATGAGGTTTCCTTTATTTTCACCGTGGGCATCCAAGCAGAGAGAGAAAGGGAATCAAGTTCTTTCCTCAATGATTGCCTGCAAAAATCTAACCATTCTCGTCTTCGGATTGAGAATGTGTTCAGACTCAAAGGATTCAAATACTCCTTGCATGGGGCCGCATTTGCATATTACCCGTTTCATCTACATTCTACTGGATATTGTGTAACTGAGACGTTGTGTTCCTAGAAATTTTTGTGAGCAATAGGAGTGATTGCTGACAAGTCACTTCATGTCTCCTATCACTGTTTCTACCACTTTCATGCCTGTGGATGTGCAACTATGTGGTTGGTTTCTACCCAAGAGTTACTGCTCCTAAATTATTCCCATATTGTGTAGACGGTAGTCAGGTAATACCTAACTTATGAGGCACCTACACATGAACCCAGTGAAAAACCATGAGTCTAAATTGTTTAAGTAAACATATACAATTTAAAGGCACAAGGTAGAGTTTTCAAGTCCAGCCAGAGGGAACAGAACAGCTTTCCAGAAGCATTGCATTTACAAGTCACCAGTGTCGCCACACCAGTGTCTTTACATGTTGCATACATCACCTGCCTTCTAACTGGAAATTCAAGAAAGCAAAGTCTTCATCCGAAAATAAATTCAGCCATAAGATATGGAGTAATCTCAAAACTTGGCATTTTGAAACAGAGTACATCTGTGTCTCAGAGTGCTTACTGCAACTTTGAAGTGTGGCTTTGGTCAGTGCTTCTTCTCCGTTTTTCTTTTTTTCTTTCTTTTTTAAAATTATCTTTAGCATTTTGTTTGTTTGTTTGCTTTGTTGAGCTGCTTCTTCATTATACATATAACAGAAACACATTCTCCTTGGTTAACTTTTAACTCTAGATCTTTTTTTTGTTGTTGTTGTTGTTGTTGTTGAGAGAGTGTGAGTGCGGGAAGGGCAGAGAGCGAGGGAGGGAGAGAATCCCAAGCAGGCTCTGCATTGTCAGCA
This sequence comes from Acinonyx jubatus, assembly GCF_027475565.1. Taxonomy (NCBI): domain Eukaryota; kingdom Metazoa; phylum Chordata; class Mammalia; order Carnivora; family Felidae; genus Acinonyx; species Acinonyx jubatus. Next base: position 21,783,569 of record NC_069393.1, read on the forward strand.
TGGAGTCTGACTCAGGGCTTGAAATCACAAACTATGAGATCATGACATGAGCCAAAATCAAGAATCGGATGCTTAACTGACTGAGCCACCCAGGTGCCCCTTCTCTGTATAGGCAATAGTCACATTCTTCTAGATAAGAGGAGTTATTGCTACTTGTCCACTAGCATCCAATTAGAGTATTGGATTAAAGAAATGCCCAATTCAAGAAGAAGCCTGATGGCCAAAATTAACTCAGGAAACAATAGATGTTGGTGAAGAGGTGGAGAAAGGGAACACTTTTGCGCTCTTGGTGGGAATGCAAACTGGTGCAGCCACTGTGGAGAACAGTATGGAGGTTCCTCAAAAAGCTAAAAATAGAGTCACCCTATGACCCAGCAACTGCATTAGTAGGTATTTATCCAAAGGATACAAAAATGCTGATTTGAAGGGGCACACGCCTCCCAATGTTTATAGCAGTGTTATCGACAATAGCCAAAGTATGGAAAGAGCCCAAATGTCTACTGACTGATAAATGGATAAAGAAGATGTGGTTTATATATACAATGGAATATTACTCAGCGATCAAAAAGAATGAAATCTTGCCATTTGCAACAACGTGGATGGAACTAGAGTATATTATGCTCTAAAAAAAAAGCCAAATAAGTCAGAGAAAGACAAATATCATATAATTTCACTCGTATGTGGAATTTAAGAAACACAACAGACAAACATAGGGGAAGGGAAGGAAAAATAAGATGAAAACAGAGAGGGAGGCAAACCATAAAAGACTCTTAAATACAGAGAACAAACTGAGGGTTGCTAGAAGGGAGATGGGTGGGGGGGAAGGGTTAAATGGGTTGATGGGAATTAAGGACACTTGTTGGGATGAGCACTAGGTGTTCTATGTAAGTGATGAATCACTAAATTCTACTCCTGAAATCATTATTACACTATATGTTAACTAACTTCGATTTAAATCATAAAAAGAAAAGAAATAGCCTGGTAAATATTTAGCTTGCAGAAAGGCATTCATTTCAGAAATGCTATACTCATAAAATAGTTTTGAAACTCAGGATTCATTTTATTTTTTCCTCTGACTAGTAGAAGTCAATGTCACAGTGATGAAAACTGAATTTTGATAACTGATATACCATACAATGGAAACAAATGTTAAAAAAAAATCCTAGCAACACTGAATTCTTGCCTTTGAATGTCCAAAAAGAAAATACTTGAGTTATCTCTGAACCAGTAGGATTTGTGGGTATTATAATGCCGATGTTGAAATCTTCGATGATTTGCCAGGCATTCCTCTGGGACAAACTTAGATCAGTGCTTCCTATAGGTAGGACTTCATTGGTATATATTATGTAAATGGTGTCATGATATGGACTACCCACCTTTGAAAGGTGTGGGAAGGTGTTGGAAATCTCACTGTCTTTTCTCTGCAGTTATTTTGTATAGTTGTCAACTCCTTTCCATGGAGTTGTAGGAGATATGCCACTCAGAAGAGTGCTGTTATGAGATCTCATTGGAGACCCTTCTTTCCTCTGAGTTTGGGTAGACATTATACTAACTAGAAGTCTAGAAATTGTTTACAGATTTTCCCATAGTCTTTCTTAGATTTGCTTCTAAAGAAAATATTGATCTTCATAAGACCAAAATGCAACCTTTCACTTAATTGCTGGAAGAATTGTCCAAACCCAGACTATAATAAATCCATTAGGGTAGAGACACCATTTCTTTTTTTCTTTACGTTTATTTATTTATTTTGAGAGAGACAGAGAGAGCACCAGCTGGGGAGGGGCAGAGAGAGGGAGAGAGAGAGAGAATCCCAAGCAGGCTCTGGCTGTCAGTACAGAGCCCAATGTGGGGCTTGATCTCACAAAACATGAGATCATGATCTGAGCTGAAATCAGGAGTTGGACGCTTAACTGACTGAGCCACCCAGGAGCCCCCACACCATTTCTGCTTTTTCCAATGCTCTGTCATGTCTAGTGACATAACTGTATTATCCAAGGACAAAGAGCCAGATCCCTCATTTGGCATTTGATTGTCTGCTGGCAATACCAAAAAGATGACGGTCATTAACATGCCTTGTTATGGAAGCACACACAGCCCCCATGACCCAGCACCTTTATCATTTTGACTTTTTTTTTTTAATGCTATTAAAATTATACACATGATATTTTGGTAGTCCTTAAAAACAAAAAGGAGGCATTTTATAGCTAAACAGTTTTATTGGCTTTTTGTGAAATAAAAAACACGAAAACAAACCACCATGGTTAAAGGCCATAATCAGCATCAACCAAATGAACCAGCCACTTGGTTACAGTAGCTGATGACAAACACTAGTGGGTATTATTGCTTATTCCCCAGGTTCATTTACATGTCCATTATATTTTGGCAAGATTACAATCACATGGGAGCTTTGGTTGTATAAATTCAACTCTGACCATTCACTAAAAACTCAACTGTTGCCATTTTATGGTGGGATATATGTCAAATCGTCCTGAGTCTTGACATTTATCCTCTCATTCTGTCTCCTTTCTCCTTCTGTTAATGCTTTACAGCCCCACTGACCAAAAGTTAAAGTAAAAGCATTTACAACCATCCATCTCTACTCTAGTGCCCTCTCCTTTGTCATGAGAGGGTGATGCATTTCTGGGCCTCTTCAAACTCTTGTGTCTGGTGTGTATCCACTGCCAGTAAATAAATGTCCATCCATAATCTGGATAGATTTTCAAATGCATATGGTTGTCAACACTGGGTTTAGACTCAACTCTCTTCTAACTTCCGACAACTAGAAAAAAAATCAACAGCCTTTAGCATCAGTAAGTTGACCTCCCAACAAAATAAGCCCTAGCCCCTGCCATACAACATCCCATGGCAAGTATGGAGCTGTCGCCTTAAAATGCTCTGTATGAGTGCTGTAACGTTTTAATGTACAGAGAAGCAATGATTGACTGCTTCTATAAAGCTCCCTTGCTCAATGCTTTCTATTTTAACACTGAAAACTCAGAATGACAAAGGGTCAGGACTAACTCACAATAGCACCATTTCCTAGACTCTTGGAATAAGATTCCTGTCTGCGTTGGAGAATGCAGGGACCACAGACGACCCAGCCTCCAGCTTTGCGCTTTCATAGGCCCCGCTGAATCTCAGTAGGGGTGGGTGGTCTGCCTCAGCCTACTTCTACAGTGGCATGAATTTTCCCTGGGAAGAGTTAAAAATGCGTGTCTTACAAAGTGAAGTTGGCTGCAGGTGAGAGACCTGAGGAAGCCTGTTTCGGTTGGAAAGACGATGGGACAAAGTCTGGAGATCTTTCCCTCGCCCATCTCGATTCAAGTCATTAGAGAATCTGCATGCAGAAGCATGGCAAGATCAAGGAATACTGCGTGACACAAACCCGAACACAGCAATCCAAACACCAACACTCTTATGGTATCTTTTGTATTCAGGTCCACTGGTGGGTTTGCCCTGGATAATGCTGGGATTTAATAAGCCCTTCTAATGATTATAAAGATTATCCTCTTGAATCTGGACATTTTAAACAACAGAAGATTTGATATCACTGTATTTTACATGGCACATATAACCATATAATTACTAGCACTTACACGGCAAATATTGCAAATACACATTCTTGGAGTTGACTTGGTAATTATACCAATGTTATTCAGCAGAACAAAGATTAAACACTCTCTAACTTGCGCTTGGGGGAATTTCATTCCAACCCTTTACTTTACAACGAGAGGATAACCCTCTAATTATGTAATAATGCTTGGTGGTCATGTGGGCAGAGAATCACAGGGTGACTTCATGGTTAATTTGTGGCCTGTAAAATAAAGTAATACATAGTATTTTCAGTTCAACAAAATACAAGAGACCATATAAAAATATTTTCCAATTTGGAATTTGAAACATGAAAGCTGGATTTTTTTTCCTTTGTATAAAAACAAACGGAATAACGGACTAAAGTTTATTAAGCCTTCTAACAAAAAATATACATATAGGTTTAAGGAATGCAGCGAGCGTCAACTTCCCTTTTTGTCCAGGCTCATTGATGGGGAGGCTTGTGCTTTGATCCCAACAAAGATAAATGCACAAAAGTGGAGGAAGATCAGTGCCTGAAACCTGAACTACGACTTATCTCTAATAATAGGACTAATTTTACAGTAGTGCTTTTAAAAGTGTGTGTCAGATTACTGATTTTTGTTTCTCTTCCTCCTCAGGCGACTGCTGGAGATGAATTCCAGAAGCACCACTTCCGTCTCGAGTGATGTTTATTTAGTGCAATGTCTTCCTTCTCTCGTTCCCTTTTCACGCGCTGGTAGTGGTCTTCTTCCTTCAGGTACCACACAGGGGGCCAGCGGTGCCGCTCAAAGTATTCCTGGTTGTCTGATGAAGGAAAGATGAAGATGATAATACTCTTGGTTCATTGAATGCTTCTATATTCTAGGTTCTGTGCCTAATGCTTCTCATACATGCTCTCTTATGTATTCTCTCAACAGCCCGGTGTGTAGGACCATTTGCAGATAGTGACAGGCAAGTTTTGAGAGTTACCATCACTTGCCTGAAGTAGCCGGGCACAGAGAACCTGAACCCAGGACCGCCTGACTTCAGAGTGTAGGCTTGGCCCTAGGCATGCCCCCCTAGACAAGGACGAGCAACAACCTCGGCAGGCTGTGCAGCAGGGAACCCCGATCCCCACTCCACCCAAATCCCTCAAGGATGAAGTTCTTCAAAGAGAATTCCCAACCCACAAGTCCTTGTGTCACATCACATGCATGTGACTGCCAGCCAGTCACAAGGAATTCTCCATGAGCTGCCTGCTGCTCATGGACCTTCCCAAGGGCACAGAGGTAAATGCTTCGGTTGGAGGCAATGAGAGCTGGACACATAGGGACCCACAGTCTCACCTGCAGATTTCGATTTGATTTCCTTGCGGAACTTGGAACAAACGCTGTTGTAGTTGGTGCAGATGTGGTGCAAACACCAGGCGGCCAACTGGTGGGCGTTGTGGAACTACAGGGAAGTGACCAAAAAGGGGGGGGGGGTCAGACTCTGCTTTCTAAAGTGGGGCCACAAAGAATAGGAAGCCATGAGAGGGGTGAAAGAGATAAAGGGCCTGTGTGACTAATTCAGTAAACCTCTTGTTTTTTTAATTTTTATTTTTTAAAATTTTCTTTTTTTGAACGTTTATTTATTTTTGGGACAGAGAGAGACAGAGCATGAACGGGGGAGGGGCAGAGAGAGAGGGAGACACAGAATTGGAAACAGGCTCCAGGCTCTGAGCCATCAGCCCAGAGCCTGACGCGGGGCTCGAACTCCCGGACAGCGAGATCGTGACCTGGCTGAAGTCGGATGCTTAACTGACTGCGCCACCCACGCGCCCCTAAACCTCTTGTTTTGACTACAACGTTTTGACTTTGGCCATGGTTCCAACGCCAGCCAAATATAGTGTTTGGCACACCCTTCCTTGCCCCTGTGATAGGCGCACCGAAAATAATCACCATGCCAGATCAGGAGCTGAGAGCGCGCCTTATCTCCCAGCCTCCCCCATCGCTGGCCCACTCGCGAGAAATGACCGTGGCCTCAGGAAGGTGCCAGCCAGCAGTGGAGCAGGGACACCAACTCTGTTTAAGGAAGCCTAGGCGATGGAGCACTCTGTGTCGCATGTCAGAGCTCAACTTGCTGGGGCCGAAGATCTGAAAGAGGAGACTGCAGAATGTGTAACTGTCCTATACCTGTCCTTTGGTTACCTGAGAAGAGGGGGTGGTGTGGGCAGGGTGGCAGGGAGTCGACACTCACAGCATCTCCTTTCTGAGCAGGTGCCTGGGGAGGTAGCAGCTGAGGGAGCTGTGATCAGAACAGACTTCGTGCTCAAAGATCGACAGTCACCTCCCCATTTCTCCCCAAATTTGGCAGGTCTACTCCACACCCCACACTCTGTCAACGTCTTTCTCAGACATCCATTCAGTTTGTTGATCCTGAGGTTTCTTTGATTGGGTGAAGCCCCGAAAGTGACAGGGTGCTTCCTCTCTACCCACGTCTCTACCGTGAACAAAGGCCCAGAAGAAAGGCGAAGTCCTCAGAAAATAACTCAAGAAATTCTGAGAATTGCAACCCCAACATTATAGACAATTTTGGCTGATGCTTCCAACTTCTCCTGATATCAGGTTTCTTTCGGAAAGTAAGATTAGGGCACTGGTGTCCTGGAGTTGGCCTGCACCCGCCCAAGGGAGTCAGTTGTGCCTATTTCTTCCCTACTCTGAGTTCAGCAATTTCACGTTGTTAAGGTGGGGGGATTTACACCATGGAAACTGGAAAATGCAACAACAGATCAGGGTCTCACCTGTCCCCAGGCTCATTGTGAAACAAGCCCAGCATGCCACTAGGCTAGGGTCTAATGAATGAGCTAAGATATGGAAGACGCCATCCTCAACTCTTCCTGCCAACGCATGTCAGGGCAGGGACACAGAGCAAATCAACACAACTGCAAATCATTACCTCAAGTGGCCTCGCCCTATATGGAATTCTGGGTCATTTTATTTTTCTCCAGGAGGAGTATTTACCGGAGAGAGCACAAGTTGTAAACTATGCTCCAGACCTGTTTCAAAAGACCTCAGATTCCAAGTATGGACAACCAGTTAAAAAAATTTTTTTTTAACATTTTACTTTTGAGAGACAGAGAGAGACAGAGCGTGAGCAGGGGAGAGGCAGAGAGAGGGTAAGACACAAAATCCGAAGCAGGATCCAGGCTCTGAGCTGTCAGCACAGACCTTGATGCGGGACTCCAACCCACAAACCATGAGGTCATGACCTGAGCCGAGGTTGACCCCTGGCCTACTGAGCCACCCAGGCACCCCTGGTTTTGATGGGAGCTTGCTAATCCTACTGCAACAGATGTCTGTTCTTGGTTTTAATTGTAACTTCTACTAGGCTGTGTTTCCCATTGGATTTTAGTAATTCATGCTTCTATTTCTCTCACTGCGTATGATTGCCCATACCATTTGTAGCCACATGTCCTTTTGTCTAGGGTGGTGTCTGATATGTGGGGAGAAAATAAAAATACTTGTTGCATGGTAAGTTACAATGAGCAGGTTGCTGTAAAGTCCTCTTCTGCCTTTTCCCCTTGGGAATCCCAGCCATCTTGGCCTGCTACTTCCTCCCCCCTTCTCCCTGAAACCACTTCCTCTCCCTTAACTGAGAAGGATCTAAGACTTAGTAAACCATCACCCTAACACAGAAAGGGAGCGAAAACCAAAGCCAGTGGGCTGAACAAAGGACTGAAGAATTTTTTCTTAGTTCCTCCGTAAACTCATTGTCAGTGAAGTCTATGCCAGGGAGTAAGCATCCCGCATGGGTGCCTTGTATTGTGAGAGGGCTTCTACTCTTCACTGCTCTTTCTTGGACATTCTTTCCCACTTGATTCTCAAAATAATCTGTAAGGTTGACAGGATGATAAGGAAACTGAGGCAGAGTTTAGCTTTGTGCCTTGAGTAAGTTATGCATGACAAAGCTGGAGCTGGATCTTGGGTCCTCGCTGGAAGAGTGCAAGTGTGTACTGGGATTATGGAATCACAATATTGATATTAACAAATACTGATTTTGGAAAACCCCGGGAGAGCTGCAGTAAGATGTAGGGCATTACAGGGCTTCGTGGAGTTCTAGAAACTGTCTGATCTTGGCCAATATGTGTCCAAGAATTCAAACAAGGAGAGACAAAACCTTCCCCTATCATGCCCCACGTTGTTCTCCCACATGTGAAGCTGGTGCCTCGGGGGACAATGGGGCTGGCGTGGGGTAGGGTCCTTGTTGTTTTCTCAAACGAAGCCCAGCAGGGTGAATGGTGCATGAAACATGAAACTCTCAGATCTTCTCAGTGTACACAGGGCCCTCTGTGACTCAGTGGTGACATCTTTATTTAGACAGATGCAACAGCGGAATGTTTTATCAGCATTAAATGAACTGGTTGAACACACTGAAAAGGTGAAAGGCAAACTGTTACAGACCTGGGCCAGTTCCAAATAAGAGAGCACTTCCCCGTCGATGCCCACGCCGCTCATTGCGGCCTTCGTCAGCTCCTGAACAGCATACTGCTCTGGGGAAGAGACAGAACAGGAGAAAGTTGAACCATACCCTGTAAGCCAGACATCTCGCCTAGAGGGTCTGGTCTGGGACCACCTAACTGAAGAGGAAGTATGGGACACAGCTCTGGTAGCCATCTAAACTCAGCTCAGGGTGGCCTGTCAGCATGGGGAATTCTGGTCTCCAGCCACTGTACCAACAACTGTGGGACACTCGTTTGCTCTTCTGAAATAGCCAGAGTCCTCCAGACCTTTGCTGTCCAGTATGGTAACTACCGGCCACATGAGACAAGTTCAACTTAAATTAAAATTAACTAAAATTAAAAATTCACACCCTCAGTCACACTGAAGTGCTCAATAGCCACATGTATATTGGGCAACACAGATGCAGAACATTTCCATCCCTGCGGAAAGTTCTATCGGATAGTTCTGCTCTGGAGAATCCAGCGCCTTCATAGAATCCTCTAGACTCTCTGCTATCTTCCTGTTTCACAGTTTCTCCACTCCTATCACTCCAATTCTCAACAGTCTCTGACAGTGGAGGGACTGAGTATCAGAGGAATGGATCCATATGGGGAATTAAAAATTTGAATGCCTATGTCTGTCTCAACAGCTGAAGATGGGTGACATCTTTATTGCTCAGCTTCTTAGAGTCTAAAGACTGGGGAGACCTTCACCCAGAGGTAACAAAAATATGGTTGGGAGAGCTACTTAAGCCTGGGAGCTGCGTCCAAGGCTTGGAAGCTGAATTGGAATAGTGGCTCTGAGACTGAACTGTCTTTGCCTCTGTTTGGGGCCATCACCTACATTTGGGATTGACCTGTGTGGGTACAATCTAGGCTCCCATTTCTAGCTCCTTGATGTCAAGGTGCTTTTTTCATCTCTAGCCACTGCATCTATTCTTCTAGTCCAATAAACTGTCTTAATCATGCTTACCTTCTGTTCTGGCTCTACGTACGTCTTAGTCAACATGCCTCTATCTGGTCAATACGAGATCTATGTTTGAATGGTTTCTTTGGCACAATCTTCCTTGGCTGGACTGACAAAGAACTATTTGGGACTAAATTTTCCAAAGAAGTCATTGGACTTTTTCATTTCAAGTTAATAGCAACATTTCTTGACATTCCTTTAACATGTAGGTTTGCAAAGCATTTTCACGCCACAAACTGATTTTTTAAAAAAAAAACATGTTCTAAACACTCTGTACTAACCAAACACTATAAATGATTAAGGGAATTTTCTTAGGAAGCTCTATATTAATCATAATAGTAATGATAGCATTTAATAACAAAAGGAAAGATGCACAGAAGTCTGTCGTTTACCCAAGAAGCTCTCTTTGATTCAGTTCCTTTCACGGAGAAGTCAGTCCATGTTTTCATCACCATACTTAATATTTAAGCAGAAATGGCATTATTTTAAGATTAATCACAAACCTTCTTCAGCATATCTGGCTCCAAATTGGTTTTGACTATTTAAAAAAAAATCAGTTCATCCTCAGAGGATAAATACTTGTAAAAACTGGATAGTCAAATGGATCAGAATCTCTACCTCTGAAAAAAGGAACTGCTTCCTGCAGCCTACTAGAGTTAGCATTTAAAAAATAAGTACACTCTGGATGTACTGGTTAAAAATAGTTTTTAAAAAGTCAAATAGCAATGCTTCAACAATCTCTTTCTTTCTTTCCAGTGGGGGAAGAAGCAAGGCAAGGAGGACTTTGATCTCCTGGTAGAAACCTGGAGTCCAGAGGAATACATTTTCTTTTCTAAAGACACTGCCAGAAAGTCAAGTGCAGATAAGACCAGTTAGTTTGTTCTGACATTCATTTTCATTCACTTAATGATTCAACAGGTATTTACTGGGAAGCTAATATGCTCAGGCACTTTTCCGCATGAGGGGGACAGGCAGGCCAATGTATGAAACTGGCACTATTTCTGCTTTCACGACTAACAGGCATCAGCTAACGTAGTGACAAACACCCAGATTGCTAACTGACACCTGCAGTGAATGAAGATGAAGGTTTACATTTAAAAAAAAAGGTATGTGAATATATATATCCTATTTAGACCTGTTTCAGCTTACCAGCCGAACAAATCCAGAAATGACACATAGATTTTGAGAAGTGAAGCCAAGTCCCCCTTTTTTCTTTCTCCCAAAATGCTCTTGACAATGTCAGAACATTTTCTAAAATAGCTTTAAAAAAAAAAAAAACACTTACATAATGCTTACTAGGTGCCAGACACTGTTCTGAGAACTTTATATATATATCTTAACTCCTTAATCTTCGTAACAACTCTACAGTAGAATAACATGGTCCCCATTCCAAAGAGAGAGAAAGCGGAGACACAGTGGTTAAGTGTGAAGTCATCTAGCCAGGAAATGGTGGAGTCAGGATCTGAGCCCGAGAAATCTGGCTCTGTAGCCTATGTTCTTAGCCACTGCCTCCTACTGCCTCTTTCTTAGAGACTGTGTCTGAGCACACATTATGGGGATAATATGGACACAATAGTTTTATTTCAAATTCCATGGTCCACAAATGAGGCAGAGTGCATAGAGCATCGGTCTCAAGAGCAGGGATCATGCGTTATTCATCTTGATAACTGCATCACCCAACAGGGCCTAGCACAAAGTAGGTGCTTAAGAAAATATTTGTGGAATTGAATTGGGCTGTCTGATACATCTGATCAATTCCCACCACCCTGAACAAGACAGTCCTATGTTGGGTGATACAAAATTAATTTTTATTCCCTGGAAACGTTATTTTTGTTTAAGTGTAATTTTGACAAGCCCGACAGTCAGACGCTGCATGGCCCCCAGTCATCAGCCTTACCTGCAAGTGCAACCAAGTGTGGCAGGCAAAATCTGTTTGCCAAGGCAATTAATTCCAGTGGGTCCAGGTCCAAGTTAGGTGACAACTGCTTGGTATAAAGATAATCCAATACCGCTTGCATTGACATCTTGTTTATGTTCGGGAGATACACCTGAAACATTATTTAAAAAGCTAAGTTCTGCTGAAGAAAGCAGTGGGTACATTTTCAGGCTGCACTGCTTATAAATATCCCAACTGCACGATTTGATATTGGCAAGTCCGGGACACTTGCTTTGAGGCTGTGTATAGAAGTCATTCACTATTTACTGCTTTACACATAACAGTGTGATTTGTAGATGACAAAAGAGTGGGGCTGCCTGACAAAGCCTGATTTGGAATTTTTAAATGGCTATTTGGACTTATAAATCAGGCAAATGGGCTGTAAATGTATGATGACATTATGGGCTCTCTTTGCCAAGTACCTTATAATACTCTATTGTGGGGAAAGAAATCTCCTAGCGACATGACAGGTGTTGGGGGGAGCTGCAAACCACACTGTTGCTGACACACGATAGAGCCCAGCTCTCTAAGATGTCAAAACAGAGGATGAGGAACCACCTAGTTGCCACAGTGACTGGCTCAATTCCAACGTTCTATCGATAGCGGCTAACACAATACACACACTTCATTGTTTTTCCTATGACATGACCGCATAGATTCAAAATTATCGGAACATTATCAGGTATCAGTAGATTCAGAGAACCCAGAGAAATCCTTACCTGGGACATCTGGGGAATAGTTGGTTGGGCATCTTCTTTGTAGGATTTACCTAATCTGTCTCCTGAGTACCTGTAGTTGTTGCTAATATTAATATATGCTGGAGTTCACTAGAGAACCAAGGCATGGATCAATGAGGATGCACACTGCTGGGCAGCATAGAGACTCTAAGTAACTCTACAAGACGGACCCCGGCACAGTACAGAACAGTACCATTGGTATTAGCTACTGGAATGATAATGATAAAAATTGAAGGCTTCTTATACACAAGGTACTGTGATCTACTCTGATCCTTATATCCTCCCCAGGAAGAAGAGACTATTATTTTTGCCATTTTACAAGTATGGAAATTGAGGTTCAGGGAGGTTAAGTCCCAAATCCAAGGTCACAGAGCTAGTCAGTGTCTGGGATTTGAACTTAGGGAGCATAATTCTAAGGTCTGTGGTCAGAGCCACTGTGCAGTACAAGAAACCCTTCATGGCAAGGAAGCAAAGGTTTGTTTGGCTCACAGTATAATAAAGTACTGTATTTCATTAACAGTTTTTAAGAATCAGATTTTAAGTTGAGAAGGATAAGCAGTTACAAACTTCTGATTTCTGGTGCTTAGCAAACCTCTATATACCACAGAAAGATGATTACATCTCTATTATACATCTAATCTCTCCCTCCTTCTCTCTCTCTCCACAATCTACATGGGTCTCATGGTCAATGCATTCTAGTGTTGTGGTTCCAGAATCATTTAAGCTATCTCAGCCTTCTATGTCATTCTTCTGCATGGCCACCAGCCACTTCAGACAGGGACTGTCCTTTCAGACAGAGCTTTCTCTTTATGTATCAGAGGGAAGGCCCAAAGAACTTCCCAGAAATAGTAAGAAAATTCCACACACACACCCTTTCAGACACAGTCAATGAAAACAATTATGATTTGGTAAATAAGCTGTATGGGTTACTACCATCAAGGATTTGACAAAGGTCTTCATTTCAAGTTTCTAGGCAACCTCTACAGTAGATAGAACCTGGCAAGTAGACACTGTTACTGGTGTGATTTTAAAATAAAGAAGCTGTTGTATTGTAATTAATTCCTATTCCAGTGAATCTAATATCAGTTGTACCTGTGCATATGCTTACATACATATACGTTTATGTACACATGCATTTATCTTATGCAGATCGTGTTTGGATTAGTACAATTTTATACATAATTGAAGGTTAAGTTGTGAAACTTTAAAATTTGGACCATTTTGGTAGTGAAGGTATGTACATTTTACAAAGTCCTAAGTGTGATAAAGTGTTAGTGATCATAAATATAAAAAGTCGCAGAGCTTTCTGTGAAAACCTGCTCTCTCAGCTACGGGGAGGTCTGCTATTTTGAAAACAACGTCTTAGATGCCAGGGCAAGAGGCTGGGAAAGGCCTGGGGGTTTGTCACTAAAATGAGTGTGACCTTTGACTAATCATTCTCCCTCTCTGACCCTCGGTTTCCTCATCTGTTACATGGGAGAGATTTGGAAGAGGTGATAACCTTCAGCTTTTTCTTCTTCACGGAGACTCTGGATTTGGAAGATATTCATATTACCTTAGCATTTTTTGTTAAGACTGTGTTCTAAGTCATGACAAAATGAACATCCTAAGTGAAAAGAAATTATTTCTAGCAACAAGAGATGACAGATTCCTGTAAGCAGCCCTGCCCCAATACTTTCAATGTCTTTGGAGTGTTCTGACATTTGATTAAAAAATTTTTTTTAACGTTTATTTATTTTTGAGACCGAGAGAGAGAGAGAGAGAGAGAGAGAGAGAGAGAGAGAGATTGTAAGTGGGGGAGGGGCAGAGTGAGAATGACACAGAGAATCCACAGCAGGCTCCAGGCTCCAAGCTGTCAGCACAGAGCCCGATGCAGGGCTTGAACTTACAAGCCTCAAGATCATGACCTGAGCCGAAGTTGGAAGCTCAACCAACTGAGCCCCCCAGCTGCCCCTGGAATGTTCTGACATTTATCAATATCTGTGGCTTGCTTTTTCCTTCTTGTGTAACATAAGGCAAACAATTTTTTGAAGTGATGGCTTTTTTTGGGCAAATAATGTTAAGGACCGTTAGAGCAAATGAAAACAAACTAAAAACACGTTTAGAACACACACCATTCTCATGTTTCTTTTTTTTTAAGCCCGTTTCTGTCATTTCAACATTTATGTTTAACTGCATAACAATGGAGAGACTACTTTATAGAACTTTAAAAACAATATAAATGAAGCTATATAAGAAATGGAATTAAGAATTTTGCATCCTACCTGCTGGACATAGCTTAGAAGAAATAAGAGTCAGCAAAGAGACTCTAATGCTATCCTAAACTACGTCTCTTATTCCAGTTTCGTTGGTTTAAAATTTTAATTGCAAAGATCAGCTCAGACTATTAGGCTTATAATTAGAGACAGTCTCACAGAGGATGAGAAAGTTTTCCAGATTCAGAGCATTGCTTACTACAATTCAGGCATGCATTTTTAATGAACCACTTGCTGAGCACCTCTGGGGAGAGAATTATGCTTACTGCTACATTAAAAGTAATGAGAAAAATAGAAGTAAAATACAATGTCTTCTTAAATATTAAATGACAAAAAATGTTAAAGTAACGTCAATGGGTATATCTTATTCCTTTCTGGATATGTATGAGAATTCTGTTAATGCCAAAAAGAAAGAAAGACTGAATTTGAGGTTCGGGAAGTCAGGTTTTCACAGGACAATAAAGAGTTAAAAGGTGGCCTACAAAGGACAGATCCCAAGTCATGGAATATTTACTGAGCATTTAACTGATGTTTGTCCCTCCCCGTGACCCGTCCACCACACTTGGCTGGTTTAGGAAGTGTGGAACTGGGGTTTTTTTTTAACTTGGGGCTTTCAGGGGACAAAGACTTTCAATTACTCATGGAAAGAATTTAACAAGGATCCTCCAGGACAATGGTCACCGACATTTCTTGAGCTTTCATATGTTCCAAGCACCAAATTCCATGTTTCACACATGTACTCTCATGACTTATCTGCCCTCTGAAGAAGGTTCTCTTGTTATCCCCATATTAAAGATGAGGACACAGGTTTGGAGAGGGCTGGTCGCTTTCCCAAGGTCAAACTGAGACTAGAGTTCAAACTATATAACCATTATAGTCTACTCTGGAAATCAAGAGAAGGGGCAGATGAGGGCACACATGTCAACAGCTCATGGCATTCCTGATTCACTGGCTAAAGGAATTTGGCACAGACCTCCTGTTGCTTGGGTCCATGGTCTCTGTCTTCTAAGCTGGGTAGAAGCCTCCATACCTATTAACCTCAGCTATCGTTCTAAGTGGCAAATGACCTAGTCTTTCTAAGAGGTAGTGCTAAACAGGTGGCCCCCTCCAAGAGAGGCTGTTAACCATAGACGAGTGCATTCATGTTCACTGCCAAGTTTTTGTTTTGGTCACCTCTCCTGCCCATTTTAATCTGGAGACGATTACAGTCCATTCTGGGAAGGGATAAAGGGGATTAGCATTTGTGAGGTCAGCTCTGACAGTGTCTCTTTGTGCCTGGGTTCCTGACCTTGATCAAATTCTCTGCTGGGTCAGTAGCAGGTGCTCTGCTGCACAATCAGCACACATTTCAGTGAGCTGGACACATAAGGGAAGCAAGCCTCCGGGCTCTTCATCTCTGGAGATTACTGGAGCCGGTGAAGTGCCATTCGGATGAAGGCTTATTAATCGGTGGCTTCCCCAAATTTTCTTGGAAGTGAGAGTGAAAGAATATGAACACGACCGACATCAAAATAACACTAATGGCAGCGACCATTTACTTAATGCTCATGAGGATCTGCGAGTGTTGACTTTTGCACTTCACCACCACACTGTGGCTATTATCCTGCTTTCCAGAGAGGGAGGATGCCCAGGGCCACACAGCTTATACGTGGAGGAGCTGAGATTCAAGCCCTGCGCCCTTCACTGGGCGGCCTCTACCACGCTGGCGTAGTTTCAGTGACATGGCTCGGAAACATCTTTGGTGGCACAGGAAAGACTTCACTACTCACAGCTGCAGACCTCCGGGCTTATAAAGGCTGGCAGACAGCTAGCAAGGTCATCAGAACAATCCTAACATTTCTCCTCCCCCCCACAGCAGACAGCCTTTTGCTGGGAGTTGGTTTAGGAGCAGCTGCAGTTTGTTCTGAAAGCGGGAGGTGGCCTAGTGACCTCCTCTGCCCCAGCCATCCCTGCTTGTGAGGCCGTGACTCTGCTTCCCTACTTGGGGATGCAAATGCAGGCTCCCGGGTCACTGTGGGAGTGCTTAGATTTCTGGTGTGAGTGCCCCTTTCGAGAAGTTAGCTCTTGTTTTCTCTATTTCTTTTAAAAGTGTGGAGAGATGCTGAGATCAGCAAAGCGAGCCTCTTAGGACAATAAACTTGATGGGGTGTCCCCCTTTAAAAAAAAGATGGTTAAAAAATACTTTCAGAACTCAACAAAAATGCTTGCTCTTCTAGACTAAAGTTAGAAGTGCTTGAATGGAATTTTTCTTTCTTTTCCAACAGGGTTTGTAAAAAGATGAACACAGAATGGTTTCAAGATACTGCTTACTCTGCTCTAAGAATATCTTTTATTCGGAGATAGGGCCAGCGTCTGAGAAGTGACTCAGTGGCTTCCACTAGACCTAAGCATTGACAGCGGTGTGTTCAGAGGAATGACCATTTGCTCCATTACTGTCTTCCTCCAGTTAACAAAGACTTGGAGAAGACGAGTCGGGGCAGTGCCTCGGGGGATGCTGTAGCTCAAGGAGATGGCGAGGGCCATCCAGTGCACCCCTCATGGTGCAGATGAGAAGACAGGGGCACAAGAATGTGGCTTCTCAAGGGCCGTCGTCTGGTTGGGGGCTCAGCTGAGCCCAGGATGCGGGTAAGCGAAGAAACTTTTCACCACCCCGAACTTCTGGAAGACAGACTGCCCCAATTGCATGTGAGTTTGATAGTGTCTTGCTTGGTGACATTTGAAAAAAGTATAGCTGATCATGTTTTACAAATGACAGCAGTGACCATAAAAGGGTGATGCGCAGGTACCACTCAGGTGCTCACACACCACGAGTGAACAGCGGACCATGGCTCCCCATAACAGCAAAATTAAGAAGAGGGTGACCTCCATGGAAGCAGTTGAAGAGCTGAAGTCGTCTGGTTAACCAAACACACACACAGTCATAAAGATACTACTTAGGCTTCTCGGAAGGCACATACCTCACTGTTGGTGCTTTCCACAAATGAGCCCCCAAACATGGCAGCCATCCACTTGCAGCTACAGATCAGCAATGGTTTGTGGGCACTGATGGCTCCATCATCCAACCTGAACGTCACATCTGCCCAAAGATCGAAGAAACATAACCATGAGCCAGCTTTGCTGAGAGTTCAACCCACAGTCACCAACCTGCGTCTCTTACTCTCTTTTCCGTGTCTCTACTTAGTGATTTGGTATCAACCACTACACCCAGATCCCTCTATGTCATCCAAGGATTGAGGAGTAAGTATATAAGATGATACATGAGATCATGATACAAATTCTCTGAACCACATGGTAACATAAAGGAGAGGAATAGTTTTTCTCTCTTACTATGAAAAATTTCAAACATATGGAACAGTGGAAGAAACAGTACAATGATAACTCATTTATCACACTGTTAACATTTTGCCATGTTTGCTTTAACTATGGGTGAATGAGTATGTGTGTGTGTATACGTAGTGAATATGTGTGTATGTGTATATATACGTGTGTAAACATTTTTTAAATATTTATATTTATTTTTGAGACAGAGAGAGACAGAGCCTGAGTGGGGGAGGGGCAAAGAGAGAGAGAGACACAGAATCTGAAGCAGGCTCCAGGCTCTGAGCTGTCAGCACAGAGCCCAATGCAGCACTTGAACTCATCAACTGTGAGATCATGACCTGAGCGGAAGTCGGACACTTAACCAACTGAGCCACCCACGTGCCCCTATGTGTGTAGACATTTTTAACAGCATGACACTTCTAACTACTTTATCAAGAGTTTTCTAAAAATAAGAATATACTTCTAGATAATCATATCATTATTACTCCTAGGAAAATTAGTAATATCATCGTCTAGTTCATACTCAAAATTTTCCAATTATCTCTAAATTGTATTTATAGGTTTTTTTTTTTTAAGACAATCCAGTTGAAGTTCCATGTTGTATTTGGTCATTATGCCTTTGCATTAAGGGGAGGGCGATTCAATCCATTTCACTTAAGGTCCATTGTTTACTGCAGGTTTGTAACATTTCTTTTCATGATTGTTTCTATTTCATGATGGTCAATATTTCAAGTAAATATTATTCATAAGTTTTAAAATTAATGAACAGACTCAGTAATCAATTACTGAATGTATAGTACTAAATATGTACTACCAAGGCATTATGAAAGATAAAGACAAAATGGAAGTATCCATGTAAATAAAAGTCAGGAAGTCAAATTTTAACAATGAAATACACACACACACACACACACACACACACACTCACACACACAGAAGGCTATTTCAGAATTTAGTAGAAACAAACAAGCAATTATGTGAGGGCACTGTGGTCAGCATACAGCATAGCTATCAAGGATAAAGAAGAGGCAAGAGAAATAGAGAAGTGTAGGGTGGTAGAGTGCGAGAAAGGATAGGGAGGGGAACTGGACAGATGAGGCACCCTTGATACGAAGGCAGCGGGTTGCCAAAATCACCTCAAGGATTTCAAGGCCAAAAGGTCAGTGGAGATCAGATGTGGTCAGGGAAGGGAGCCTGAAGGAGTTGAACATCGAGCTGACTTGCTCTGGCTCAGGAGGAATGTGACCTAACTGAGAAGCGCCGTGAGGGTACTTTAGAGGGCAGCTTGTGTGCAAATCCTGGCTCTACCATTTACTACTGTACAACCTGGAGGCAATATGCCTAACCTCCCTGTCAATTTCCCCATCTTCAAAATGGAATAGTATTTGGCCCATTAGTCTGATAAGAATTAAATAGATGGATACACGCAAACTAGAAGGTTACATAAAAAAATAAGCATGGACACATGTTAGTGCTGGTTACTCTCTTGCCTATTTGGGAACAGCTAATGTTTGATAAATCACAACCAAAGGGATCGATGACTTTACCGTTGGACCCCTCACCTGAGAACGACCCTTTGCTGAGGCACTCTTTTATCCGATTGGCCTTCCTGACATGAAATGCTTTTGTAATCTCCTGGTTCATGAAGGCTTCCTTGTTCATGATGTTTTCCACCATCATCCTCAAATCAAACATCTCCAGAACCTCTGCGATCTGAGCCAGGCCCACCAAGTCCTTTTCCTTTTCATCCAGTTGTCCCGTATAAAGAAACTGGAGCAGGGTCCGGAAAGGGCCTGGCTGGACGGAGGAGTCCATCCTGACCACAGTGACAGGGCCCACGCGCTTTGAAATGGGATTGGCTTGCATTTCCTTGTGCATGCCAAGGAACCCCTTGCTCCAGCCTGATAAGGTCTGTGTCTCCGGAGTCGAGCTCTCGCCTTCCAGAGCCAGACTCTCCTGCTGGGACAGGTTCTGGCTGGAGGCCTTCCACTGATTGGCCTGAGGGGTCCTTGGCGTTCCTTCCTCCCGCTCCTCGTCTGGGTCAAGGCTCAATGCCCGCCCCTGGCAATCCCTGCTCTGCTTCTCTTTCTCACCAGCTCCTTCGCTCCAATTTGGGGTTTCTTCACATTCCATTAAAAAAAGATCATAAAATTTGGAAGAGGAGGTAGCGAGGTAAATTCGATGTGCAAAGATGTGCTCTTGGTCCTGAAGGATGAACAGGACGTCGGCACACAGAGGATTGTCCAGTAAACAGGCAGCTTCGCTTGTCCCCATGGAGGGACATTCTGGAACCTTGATAACCGGCGGAGGGGCTTTTGGAGGTAGGAATGGTGCCTGAAGTAAAGGCTTCTGGACTTTCTTTAGGTGGGATTTCCAGAACTGCAGGTGTCGGCGGGAAATCAGCGCTGCTCGGATCGCATTGTCAAACACGTCCTTGATTCCGAACTGGTCAAACACGCTTGTCTCATAGTACGGTATGCCCAGCTCCTTTGCAACCTCTCGGCCTTTTTCTGGGGGCAGAATATCCCCTCTCTTTATGGGCCTAAAATGGAGTATTTAAAAAAAATTATAATCAGCCTTATTTTAGGGAAAAAAAAATGGTAACAAGGGCCTATCAAAGCACCTAATAGAATTGTGCCTTTAAAGTCCTTATTCAGACTTTTAATAAGGCTCTTGAAAAATCGATCTACCTCAAGCTTTCCAAATATAAGGACTCAGGCCTGCAGGGGAAAATGCTTTCAGGAGTAACTATAATAACTGAAGTATCGGCCATTTGCTTGCTATTTGATCCTGGGCAAGTTACTTAACCTTCTTAAGCCTTGGTTCTCCCAACTGTAAAATAGGAATAAGAATAATAAACACCTACATCTTAAAGGACTACTGAGAAGTTGAAATGAGATCATATGCTTAGCACGGTGCCTGGTCCACAGGGAGTGCCTGACAAATATTAGCTGTTACAACGATCACAACTGTGACGTCTGCACCTTCATCACCACGTTATGCTTACGTTTTGCTTGATAACTTTACAGTGAATCCATATACCTTTTCTCACTTGAGCCTCACAAAAACCCTAGGGGTGTTATTTGCATGCCACCTCGTGAAGAAACCGAGGCAGAGAGTCTAAAGGGTTTGCTTCAGATCACATTCGCAATTTGAAGAGAGACCCCTGCCCAGCAGTTAGAGTCTAGAAGCCCCTAGTCCTAGACTAAACGGTCCCCATCCAATAGCCAATTAAGTCTCTTGCATCAGATCTGTGCTTCTCCTTTCATGCGTAACTGCTTCTCTTTTCTTCTGCCTCTGCAGTCACGCCCTCAGCCTCTTTCACTTGGACTATGGCATTAGCCTCTGTACTGTCTTCAGACTCTCCACATTTCAGCCCACAGTTTCCACTGCTGCACGAAACATCCTTACATCACACACGCATGACTTTCAGCTGTAATTCTTTATAAAAATTTCCTCTGGTTCCACACAGCCCTTCAGGCTGGCACACAAGGCCCCTTTACATTCTAATCAAACCCAGGGAGGCCAGGCAGAATAGTGCTGTGACTATGGCATAGCATAGTAAAAGACAGGTTCCAGAACATAATTAACTTTGTTGTTCCATTCTTCACAAACACACACTTGATGCTGAGACACACTCTTAGGAATTGATCTTCCTAAATAAATATTTGGCTTCCAAAATTGAAGGCAATGTGTGTGAAAGGCACTGGTCTTAGGAGAAATATGGTAATACTGGTTACAGTTGGGATCTGAAGCCCTGGACAGAGCACAAGGAAAAAAGGCAGGGTGTTGCAAAGGCAGAGGGAAGTGCAGGGAAGAAGACTTAACTTCAAAGTTTGCTTCTCTGGGCTTTTTGTGCTCCTTCTTCCTGGGACTGACTTGGAAATCACTAACTGGCAAACTCTTCAAGGCTGCGCTCAAATACCAGCTCCTTCATGGGATGGGGACTGTCCCCTCTGCTGTCCTCTAGTGCTCTGTAACTCTCCTCCTGTCCTCCACACGTCTATGGTTGTGAGGCCTGATTATCTCAGCCTATTCTTTTACACAGAAAGTTCTGGATGCCAGGGGCAGTCTCTCTTTCACTGTGAGTCCCCTTTCCCTCTATGTGGCTTCTAACATTCAATTCCTAGTCCATGCATTTAATAGAGGGACTGTGAAAACAACATGAAACATTTTCAGAAAATTTATCCAAAATGCAACAAGAACATCCGAAATTGTCTAAAGAAAATACTATTTGCTTTTGCTGTGAGAGTGTAAAAAGCTGTGTCTGTACAAAATTTTTGCAACAAGCCTATCAGGCAAACATTGAAGGAAGGTATTAATACCAACACTTTTGGGAAAGCTATGCTCTCTGGCAAAAAATGTAGTTAAACATAAAATATATATAAAGTTATTTTTTTTATGACAGGAAAATGGAAGGGGCATGGGCTTTAAAAAACTCTTACTTCCCCCTAATATTGGTATTCACATTTTATAGAAGTAAAACAAATCCCCCCTCAGTTTGATTTTTAAAGTTGTGACATTTTAAAAAACATCTACTAGATGGAGCACCACTAGGGTGGCTCAGTCGGTTAAGCGTCCAACATCTGTGCAGGTCATGATCTCACGGTTCGTGGGTTTGAGCCCTGCATTGGGCGCTGCGCTGACAGCTCTGAGCTTCAGATTCTGTGTCTCCCTCTCTCTCTGCCCCTCCCTCACTCATGCTCTGTCTCTGTCTCTCTCTCAAAAAATAAATAAACATTAAAAAAAATTTAAAAACAATTACTAGTAACATTTAAAGACCAGTGTTCCTGTTTTGCAACTATAGGTCCATATGATGTTTTAAAACTAGACACCACCATTTTGGGAATGAAATATTCTCAGAGGTTGGATTGGGGAAAATGAGAAGGTTAAAAACATTTGGATATGTGTATTTGCATGAACCTGATGTTCTGGGGGGCCAAGAACTGGGACTAGTCAATCTGAATGTTCATTAACTTTATTAAACTAATCATAGTTTCAAGAATGACCTTACTATGAGTAGCTACTATTTTGTTTAGTATTTTGCAAATTTCAAGGCACTTAAAAATTTTTTTTAAATGTTTACTTATTTTTGAGAGACAGAGACAGAGACAGAGAGTGAGTGGGGGAGGGACAGAGACACATGGAGACACAGAATCCGAACTAGGCTCCAGGCTCTGAGCAGTCAGCACAGAGCCCAATGCAGGGCTGGAACGTGGGGCTCAAACTCGTGTAGCCGAAGTCAGACGCTTAACTGACTGAGCCACCCAGGTGCCTCAAGGCACTTAAAAAAAATTATTTATTTATTTTGAGAAAGCACACGTGGGAGGGGCAGAGAGGGAAAGAGAGAATCCCAATCAGGCTCTGCACGGACAGTGCAACTCAGGGCTTGAACTCATGAACCATGAGATCATGACCTTAGCCAAAACCAAGAGTAGGTCGGTTAACTGACTGAGACACCCAGGTGCCCCCAAGACACTTTTATTCACACCAGGTTGCAATTATAAAATTCATTTCCAGAACTGGCCAACCAGTTTACAAAAATGGGTTCCTCACCTAAGAGGGGACGGTGAGCACGAGAAGGGTCAGTATTAACAAACTAACTTAAAGCATATGGCTGCTTGATGGGGCCCCAGAACCACCGAAGAGCATAACCCTAGGCTACAGGGACATCTGTTACCTCTAAACTTTAATTTGGCCAGCACAGCAAAATACTGAGTCCCTTGGCTTACCTTGCTAAAGGGCGTCTGGCTCGATTAACAGCTTCAAGATCAGCATAGCGGAGATCTAGCTGGCAGCCAACTAGAACAACAGGTGTGCGAGGGCAAAAGTGCTTGATTTCTTGATACCACATGGTTTTCACATGATTTAGGGAATTGGGATTAGCAATCGAAAAACAGAGGACCACAACATCAGACCTAAAAGGAAATCACAAAAGAAG
The DNA here is from genome assembly GCF_027475565.1 of Acinonyx jubatus. Classification (NCBI taxonomy): domain Eukaryota; kingdom Metazoa; phylum Chordata; class Mammalia; order Carnivora; family Felidae; genus Acinonyx; species Acinonyx jubatus. The sequence continues at coordinate 21,806,758 of NC_069393.1, forward strand.
CTGTATTTCCATAAAACTTTTTTTTTCTTTTATCATTACAGTTCCTCCCCTCCCCCATCCATCTAATGCCATATCATGTCACAATTAAAAAAAAAAAAAAAGGATAGTATAATACATCTCGGAGTCATGCAAACAGCCGGATAAGCCCCCACATCCCAGCACCAAACACAGCCCAAGTTTATTTTCATATTGCACTGCAGAACGCCTATGTATTAAAGTTTCCAAAGATGTTCTTTTACAATACAAATGACTACCCAAATTTGATTCAGTCCTGGAGCCACAACATGCTGAACTATTTCTGTTAATCACAAGAAATAGTTTCAAGATAAAATAAAATAATAAGAACTACCTTTTACCAGTTTAAACAGAAAGGTGATGATGACTCAACCCAATGAGATAAAGCAAACAGTTTAATTACTGAAAACATAACAGGTATTTGCTGTACAGGGTCAGCAAATACACAGAAGGATTTCTGCCCTTCTTCCCACTTAAGTACACATGTAGAGAGCACAACCACTTATCTGTTTCTGAAAAGAAAATGTCCTGAATTTGCAGGAATTTTGACTCTTTACTAGATATATGGCAAGAAGGTAGTATTTAACAGAAAACTAGCAATAGTTAGATGGATGGGTAATAAGAGAATGTTGGAAGCAGATTTCTCAAATGGTATATATGACACAGCAGGTAAACGGGGAAAAGAACAAGTATTTTACAGTAAATTTTGACATAAAGATCTTCTATTTTTACATAACAACTTACCATTTTAGAGGCCAAAGAACCGTTTCATAAAACGATTGTTCAATTATGGTGTTTGACAGCTGCTAAAAGGTATCTTTAATAAGAATTATAAACCAATCATCTAGGTTAAAATATGCTGAATGGTGACTTTGAAAACATTGAGGCAAAAGAATATAAAGAACAGGAAAAATTATGCCCAAGGATTCAAGACTATCTTGCAGCTAAATTCAGAAATAAACTCTTACAATTTTATTAGATGTTAATTTATTGCCTTTATTGTTTATGTAATGAGAAGAATCAAGTCGATGAATCAAAACACCTTCTTTTTAAATCATTAATGAGCTTTTCCCCCCTACATATCAATGAAGACAAACAAATATATCCAGGCAACCATAAAATTTCTAAAAATAATCATTTGCAATGCAGAAAACTGCAGGGTGCTTACATTAAATGTAATTCACAAGTTGAGTCTTTAAATTTATACTCCAGGAAAACTGCATAGACCATAGCAAGTAGAGGGGAAAATCCTGAGATTAAAATATTTACAAATTATAAAAGAGGACCTGGGACTCAAAGTAGATGAATGTATTAATCTGCAGGTTTAGAATGTCCTTGAAATAAAGATATTATCAGAGATTCATAGACACTGGAAAATATAATATGTGTAAAAATATGCATAAATATATAAATGAAAGGGAAGCCTGTCTTGTCGTCGGGATTCTGATTTAGTTAGTGGAATATTTTGTGCACAGCCTTACTTCTAATCAGCATAAATAACAGTACCCAGCAATGCTTTGAATTTTACATTTTTTAGGAGCTGAGTTTTCTATTATTCATAATCCTATTTGTATAGGATATCTGATACAGCTCTGCTATAAGCTTCATCCTGATCATAAAACAAAGCCACCGTGAATTTTGGCACAGTGAGATTAACATGGCAATATGTGAGGTTCAATACTGTAGAGGAAGAATTGAGGAATGTACCCAGCACCTAAATGTGGACTAGTATGTATATGCATAAAATTGTTCTAATTGGTGCCTATTTCCATATTGAAGCACATGGCTATAAAATAAATATTCTCAGAGCTTAATTTATATGACAGACATGAAGCTAAATGTCAATTCTGTTATCTAATTTTATGATACAGCATGTGAGGTTTTGAAATCAGAGCTGGCTCGGTTGCCAAGGTTACGGTGATAACACTCAAGCCACTGAGCACACACGAGTTACTATTCGGTTGACCTGTAAACAAGTACAGACAGGACCTTGGGGGTTGGAAACAATGGAATCTCTTGATGATAATAGCATAATGCCGTCACCCAATACAGGTCCGGAGGGCCCGACTTCTAACTGTGTCGCAGCAATATCTCAATGCATGAAATGCTGTTGGATGGCTAGAAAAATAATTCCATGTTATGTAAATATTTTGCCTCAAAAGGATGATAGTTAAAGAGAAGAGGTTGTATTGAGCACAACACTACCTTTGAAGCTAAAATAACTTATTGAGTCAAAATTCTACTTGTATCCTTGGAATGAAGAAATCTTTTTCCTTTTTTTTTTTTTTTTAATGCACAGTTAGGGGCTAGGAGAATATATCTCCATTACTTTACACTCAAAGCACTTAAGAAATAAGATCATATTTTACCTACCAACTTGCTTCAACGTCTTTGGTTTAACTGTTGTTGATCTAAATATGAATGCAAGTTAAGAAAACATTCTATATAAATTATAGAGGCCAGTTTTTCTGGTCTGCCCTAATAATGTAGTACCCTAACCCTGATTTTAACCAAAAGGCTGGGGAATCAGCGGATGTAGTGATACAGCTACAGAAAGATGCTGTTTTGACACATTGCTCCTTATTCTTTTCTAATTCTATATTCTTTTCTAATTCCTAATTCTTCACATAGCAGTATATATAAACACATATACAATCAAGTAACTATTTTGAGAACACCGCATATTCCCTGTAGATTTTTAGCCTCTTTTCTATCTAGTCAAGGAAGGCACAGGACCTGCAGCTAAGAATATCTCCCCCTTTAGGCAGAATTCCAAGGAACTAGAGCTATTAAATAACTTTTAATCAAAACATTCATTCCTGTGTGGAGACTGTTCAGTGTCTGACACAAGCTCGTGTTTAAAAATGCCATTCCTGTGGAAGATAAAAAGAAAAAGGCAGGTTCTAGCATTTCCACTTCCATGGCTCTGTTACATTTTTTTACTTTGAAGAGTTGAGTTTAAAAATAATTGGGAGGGGAATGTGTGATGAGGGCATTCTCACATATTATGCAGCAGGGTTAGCCTAGAAATGACCTCAGGGTTCCTATTTCAGCTGTAAAAAGAATCTGATAGGATTTAAATGGCGTCCTACAGCTATTTGGAGTAGAAAGCACAAGAATTTGAGAATTCTTTGCAGAAGCAAAGCACAGAGTAGGCAAAACTCTAAACTCCAGAACTTGAATACTGAGAAGGGGTAGGAAGAAGTTTGGAATTTTTTGTTGTTGTTGTGGACCCGGCTAAGTGGCTTTATTAAAGAAAGCCAGGGTTACAAAGGACTTAAGCATGCAGGGTCTCAGTTGCTTGCCTACGGAATGTTTATTTTGGGGAGAAAAATGTAATTTCTTTTCCCTAAGGGGAAAATGTTACTGTAAAAGTTTCTCTAGGGTATTAACACATCAAATAATGCCCATGCAATGATGTTTTGATTAGTTAAGTAAAAAATAATCCAAAGTAAATCTGTGTGTAGAAATAATTGCGGATCTTGCTTCATACAGGGGTAGAGGGCAGCGGGGCGGGGGGGGGGGGGGGGTGGTCACAGAAGGCCCAAGTCCTCCAAAAATGCTTGTGCTGATAAAGCCAACCTGAGTTGTACCAGTTTTTCTTCAGATATTAAACAAACAAGACAGCATATTTTTTTTCAGTTATCTTTCAAGGAGAACACCGGCCAAAGATAGCATGTAAAAAATTGGCAAAGGTATTTGGATAACATAAGAAGTGTGTGCAAAGTTGGGACCAATCTTTATTGAAGGATGAAAGAAAAAAAAATCTGAACACAGTGCATCTTGCCCACATATCTTGGCCCAAGCTAGACTTGAAACAGCAAAGGCCGTACAAGTTCCCAAGGCCTGTCTTTGTAATATCTATAGTCAAATATAGCAAACGTGGTGGGAAAAGGTCAGAGAGGCAACCAGAAGCAATGCTACTTTTCCAATCTGAAATACCAAATTCATCCTTTGAAGAAGTGGTTGAAAAAGGGTAGATAGTCACTATAAAAATATGTGTTGTTAAGAATGGATTTTCCAAGTTCTTTCCTATCACACAAGTGCTCTTATCTTCTTGGTTTATCTTTCCTTTCCTAGTCCCATCCAGTCCACCACCACTGTCGGCTAGGGGGCTGCCTTTGCATTTTCTTATCTGGTTAAGTGAAGGAAAAATACCTAAATTATCCTTTATCTAAGAGCCCAACATCAGGCCAGTCTGACAGGCCATTGTGAACGTTTGTGGGTTCCATCTGGTCCTCCACATAGCTGTGAGCAGGATGGCCAAATGCCCTTCTCCAAAAGGCCAATTCCTTGCTGACGAACACTTGGTGACCAATAAGTATGTCGTTGTTAATATGCCCCTTAAAGTCTTTCATTCTGTGGTAGGACCCCACCTCTTTATATGTCAGTACTGCTTATTATTTCCTTTTTGAGTAGAAACTCCTATATCCTTTATATTGGTAGAGATCACAATCACATTTTAATGGCCTTCTTTCCTTTGCCAATGAGCACAGGTCTCCTTCTGGCAAAGGTTCACGCAGGAGTCCCTGACCTCCACCTTTGGGGCTTCAAGCTTCCTTCTCCCCCTACAACTTAGGTAGGTTCTTTACAGAAACATTTTTGAAACCATTCAAGTCAACAACACACCTTTCATGCATGTAGTCTGACAGCGCTATGCAAACAGATCAAAACAGCACAGAACAGCTGGGAGCATGGCAGAGAAAAGGAATGTGTAACACGTGGCTTTGGAGAATTTTAGTAGGGAAGCAGCCCGGTGTGTATGAGATGCAGGGGGAGTTGTCAGTGATCGGTGAACATAACCACCAGGAGATGAATGGCTCTGTAAGCTCATACTCATGGAAGATGGAGAGGTCTGTAGGGGAGCGCCTGGCAGGGGATCTGGGGAGAGCAGGGCAGGACCATGCAGTGCCCTGGATGTGAGCAGAGAAATCAAGTCAATACTTTACCAATAGCAGTGAGGCTTCTTAAGTACAGATGTTATGTGGGGAAAACTGTCAAAACACCCTGCAATATATCCAGATTTGGGAGTGATTAGCATGCGCAACTATTTCTTCTAAGCCCATAACTGCACGTTTAGTAGGAAGCAATACTTTAAACCAGTCTTTCCCCCACCCTCCAAAACTGAGTAGCCAAAGCAGTGCACGCTCTTAAGTGCAGGAAAGCCATATCAACATCCCACCAATGCCACCAAACCCTGAGATAGATAAAACTTGAGTCTTAAGAACGGTTGCTTCTTCTATCACGATACAAATATCACAGGGGGCATTGGCCTTTACCACAGAAGGTTGTGGGTTATCATCCAATAGAAACTGGCTATTTTTCACTCAATATACCATTTTCCATACTGAACAATCTAAGCTCCATTTAGTATATTCTTAAATCTCATACAATCATCAGAAAAAGTTGAATGCATGGGAAATTGAGTGAAGCACAAGTAATTTATTAGAAGAAATCTTATTTAACTCCTGGTCAATGAGAACAGAAAGCATTGACATAAAGAAGGCTTGTTTAACAGGAGAAGGTGAAATTGTGGTAATAAATTCCTTCCCAACACCACCTCTCATTTTCATTCCTTTTTGGCTTTCCCTGAAGAGAAATGATGGAGGTACTTCCTTCCTGTACTGTTCATGTTTTCTCCTGAGAGCAAGACTAGCTGTAGATACAGGAAAGCCTCCATATCAGCCTGAATGCCAGATGGGAGGTCTCTGGGATTAAGCTCCTTAACTCTTTTGAAAGGAAACTATGTAAACCAGCAAGATCATTCCACCACACAAGAAAGTGTGAAGTGAAAGGGTAAAGAGACTTTACCCAGACCTCTCAGCAATCCTCTCTGAATTCATAAAGGTGAAAGGACTTGTCTCATGCCACTTATCCAATAGTAATACACAGTCATTCCTCTCAGCAATATTAACTGATAATGCACTATGTATCAGGTACTCTTCTAGACACTGAGGATACAGCAATTAGCTAAAAATACAAATCACTCATGCTTATCTTCATGCTCATATTCTAGTGGAGAACAAAGACAATAAGCAAGAAAAATATGTACACTAGGTGCTGTGTTAGGTAGTGACAAGTGCCAAACAGAAAATAAAGCAAGGAAGAGGGACAGAAATATTAGGGAACAGAAGATACTTTTGGAATGAGGTGACCAGGGAGGGCCTCACTGAGCAGCTGACATTTCAGTAAAGACCTGAGGAGGTGAGGGAGCTAACATGCTGCTATCTGCGGGGGAGAGCCCTGTGGAAAAGGAAACAGTTCATGCAAAGGCTCTGAGGAAGGTTGTCTCCCTTGGGTGAGGGGGGGGGGGAAATAGCAGGAGCTGAGCTCAGGAAGGCAATGCTGGACTGAGGTAGGGAGGGCCTCATGGGGTCTGGCTCTTACTTTGAATGAACTGGTGGACCGTTGGGATTTTTTAAGCAGAATCACGTAATTTATGTTTGAACAGGAGAGCTGACCAAATGGTGGTGGTGGTGTTGGTGGTAGTGATGGTGGTGGTGGAGGGGGCGTGTCAGGGGAAAAGGTAGAAGGATGGAACCAGTGAAAAGGTAACAATCCCGAGAGAGGCGATCGGACTTTGGCCTGGGAGCAGTGCAGGTGGTGAGAGGTGGCCGCATTCCCTATATTTGCGCAGCGGGGAGCCAGCAGGGTTTGCTGACGGACCACGTGTGGGATATGCCCAAGAGGAGTCAAGGATGATGCTAGAGAGCTTGTGCTGAATGATTCTGTATTCCCTGTTCCTGGTGCTGACATCTGTACTTTAGCATCTCTAACACTGAACTGTAATTATTATGTTGCTGTCTCCTTGCTGTACCCTGAGTTTCTTCTTCGGGGACTTTGTTCCATTCCTATTAGTTCCTCTTGCATGGTGTATATATGACACAGCATTTGTGACAAAAGAGGCTCCCAATGACTGTTTACCAAGTAAAATGGCCTTCTAGATATTGAAGGATAAAGGACGTAGATGCAAATACGTCTGCAGTCCTAAAGTCTAAAAGAAAGGAGTTCAGGCGTATAGTAAGTCAGTTATGGAATACGTTTTAATAAAGAATGAAAACAGTATGTGAGCTATTATATTTCTTCAGACAATTACTGCTGAAAGGCAACCATATAATATCTTTGGTATACGGCAGAGATTAACCAGTTAATATATATTTCTTAATTATTGGAATTTATCTAAAAAATCCATTTACCCCATCTAATTGGATAGTTTTATAACACTGAGATAATAATGTATTAATGATGACTTCATGGAGTTAGATAATCTCCAGAAGCAAAGGAAATGTAAAGAAATAGGTTACTTTCAACCCACTAATTTCTGTGTTACACAGAATCAAGGCTGAAGGGAACACCCTCTATTTCACAGACCATCTTGTTTTTTTAAAAAAAACATAGCAAACACTAAAAACAAAAATCAGTAAGATAGAAAGATAGTCAAGGTGATAAGTTGAAAAGACAATCTGCTAATTTGCTTTATCTTTCTGTAATTCAGCACTGTCCTTCAGATGATATCTAGGCTGGGGACACAGGGGTTCCAGGGGAAGAATAAAGTGGTGGAACGATTTTGGAAACCTAATGAATGGCCAATATTAAAAGTTACTGATAGAACTGTTGACAAGGTTCACTAAGAAACATATCTGTGAAAGTGTTCTGTAAACTTTACACTACCAATTATTGTCCAACAAATATGATCATGGGTTCAAAAGTCACCACAGGATATATTTTATATGTTGTAGCCAATAAGAATTGCGGAACATTCTCATCACGAGATGTTTTCCTTTTGGTATACCAGCTCATGTCGTTAACTGAAATATAACTGCTGAAAGCTAGTAAAGAATCATCCTCAGAAGACACTGCAGAATTACTCAACAGTCTCTTTTTTCTTACCACCTAATGTAAAAGGGAAAACTGTAGTGCTGAAATATATTTCCTCATCAGAATGTTATAGTATAGAAACATCACAAACTGATGAAAAGTTAACACACTTAGCTATTATTTGACCCAACTGGTCAAGCTTGCAGTTATTAAGTAGTAATAGAAAAAAAGGTAGTAAGAAGGCAGAACACAAGACGTTAATATACTGAACAATGTGTATGTCCTATTCTCCTTACCTATTCCAGTGGCCTCATTATTCATGTCTCTATGGCACCTTTTGAGGCCATCAATGCTTTTCTGGGCTGCCACAATGGACAGTTTTTTCTAGTCATGTGACCAGTGTTTGGGCAGCAGCCAGCATCTGTCTAGGTCCTGGAACACGAGTGACCCCACTCATCAATCAAGTCCTGTTGCTATCTCATTTGGCACTGTTGTTTCTCAAGGACAGATTCATCCTGGGGCCAGGGCTCAGTTGGACAAAGAAATTCCAGCTTTCTGATGTTCTGTCTTCTGGTCACAATATGAGATGTAGCAGTTCAGAGCAGGAAGGACAGTGCGGGACAGTAGGCTGAGGGTGGTACAGAGCACGGCATGTTTTCTGTCTGCCGGATGATCTGGCATCACGGAAATCTTGTTTGGGTGTTTTAGTGCACAATCTACAAATCTCCACCACATTTAAGTTTTTGAATCCTTTCTATGCATTTAGTCTGATGCATTTTTGTTTATTTGTTTTGGTTAAGCACAAAGCAGTAATAATCCACCTTCAATTTTTCTCCTCACTGCCCTCATCTTTGGGCAAATGAATTTAAAATAAATAAATAAATACATAAATAAATAAATAAATAAATAAATAAATAAATAAATTAAAAAATATGATTATTTAAAAAAGCTTTTTCAGTATTTACCTTTGAGAGAGAGAGGGAGAGAGAGAGAGAAAGCGAGAGAGAGAGCACGAGTAGGGTAGGCACAGAGAGAGAGGGAGACACAGAATCCAAAACAGACTCCAGGCTCTGAACTCTTAGTACAGAGCCCAATGTGGGGCTCGATCCCACAAACTGAACTATGAGATCATGACCTGAACCAAAGTCAGACGCTTAACTGACTGAACCACCCAGGTGCCCCTAAAATATGATTCTTATAAGGATCTTGGAAATGACACTAAGAGGACAAACAACCTTACAACTGGAAAATCGTTAGTATTGACATAAGTAATTTTCTATTTAAGAGGGCACCTGTTGGGATGAACACTGGGTGTTGTATAGAAACCCATTTGACAATAAATTTCATATTAAAAAAGAAAAAAGGAATACTCCTTCAAACAAGGCTTTACAAAAATAATTCACAAATCTAAAAATATTTGTGGAGAAAAGGTGGGTTTCAGGGTGTGGGTCAGTGTACCTCCATTCTTTTTCTCCTGGTCTAGCTCATCTCCTAGCTCATCTTTTCATTTGCTCATTCATTAAGGAGAGGTTAGGCACCAGTGTTTTCTGTCTTTGTCACTTTCACATAGGTACATGATTTGTGATTCTTACTATAAAAATGCAAACCTAAAATTCAACCTAGTGAAATAGTTTGGAGTTTGTTACAATGGCATTTCCTTGTAAATGCCTTAGAAGAGCCTGCCATGTACCAGACTGATGGACAGATTCATGCACTCATTCAACTAACATTCATTAAACTCTTACTATGTGCCACGCCCACGCATAGGGCAGACAGACAAAATTCTTGTTCTACAGATAGTAGGAGTCATAGCATAAGGACAACTGAAGAAGATGATGAAGGAGCAAACTTTCAAGAGTGTGATCATAGTGATGAGAGGGATTTGCCAAGGAGTCCTGAGGAACATAAGGAGGGACATTTTACCTGGATCCTGAAGATAACAGGGAGTTGGGGGAGAGTATGGAGGGGACTTCTGGGAATTTGTGCCTCTTATTCTAAAGTCTTAGAATAGTTGTGGTAATTAAGTAGGTAAAGAATAGGCAGGTGGGAGTATAATTTCTATGCAGGTGTAATGCACATTTGTGGGCCTAGAGGCTACAGACCATACACAATTAAAATATCGGGTTATGTCTGGAGCAAGACAGGAGGTTGGACAGGCAGGCTGGGACTCAGTCCAGAGAAACAAACCAGAGTGGAGCCTCATATCCAACATGCAGCTACCTCACCCAGGGAAAGGACACTTCTCTTCCAGCTCTGCACCTGATTCTCAGCTAAGGTGAATGAGCACAAAACAGACAAGGTCATCTGTACATTCCCACAGGTTCTCATTGCACCCTCCAGTTCCAGAATGAACCAACTACAAAAGGCCACACGGTTACTATTTGATGGGGAAACAGAGAAATAGAAAACTTTCAGGGAACTGTGGGGTCAGCTATCACAGGATACCTGGTCCAATGTATCTTTTTAGAAAAAGATACAAACATAACCACAGCCGAAGACACAGGCCACTTGGTCAGACTCTGATCCACACGGCTGAGGGCTTATCTCTAGGAAAAGGGAATCAGCATGATTTGGGGACAATTTGATAGTGTTTCATTATTGAGCCTTGAGATTCAAGACCATCCTGTTTCCCATACTCTTCTATTAAGGATCTTGTCCCATTTCCCGCCCTAAGTGCACACAAATAATTTGTATTTCAGTGAGAATTAACTCTAAATTCTATAAATTAAAACATATGTTGTCTACCACATACATTTCCTCAGACATAACAGATTTTTTTTTTGTTCATAAAAATACTTGTACTTAAAAAATATTGAGATACAATTTAAATACAATAAACTTTGCAGACTTAAAGTGTTCGGTCTGATTAGTTTTGACTTACGTACGCACCCCAATACTATCATCCCTATCAAAATCATGAACATTTCCATCACCTCCAAAGTTTCCTGTGTCCCTTTGCAATCCATCCCTCCCTCTTCGTCCTCTTTCCCAGGCAACCAGTGATCTACTTTCTATCACCATGGATTGCATTTTCCGGAATTTTATAGACATGATGTCACACAGTATGTGTTCCTTTCCTCTGGTTTCCTTCACTTAAAAGCTTTGTCTCTAATCTTTAAGAGATTCTTCCCTTTTGGCTCAGTAAAGAGCATGATAATCATGATGATTCCACAGTAGTGCTTACCAAAGCATGCCTTGAGGACCACCTGCTTTATAATCATCCAGGGACTGGCTAAAATGTGCTGATTTACCTCTCCCTAGAACTCTGACATCAGAATAGCCAGCATATGCGGGCATACTTAAACCTGCAATTTAGTTCAACCTTTTAGGGAACGACGGTTCCTGTTTCTGGGTCTAGCTACTTACTCCTCTAAGTCTTTCTATTGTTTTGTTTTTTTCTCTACATTTTTTTTAACATTTATTCATTTTTGAGAGACAGAGAGAAACAGAGCGTGAGTGGGGGAGGGGCAGAGAGCGAGGGAGACACAGACTCTGAAGCAGGCTCCAGTCTCTGAGCTGTCAGCCCAGAGCCCGACACAGGGCTCAAAACTACGGACCACGAGATCATGATCTGAGCCAAAGTCGGATGCTTAACCGACTGGGCCACCCAAGTGCCCTGGTCTTTCTACAGTTTTCTATAACCTGGGCAAACCTTTAGGCCACAGCAGGACACAGGACTTTAGGACAAAGGTTGCAATAATTTTCCTAGATCCCATTGTGCCCACATTTAGAAGCATGGTTTGAGTTACTTTTCCATATAGTACATGCATTGTGAACTTTCCTCCTTTTCAAGTCTACCATGGGGGTCAGGACTCTAGCGAAGACAGTCCTGTGAGTGAGTAGGACTCCTTTATCACAGGTGCAAAATTCAATGAGGTGCCAAAAAAGTACATAATCCAGGTGCCCAATATTAAAAAAACAACAAACAAACAAAAAACAAAATTAAGGCAAAATAAATCCCTGGTGAACAAAATATCAAAATATTAAATAAAGTCAGGACCAGTAACCTTGCCATACTGAGCCATACTGAGTTTGAAGCAGAAAGAAAAAATTAGTGATCCTATCTTTTAAAAGTTATTACTATTTATATTTTATGCCCAATGTGAGTGCTTTATTGCCTCAGCCTAGTCCTGGCCCAGGCTCACCTCCACCTGATATATTTCACTGTCCAACAGGCTTTTTGCTGTCCTGAAATTGTCATTAGAATGTTACTTCTGGCCCAGCATTTATAATGCGCCAGGGACAGGAAGAGCTCATTCAAAGCACCCTATCTGGACACGTTAGACATTTCCTACTTTTCCCCTTGCCATTAACCACAAGTACAGCCAATCCCAGACAAACACATAAACACTGGTCACCCATAGTCCTGAATTTTTAAAAGAGCCTCAACCAAGCATTCAAAATGGGATGTATTCATGGTGTATCTGATTACTGCCTTCAGCATGAAACTAGACCTATCTAAATAGACACACAGAAACCATGGCTCTGATTAATATTATCATTTAAAACACATACTGCACTTCTCATAGGAGCTAACATTTGAGAAAAATCCGCATGTGAAAATAATCTGTATTAATAAATGAGTTCCAACTGAACAGAAAATATGCCCAGAAACTGTGGGGTGTAAGAGCAAGGTTCTGCATGTTTAAATTCACTTTTTTAGGGGAAAGCATGCCATATAAAGGACCCAAGGCTCCTACTCACTCTCAGAAAGTTCACTTGGATGTATTATTTTTAACGAAAATGAAAGCACTCATGTTTAGCTATACAAAGAATTAAGCTATTTGTTATGTATTAAAGAATTTACGAGGCACAATGGCATACTAGAGCTGGTGACAGATGGAGAATACTGGTCTTCAGTGTCCACATAGAACAGCATACAAATTAGACTGGACTAGGGATAAATTTAAGGTAAGCTTGTCATCAGCCATCATCACCAGCCATGACAGCATGGTGGAAAGGGAAGGTATGGGTTCTGGAGTCCGACAGAACTAGCAGGAAAAGTTCAGTTCTACTCTTTCCTAGCTGACTGACCTTGGCCCCTTTCTGTGCCTGTTTGCTCAACTGTGAAATGAGCCTACTTTGCAGGGTCACCACAAGAATGAAGTGGTGGACATCAGGCACAGGCCCAGCCTTGATTAAATTGTAGCTGTTGTTATCACCACCTTCAGTGCCACAAGCTTTATGATGTGTTTGAAGGTTATCCAATCTTGAGACAGATCAATGCTGGAGGTTTTCAAGGAAAGGAAACATAAAATTTGTAATTATTTACGTGTGGGGTGACTATACGAGAGGGACAGGGGCCCAGATATCCTGTTGAAAGGCAGAGCCCACCCTCCTTGTCTCCCTTTTTAGTGCCTAATTGTGAACATTTCATTCTTATAATAGTTTGAAAGAAAAACCGAGAGTGATACCCCTTTATTATTTTAGAGAGGGAGAGAGAGAGTGTGTGTGTGAGGAGGGGAGAGGGAGAGAGAGGGAGAATCTTAAGCAGGCTCTATGCTCAGCGTGGAGCCTGATGCGGGGCTCAATCCCATGACCCTGGGATCATGACCTGAGCCAAAGTCAAGACTCAGATGCTCAACAAACTGAGCCACCCAGCCCCAACCCCACGCCCCCCCCCCCCCCCCCCCCGCCGCCACTTTAAAAAGAGGCTGTTTTCTTGCCAAAAAAGGGCAGCTGATCACAGTCCTGGTTACTAGGTGTAGTTTTGTTCTTGATATTTTAAAAGAGCCAGAAAAAGTTCATCCAAAGTGGATAGAAAGTAGGTGGTGGGAAGACAGGCTGCGAGAGTTGGAGTCATTCACTCCATACAAGACAGGGTTTCACGGATTCTAAATGTGTTAAGTGGTGCTGAGGCTGCTGTGCCACCTTCCTTCTCCATCCACAGAAGGACTCCCGTACTCAACATTTTTTCTTGGATGGATGATTTCCCTTCCTGAAGAAAAGGGGTCACCTAGATGACCTTGTGAGGCCTCTTCCAGTTCTAAGCCTTCGCACAAATACAGAAGAGCAAAGAGACACCCAGCTCGTCAATGTGGGGGTGGGTTGCAGCCGCATCTGTTTAAAATGAGGCTGAGGTAGCTTGGTACAGAAGAAAGAGTGGGGGCTGGGATTCAGGCAGAGGTGGGTTGGAATCTGCCTCTGAAACTCACTCTTGGGCAAGTTACAGGAGTAAAAGAACTCAGCTCTGTCCTCCCTTGTAGCATGGAGATAATCTCTGCCTTCTAGGGTTCCTGAAAGGATTAACTGAAATAATGTTGGCAAGGCACTTCATATTTTGACTGGCACATATAAGCCTTTGATAAATTGGAGCTATTATTCCAGTTGGTTGAAAAATGGGGTGAAAGATTAACGCCCTTCTGCTTATAGTTATACAAATTCCAGTAGGCAGACCGACACCACTGTGGCCCACGGGATCCACACTGCAAGTGGAGCCTGTCCACACCAGACGATGTTTGAGGGGACAACTTATTAACCACTGTGGTCCTTAGGGGCAGAAGACACCAAAGACAAGGCCTAAGGCATCTTGGTAGGGCTCTGGTTTCTCTCACTGTCACCAAAAGAATCACAGGAATTATTTTAAAAAGGTTCCAAATACATCCAGGTGTAAAGAATATATCACATCCCACTGATTTGTCATTCACACCAAGTACAGTAAAAAACATCTGTCAAAAAGCAGGTTTGCAAACCAAATGCATTGTCAGAAATTGTAATTAGGATTATTTTCCTTCACGAATGACACAAAGCTAACAATGGAAGTCATCAAGAAATTGATCAGCTCTTGCAAAGCAATGAAATACAGTGGCCAGAACCCTATACCAAGTAAAAGGCACTCCTATTACCATCAGACTTTTCCACAAAATGCAATTTTTTGGTGTTACATCAATGTGGAATTGCAAAATATTTAGCATTTACAGAAAGATGCTGGAGGCTGAGGCAGAACAGCTCTGCTTTTTGTTCTTTACCAGTAGTGCGGTCCGTGGCAGGACACCTGTGAGGCTGTGGAGAACTGGAGAGGACAGAGGAAATGCAAGGTACAGACATGCATATAAAGTGAGGCCCACGGACAGCTGGGCCAGAAACATGGGAGTGTTTCCTGAAGCCCTTCTGTGTCATTCGGAGAATCAAACTTGGCTTGGAAAACACATCCTGTTTCCATCAAAGGAGGAACAGGTTACAGCTGATAGAACCGAGCTTTACAGACAAGGGAGTAGGACAATGCAGTCTGAACTGATGCAGTCACATGAAAGAGCAGCCTATTTTTGTTGGGCATAAACAAACATAGGCATGACACGTGGTGAAGTGACTCCAGATACATCAGGAGCTGGACAAGGCCCAGTGTGGATGCCTGTCAGTGTGAGATCTATGAAGGCCATCATGCCATTAAATCAATCCTAAGCAGGAATCTCACATGACAGTGAAGCAGCCCTTGTATTACCCAAAGATAAGCGTTACATTAAACCAAGTAAAACTCGGGGCCAAGTTAAAACTCGTTCTTTTCAGCTGTGTAACATTCCAGTGGCAACATGAAACGGTCCAGAGCAGCTAAACCCAAAACCTTCGGTAAGCTCATCAATAGGCCCATCATCTTCGGACAGCTGTTTGGAAGTGAGGGTGCAAAATGTCCACAGAAATCTATCACATCCATCCTTACTTTGCTTAAAGTCATCATTTTATGATGCTTTAGATATTACAAATCCGACTGCATGGTCCTTAAATGGCACTTTACTATTATTGTTTGTATGTGTGGAATAACTGGACAAAAGAAAAACCACAAAGTGGCAACTAATAATCAAGAACACCATGGAAAGAAAAGAAATGATAAAACAGGATTTTCAAGGAGAGGAAAAGTATCTACAACTCTGGAAATTAACCTCAAAAGTCCTCATTACCAAGGGGACATTAACATCGATGTTTTACTTCCCAGATGCCCTTTTCTGAGTCCCCACGAACATCCTGGTCTAAGTGGCAGATTCTCTCAGGGTGTGAACAACTTCTTAGGAATAGGGCAAACCCTTTCAGCAGTTTATTGAGTAGCTCAGACCACTTGGATAAATGCTAATAAAAGTCTGCTCAGAGCCTTAGAGAGCCACCGGCTTGGAGAAATGTGCGGGGCTCCCAGGTGGCTGAGTACGTTGGGTGTCTGACTTCGGCTCAGGTCATGATCTCACGGTTCGTGGGTTCGAGCCCCACATCAGGCTCTGTGCTGATAGCTTGGAGCCTGGAGCCTGCTTTGGATGCTGTCTCTGTCTCTCTCTCTCTCTGCCCACCCCTGCTTGTGCTCCGTCTCTCAAAACTGAATAAACATTAAAAAAAAAAAAAAAAAAAGGACTAGAGGTGCTTTCAGAAATGATTATCTCAACGCCAAGGAGTAACTCATGTGGTTGGAGTATCTGCCTAATCCAATCCTGCGAGGTAACAGGACATTTGAGGTTAACGAGGGACAACTGATTCATGACACCTAAATTCTAAACTTACGATAAAATGTGTTAATTTACAATTAAGAGGTAAGAAAATCTCTTTATCTGGGTTTTGATAGCTTATAACACATTCATCGAGAGAAAGACCTTAAGTTATGGTGGCAAGAAGAAGTTGCTGAATATTCTAAGGCAATTTGACCATGTTCCTAGTCTTATTAATGTCCTTCTAGATTTACTACAGGGATTTCACTTGATTTTTCCTTCTTCTGGAATTTTGCTTGATTTTTAATGTAAAATACACATTAGTGCTTCAGTTCATTTTGGAAACGTGCCTTGTGAAGGATTTCAGAGATATTTTTCTTTCTTTTCAAAAACGACCTTCAAATAAAAATAATAGACTTTCAGATAACAAAGCCCAAAGCGAAAAACATCAGACTCTGCTAATGTGGTCAGGAAAAGACCAAAGAGACCTTCTGAAGTGGGGTGGCCGAGTGCTGAAATAACTTAAAACATTTTAGCAAAAGGTAAATAAAGTACCATTCAGGAAACCTGCCATCAAAGCAGCCAGGGCCGGAGGGCACACCGGCTAACGTCCCAGTTTGACTAACACTGGTTGTTTCAAATGAGGGACTCCCTGGGAGGGACCTAGCATCAAGGCAGACTGCTTTTCTTGACATCAGAAAACAATTCCACATTTTTTTTCTTTTTTCTTAAACACAGCGCAGAATCCAACACATTTCAAGGCCATGTGACGCGGCTTTTGTTGCTTTATGAAGCAGCTGCAGGTTTGGAAAAGGAAATTGTATTCAGGTTCAAACACACTACACTAGTCTTGGTTTACCTGCCATATGCAAAACGCCTGTCTTTGTGATGATCGCCAAAAGTATCCCAAAGCCTGAGAGAAACGCTCACTTCATCAACAACATCCCGGGAACGCTCCAGGACCTGCAGGAGAGAGAGTGCAGTCCTGCTCAGTGTCACTCAGAGGCTCCTCAGGAGAAGGATGTCTAGGTCAGCACACCTCAAGGCTCACTTGACCCACCTGCCTTTAGTTTTGTCATTGCATCTAACAGGACTTGAGCTAAGTCCTAATTCTCTTTCTGGAATCACGTGACCCAAACCCTCCTCATTCAAGAAACCGCAGCCATACGCCCGAGTTTGTGTTTTACTTTTGTTTTCTCTTGTGGCACTAAACACATAAGCTTTCTTTCGCATGCACAAGTTACCCGTACTCCCTGGCAATAGCAGGGGATGTGCCATCAAATCCGGACTGGCAATAGCAGTGATGTGCCCTTAGGAGTCTAAAGAAACTCTGTACGTCTTACCTCCTGGCACACTCGGTACTGGTCAATCGCCCACACGGTAGGCACGTGGGTGGCCAGCAGCTGATACTGCGTTAGCGTTGTGTTACACGCTCTGGCACAGATCAAGCGCGTCTTCCCCACGGCGTTGTCTCCCACGACCACACACTTGATGGTTTCAACGTTGGGTCTTTCGTAGTCCATGTCAGTGTCCATTTATAAAACTCTGGAAGAAGAGAGTTACAGAGCAATCACAGGGGAGAGGAGTTCAGGCCGTTTCCCCTTTGTCTGGGCTCTTCTTCGGAAGTGCCCAGGCATAAGCGAGAGGTTTGGAACTTCATACTAAGCCTAAGTGAAACTCAAGTTTTCTATTTATGTCTCACACAAGTGCAAAAACACCGCCGGCTTGTTATTTTGACCCCAAACGGTTTATGCCGGTTAACATGTTATTTTCTCTTTGGTTTTCTCTAAACACAACCTGCCTACTGAAAATCCATCCAGGCAAATGAGAGTGCTGGCACACATTTATAGCTCACTAGCTACTCATGTTGATCCACTAAAGACACTGGTCGCCTGCAGGTTTAACCTTAGACACTGGGGCACGAGCCACCTTGGCAATATTAGTGACCATGCCATCTCAATCCCCCAACGAGCCAATCTCTCTATCCGAAAAGCAGTTTCCTGCAGGCTCTACACCATCATGGTGACTTAGGGGAGGCTCAAAAGTGCAAGCAGAGAGGATTAGCCTGCTTTAAAGATGAGTCAACAGTCCAACTGAATTTTTATTTTTTGAATTTTGAATTTTATGGATCAAATTCATAAAAACGATATTCTTAAAAGGGGCACCATAAAGCAATGTATTTTTTTTTTTTATTCTCTTTCTCTCTGTGTTTTCATTAAGAAATCTGGAACATATGGTGAAGAATGATTTTACCAGGATGAGGAGCTAGTTTGGAATCTCCCTGAAAGCATCAAGAAAGGTTTAAGAGAGTTGCTGAGTGAGGGGTCAAGAGGAAGAGAAAAAGCTGTCATGAGCTCTGCTTCCCCGGGGGGGTCAGGAACCTCCATAAAACGCAGAGCAGACTGCTTCTTGGCAGCAGCTGGATGGCTGGCCAACCATGGAAGATTCTAAGGTTTTAATGAATTATAATTGCCCTTTTGAAGAAGTCTACTGTTTTTTAATTTTGTTTTTAAAGTAGGCTTCACACCCAGTGCAGAGCCCAACACAGGGCTTGAACTCAAGACCCTGAGATCAAGACCTGAGCTGAGATCTACGGGTAGCATGCTTAAGCAACCGAGCCACCCAGGCACTCTGAGGAAGTAACTGTTAAAAGGAGAAAACTGCTTAGATGGTCACTTTTAATGAGCCAATAATGGTTTTAGTGGTCATATTGGTAAAGAAACTGCTCAGAGTAGGGCCTGATACATAACTGGGGCTCGGTAAGTGTGTTTAATTCAACTGATTTGAGAAAAATGATAATTTGGATAATATGAGATTAAGAGTACAGAAGGAGAGACAGAAGAAAGAATATGAAATAGAATGAATACTTTTTCCCAGTTAGGACCATCTGAACATGAGACTGTCTCCTGTAACACCATCACAGGAGGTGTTGAACCCGAGACTACAGACTATTTGGCAAGACTTGAGTGGAGTGATTCAAACAACAGATGTGTGGTGAGGTCAGGATCTGGTCTCAGGATCCTGTCTGTGGTTTACACACCATAGAGAGGCTTAAAATAGATATCTGTGCCCACCAGCAAATGTAGATTCTGAAGGTCTTGGGTGGAGAAAGAGAGGCTTAAGAAAAACTCCAATTCTGATGATCACCCACAGGTGGTGACTCCTCAAATTGATCTCTTCTAATTTCTAGTCTATGGTTTTATTAGTTCCCTATTTCATAGTCTAACGTGGCAAAAGCCTGACTTTGGCATCAGATCAGTGGTCCTGCAATACCTGCCAGAGAACATTTAGCAAAGTCTGCAGACATCTTTGGCTGTCACAATGGGGTTGGGGGAGAGGCCAGAGATGTTTCGAAACATACTATAATACAAGGTACAGGTCCCACGACACAGAGTAATTGGGGCCCAACGGTCACAGTGCTGAGGTTGAGAAATCTCAGCCTTAGAGGAGATGTGACTTTGAATCCTACTCTCCCCATTTTCCAGCCATTTTGTCACTGGACAAGACATTTGCGCTTTCAGCCATAGCTTCCGCATCTGTTAAGTGGGAACTATAGTACCAGGCTCCTAAAGTAGTGAGGATTTGGTGGACTGACTGATGTACCTGACACACCCATGACTCCCAGGATTCTAATCGTGGTGCTGAAGGTGAGTTGAGTGCCTTGAGGGGACAACAAAACAGTCAGGGGAAGCCCAGGATTAGCCGTGAAATCATAAACTTAATAACCACGAAGATCTATACGAAGGACGAATTTCAGTAGAGCAATCACAGAGTAATTCAGTGAAAAACAAGCATAAATGCAAGATGGAGCAGAGCTGACTTTGCATCAAGAAGGCAGGGAAACTTCTGGGTGGGAGTTGGACACAGTTAGCTAAGCGATAATAGAATTGGAAAGGTAGGTTAGAAATATTTTCCTGGGGCATTTCTAGCTTCTAGGATAAAAAATGGTAACACTTGTTGTGGATAAGAAATTTGATATGTTTCTGGTGATATTACTGTAGGGTATATACCCTGTGTCAGAAAAACAGGATCTGTTTGGAGCTTCACAACTCTGGAAACTAAGGTACATTATTTTGATCATCCTAAGTGGTGGAAAATCTTACTCTTTTGAAAGTGAATTTTATTTTTTTAGATGGATAAAAGCCATGGAGAGCCAATCCTTAAAATTAGGGGGAACGTTTGGATTTAGTCAAAACTGAAATAGACACACACAAAACACACAGTTGGTTTTCTTGTCAGATTGCAAACTAGCTTTGAGAGCAGCCCCTGAAAGGAACCCCCCAAATAATTTGAATCATGACAGCATTGGTGGAAGAGCTGTGTAGCTTTTACACAAGACTACTTTGAAGGGGATGAAAGCTCTCCTGCTTTTATATTAAGGCTATGATTACAAAACTATCGTTACTTATTTATAGACACACCTCATGCACAGTTCTGAAAAGAATTTCTGTGTCAAGGGTGAGAATAACATCCATGGGTCCTCTAATCTCTAGCAATCTGCTCAAAACCCAAGTGACTGCCAAAGGTGCTAAACTCTGTACAAAGGGGACAACATGGAAGGGAAGTGAAAGGCAGGGCAGAATTAAACACTCGTAGCCCAGCTCACTCACTGCAGACGTGGAATTTCCAGGAAGGGTTTTCTGGATTCCAAATACTGAAAATCTTTTCTTTGGGGTATAAACTTGATTTTGTGGTAATCTAAAAATTATTTTAAGTATAAGAAGTCACAGCCAAGCATGAAAAGCCATGCTACACATGTATTGTAAACTGATTGTTCATCGTTTATAAATAAAGTTATGATAATTATAAAAATATGCAATATTATCCTTCTTTACTTGTTATGGGCTCTAATTTATTCATATTTAGCACTCTTACAGTTGAATGAGCTCTTAGGACCATCTGGTTAATGACTATCTGGTTTCTGACTTTCATTTACCTAGAATGAGAGCAATAAATATTATTCCTTTAACACTGTTAATAAATTTCACCACCATGAACCCTGCCGATCAGTGCAGATACTCTTTTGCCTTTAGATACGAATCTGAGGAAACAAAGAAAGTATAAAAGAAAGAGCTAGAAAGGACTGACACTGGACCTATTACCATGGCAGCTTTGTAATCTTACTCAAAACTGACCTGACCTTCATTTCATACTTTTTCTGAATCCTCAGGACATGGATGCTGACCATTAAGTGTTGAAGGACATACCCGCACACTGTGGATGTCAGAAGCAGTTAAGTTTATTTAGAACTGACCAGTGAACAGGACAACGTGGTGGGTGGGGAGTGAGGACTCGGTGAGGTGGCCCAGGGTGGCTGCCCCCTGGGTGTTGGTGCCCACCATCAACTTACAGACTGTGGTCACGATGGCCCCATGTGCTCACACCGTGATTAATATCACCTTCCGGACTTCAGGTCTCTCCTGAAGGTCCATATTCACCACCAGCTCAGCCTTCTTGTCACGTCCACAGGGCAACACATCCTACATCTAGCCTCTCGGCTGCTCCACCTAACCTTCCCCACACTCTACTTGGGCCGTTCATGCTCTTGGCCACGTGCTGGATATTGTTGTCATCCAGAAACATTTTACCCCTGAAATGTCGAGTTTCAAAATCCTACTCTCAAAGTAAAACTCCTATCTTTACAGCCTCTGCTTGGTGAAACGTGGGCGCGGCAGCAACTCCCATCAGGAGACAGAATCTGTTTCCCTTCCTCTAGAATCTGAGCTAGCCTTGTGACTGCGTGGCCCATTCCAAAAGAATGTGGTGGTGATGCTCTGTGAGTTCCAGAGCCAGGGTCTCCAGAAGGCCTGCAGCTCCACCCTCACGCTGTTGGAATGCTGTCTTGAGGCTGTCCTCTGAGGAAGCTGGCCTAGCCCCACAGAGGATGAGAATTCCCAGTGAGAATAACCGAAGCAGCCCTGCCGATGGCTTCACCAGATGCCATATAGTGTGAGGCTACCTGAATCCTCTAGCCCAGCCAACTGTCCAGCTGAATGAAGCTTTATGAGTGAGCCCAGCTGAGGAATCACCTAGCCAACCTACAGAATCAGGAGAAAGTACAGATTATTGTTTTAAACCACCACGTTTTGGGGTGATTTGTTATCACGAGCAGGGGAGGGGCAGAGAGAGATGCACACAGAATCCGAAGCAGGCTCCAGGCTCTGAGCTGTCAGCACAGAGCCCGATGCAGGGCTCGAACCCATGAACCGTGAGATCATGACCTGAGCCGAAGTTGGATGCTTAACTGACTGAGACACCCGGGTGCCCCTGGATGATCTTTTCTACCTAGGGTTGATGGATCATGCCAACTTTCTCTTCACCATCATCCTCAGCATCTTGTATTGCATGTGTGGGAGGCAGAATAATGGTCCCTCAAGGATGTTAATGTCCTAATCTCTGGGATCTGTGAATGGCATGGGGCAAATAGGGTAGCAGATGAAATTAAGGTTGCTAATCGGCTGACTTTACTCTAAGGAGCTCATTCCGGATTGTCTGGGAAGGCCCAATGTAGTCTCTCAGGTTCTTTCATATAGAAAAAGGAGGTAGGAGATCAGAGTCAGAGAGATATGTGAAGATGTTACACTGCTGGCTTTGAAGATGGAGCCAAGGGCCATAAACAAGGAGTGCACGTGACCTCTAGAAGCTGAAAAAGGAAGGAGACAGATTTTTCTCCTAGAGCTCCAGAAGGAACACAGCCTACCAACATCTTAATTTTAGCCCAATGAAACCCATTTCAGATTTTTAACCTCCAGAACTGTAAGATAATACATTTGTTTTGTTTTAAGCCATGACATTTTTGGTAACTTTTTACGGCAGTGATGGCATGATGGCATGCTTTTGTCCCACAAAATGGTTTCCTAAATTCTAAATGTCGTTGGATGCTTCAGTCCCTTTAACAAATGCCATTCTTGCAGCCAACCCTCTACCACTCCTTGTCTGCCTGAAAAACTTCATTCGTTCCTTAAAACCTTATTCAGATATTACCTCCTCTAAAAAGCTTTCTTAATTGCCCTGCCTCCACACAGACTGATTTACTTTCTCCTCTGTATCATAAATGGTTCTGGGAGAATGAATCACAAGCACAAATACACATATACCCCCATTTTTCCTATATTAGCAAACCATAGAATGGTCGTTTGTGAACTTTTTATTTTTCCTGTGGCTATACCTTCAAAGTGCACATCTAATGCCCTTAATGAATCATCAAGTGTTTCTGGGGTACTACGGTATGCCAAAGGGCTTGGAATATAAGACTATACCATGCCCCACTTTAGTAAAGCTTTCTTTGACTATTCATTCTGGTCCATAGGTCCCCCATTATTTGTGACCCTCTTTTAGGAACAACCATGACCCGAATAGTGACATAGCTAAATCTGAACTTAGCTGATCTCATCTCCTTTATAAATCATTTCTCTTCCCAATGGTGGTACTTTTTCCTACTTTCAGTCCTTGAGATGATGGCCTTCCTGGTGTTCTGTTCCTCTCTTAAGACACAGGCTCTTAGGAAGTGCCAGACACATTCACTATGGCTCAATGACCATCAGAGTCCTGTCTCCGTAATTCAATAATTCAGAGGCACTGTGGGTGATGAAACTCAAGATATTCTTGCTTGCTTTGGATAGGTGCATTTTAGTACAGAGCCACTCTTTTTTTTTTTTTTTTTTAACGTTTACTTATTTTTGAGAAAGAGATAGAGAGAGACAAAGAGAGACAGAGAGAGACAGAGCACAAATGGGGGAGGGGCAGAGAGAGAGGGAAACACAGAATCTGAAGCAGGCTTCAGGCTCTGGGCTGTCAGCACAGAGCCCGACATGGGGCTCAAACCCATGAACCATGAGATCATGACCTGAGCTGAAATCGGATGCTTAACCGACTGAGCCACCCAGACGGCCCAGTACAGAGCCACTCTTTACGTCCAGGTGAATGTGTGAGTCTCTTCTACCATGAGAAATTCAGATATTAGGGAGGGTGGGCAGGGAAAGTTTATCATTTGTCTATGATATCTTACTAAAGCATTGTCTAATTGCTCCAAATCACCCACCATCGGAATATGCCACCTCTTCCCATGACCTGTGTTGTGTTTCTTGTTCTGCCTGCTCTTTGAATCAAAGCGTGGTGAGCAGTCCACTCAAAGACACAACTCTAAGGCCAGAGAAGGCCTCTGTACTTCCAGTTCCATTCAGCTGTTCATAGACAGTTTGAACAATGCTATTGCACAACCACTAAATTTTCTTGTCCTTTAGAAAAGCATATAGTCTGAACTTTGAGAAATAATTTAACTTGGTCATTAAAAAAAATACTAGTGGAACAAATTTTTGTGTGTTGGAAGAGTTAGCTCAGAAAGAAAAACTGGGAATTGTATATTATTGACAGAAACAAAAGAGAAATGTTAAGAGTTGCGTAATAACTGTAGCCAACAGCCAAGTTTCAACTGTGCAGATTTCATTATCCTGAGCTCTTAATCACCAGTCCTAGGCAGGCAGGAGCTGCTCTGTGCATAATATAAACATCTCAGCTGGAATGGAGAACGGGTTCAGATCTGGGAAAGAGGCAGTCAGGGCTGGGCTGCGCTTCCCTAAATCAAAAGTTTAAAGAAATATATCTCTAGCATAAAATCGCCTTTCAAATCAACAATATTTTTTTCAACTCAAAGTTTTGATTAAAACAGAAAGGAAAAGAGTTTAAGTAACAGAAAGGACAGTGCATGTAAGTTCAGGAATACAGATAATACAGAGACACCTTTTAAAACATCCACTCATTATCCTCACGAGAGCCCTGTGATAATGGAGATATCCACAAGATCATGCTCCCCATTTTTTTAAAACTTGTCAGTGGGGAAGGTGAGCCAGGATTGGAAATAAAGTTGCTATCTATCCACTGCCCCTAGTAAATGCTGTCCCAGTTGAAAAATAAGGAATAAAAAACTTAGCTTAAAGGATGCATACATAAAAAATCCAGGCTAGTTTTCAGAACCACCATAAGTAAACTGTTTGCTACGTTCTAGACATTCTGGTTGATTTTGTCTACAAATATGCCAGGTAACCTCTCCTTTGGTGACTTTTTTCTCATGCCCCTGACCTACCACTGAAATTGTTCTGCACCTTTAGGACTCAGGCAGTCGTAATTAAAGAAATAATAGGCTGAGTGCTTCATGAGTGGCAGGCCTACAGTATTAGGTATGCAGTGGTAAACAGGCCAGGCGCTATTCTTGCTCTCATGGACTTCGTAATCAGGCGGGGAGGAACAGGTAGTTGTAATCATAGACTTGATTTCAGTTCCTTGAAGAATGAAAGGGTGTTATGAGAAAATAATGGGTGGGAGGCCTGCAGGAAAGAGGAGGGAGGCCTCTGTGAAGAGGGCCCATTTTCTGGCTACTTGAAGAATGAGCAGGGCCCAGGCATGAGGACGGAAAGGAAGCAGGCCCACTGGAGCTGGGGGCAGGGGAACAGGAGAGAGGAAGGTCGGACAGGAGGCAGGTGTTACATTACACACAGCCTTTTAGGCTACAAAGGGGAACCTGAATTTTGTTGTAAGTACAGTGAGAAGACACTGAAATGTTGTAGGCAGAAGAATAACAGGTTCTGATTTGCTTTTTAAAAGCATCACTGATGGGGCACCTGGGTGGCTCAGTCAGTTAACAGTCCAGGCCATGATCTCATGGTTTGTGAGTTCAAGCCCCTCTTCGGGCTCCATGCTGATAGTGCAGAGCCTGCTTGGGATTCCCTCCCTCTCTTTTTGCCGCTCTCCCACTTGTGCACATGTGTGCTCTCTCTCTCTCAAAAAATAAACATTTAAAAAATGTTTTCTTTTTTTTTAAAGCAAACACTGAGACTGCTGTGTGGAGAACATAGTGTGGGGAGTGGAAGGACTGGTTAGGATGCCCCCAGGTTCTCCGGGGAGAAGGATGGGGGCTTGGACCAGGAACTGGTCAAGATGCAGCAAAGTAGATAGATGTAAGTTACACTTTAGAAGAAGGTGCACTGAAA
The DNA here is from genome assembly GCF_027475565.1 of Acinonyx jubatus. NCBI lineage: Eukaryota > Metazoa > Chordata > Mammalia > Carnivora > Felidae > Acinonyx > Acinonyx jubatus. Next base: position 21,832,982 of record NC_069393.1, read on the forward strand.
ACATTCTTCCTTTATACCAGGAATTCCTAGGGTATTCAACAAGTTCCAATTTGTCATATTGGCAGTTATGCTTATAGGTGTATGTGGTTGCTTTCACCTCACCAAGATTATACATTTTTGACAGCAGAGACTGTTATTCACCTTTAAATCCTCAAGTCTTTTCAATGCCTTGGCCATTTGTGGCTTTCAATAAATATTTGTTCAGTGGGATATCAAAGTACGGCGATTCCACCTTCCTCAGGAAACCCTCCACCTGGATCCGCTTGCAGACTTGCACTCGGCTATCTCTGGTGACTGATCACTAAGCCCGTGGCCTCGAGAGCAGCAGCATGCGGCTAAGCCCACAGTCAGTGAGAGGAACACCTTGAGAGACATCTGTGTGGCCCATCATGAGAGCGGTATTTGACAGATGGCATCACACCAGCCGTGGCTCCCCATCAGGAAGAGCATCAGTAACCATGGGAACCACCAGGGACCAAGAACCAGGCACCTTCACCAAATGATAAGGCAGGGGGCAGGAGGGAGCCCATATATAGGCTCAGTGGAGCTTAGGGCTGAATTTGATTGGGGAAAAAAAAAGTAATGTCATCATTTGTCATGCTCTAGTGGGGAGAGCCAATTTATGAATCTCAATAATATTCACATGTAAGTGTCTCATAAAACTCCCATCAACTTGTGGACTTCAACATTCCCATTCAAGGGATTTCTAACCTTTTTGGCGAGTCACTAATTGGCTGGGAAAGAAGTGGAAAATGGAGGTACATGCACCCACTACCTATGGAGAGTGATTTATAAATGAATCTTGAATGAGAAAATTCAATCTATGCCTAAAAGACATCACAAGAGGCAATAGGTTGGACCTGAAGGCAAGACAGCATTGGAATACATGCCTTGGATCTCCTGCTACACAGTCTCACTGAAATTAACCTTATTCTGCACAAAGAGCAGACTCCACAACAGTATCAGAATAAAGCTAAGGAGTAACCATATACCAGAAATTGGAAGGATTTCTGCCAAATTCACTTCCATGGAGCCAAGTGAGAACATCACTGAAGACCAAGCAGACTGCCCATTTCCACAGGGAAAAGAGCTGGGCTGGGAGGTAAGTAGGATGCTCTCGGGCACAGATGCTCATAGTCTGGAGTAATGAGAGCTGGCCTGACATGGGACCGAGGTGGAAGAAATCAGCTGTGGAGCCACTGGAAAGTCATGAGGAACCTGGTATGCTGTCCTAGGGGAGGATTAGTTCCAGTAAGCACCCCTTGCTGAGGGTGTACCAGGTAGACAGCACTGAGCATGGAAAAGACTCATTTTTGTTTTTCCTCCCCCAGGCTGCTTAGCCAAGCTGTTTCAGTTTTGATACTGCCACAGAAGTGACTGATCTTGTTAATGTGACAGGGGTAGGGGTAGGGGTGCAACCTCTAAGGCTGACCATTGGTATATCTTCAGTGGTGACACTCCTCGCTAGTGGTCTTTTTAAAAATTTTTTTATTGAAAACTTTTTTTTTTTAACGTTTACTTATTTTTGAGACAGAGGGAGACAGAGTACAAGTGGGGGAGGGGCAGAGCGAGAGGGAGACACAGAATCTGAAGTAGGCTCCAGGCTCTGAGCTGTCAGCACAGAGCCTGGTGTGGGGCCCGAACTCACGAACCACAAGATTATGACCTGAGCCGAAGTCAGATGCCCAGCTGACTGAGCCACCCAGGCGCCCCCTCATTAGTGATCTTATCTTACCCTCCACAGATGTCTCTACATGCACAAGACTGAATAGCTTTGCTTGTCCACTCTGGAACTGAGTGGGCTCCTGAGTCACTATAGAGCCCTACTTTGCTCTCCAACACAGCCTAGGTTATCTAAGCATTTGGAATATACTTTAATCCTTGGCCAGAGGAATCCTTTTCTATGTGGATGGAGTAAACAGAGACCAGCTAACATATGGTCTATTAAAAACCCTGACATGAAGGAAAGGTCTTCTACTGAAGTAGATATACTGTAAGAAACAGCAAAAGAAGGGGTGCCTGGGTAGCTCAGACAGTTAGTGTCTAGCTTTTGATTTTGGCTCAGATCATGATCCCACAGTTTGTGAGATTGAGCCCTGCATTAGGCTCTGTGCTGACAGTGGGGAGCCTGCTTGGGATTCTCTCTCCTTGCCCTTCTTCCCACTCGTTTTCTCTCTCTCTCTCTCAAAATAAATAAATAAACTTAAAAGAAAAGTAAGAGCAGAAGAAAATATTTCTTTAAAAATATCTGAACCATGTAATTGATCACACAAAAGAAGATTAATGCAGGTATACAAACTAATAGCACATGAGGCTATAAAGAGGCAAAAGACAAGTAAAGACCATGGATAAGTGAAATATAAGAGAGCCAAATTAAAAAGCATAATGGCAACAGTAAAGAGCTTTGAAAATGTAGTAAAATGGATTCATGAGGTACAGACCAGACATGAGAAACTATGTATAGAAGGAAGGCCACCTGCAAATGATGTAACCGAAGATAATAAAGAGGTTGACCATTGATAGGCAATCCCCGGATAGTATGGCTTCTTGAGGAACTAAAGGAGCAAACCTTGATTTAATAAAACAAAATTTTCCCAATACAAAAAGGAGAAGAAGGAAAAAAAAAAGATTCTAGATCTATTTTCAGTAAAAGGTTTAAATACCAGTGGCAGAAAAAACTGTATAATAACCTTACAAATATTTTAGCAAAACATCTTCTAAAATTAACAGCCAAAGGCATTTCTTTCTAGAAGGAAATAATAATATGGACAACCACACACTTCACCAATACACTATTTTAAGACAGTAGAAAAACATAGAGCCTTGAAAGAAAAAGGACATAATAACAAGTTTCTGAATCTGGTCAAATTGTTATTTATGTAAAGGGAACCATAAGACTATTTTTAGGTATAAAAGACTCAGGGAGCAAAAACTCAGATTTCTTTGAATTAAACTGCTCAAGGATACTTGACAAAACACTCAGAGATAATTCAAGATTAAAAACTAAAACAAACAAACAAACCAAAAAACGTCTATTTCTGTGTAAAAGGACTGTGGAAACCAAAACCAACTGAAAATATAAAACTAACCTGCATAGTTATTTTGATTGTGATTTCAAAATTAGATAGAAAAAGTATCTGTAAAAGATAATTTAGGAGGTAAAAAAAAAAGGCAGTTTGTGGTAAAAGCATAACAGTAATAATGAACCTTCACAGACCAAAAAGCATACACTAAAAATGAAGACAAATTCTGTAAGGAGAAATCAATGAAAATTATCTACATGTAGGAGATGAAGAATCAGAATCAACATCAGATTAAGAAAGCAAAACTGAAAAACAACACAGGGAGGGCTTGAATAGCATAAAAAGTAGTGATAAATGGGGGTGCCTGGATGGCTCAGTACGTTAAACTTCCAACTTTGGCTCAGGTCAGGATTTCACAGTTGGTGAGTTTGAGCCCCACATCAGGCTGTTTGCTGTTAGCATGGAGCCTGCTTCTGATCCTCTGTCTTCCTCTCTTTCTCTCTGTCCCTCCCCTGCTCGTGTGCATGCTCTTTCTCTCTCTCAAAAATAAATAAACATTAAAAAAAGTGATAAATGAATAGATATCTCATATTCAATAAACTCCATGATAAGAGAGTGCACTGTCTTTTTAGGTGTTCTTGGCACATTTACAGAAGTTGACTAACCCACCAGAAGGAGAAAACCCCCCTCCCAAAGCATAAGTTGTACCAATCAAATTCCCTAGCCACACACACAAATAAATAAATAAATGAAAAAGTTAAAAGGAATGGTTTTATTGACAGCAACAACAACAAAAAGCTCAGCCATTTGGAAATTAAAAAAAAAATATGTTCTGGTATATCCATCTAAGGAAATGACTTTGTAAAAAGAAAATGTTTTAAAAGCAAATATATTTATCACGTCTTTATCAAGAATACGAAAAAAAAGGAAAACCACCCAAATCTATGACAAGGGAGGGAATAATTAAGGCACTGGCTTATCTGATCTTGGGCCAATTACTTAATCTCTCTAAACTTCTGTATCCTTATCTGTAAACTGGGGACAGTTGCCTCCCCTGATGGGTTGTTGTAAAGATTAAATTAGATAATGCTTGTAAAATATTTTAATCACTATACCTGCCATCAAGAAAATACCCAAGAAGTCTTTTCTATTAAGACTGTCATTATTTACAATCATGTTTATGTTGAGTTTGCATTAATATAGAAAAATGCTAATGTTACCCTATCTACGGGCAAGACCAGGAGAGCAATCTAAAAAACAGTTGATGAAAACCAGATAAAATAAACAAATACGTGTAACTCAAATAAATTTGGGCCTCCTTGTTCTTTCATTTTAAATACCATCTTAGCACGGTGACACATCTAAAAGAAACGCAAATGTGACTTTTAGAAAGCTGGGAAACAACATGGGTATTTAAGGATTGAGGGGAGTGGTTGACATGATATATATTGGGCATCTTGCAGCTAAACTCCTAAAAAGTTTCTTTGGTATGTGTCCCTGAAGAGTTCCACCCCTTGTGGTAACCACTCAGGTCTGTCTTTCTGCCTCTTGGGACCGCAGATATTTTCTCCTGAGATGCTTCTCTATTACCTCTCCATGATAGCCATGGCTATCTTCTTATTTTACTTATATCTCCATCATTATTCCCCTCCACCATCTAAATGGATCTTCCTTGGATCTATCGTTCCCACCCTCCTGCCCCCCAGGGGTAGGGGAGGAATAGGTGTGTATTAATATGTGAATACTTAAAATTTAATAATTGTGTCTCCATCATTGAAAGGGAAGCTGTTCCTCTTGCAAGAGCAATATACAGAAGGAAAATTCGAAGGAAGTGCACTGAACAGATAACAGGGATTGCTGTTGGATAACGGGGCTAAAACTTGTTGCCATTCTCCTGCTTTCCTTTACTTTACAAATTTTCTATGACAAAAATACATTACCTTTTTAACAAAATTGGGATAAAGGTCACATGTTATAAAACTCATCCTTTTAAAGCATACAGTTTGAGGTTTTTTATTACATTCACAAAGCCCTACAACCATGCCCACTATCTAATTCTGGAACATTTTCATCATCCCAAAAAGAAACATTGTGCCCATTAGCAGCCATTCTGTTCTCCACTGCCCCCCAACTCTGGAAACTATTAATTTACTTCCTGTCTCTATGAATTTGCCTGTTCTGTATATTTCTTATAAATGAAATCATACAATAAGCAGCCTTTTGTGTCTGTCTGCTTCTACTGAACAAAATGCTTTCAAGTTCATCCATGTTGTATCATATATTCATGCTTCATTACTTTTTATGGATGAATAATATTCTTAAATGTATTCTACAATGGGAGAAATATCTTAGTTTTTTAAAAAGCTAATGGGTACATAAGTCTACCTTTGACTGTTAATTCTAATAAGAGTGCATATATATGTACAGTTCAATAATAATAAATGATTTTTGATGATGTATAAATTATTTTTCAAAATCATGTATTTATAAAGCTTCATGAGACTGTTAAACTTTTTTTTTTCTCACTCAGGCTTTCAACTAAAAAACCCCCATGGGAATCTAAATGATAATCTAGCTGAATACCAGACAAAGAAATTGAACCACAGAGAGAGACAGCTGTGGACACCCAGGACACATATATTTCAAGCACAAGATGAAAAATTCTTGGCCTTTAAATTTTGAGTGTTCAGAGGGAATACTTAGAGTAACTGAAATGAGAAATTAAAAAAATTGTTTAGAAACATATCACATGAAATATTCTGTGATAATCAATTGTAGTTAAGATATTTGAAGCTTGGATCAATATAGTATAATTCAGCCTTACATTCATTAAGAAGAAAGAAATTCCAAATCTGTTTGTATGCACGCTGTGTATGTATTTGTGTACCTGCAAATCACAAACATATAAATACTGATGTACACTCAGTGTACAAATTTAATGTTATAATCTTTACTTGGAAAGGCAGATTGTACGTGTTTTCAGTTACAAGGGAGATAGCTCGATCAAAGCTGACTGCAGCTAGCTCACATTAAAGTGAGGGTTCAGTGAAAAATCAAATTCTATAAATGAATGACTTACCCAGGACATAAAATCTGGAGCATTTCAAACACACAGAGGGTGCACTGGGGTGATGTCCAAAAGTGGGGTGCTGGTGATATCGACTTCTTGATCTAGGTGCTCATTACATATGTTTGGTTTTCAAAAATTAATCAAACTGTATACTTGTGATCTAAACACATTTCTCTATAGACATTATCCTTAAATATTTTTTTTAAGTTAAAAAAATTAAAGCAACAAAAGACACTACACATTGATTTTGGAGGGCCTGTGTATGAACCTTAGCTAAGGGCTGCATCAGGAAGATATGTCAAGAATTAATAATTAACACATTGGTTTAGTCTACAGAGAGATGTCAAAGTTGTAAGTGCTCATTTGAGAAAGCTAATATCAAGTCTGTAGACCAGATATGCTTAAAAATCCAACCTAATGAAGAAAGTCTCTGTTCACTGAAAGCATTCTCTGAAGATGTCACTGGGTCAGCTTCTGCAGGACCAGAGAGACCACTTGCTGTGAAACGTTCAGATACGATGACAGTAAAGCAACTGCATTTAATCATTTAGGAGACTATAATATGCCAGTTAGGATTAGGTTACGCTCTGATTCAGACAAATGAAGAAAACTGTTTTGTTTTTCTCCCCCAGGATTTTTTTTAGCAAATTAGACCATAAATACAAAAGTGTTGTGGACAAAAAGCAGACTCCTTAAAATCTCCTATTTTATTAGAGGTTTTTGGCTAACATCAATGCACAGATTCCAGCTAATAATTTGAGGACACGTCTCTATACCCTCCAACTCTAGCTACGACTTATCACATAGAATATTGTACGTTTTTTGAAAGCGGGATGAGGCACTGTTTGTGGGAGTGGAAAATAATACCATTATTTTGGAGTGCAACTGGTACTCAGAAGACTTTAAAATGTCCATACTTTTCATCTAATTGTAAGCCTTTATTCCTGGATAAATAATTAGGGTATACAAAAAGATTCCATTAAAGGAATGTTACATATCATTATTTGTGGAAACAAAATATTGGAAACAATCTTGGAAATCCAACGACAGGGGGTTGATTAAAAACAAAGAAACCCACAACAATAAATGTCCACATAGTAGGAGAGTATATAGCCATCAAAAATGTGTTATAAGAGTACATTGATATTTGTTTATGATAAACATATTTAAATGAAAAGAAGATTGCAAAAAAATGTACAGGATAACACCATTCCTTAAAAATTAAGTACCTAAATATACACAGCAACATTTGGCATCAAGAAACATTAAAATATTAATGCCAACTAGGATTATAATTGATTTAAACATTTTTCTTATCTATATATTCCATCTTTTCTAGAATAAACGTGTGTTATTTTATAACAAAGAAATTTTATAGAAAAGTGAGATGGGGAAGTAGGAAAACCAGGGACTAGAATATTTATGCATGTGAGAATGCATTCTTCCTTCATTAGGTGGAACTAATGTCTACTCTCTACCTTTGCTCTGCATACCTTGAAAGCTTTACGTGAAGTGCCTTTCAGTGCCTGCTGCCCCAGAAACCTTTCTTTAAATTCTGAGCAGCCATCCCACATCACCAGTGTTATCCTGGAGCTCCTGGTCATTCAGCTCCCTTGACTTAAATCAAAGGAACTAACATCTCAGTCGGCCCAAACACACACAAAACCACACAGCCACTCAGCCTAGAACAATGCGGCAAAGGATACACCTGCTGAACACCAGGGAAAATCTCCTTCTCTAATCTTTCCAGATCAAGTCATCAGACTTTGAGAGATTTCAGTTCTCTTTCAGAAGAGTCCTTGGTCTACTTCACATAAGTGGATTTTTAAAAATATTAGAATCTGAAATATTCTAAGGGTTCACTGTTGATTTTTGTTTGATAAACACAAAGGGAAACAATTCCCCTTCTTTGAAGCCTCTTTCTAGGATCCCTAATGATCAGCAGCCAAATTTAGCCTTGGCTGCATCTCCACTGTATCTATTATTCCTCCATGCTATTGATGTGAGGCTCAATCTCATCCCTATTTAGAGTGCACAAGAGCCAGCGTCTTGATGAAAGGGGAGGTTGGTGAACGTAAATTGAAAAGAGCCGGGAGAACATACTGTAATGAATGGAAACATACAGCTTCATGGTTTATGGTACTAAAATTACATTCACACAAAAGAATCAATAGCCTTGATCATATTATATGAGAAATAAGAAAGGAGGGGGAGTTGTAGAGAAGGCAGTCAAGATATCAGCTGATTAGAATTATTCCAGGTAATTTATTTAGTTTTGTTTTAAGTACTTCTGCCTGTATGATAATATTATTTTTTAAAGTTATTTATTTATTTATTTATTTATTTATTTATTTATTTATTTATTTATTTATTTATAGCAATCTCTACACCCAACATGAGGCTCGAACCCACAACCTCAACATCAAGAGTCACACGCTCTTCACGCCAGGTGCCTCACGATTATTCTTGACAGCACTATTCATAATAGCCAACAGGTGGAAACAATCCACCAGCAGTAGAATAAAGAAGAATAAAGAAGAAATTGAACTCTAGTCATATACTGGGATACTACACAATGGATGAACTCTTGCTACATACATTAGGAATAAATCTCACAAACACAATATTGAGGGGATGAAGCCAGACACTAAAGAGATTTTGTTTATGTAAACGCTCAAAAGCAGGTAAATGAGTCTATGGTTACAAGTGAAGATAGCGGTTTCCTTGTTTGGGAAGTGACTGGGTAGGGATTTAAAAAGAGCTTCTGGGCGCTGGTGACTTTCTGTTTCTATACGTAGGTGCTGGTTATGTGGGTGTGTTCAGTTTGTGAAAAATCCTTTAAATTATATACTTATGATTTACGTATTTTTCTTTTAATAAGATACACATCAATAGGAATGTTTTAAATTCCAGTTCCTCGGCCCTGACTAAAATCTACTGACTTTAGGTTATGGTTCTCTTGGGGTAGTCCGATGTGAAGCAAAGGTTGAGACTCACTGGACCAGACCATCTCTATCTAGTGGTGTGCTACAGCCAGCCTCTACCAGCTCATGAGAGCTGGCTGTTAAATTCCAGGATTTTTGCAAACCTGTTAAAGCCTAATGTACAGAGTTGTCAAGCTGTGATGTTGTACACATGAAATTAATGTAATGTGTGTCACTATACTTCAGTTAAAAAAATAAACAAAATAGGTTCAGTATTAAAAATTAAATTAGATCAAGTTTCAAACAAAGAAATACTAAAAACAAAGGTACTAAATGCTCAAAGCTCATCATTTTCTAATTACTGCATTACATTTTACAGTTACCTACATTTTGAGGTTATTTATGCCAATTTTGTCTGTATGATGGAAATACTTCACCACAGTGTTTATTGGGCCATCTCTCCCCAACTCCACACTCTGTGGCAATGGTAGCTTGAAACTGACTGAGGTGGGAGTCTGTATACCACAGAAATTGGCAACCACTACCAATTCAGGGCTTGCTTTGTTGTTTTGTTGCTTGACTTAAGAAAATGATTAAAAAATGTTAATGATGCAGATTAAATTTAGAAGCGTGTTACATGTGAATAGCACACTTTCGGAAATATTGTTATAGTATTTAAAAACTATTATCCGGTTCAGCAAAGAAGGTATTCGTATCTTTGATAAATGAGTACAATTCTGACATGCCTTTGTTGTTGCACTTTCATCCTGCTTATTAACATAATGGAAAATATCAGCCAATATTTATAAGGGAATTACACCCTTTCATCAATTGTACTGCAGGTAGCTTATGGATAAAAGAGTTGGACCAAAACCAGTGAGCATTCTATAAAACCCAACTGGCTTTACAGAATTTACAATAAAGAGTGTTGTATATTTTTTTATTATTTGTAAATTGTGTGCTACATACATTCTTTATGTCAGTAAAATTTATAATAGACTTATGTATGCACATAAATACATTCTTTTTTTTTCCCAGAGACCTGGTTGATTTACTAGCCCACTGCTGTGTACATCTCCTCCATGTTTAAGATTCCATGAGTGTCTATTATGATTTAAGAAACAAGCAAAAAAAAAAAAAAGAAAAGAAACAAGCAAACAAAATAAGCAGCCTGTGAGTTTCAGCATAAGATATAGCAAAACCTACACTTTAGACCTTCACTATTCAAGATGTGGTCTTTGGCATCTATGGGGAGCTTGTGAGAAATTCATAATCCCACGCCAGAATTCCTCAATCAGAATCTGCATTTTATCAGGATGCCCAGGGGATTTGCATGCACAATTAAAGTTTGAGAGGGGCGCCTGGGTGGCTCAGTCGGTTAAGCGTCTGACTTCAACTCAAGTCATGATCTCACAGTCTGTGAGTTCGAGCCCCATGTTGGGCTCTGTGCTGACAGCTCAGAGCCTGGAGCCTGCTTCAGACTCTGTGTCTCCCTCTCCCTCTGCCCCTCCCCTGCTCATGCTCTGTCTCTCTCTGTCTCAAAAATAAATAAAAATATTAAAAACAAATTTAAAAAAGTTTGAGAAGCACTGCTTTAAAAATAAACTCCTTGGTATGAACTGAAATTTATATAATCGATTTGGGATTAGTAATAAGGTTAGGGTCAGTCTAGCACCAGTTCAGCCCCTTCATAGCAAAGGAAAAAAACACATAATTGCTATACATAAACCTGAAGAAAAGGACATGCCTCTTACAATATAGCTTTGTCAAACACTGAAAGGGAGACTGTGCCACCAGGAAAATAAAGGCTATTCTGGGCCACTTGGATTAGTAACTTAAAAAGGGGGGGGAAAGTACAAGAAGGAAAAAATCACAACACTAGCTTCCCTCCATGTATGTGATGAATAAGACACGTTGCCAAAGACTTGGTTCCAAAAATCCAAAGCAGGGCAGCGACAGCCACATGACAGAGTGCGGCAGCTGGGGAGAGGAGTGTGAGGAAATACTTTCCAGAGATGTAATTTAGTCTAGGGTAGTTATCAAGTACGGAGGGTAAAAGGGGGAAATTGTAGTGCTTATGTTTTTCCTATCCATAGATCAGTCAGCAACATAGGACAAAAGGAAAAGCTAGGGCCAGAGCACAGAGAATACTTAATGCTACAGTTAATTGAAATGACGGTAGGAAAGGCTCGTGTATTTTGAAATTGAAAGCAAAAATGTTCTACTGGCGGTAATATTCTCTGAAAGTATTTCTTCGTTACTCGGCTGAAAATATAGTAGTTGCTTTGAGATGCAAAGGTCTGTGTGGAAAACGTGTTAGATACTTAAACAGTTCCGGAAGGAAATGGGAGCCACAAATCTCCAAGAGGAGCTTGGTATTAGTTTGTGGCAGATACTGAAGCAATAAAATAATTCAAGTAAACCATAGCAACCCTAGAGTACAAAGTGAACAAATGTAGTTGTGACTGGGCCACTGGTACCCCAAGAGACCCCGGCATGTGTTTTTACCCAAGGAAAAAGGTTACTGTAATAACCCCCTGCAATATCAAAATTCAAACAACTCTAGTTCATTTAGGGGAAAAATTATAGGACTGCCCTAGTGTGTTATTAACATTTCCCCTTGAAATACTCTAGAAAGGCTTAGAAGAGAACTATCCCTTACTGAGCAACTACTATGTGCTTTACATGTGTCATTTCATAACATCCTCATAATTCTCTAAGAGAGGTGATACTGTCTGCATTTCATAGATGAGAAAAATGAGGTCCAAAGAAGATTTACAGACATAGTCTGTAAAGAGCCAGAGATCCACAGACAAAATTGAAAAGCTCCATACTTGATTAAAACTGATCGTTCCACGAAGACAGAGTGGTAGGGATGGGAGTGTGGGGCTGCTATGCTTTAAGTAAGCAGGAAGACTGTTCTACACCACCATCAATGAACAGAAATCAGGTTTCTCTTAGTGCCCCGAGATCCTCTTATCACCCATTTTGGGATGTATCTTAGGTTTTAGACGGATTTCATACTTGATAGTTGTAATTTTGGCTATGCTGGAGGCTTTGGAAGACTTGGCACAGTTCAGGCAGTGTTATGTTCTAGAACTGAGTCCTGGGCTCAGACTTGGGGACCCAGGTTTGCTTCCAGATGCGTTAGATATTAACTATGAGAGGGGGTAAGCTCTATCACCTCTTTGGGTGGTAGGTTTTTCCACTTACATGAAGTTGTCTTAAGTATCTTTGAGGACCTTTCTGGATCCATGATTCTACCCTTCACAACTCAACTGTTTTAAGATTTGACTTTCATCAAAACATGTTAGAAATGACCTGGAAGGTTAACAAATTTGTCTGAACAAGCCAGCTATGTAGTTCAAGTCAGATTAAAAACAAAGCAAGCAAAACAAAAAAACCCCATAACAACAATTATTTAACCCCTGTACTCCACCATCTGCAAAGCTAACCTGGGATAAAATGGTTTATAGTGATTTCCCCCCCTTAGCAATTCATCTAAAACAAATGTATGTTCAAGTTTTTAAGCAGACCTGGGTGCAAATCCAAGCTCTACTTCCTGTTGCTCTTTGAACTTAGCATATCTGGAGTTCCATTTTTTGCTTCCACAAAATTGGAATTGATAATGAATATTAATTGAAATGCAGTAAAATGTCTGGCATCTAGTAGGAGCATATTAATTGCTGGTTATTGTTATTCCAGTGCTCATTAGGGGTTTGGACTATGGTTGAGTAACAGTTCAAAGGAACTTTCTTCACAGAGGGATGGAGCCTGAGATGGTAACCTCATTAGCACTGGGAACTTGGCATTAACGTGTGTCTAGGCACTAAATTAACAAAGGTGCAGAATGGAGACATGTAATTGCTTCTTCTGGACCTACTGGCATCCCTTTCTTTCTTTGTAAAACTTCCTAATTCACCCTTTAGTGGATAAAACCTTACCAGAGACATGCTAACATACTTGATGGGACAGCTGGAGGGAGTATTTGAAGAGAGAAGTGTCCTGGGGCACCTGGAAAGAGTGGCTGTCACACCCACAGTTCATATCAGGTTCTTTATTTGCCCATTTCCCGATTTCTGCCCTTTGTGCACAAGGAATATAGGGTTTCAGGAAGAGGAGGTGGAGACTTTGTTTATAAACTAACAAAAAAAATTCTGATGCTGACATGTAAACAACCAGTCCATACACATCCCATCTGTTTGAATGACTGCCTCTTGGCCTCCACACCAAAGCTTTCCCCCCTTCGGCCCTCCCCCCCGTCCCACCTCCAGCCTCTTTCTATACAAGATAAGTCACTCTTTTGTGACTTTATGTTTCCTTCCTTCCCCAAGTTTTGTTTTGGTGTTGTGAGGTTGGTGAGAAGCCTGAGTAGAGAAAAGAAGATGAACACAAAAACCAAATTCAGATCACCTGTAGTCTTTGAACCCTATTTATATGAAACCAGAGTGAGACCTTCAAATAATGAGACTGAACTGCCTGTTTTCCAAAAGGAAGACCAATAGAAAAGATTAAAAAAAATTTTTTTTGTTTAGTATTTATTTATTTTTTGGGGGGGGAGGGGCAGAGACAGCGAGGGAGACCCAGAATCAGAAGCAGGCTCCAGGCTCTGAGCTGTCAGCACAGAGCGTGACACAGGGCTCAAACTCACAAACCGTGAGATCATGATCTGAGCTGAAGTCAGTCACTTAACCGACTGAGCCACCCAGGCACCCCAGAAAGATTTTTTAAAATTCCTATTTACTACAGGTAAATTTCCCAAGTGAAAAACATAATAAAATTTCAAGTGTTTCCATCCATGTTTTGAAATAGGTCAAGCATATTAACCAAAGCCTTCTGAAGTTCAATAAAGCAAATGAATGACTGCCAATTAAATTATTACCAGGGATAACATGCTAATTATAAGGTCTCTTTTGGTCTGTTATGATTCAGAGTATAATTTTACTTTTTTACTTTTAGATTAAAAAAATTTTTTTTATGTTTATTTATTTTTGATAGAGACAGAGCACAAGTGGTGGAGGGGCAGAGAGCGAAGGAGACACAGAATCTGAAGCAGGCTCCAGGCTCTGAGCTGTCAGCACAGAGCCTGATGTGGGGCTCAAACTCACAAACCATGAGATCATGACCCAAGCCAAAATCGGACGCCCACTGACTGAGCCACCCAGGTGCCCCATAGATTTAGATTTTTTAAAGTAAACTCTATGCCCAGCATGGGGTGTGAACTCAGGACCCTAAGATCAAGACTCACATGCTCTACTGACTAAGCCAGACAGGCTCTCTTATTTTTACTTTTTAAATAATTACAGGTTTATAGTTGCTATATTGATATTTTTATGACATATCAGTCTTACAGTTAACCAAATATCAGTTGATGATGAGCTCTTAACCTGTAATTGGATCTTCTCAGTGTTCTTATGATCTATTCTGTAATAATACAGTATATAACAGCTTATACAGGACAAAGCTGTTATATAGGACAGCTTATAACAACCCCTTAAATGCTTAAAAGTATCTCTTAGCTAATTAAGGTTTTAGGGCTATTAGCTTGAGTTGGGGATATTAGTACATTTTATTTATTTATTTTTTCAATGTTTATTTATTTTTGGGACAGAGAGAGACAGAGCATGAACGGGGGAGGGGCAGAGAGAGAGGGAGACACAGAATCGGAAACAGGCTCCAGGCTCTGAGCCATCAGCCCAGAGCCTGACGCGGGGCTCGAACTCCTGGACCGCGAGATCGTGACCTGGCTGAAGTCTGACGCTTAACCGACTGCGCCACCCAGGCGCCCCAATACATTTTAAAAAAGATGATATATGAAGGTTTTATCAATTGTTCTCCATTTCATTTTTAATTATTTTTATATAATACTCCCTAAGAAGGATTATTATATTGCATTGTAACAACTGTTACAAATTATTTTGCAAAAATAGGCAAGAGGGGAAGAGAAGGCTGTCAACCCTGGTAAAAATGGAAAATGTCCTGCTTAATCTTTACTGGCCATTTTCAGGACTTTGCTTGGGATTTATCTATTATGCATCCAAATCTATCTACATGGCACATTTTAGGCAAATTGAGGTTCCAAAAGGAATTGAGTGTTTTAAAGTATCATGCTAAATAGTAAAGCTTTCTCAAAGATGCTGTGCAGATTCAAACAGCTCACAATTTTGTTACAATGCTTTTGAAGCAATAACACCTTTGAGTATGAGATACTGTAATTTAGCAGTTCTAGATGACTGCATAATCTCTCCCTGTTGGGTTGAAATTCTGCCTTCTGTCTTTTCCTAAACTTGCACTCATTTATCATCTATCCAGACAAAATATGTGCTTGGACTTTCTTCCATGCATACAAGGAATTGGAAAGTAATCCCACAGAATGGAAAATGCTGAACTTCTCGTAAATGTACCACTGACCTCCCAATTTAGCCTTTTGGCATGCATGATCTTGATGTATTCTTTAGCTTTTCATACGTGGATGTTTAACATCTTGCCTTTTAAATCTGTTCGTAAGATCCTTAAGACCACAGACCCCCTGATAAAAACTTTCTTAAATCTTAGAGAGTGCCATGCCAGAAAGTACACATGAATACTTATTATTTCACTGTTTTATTTAAGAGAATGGTATTTATTCTTTTTCAGCAGTTGGGCCATTTCATGTTATTGTATGAACTGTAATCACCATGTTATCTTAGGCAAGTCATTTAACCTTTCTTTGCCCCAACTTCCCTATTGGAGAAGAATTTTTTAACTAGAAAGTTTAGGTTTTAGAGTAAGATGGGATTTTTAAAAAATCCTATTTCTTCCATTTACTAAAAGTAGGAATTGAATATATTATCTAACCTCTCTACACTTCCAATTCTTCACCTGTCTTATGGGGATCAAGAGAGTGGTTTTACTCCACAGGGTTTTTTGTTGGTTTTTGTTTTTAGGTGCAGATGAGAACATAAATGTAAAGAATGCAGCACATTAACTGAAAATAAAAAGAGAGCTATTATTATATCAAGTTTCTTCCAGCTCTAGAGTGTTAAGATTAGGGTAGAAGTAAAACTTTAATAATCAAACACCCAGATCCCCAGTATCCTCAGTGATTCTGGCATCACTCTGATCCCAACATAAAAAAAAAAAGTCAAAGTACAAACCTATTCAAGATCCATTTTAGTGCCATTTTACTTACAGAATAAATAGAATAATTTTATTAATCGTTGAACTTGTGATGTTCATAACTGAGTCCCTGAAAAAAATGTTAAAGTCAATTGTTTTAAGACAAATGACTAAGAAACCTGTTCTGAAATACATGCTCAGAATTAGACACAAGATGTCATCGAGCTATGGCCATGGGTTTGCACAAAGACACTGACCTGGCTTGCTGGAAGTGAAGAACAGAACACCCTGCTCACAGCTGGGCTCACCTACATAGAAAAGAGAAACACTTTATAAGACTTACTTCTGGCCAGAAGCACATGGACAACCACTAACATTTTCAACACATAATTTTCTGTCCCCCCACCCCCCGAAAGGGCAGAATCCGCTTTACTTTTGCCAAGTGCCAGTGTTAAAGTGGCATTTCTTTGGGTCAAATACATCCTGAAATAGCTAGGTTAACATTTTGTAGCATTTGTGAAAAATGTATTTCCGAGCATTTGGGGATGATACAAAAAAAGCACTTGGCCCAAACCCACGGATGGGAACAAGGAAAACCTTACAGGCATTTTACCATACAGAAGTCATACACGTGGACACACTACTCTTCCTAAATAACATTTTTTGGCTATATTATCATAAATAAAAGGCCATATGCTTCTAGGTTTTTCCTTTCAAGTTATATTTGTATAGTTTATAAGTTTATAACTTACAAAACTCGTCATTGGGTGAATGACATCAAATTATTTGTGTTTCTATTTTTACCTCTGTGATCACACACAGCACTACGTACTTACATTTGCACTACCTTCAAAATTTGGGATAAAAACAATCAATGGGCAAGGTCAGAAGAATACTGACCATGATTTTATTGTTTCCCAATAATCATTTCAAAGTCTTCCACACTGAGAGGAACTGGTTAAACCCCTTTCCCACTATATCTGCATATGATCCAGGAATCTCAGAGGCAACCTCATATAATAATTGACTGCTTACTCCACCTGCAGAGCAGTAGGCAGACATTATTTATACCGAAAATAACTCGTGTTTATTTTCTACCAACCAGTGACTCTTCTGCATCCACAAAGTTATTGGAAAGGAAATAGAATTCCAAATTTTAAAGTGTTTGTAAACAAACTTATCAATGTATGTTTAGAAAAGCCTGGAGCTTGTAGGAGGTCACACAAACACAGCCTATTGGCTATTTATATCTGCTGATAGTGAGAGGACTTTATACAAAGATGAAAACTACCAATAACAATATTTTTCTCAGTTTAGAGAGGATACACAGGCCAGTGTAAACTATACAGCATAGCCCTGGTTGAGGATGAGGGAGCCCCAAACTAGAGAAACCTCAAGTTGAGCATCTGGCTGGAGTCCAGCAGAACTGCATGAACAGAACAGGTTCGGGGGAGTTCAAAGTCAAGGCGACTCTTCTGGTCTTAACTTCCTGGATCTTCCTAGGCCTGGATGTCTTTGTATATATATCAACCTTCATGCAATTTTTCCCCCAGCAAATGTGTACAGTCAGCTCGAAAGGCACAGCTTGTGTGCTGACGTGCAAAGCCAAGTCAAAACCCTGCGCTTGGCGCTCCCTTCTAACTTTCTGGCTTGTCCAAGTCTAAATATTGACATTGCTCCTCAGTTGAGATGTTTGATACTGCTGAGGATAGAAAAGGCTCAGCTAAAAGTAGGATCTAATGATATATTTTTACATAGTTGTGCCTTCTTTCCACTTCTCCTTCCTTCCTTCCTTCCTTCCTTCCTTCCTTCCTTCCTTCCTTCCTTCCTTCCTTCCTTCCTTCCTTCCTTCCTTCTTTCTTTCGAAAGGGTGTTGGATTCCCTTGTCTGCACATCTCCCCTTCCCCACCCTTCACGCCATTGTTCTCCCCGAAAGCTGAGCACACAGAAACAAGGTAAGGTGTTTTGCAAGCCCCTCATAGCAGCTCCTCCTGTTGTCACAGCAACTCACAACAGATTCCATAGACACGGGATTGGGGGTGGGGAGCGCCAAACTGGGCTGACCCGTCAACTCTCCAGGGGGTGCAAGCGCTAAAGGGACTAGCGATCCACCTTTTCAGGTCCTCCGGCTCCCCACCACTGTTCTTCGAAGGAAAAGAGCCCTGTCGTCGACGCGGCACCACCCCCTCCCTAGCGCCGCCAGCCTGCTAAGGGTGCCTGTTGTACATTTTCTCAGCTCCAAGAAGGGGTGCGGCTGTGCGGGCGCTCCTAGAAATCTCTTCGGCTTGCCTCTGCCGTGAGGGTTCCCGGCCTCGCAGAGAGGCGAGGGCGGCTCCCACAGCAGCTCGGTCCCACAACTCTCTCTCGGGACGCTGCGGGCCGCTTGGCGCGGCCCCGAGGCCCCCACCTGCCCCCCGCTGGGGCCCGGGCGGTGGGGAGGGGGGCCCCGCGGCGGCTGCTCCAAGAATAAGTTTCATACCATAGCGCACTCACGACACAGAACCTACCCAGAAGCCGAGCGAGACGCGAGCTCTCTCCGCCTTCAAGGGGTGGGGGGAGTGGGGGGGGGGTCCCCGCCACTCAGCAGCAGCCACGACTGCGCGCGGTCGCGGGTGTGCGGGACCCCTGCGCGCCGCGTGCAGCCCGCCGCCCAACTTTGCACAAAGGCAGCATGGCACTGCCTCCCGGTTCGGGCTCGCCCGGCGCCGCGGCCGCTCTTCCCGGTCCGGGGGAGAGGGGCTCGCCCTTTGCCACCCCAGCCCTCCCCGCCTGCTTGTGCCCCCACCCCGCTCCCGGGCGGGCCAGCCTGGCGGAACCCAGCGGCCGGCCCCGAGCTCCGCCGCCGTGGCGGCAGCCGCTCGCACTGTGACGTTAGCAGCCTTCGCGGCTATTTATATCCACACGATTGGATTTCATTCATGAAACCAGGGCCTGGTGTGTCTGTGCGCTGGGGCGCCGGTGGCAAAGGTGCCTCAGCTTTACGCAGATCCGGGGGGGCCCGGGCTGGGAAGCGGGCTGCCCGGGAGAAAAAGGCGCAGAGCGGGGAGACACCGACCCTTCTCCCACGCGGCAGGGAGGGTCGGGTCAGGGCGACCTGTGCCCCCTCTCTATTCCCCAGCGCCCCACCCACACTCCTACAACTGATGGCCCTTTGTCCCAGGCTCTGGAAAAGTAAGTTGAGCCACTAACCGGCTGGGCAGCATGGCTTTCTTCCCCCTAGGAGCTGACCGGCCGCGGACTCCGAGGGAGGACATTGGCTTTTGTTTCAAAAGCGAGCCCAGCTGCTGACTAAGGACTGCGTTAGCCCAGCCTCCTCCTCTCCTGGGAGGTTGCACGTGCTGCCGGGCTCCCCCCTCTGGGTTACCTTCCTCTGTGACTTGGGGTCCCCGCAGGGGGCGTAAGCACGACTTGGCTGTCCCCAGAACCGAGGAAGGAGGGGATTTACGACCTCCTACAAATGGCTGAGTGAGGAAGTGAAATTGGCGTCGGGCGCTCATGGGTTGTCAGTATTCTTGGAAGGCCAGGACAGTGCATTCCTCCTCATGAACTTTCCCCCCTCTTCTAGGCTGGCCGTGATCCCTGAGGACAGGACCAGGGGTAGTTTTCATGCATTCACATAACAAAAACTTATTGAGTGCTCACCCAGTGTCAGGTGCCCTGCGAAGCTCTAAGAGAGTGACAACGAACACAGCCAGCTTTGTCCTGGCCCTCAAGGAGCTTTCACTCAGTCTGCTAAAATTAGGGTGCCTTAAACCTCCTTAGTCCTGGCCTATAAAGAACTGGGGGATAAAGGTATTGATGTGTTCAGCTGCCTTAGGAATTTATTCATTTTATAAATCTAGATGGTTGTGTACCAAGGGGGATACAAAGATGGCAACAATGTGCCCTTAGTCCCCAAGGAGTTTTCAGGTACTGTGTTCCTAAGGTGTTGAAAAGCTAGGGAAAAGGGAGACTTTTAAGGGCAACTGCTTTGTTCAAGCCATCCCCATTGAACTGTCTTTGGAAATGGAGTCATGGGTCCATAATCTTTGATATCCAGAAGAGAGAGAGGGTAGTGAAAAGTCAAACATGGGGCTACTCTAAGAACTTCAAGACAGAGACCTGAGGAGGTGATCGTTTACTTGGCCCAAAACAGACCTCCCTTAGTCTATTTAAAAATGACCCTATTTTGAAAGGTTTAATCAATACAGATTCTTTTCAGGAACACATTTCTTGGGAAAAGTTAATTAACCCTGTTCATTGCTGGCAATCAGTCCTTTTTATTGCAAGCTATTTCTCTTCAAACTGCCCTGGGGACTAAGAAATAGGGTAGAAATTCAAAAGAAACAGGAACCAACATGTATTGCAGCACTCATATGTGGTAGGTGATAGTCTAGGAGGTTTAAAGCAATTTTCTCAATTAATACAAATGATGAGGTGGGTGCTATTATCATCATAACAATTTTATATATGAGAAACTGAGGCATGCAGAAGTAGGTGTTTGTTTTTGTTTTTGTTTTTTAGATTTTGACAGCTGCATTTGCACAGCTGTTAGCCTGGCCAAGACCTTCTTTTAATGATGTTGACAGCGTTAGCCTGGCCAAGACCTTCTTTTATCATTAACTTGCTTTTTGACATCCTTTCTTTCATTTCCTCAATTATAAATTAAAAAAGAATTAAGCAGCATGCTTAAGCACAAGCAAGTACTAGGACCAGAAAGATACCTATACAAAGATACCCATACCCAGTTGACAGGCTACCTACCATTTGCCATCCACCCCCAGGGGACACAGAGGCTCACTTAGGTCTTCCAGAAGATGCTTCTTATAATAGGAGCTAAATAACAAATAGTCATCATGGAACTACCTAGTTTGATGTCTAAATTTGAGGGAAACTGACAGGAAGAACTTTCAGGAAAATAAACTGGTGTAAATGGTAAATCAGATAAGGCAGAGGAAAAGTCACTGTTCCAGGAAGTCCTTTCAAACAAAAGCAGTGATCTGAGGAAGAGATTGTCATAATGGTGCTTTGTAGCCCCCAAATGTTACACAGAAAACCCCTGATTCTGTAAAAGTGGGAGAAAATGAGCAAAAAATACAGACTATATTATGCCAACAAGAGCGAAAAGAAACACAAAGAATCCCTTGAGTCACTGCCATGAGTGTATCCTCATTCTTATTACCACAAAATAATTCACATTTAAATACTAAAATTGTTGCATGGTAATAAAATCAATACTATTAGCTTTTAATAAATATTCAAAATTGGTACTTAAGCTTAATTAAACCAACACTGTGTATTTAAACACTTTTGGAATTGCTTGAAAGTGGTGTAAAAACTTTTGACTAGCTTTTATGGTTAAATATTTACCAAAGTCATAGGATTAAAAAAAATTCCCACAAGCAAGAAACAGAACTGTTTCATTATCACAAATGAACTTCCTCCTCCTACCTCTTTGTATTTGCATCCCCCCCAACATTAATCTGTCCTTCATCACCAGAGTTTTGCCACTGTGAGACTGTTAAATTAACCGGTAGCATACAGTTGACTTTTTTTTTTTT
The DNA here is from genome assembly GCF_027475565.1 of Acinonyx jubatus. Lineage (NCBI taxonomy): Eukaryota > Metazoa > Chordata > Mammalia > Carnivora > Felidae > Acinonyx > Acinonyx jubatus. Next base: position 21,854,637 of record NC_069393.1, read on the forward strand.
TAACGAAGCATAATGCCCTTGAAGTTCATCCAGGGTGTTACATGTATCACTAGCTCATTCCTTTTTATTACTAAATAAATTTCTATTGCATGGATGCATCAGAGTTTGTCCATCCATTTACCCACTGAAGGATGTTTGAGTAATTCTCAGTATTTTGCTGTTACCAATAACACTTCTGTAAACATTTGTATATAGACATTTGTATGAACATGGGTTTTTATTTCTTTGGGATGAATGCCAAAGAATACAATTGTTGGGTCGTATGCTAAGAAACTGTCAAACAGCGTTCCAGAGTACCATTTTACATTTCCACCACTAATGTTTGAGAGATCTAGTTTCTCCACATTCTCACCAGCCTTTGGTATTATCACTATTTTTTTAATTTCTTTTTTTTAAGTTTATTTATTTGAGAGAGAGGGAGAGCATATGCACACATGCATAAGCAAAGGGCAAAGAGAGAGAGAGACAGAGAGAGAGAGAGACAGAGAGAGAGAGAGAGAGAGAGAGAGAGAGAATCCCAAGCAGGCTCCACACTGTGGAGCCCTATTGAGGGCTGGAACGTTAACCATGAGATCATGACCTGAGTTGAAGTTGGAAACTTAACCAACTGAACCACCCAGGCTCACTATTTTTTAAAAACTCACTTGTTCAGTAATTTTGTTGGGACAACACATTGTTTTAATTTTCATTTCCCAAATGTCTAATGATTTTGAACATCTTTTCTTGTTCTTTTTTGCCATCCATATCCCTTTTTTGCTGAAATACCTGTTCATGTCTTTTGCTTATTTTATAATCGGAATATTACTATTTTTAATTACTGAGTTTTGAGAGTTTTTTCAAAAATATATTCTAGGATAATAGAATTTTCAAAGTGCAAATTAAATACTACCGCAAGACAATTCTAATTTCAATACCATCACTATTGTTCAACATTTCTGTTGCCATCAGTTTTATAGAGAACATTCTCAGACAGTTACATGAAGTATTCTAAAGCACTTACATGAAACTTCTCTAGTGAGAGCCCTTTCAGGGTTTTATAAACCTGCATTTCAGCGGTGGATAACAGCCTCAGAACGGCCAGCGCCAGCGCACGGGGCTGCAGCCCAAGAAGCCGAGACCCCGCCGCCGCGCAGGCGCAAACGCTCCTCCAGCGCCCAGGCCCAGCGAGGCAGCAGCCCCAACCGTGGGCGCCCTGAGGAGGACCGCCTTACGCGGTAGGCGTCATCCCCCTTGGACGTGGGGAGGATGTCGTTGCTATTTGGAGAATAGTATCCTGGGTGGCGAGTTCCAGGTGTTCCAGAGAAATTTCATGGGCAAGTACTACCAAGTGTTGAGCACGTGGAAGGGAATGAACTCACCCATGTTTTTAAGAACAGGTGCGTTTGATAGAAAGATGCTGAAAAAAACAGCTGTTGGAGCAGATTCCTGGAGTTACACGGCAGCTCACGTAACGGCCAACAAGTCCTATGCACTGTGAAAATGCTGGTGGCATAGTTGATCTACTGACCCACATTTTTGGGTTTTCTGGCTTTTAAAGAAACGTTTCTGGACTCCCGAACAGAATAGGGTCTCTGGGCCCTGGCCTCAAGCGGTGGTTTAATGGTGACTTGCTTGTACATCTTGCATGCTAGAAGAACCATGACTCTAGCCCCCACTGCCTGGCAGTGGGGTCGGTCTGGTCAGTGGGGTCCAAAAGGCTGGGTGCGGCTCGGCTAATGATGACAGGCAGGTAAGATGGACCCTGGTGTGGGTCTCTTCATTAATGCCAAACATTGAAGGCTCAGAAAGGAAATGACCTGAGCCTTCTGGCATCTCTGTTTCTCCTGAAAGATTTTCTGTATTCAGGAATTCTAGTACTTCTTCTGCCAGAGTAGATACTTCTCCAAGGTGTCAGACTACTCCTAGGCCAGATGTTGTCCAGCATTCTGTAGGGAGGGTGGGGGCCCTCCCTAGCTTTCATGTAGTTGATACATCAATGAAATGGAGACACCTGAGGTCAGTGAATCCTTTCTGTCCCATATACTACAGGCAGGTTTTGCATGAACCTGTATGTTCATAGCTTTTTCACTTGGATAAAAGTAAAAACCCTTAAGTCCAAGTAGCTAAGCTGTGTGTGTGTGTGTGTGTGTGTGTGTGTGTGTGTGTGTGTGTGTGTTTGACTACTTGGAAATTTATCTCAGGTGTTACTCAAACCAGTAGTTGAGATCTCTGAAGGTTCTACTTTCTGTTCACTGTTTTGGGGAAATCTTGTCTGTGGGAATCAACGGAAAGAGATGTCCTTTACCTAAAAACTACAAGTGGAAATGAACTCCTAGTCTTGGGTTTGTGGTCCCGTTATCACTGTTTGTCCTAATTTAGTCTGTATGAGAAACTTAAAAAAATTTTTTTTAATGTTTATTTTTGAGAGAGAGAGAGAGAGACAGAGCACAAGCAGGGGAAGGGGGGAGAAAGAGAGACAGACAGACATGAAGACACAGAATATGAAGTAGGCTTCAGGCTCTGAGCTGTCAGCACAGAGCCCATCACGGGGCTTGAACCCACAAACTACAAGATCATAACCTAAGCCGAAGTCGTAAGTTAACCGACTGAGCCACTCAAGTGCCCCTGAGAAACTTTTTTTTTTTTAAAGAGCCATTTAAGTATAGATAGATATAGAAAGTATAGGTAGATGGACAGACAGATGAATACATGAATACTTAAAATAATCTAGTGGATCCAATCTTGGAATTTTCATGATACCCTTTTAAAGATAGAAACATTAAATATTAGGTACTTTTTAGTTCTATGAAGGCAAACATGTTTTTCATATTGGAGTTCCTGTTTTACTGGGCACTAATAGGCTATGTGCTGGAAATTGACACAAAGGTATTCTTTTTTGTATAGCATGTTAAATATATTTGTGCAGGTTTGCATAAAAATCCTTTCTGTATGGGGTGCCTGGGTGGCTCAGTCTGTTGAGTGGCTGACTCTTGATTTCAGCTCAAGTTATGATCCCAGAGTTGTGGGATCAAGGCCTCTGTTTGGCTCAGCATTGAACATGGAGCCTGCTTGAGATTCTCTCTCTCTTCCTCTGCCCCTCTCCCCTGCTTGCACTTCTCTCCCTCTCTCTCTTTAAAATAATAATAATAAAAAATCCTTTATGGATCCGTTCATTAGGTTTTCTGTTGGCTTGGGGTGAGTCTGGCAAAAATGTGATTTTTGCAAGCTCCGCAAACCTAACTACATTTCTTCCTGCCCAAATCTCTCATACCAAGATGGTGTTCTGCTGGTCTAGCTCAGCAGAGGAGGTAAGAGGAGGTAAAAAATAGCTTTTGTGGTTATCTGCAGGTCTTTCTTTAGTATGGCATTACTAATTGGAAAATATATGTCATACCTTTAGAGAGAAGGAAAACACAACAATCTAATGCACAATGTGTATATTTGATTTTTTTAAGTATGATTTTTAAAGTAAAGGTATGATTCTTTCATAAAACTATGAAAACATATATCATACCTCTAGTAAGCAGAAAAACACAACAGTCTAATGCACAATGTGTATCTTTGATTTTTTTAAAAGTAAATATGACAAAAAAATCTGCACGTGAAAAAAATCTGCACGTGAAAGGGGTATTTATTTCAGGAATAACCTATATTTCTAATATTAAAAATGTGTTAATGCTAGACTTAAGATTTACCTAGTGAAAAGTATATGACAATATTTATATATCATAACATATTTAAGGCTATCTTGCCTGACCAACTGTTTCATACAAAAAATACCAAACTGTTTCTCTTCATGAAACGAGTGAAAACAACAACAACAACAACAAAAACCCACCACCACCAAAACTCCAGAAAACCCAAACACACATAGTATACTGGACACAGTAGGAAAATATAATTGTATTTTGGCTATCCCATCAACGAGCCACATAATTCTGTGCTCATCCCTTAGTCCATTGTATCTCAAAGTTCCATATATAAAATGAGGAAAAGAAACACAACTTTATAGAAGTTGTTAAGAGGACTATATGAACAAATGTTTGTGGAAAGTGTAAATATGAAGCTCTGTACACACTGGTAAATGTAAAAATGGACTCATCATGAGGCCACTCAAAAGCACTGTGCAGCACAGAGTATCACTTGATTTGGGAGTGCCAAAGATCAATCCTATAGGAACTATCTCATTCCCACAACTCATCTCTGAGTGCTGACTGTAAGTATTAGACATAGTAGCTTCCACCAAACTCTCTCCATAAGGTAGAAAGTTTAATATTTGAGATTTGACTTTTTGCTCTGCCAGTGATTTGCAATTGCTGCATTTTCTCCCATCCATAGAAGTGAGCTAAACTACATTCAGAAACTAGAAAAATAAATGGACCACACAGACACACACAGCCCAATTCAGAAGAATAATTCCACCTATGTTCGTATCACATTTTTCTGCTTACCCAGCATCTCTAATATACGTGTCACTTAATCTTCATGACAAGCTTGAGAATTATCTCAAATATGAGAGATGGGAATGAAGTTTCCTAGACAGTGACTTGCTCTCCGTTAGTACAGGGGCACCAGAATTCTAACCTGATCGTCTGGCCATGTGGAAGTAACTATTCTGAGGTAATCTAGTGCACAGTAGACTAACTTGTGTGCAGATACCACTACACAATTTACGTATGGATACAGGGTTGTAAGAAACACAAGTGGCCTGGAAGCAGACCCACCAGTCAGCCCCTAGGAAGAAAGCTGAGTTGTGGAGGCTTTTCCTTCATTGGCATTTGCCCTCTTTTCATAATGATTCCTTATCTGAAAACACAGAGGAGCTGACTCCTGGCCCTGGAGACAAGAGCAGCTGTATTTGTGCACACAACTGAGTCTCTCCTTAGCGCTGTAAATATTTATGTTTGCTGTAATATTTCACATGACCTCTAATGTACCACTTGGTAAACTCCCCTTTATGGACAAGTAGTTAGCTGCATCACATGTGAGTGAGATAAGCAGTTAGACATCAAGATCGATACTGAAGGAGCACAATCCCTTAGCCTGTAAACATAAGCTGATGAGTCCTGGGCTCAGGCACAGGTTCTCACTTCCCATCCTCCTGTCAGTCTTAGAAAACACTGAGATTTTGCTGAAGGGCATGGCAGTGTTCTTGTGTTTCCATTCCTACAGAGCCTTGAACAGCAGGGTGGGCAAGAAGGCCCACATTGAATGGTTTTCAATAATGTTACATGAGAAAGCTTGTACCTTAGTTCTACCTTCTAACTACTCATATATACAGGCCACCTGTGTTACTTGTGAAAAAGCTGCAATTTTAAGGGAAAACTACCCTTCATGGTTTCATTTGTTCCACTGTAATCATGGCCAACATTACATTGGTCATTCGTGAAAAGGCACTTTGAGGTCCTGAAAGTGTTTTGCAAAGATTAAAGTGTAAAAATAAAAAGATAAGGTACTAGTATGCACAAATAATAGTAGTAAACACCAAGATCACCACCAGACGTTTTAATCCATAATTATATTAGTATTCAGTAAGCACCTGCTATGTGTTGGGCATGGTGCTAAATGCTTTCACATTGACATTAAATCCTTACAGTGACTTTATGAGAGAGGTACCAATATCATCCCCATTTTATAGATGAAGAAACTGGGGACCAGAAAGGTCAAATCACTTGCCAGAGGTAAAATACCTATTTAAGTATTATTCATTCTAAAGTTCATTTATTTTATTTTGAGAGAGAGAGAGAGAGAGAGTGCGTGCGTGAGCCTGAGAGGGGGAGGGGCAGAGAGGGAGGGAGACAGAGAATCCCAAGCAGGCAACTTGCTGTCAGCACGGGGCCCAACATGAGGTTTGATCTCAGGAACCATGAGATCATGAGATAAGCTGAAATCAAGAGTAAGCCATTTAACCAACGGAATCACCTAGGTGCCCTAAGTATTATTCATTTTAAAATAGGAACTCCTGATAAAGATTCTACTTCCATATAATTAGCACTTCATATTTATGATTCCTTATTTATTCAAAGTAATGCTGTATGTATGACAGTGTATGACATTGCATTGTGTCATTGGACACTAATGGGCCACAGCGTCTCTTAAACTCTAATATCAAACTCAGGTAAACTGCCTTAATACTTTGTATTTTAGAAACCTCTGGTAGGGGCGCTTGGGTGGTGCAGTCGGTTAAGCATCCGACTTCAGCCAGGTCACGATCTCGCGGTCCAGGAGTTCGAGCCCCGCATCAGGCTCTGGGCTGATGGCTCAGAGCCTGGAGCCTGTTTCCGATTCTGTGTCTCCCTCTCTCTCTGCCCCTCCCCCGTTCATGCTCTGTCTCTCTCTGTCCCAAAAATAAATAAACGTTGAAAAAAAAAAGATAAAAAAGAAACCTCTGGTAGGTTAAAGGTTAAGTAGAGTTGAAGGGTGCTCATTTTTATGGGACGACAATTTCAGGATTCCCAGGGTCCTTGACAAGATGGCCAATACCTGTGGGTCAGGTGTGGATGAGTGATATGGCCTCACCACCACCATGTCACAGAAAGCACATAATTCATGGAAAAATATACGATGCAATCCCCAGTCCATTTCTTGATATTTCTTGAAATTAAAATATTGCTCTACTTCCTAATGGAACAAGTGGCATACTATAATGGTTTCACCTTGTGCCAGCAATGTCAAGTTGATGAGATAAGAGGGGAAGGTTATGCAGGAAAAACCCAGCTCATTTTAACAGATGATGTGATTATGAAGTCTGATTTAAATATATGGGTAATACAGATAAGGCAGGGACTTAGGCTCCTAGTGAGCTTATCATTCTCAATTACCAAGTGAAGGGTATTTCTTGATGTTTAAATATCCACATCTATCTAGTGAGGGAATAAGCTGTATACGTAAGAACTCATTAGTTTGAAACTGATGCTTCTTTCTTCCTCATTCTTGGCCAACCTGAAATCCCTGTTGAAGATGTGGCATCCCTCACTCCTTTCTCTGAGTCACATAGAACCTGAAGGGACAGTGGTATTTGTATGATGGGTACTAAATGCAAAACCCACAGGCAACAAAGCAGTACCTGAGTGTCTTCTTAGCAGTTTGCAATAGTCCAATCCAAACGATACCTCTTTTTAATAGTAAAGGTGATGTATCATCTGTGAATGGAAGTGGTTCTTCTGCTTTCTATAGAACAAAAACTGTGCTCGTATAAGCACTACTGCTTGTACTGTGAGATTATTGCTGGGCTTGATGTTTTTTCTCAATAACACACTTGAGGTGACTAATGGATGAAAATAAGCATATATGTCCTGCACAATAGTTTATAAATAGAAACAGTAGGCACACAAAAGACATCCTGGTATTCTTTTTAAATTTGCACTCTTGCATACTATACAATAATGGGGGACTGAGACACTGGGAGATACTGAACCACCTTCTGACTGATGAAGGAAACATTAGCTTATATACAGTATAATTAAAGCTTTAAATTTATTTTAATTGTATTCCGTTTTATTCTGATTTTATTAAGCTTCATTACTAAAATGTAGCTAACTTAATTAGCAACTATATTTTGTTAAACTTAGCAACTATAATTTAGAACACTTGATTAACTAGTTCATCACCTTTTTTAAGCCCTACCAAATATGTGCACAATGATAAAGATAGCCTTGTTGGCTTGCAAGTTAGGTAACAAGAACTTGAGACTGACAGTTTTCAACTCCTTGTGGGAGAATTTCCTTGAGCAAGTCAAGTCACTTCTCTCGGGGCTCAGTTTCCTCATCTATAAAATCAAGCGCTCACACTGGAGCATAAGAATTTATTTCAGTCTTGCGTTCCAGAGTGACTTCACTACTTATGTTGGAATTATTATAAAAAGGCCAAATATAGTTGTTTCAAAAAGTGTGTCATACTTTTGTTATTATGAAAGGTTCAAGAAACATTCAGCAAGCATTGAATGAGTTCCTTGCATGTACTTATTACTAAATTAAGCTGAGTTCCTTTAATTACTCACTGATAGTCCTCATTTGGCTTGGGGTTAAAATACAGGACACCCAATTACATTTCAGTGTCTCATGCAATATTTGGGACATACTTATATTAAAAAAATTATTGATTGTCTGAAATTCAAATGTAACTGGGTATCCCGTTATTATTTTAATTAATTAATTTGCTATATCTGGCAATGTAATGGGTTGGAAAGGATAAGGAACAGGGAGAAAAATTGGATGGAAGGAAAGCAGACAAAAATATTTTTGGAATTATCAAATAGTGAATTTAATAGTAAATAGGAGATATATTAATCAAGTAGCTTTTCCCAACTCTCTTGGAGCAGTCCTGAGTGAAACTCTATTAATAAAGGGGAATAGACTTTGTTTATAAATGGTCAAGTAAGTTTGGGAAATACTTTGCATTTTGTCCTCTTCTTAAAGTTACATTTCTTATTGCAAGACTTCTCAGGATGTTTATATGTGACAGTAAATTATGCAACGATAAGAGGAAAATAGCCTTATGCTGAATAGCCCATATTTATTTGATGAGGAACCCTTCTTTTGATATTAGAATACCTATCAACAATCCAGTGTTCCACTGAATAATGCACTTCCTGAACATCAAAGTAAATAATAGAAAAACAGTGTACTGGTGGGGCATTCATTTCAAAGAACTTGATGTGGAGGCTTCCTTCTGATTGGGCAGACATGTGGGTCACTGTGGTCAATTATTCAAGGAATAGCTGTCCTGGGTTACCCCAAACCACAGATAATTGCCAGCTATCATTACATAGCACAAATACATTCATTTAAATTGCCAGTCCAGTATACACCAGCAGTGCTGATTATAAAGCAGTATAACTATTTAGGGTAATATAGAAGCACTGACACAGTATTAGAAAGCATTTTCTTAGTCTACATTTGTGGTCTATAACTTGTAGTCAGTGATAGATACTCAGGAGAGTCCAGTTTTTGATTGCATAAGAGATAGGAACCCACATGTGCACCAAGTTTGTTTGTTGTTTGGAGAAGAATTTTGCTGTTTTAACAATTAACGTATGCTATTGTGGCTGATGACGTATCTTTCATTTAAACACGTTATTAAATTCATAATAATTTTTAGCCATTAGTTTTCTCAACGGATACATCAAATTACTCTCACGTGGGATTCTACAAAAGTTTTAGTTGGGACTCATTTGTTTATAGGCTGACAGTGCTCTTCTGAATGACTTCAGCTGTTCCCAAACAGTTTGGTGCTGTGCTGTACCCACCACTAAGTGTTAGGAGTCAGCTCAGATTCCCTCCTCCTCCTGTCTTCCAAACCAACCTGAATCAAATGCTATATGGTACTGAGAATGATGCAGGTCCAAGTGAGTAAGTAATAGAAGGGAAGAAAAAACACCACAAAGTTTTTGGATACTCACAAATTTAGTAATCCAGTTCTGAGTAACTGAAAGATTTTCTTAATAATTTGTCCAATGATAATAACACAACAATATTTATTGATTGCTTACTCCATGGCTACACAGTGTTTAGTGGTTTGCATGCTTTATCTCATGTAATCCTCAAGGCAACCCTGTGAGGTACTTTTATCCTCTTGTTCAGGTGGGAAAGCTGAGGTATAGGGAGGTCAGTCACTTGTGCAAGGTCACATCCCTAGAAAGACGACTTCAAGGATTAACATCCTAAGTCTAAATTCAATCCCAAATTCATACCTGTTATATAGTACTGCTGCAAAGTGGAAGGACTTACTGTGAGCAGATACCACTTGTGAGTGTATTTTCTGTGCTTTGCCAGAACAGACACAGATTTCACTGTTAATCGGATTAAAAAGTCAGTAATTGGATCCTCAAAACATGTGGTTAAAAGAGTCAGTGCAGGGAACAAAAAGGCTAATACCAAATTAAAGGAGGTGGAAAAGTCAAGCACCTCTAAGGAAGAAATCACAGGGAACTTGACTTGCTTCCATTTTTATATGTATAAAATCGAAGCTTGAAAACATTTAGTTTCAAGCACAGTGTATTAAAAGAATGCTAATGCAATCCCAAGTTTTCTGAAAAATGCTAAACTCTCATTTCTTTTAAAAACCAAAATTTATGTCGCACCTGGGTGGCTCAGTTGGTTAAGCATGTGACTCTTGATTTCGGCTCAGGTCATGATCTCACAGTTCGTGAGATGGAGCTCTGCATGGGGTTCTGCCCTGACAGCACAGAGCCTGATTGGGATCCTCTGTCTGCCCCTGCACCGCTGCTCTCACTTGTTTGCTCTCTTTCTCAAAAATTAATTAATAAACTTTAGCCAAAAAAAACCCCTCCAAAAAATTCCAAAATTTCTGAGCTGGCCATCTTGCAGAAGAAACTCAACAGGTTTTAGTTTTAAAGGGTTTGGGACCTTGATATTACACAGGTCAGAGGAGCTACATTACTTTTGATGAGTAAGCATAACTGGATCTTTAAAAACCTGGAATTAAAATATTGTTTACATATGAATTTCTAAAATATTTTTATTTGAGAAAATCTCACAAAATATCAACTATCGACCATATTTTCAACAGAGAGGACAATGTGCAATGGCACATTCTGCCTGTAGGTGGTAAGGGTGTCAGAATCTTCCAAGAAATGTCCCAGAAGGAACATCATTAATGTTAGGCCTTGAAGGATGACAGGGATTCTCATAGGAAGAGAGAGGTGTGGAGGAGAGTCATTCTGTGCAGAAGGAAGAACATTAGCAAAGTTCTGACAGTAGGAAACAGTATGATAGTTTTCAGTAATTAAAAGTAATCTGTGTGGCCATGTTGCAAGGTGAAGTATAAAGATTACACAGCTATCCAAACAAACAGAACCCTTGGATGTCATTCTAATGAACTTGCTTAAGGACACAGTGAAGCTATATGAGTGACTTTTAAAATTGTACTTAAATGAGGTGTAGTTTGCATACAGTGGAATGTCTATAACTTATGTTCATTATCTGTCAATACCTATGTGACCACCACTTGGATCAAGATGAAGCCATCATTAGTACTCATGACAAAACTTGACATCATGAGCATATACCCACAAATCCTGAACATATTATCAAATAAAAAAATATTAGCAAATCTAGCAATTTAACAAAGGACAACATATCAAGACCAAGTGAACAGGAATGCAAGGTTGGTTTAACATTCAAAAACCAATAAAGTAAATCACTATATTAGTAGAATAGAAAACTATATGATCATCTCAATAGATACAGATACAGTAATTGATAAAATGCAAAACCCATTCATGATAAAAACCTATTATCTGAGTATTTAAAGCAAGTGAAAGGCATGGCCAGATCAGTGCTGCTTAGGGTAGAAGACCTTTTCTGAAGCAGTCATAGATTTTGGCCTTGGAATAGGGAGCTAAGGATGACATTCTCTAGGAGAAGCTTCCAGAGATATGGGAGAAAGCAAAATCCACAGACCTCTAACTTTACCACTTGAGAAACTGTGCCAAGTGCTGACTGCCAAGTGAGCAATAGATTTACTCCAGACCTCTTTAAGAGCAATGCAGACAAGCATAGGACTCAGACAGAGTCCATTAAAAATGTGATTGCACTACACATCACAGGCAGCAGTGCTAATGGATATTGTTTACATGTCTCTGAGCCTGGCTGCTGTATGCTGAAACAGAAATAAGACAGAATAAAAAGCTGAAGAGCTCAGGCCTATAGTGATGGCTCAAGACAATAAAGGTAACTGGTGGAAACCTGAGTCCCAGTTTTGTCTCCATTCTCCAGCTATGTGTCCTGTAGAAAGACAGGTTACTCTTCTGGGTCCATTTCTGTGTCTGTGAAATAAACAGATTAGCCTAGGTGGGCCATAAAATAAGTCAGATCTAGGTTTCAATCCTGGCTCTATACCATCTGTGTGACCTGTGCCTCAGTTTCTACATCTGTATAATGAAAAGAAACCTCAAAGTGTTTCTCTATAGATTAAATAAGCTCATATAAGTGGAGCTGTTAACACATTCACTGAACATGAGCCCTCAATAAAAGTAGATGCTATTAATGTTTTTAAGAATTAGCTATTAGGCTTTAAAATGCCACAATGATAAACAGTAGACTGGAAATACTAATTTGTTCTGACATGGAGATTGGTAGGTGTTGTGGAAAGCTTTGAAATTCTGCGTAGCCTGCCTATCATCACAGGTGGTACTGTAAGAAGCTAGATAATTTTAGCAGGAAGGAAAACAGAAGGGTAGATATTCTTTCATGATTTAATCTTGGTAATGTACCTATGCTTTCATTACCATGTGCAAAAACTATGATGGCATTTCTTGTATTTTGATAAGTACTAAGTGAAAAATCTAATTAAATGATGTGTCCATAGAATTTCTATAGAATATAATTAATGTGACAACCAGACCCCCCTATTGATTATGGTGGTGAATTTAATCGAATAGTATGTGTATTTAAGTAATTCAACAGAATTTGCTGTCCACAGACACACATGTGGTTTTTGCCAGTTGTTAATAAGCTGTTCACAGGAACAAAGTACTCCCTTTGAGAACTAGAAATTTAATCACCTGCATTTGCAACTTCACATACTGAATCAAATAAATTAGACTGCTTTTTCTGAGAGCCATTTTCATAGTATCTATCTGAGAGTTTGAACGACTTGGTTGGACCATGTATTCAAACTGAAAATACTCATAAGCAAAATGTAAATGATACTACTTTTGGATCATGCCCCTACTGTGCACTTTGGAGTCTTTCTTACTTGTGGGCAGTTATAGCCCACATTGTGAAGGGCTTGTGGTGACTACAGCTGGAATGCACCTTCTGTGGTCTCATCAGCTGTACTGGCAGCTTGGCTACTCCCATAGGCCTTAGGCGCCATTGGCTACTACTCCATTGTTTATCACCTCTAATACCCATGACTGGCCATTTCAGGAAGACGCCCTGTCACCATGGTGTCAACAGGGCCGACAGCAGGATTGTGAAGTTTTTTTCAAACTTCTTTCTGTAGCCCTTCCTCATTTTTCTACTGACTTGGGGTTGGGTTTGTGGGTAGGGGAGTCATGACTCTGTCCTGTACTCAGAGAGTCAAGTGAGCTTTACTCAGACCCTCTTTTTCTTATAAGCCTTCAATCAACCAGAGAACAAGGAGGGGTGGCTGCCATTCTCAGAGGGCCCTGGGATTTCCTGTATTACTTCAGTTGTCCTCTGTTGATGCTCAAGGGACACTGTGCCATTCTACGCAAGTTATATGCAAAACAGCCCACACCAACATCATCCGGGCCATGTAGGAAACCTTGTATTCAATGAAAACACACAACAGTGAGGCAGAAAGAAGTCTGCAAAGAACTGCCTGACAGAGTGTTAAAGTAGAACACAGGAGAGGGAAAGCCCAGTCTAGAATAGGTGGCATTGGAAAGAAAAGTGCTTTACTGGCAGCCACGTGGCTTTGGAGCTGGACACCCCCAGGTTGGAACCCCGACTCCACCGCTCTCTAGCTGTGTCATTCTGGATGCATTATTTAGCCTTGTTGGGGCTCTGCTTCCTCCTCCCTAAAAAGGAGACCTGTGTGTTGCCTACACATGATAAAAGCACCGCTGTGCATATGTTACATGTACATCTAAGTAGGCTGCCTGGTGTAAGAAAATGAACACAACCATGTGGTAAATACAGCCTCACTAGAATGTCACGTAGATCTAGACTCAAGTGAAGAGACCTTGCCTGGAAAGAGCTCAGCTATTTTCTAGCTATGTGACCTTGGGAAACTCCCCCAAGCTTTCTAATTCTTAGAAATGTCTGGAATGGACTTAACTACACCCACCTAGGATCAGCATGAGTTCAAGTGCATTACTCTGTGTGCAAGTGCTTTTACAAACTGTAAACTCTAAGCAAGATAGGTTATTCTGTGGATATGTTATTGCAGTGCCATTAAATGTAGTGATCATTTATAATGTTTTTAAGGGAACTGGCCATTTTTCTGCACCCGACATCCAGTGGTAGGACTACTGTGAGTAGAAAGTTTCAAAATGAGCCACATGGTAGAAAATGTCTGCTGATTACATGCAGTTAGTGGTCTAATTCTTGTTGGAACTAACATGAAAATCATCTGGTTTTCCCTGGTTTCCAATAGAAACAGGAGATACTTTCCTACAACAGATAATATATCAGAATATACCCAATGGTTATATGTTCTTTTTAAACATGAGCACACAGAAAGAGCAGAGGAGAGAGGAATGATTTTTAATAGTAGCCATTTTATAGACTCATTTCAAATTGCAAATGCAAAATAAAGTTAGGAGTCCAAATTAGCTCTTATACTCTTTCTACAAACAATTTTTTTTTTTTACTTTTAGGGGAAATTTCCACACCCTCAGAAAGAAGCAAGTTATGTAGTGTTTTTTTCTCCTCATAAAATGTCTAGTGTAAATGTCTAGATCCTTATAATTTTCTGTTTTTTTCTAAAGAAGTTTTCCACTTGACAAGTACTTAGAAGCTTATCTGTCCTTTGATAAGGTCTTAAGATGATTTACTATAGCTCTGGAAATAACAGTTGGCTTAGTCAGTTCTGGGCAAATAGAAATAGTTTTAAATATGCTGTGGTTCCTGGTCCAGTGGTAACAATTTTGTTCCCTGGGTTAGTCCTGGCTTCGTCAGCCTAACTGTCCACTGACAGTACTATGATCCTGCTACTTTAAATCTTGAAAGTAACTTCACTTAAATTATCCACCAGTTTCAATGTACTTAAACAAATATGTCATTCCTTAGAGTGAGAACATCATAAATGGTTACCAGACATGTTGTTAGGACTGAAAGTCCATTTTCTAGCATCTCAATAAAGCCTTGATTGTAATGCAGACTGAAGGCCACAGGTACAGATATGGTAGGTTTCTCCCAGGAAGTATTGCAAATATGTATAATTCCCAGCCACAGTGATCTGCATAAACAAGCAGCCACATAAACAGACCACAGCATTTGGGTTGACTAAAAGTTATGGCAAGAATGTTCTCAGAGCCACTCACTGCTGTATCGGTAGACAATTTTCATTATCCTCTGCTCTATACAGAAAACCCAAATGGCTTAGCAAATATTGACTGAATTATAATTCTGACATCATTAATCTTTTTCTTCACATACTTGAAGTGCATGTTGCTCCCAATTTCACAAGATGAAAGTGAATAAAAAGTTTAATCAGCAAATAATCTGAATACAATAAAAGAGATCCCAGAAGATAAATTTACAGGTATTATAAGAGGCTTTTAGGGCAACCTTGCAAAAGTCTCTTTTGAAAGTTGCACCCTTTGCATAAAAATGTCTCTGAGCAGAATAAAATATTTAAACAGCAACATTAACTAAAAAAGAAAACCTCAGCATTAGTAAAGTGCTCACTCAGGCTCTCCCTCCTATTTAGGAAGCTTCCTGTGGTTCGTCATCACCTTTTAAATATAAAGTTATGTGTTCTGTTGGAACAGGACAAGGATTTCTTCAGACCCGTGGGCCTCCAAGAGAAAGCCAGAATGTTTGTAAAAGGCACAACAATTTTTGATGTTACATTGCTACCACAGTTCGTAATTATTTGGGTACATTACTGTGTCATCCTTCCCTGTATCACGTAATCTAGTGTCACTTTCTTAATTATAAGGTTCCTGAAGTAGTTTCTCTGTTCCACACATTACTAAATGCAACACCTGATATATGGTTCTTACACATTAGGTAATTCTTGAGTGAATAAATGAATGAATAGGTATTCGGCAATACTATGGTTTATTTCAAACCAACTAAAGGAAAAAATTGATTTCTTTGCTTTGACACATCTTATAATTTTTTTCCCAACCATCTCAAGCCATTGTCTACTCCAAAATGCATGAAAGGTGCATGATAGGACAGTTAGGATGTGGATGTGTATGTGTGTCAAGTGATATATACACTTTCTTTTCTTTCAATCTCTGTAAAAACATACTTCATGCAACATTCTTGTCTAATATTTAATGGTTTTGCTAGTTAGGTACTCAGAAATAAACACTCAGAAATATCATTGTCAACTTGCTTACAGAAGACAGGTGTGTGAGAAATGGCAAAGGGACTGCAGTAGAGGCTGGCGCCAGAGAGGATACAGGACTGACCAAAAAAAAAAAAAAATCTTTTCCTGTGTTTTGGGCCACCGCTGCCCTCTAGGGGACATATTGAAAATAAGCAAAGTCTCTTAAACTGCCAGAAATCCGAGAAAACCTTGGAGAATCATCTCATCTTTCCAACTTTTATTGAGGAGGACATAATTAAAAACTAAAATTACTTCAAGGCTAGCTGTATAATCCCAAAAATATTTTTACATTTGCATGCTTTTTTAGGATTGCCTGAATTAGAGTTACTTTCAACACGTAAAAAATTCTTTCTTTTGTCTATCTTAATTTTCCTGCAGCATTTTAAACATGTTATTTCTTGTCCTGTTAAGGAACAGCTGTTTACTATGACTAACGTGTTAGTCACTGTTTGTACTTGCAGCAGAAACCAGAAACCCCAGCCCTTTCAGTCTTTCTTTATAAAGTTAGTTCATACAGAGAAAATGTACAAACATTTCCAACGTTGTGTAATTGTAACTCATTTCTGGACAAAGAAGCCTCACTAATTCAAAGTGAAGAGCAAATATGAACTTGTGATTTTCACATGGCAGATCCAATTTGAAATACCTTCTGATCAAACTTATTTATATAAAACTTGAAAAATTGGGGGTAATATCTATTGTAATCCTACTTTACAGGCAGAAATTAATCTGCTTTCATTTCTAGAATCTTGAAGCATAATTTATATGCTTAATAGTAGGTGTTCAGTAACTATTTGTAAAATAATTGTGTGCTTTTCCTTAGTAGTGTGCAGTTGACAACACAGGTTTGACCTGTGTGGGTGTACTTAAACATGGATTTTTTTTGATAAATGTAGGACAACGCTGTAAATGTATTTTCTATTTGATTTTATTAATATTCTCTGTAGCTTACTGTATTGTGAGAGGATGGTATAAAATACATATAATATACAAAATATGTGTTAATTGACTATGTTATTGGTAAGGCTTCTGGTCAGTAGCAGGCTATAAGTTGTTAAGCTTTTGGGGAGTCCAAAGTTACTCATGGAATTTTGACTGTGTGTTGGGGGGTGGTTAGTGCCCCTAACTCCTGTGTTGTTCAAGGGTCAACTGTATTCTTTGCCTTTATTTTGGTATTTCAAGTGCTTCAAACAATTTTGGCACATAATGGGTCTCCAATAATTAATCATTGGATGGATGAGTGAATGAAGATTTCTTGGAAGTCTTTTGTGAGTATTTTCCCACTACCTAATTCTTATGGTATATCCATAATGGTAGAATAGTCTTAAGACTGAATGAGACAAGTATTTCGTGAGATACAGTATCAATGGTAGTCTCTAGCCAGCTATGCTGGAATTCATTTTCAGTTAAACTAAGGACATCCGATATATTATTGACCTGCCTTGTTGGCAATTTTATTGTCTAAAAATTTGAATTGAGAGAACTGATATTTCAGAAAAAAATGAAATTCTAGTTCATGAGGGGGAAACTGGCTGGCCATGTGGAAGTAACAGGAATTTTATAGAACAATAAAAATGTAGTTTTAAAAACTGTGATGGGGATAGAAAGTCTGAAAAATATCAGACAAATATGGCAAATTTATGAGAACAGATTTTTAAAAGTTCAGGGAACAGATTAGAAGAATTCTACAGCACAAGAATTTGAAAGGGAAGATGACTTGAAAAGATTGAGAAGTTAGCAGAAATTCTAAACATACTCCCAAACTCTTAAGATCAGTTTTCCCTAGTATTAGGATTGTGAATAATTTCTTTTATTAAATTTTTTTTAACATTTATTTATTTTTGAGAGAGAGAGTGTGTTCACAGGTGTGAGTCAGGAAAGGGCAGAGACAGAGGGAGACAGAGGATCTGAAGCAGGCTCTGTGCTGTGAGCGCAGAGCCCAATGTGGGGCTCAAACTCACGAACTGTGAGATCGTGACCTGATCCCAAATCAGGAGTTGGCTGCCGGACGAACTGAGCCACCCAGGGGCCACATAAGTAACTTATTTTAAGTTTTACCACTTTATTTTTTTACCTTGTCTAAAATTTTCAGATTATCAAAGCATTGCTGGTTATATTATATTCTACAGAATAAAAAAAATTTACTTTAAAAGGAGCCATTTCTACCATTAGCCATTTCTAGAAATTAGTTGTACATAATTCTGAAGTGAAAGAGAAGACAAAGAAGTCTTTGTCTGAGTATTTCTGAGTATTTGTCACTTCATGCATTGGGCATATGTTTGTTGAGAAACTTCTGGGTAGCAGCACTGTTCTTGGCACTGGGGACGCTGATGTGAATAAGGCCAAGTCCTTGTTCTTAGACGCCTTTTTTCTAGGCGGGGAGAAGGACAAAGAAGGTGTGTCTTTAATTGCATGCAGTAGTGTGTGCTTTTAAGAAAACCAGGGCTGAGTAGGGGAAAAGGAGAAACGCAGTGTGATTGCTTCAGTCAGGGTGGTCGAGAGGCCATCTTTGAAAAGATGGCACTTCTTCGTCAGGGGCTTGAATACTATGAACTGGCCTTGGGAAAAGTCAGGTGAAGGGTTGTCCAGGCAGGAGGACAGCAAATATAAAGGGAAACCTGCAGACGACCTGAGACCTGTTGAAAAGAACGTCTGGATACATGTTTGCTTTTTTGTGTGTTTGTTTTGTTTTACTTTTTGTTTGTTTGCTTTTTAAGCTCATGGAGCACGTTGTTGTTCCAATAAAAGATGGACATGTAGCTTAGAGGTGACAGTAACACTGATAGATTAGAAAGAGAGCAGAATTGTAGGACTTCTGTTTTCTTTGTGTCAAGGAGAGACTGGGGATGACAGACTGCTTCTGCTGAGAGGGAAGACAAGATGAACAGAGAGGGTGTAAGAGGATGCCCACGTTCTCCATGCCTTCCAGGACTCTTGGTAGTGGGAGCTGTGTCCCTGCACATCACTTTTTTTCAGTCCCTCAGAAATGACAGCAACCTTGGGGCAAAGAGACAGTGTTGGTGTTTCTGTAATTCTTTTGAGTATCTCAAATCTCAGTTACCAGGATTTTATTGAAATGTGAGATTTGTCATCGTCACCTTCTTTGTTAGTGTGTTCCACCTGAAATTCTCCTTTCCTTCTGGCTTAAATTTCCCTAAGGAGTGTGATAAAAGGAGAGCTGTAGGTTATATTATGCTAGCAGAGGAGGGGCCAGGTCCTAAGAGAATTTGGCCCTGGAGATGAACAAAAGGGAATAGAGGAACAGAGAAAGGGTGCAGTGCTAGGGGCACAGAGGGATGAGGCCTAATGGAACGACTTGGAAGCCCCCCTCCCTTCTCCTCCAAAGTCCAGCTTTGCCTTCTTATATTCTTTAATGTCTCCACACCCCCAAACAATTCAAATATGGCTCCTTCTGAGCCTCAGCAGGAACACTAGTGCCCAGATGTCTCCAGGTGAAATCCAGACCATCTTTCTGTAAACCTGGGGGATGTCATTTACAACCACAGGAAGAAAGTGTGGCATGTGATCAGTTGTGAGAGTGTTCTTGGTTCAATTCAAAATTCTAATGTGGTGTATAAATTAATATGGTCTTCTGACCTATAAGATTCTTATTTTAGAGTTTTAAAAACATGAATATAAACACCCAAATATCAAGTTTGGACTGTGCTTTTCCTTTGTTTAAAAGTTTATTTATTAGAGAGAGAGAGAGAGAGAGAAAGAGAGAGAGAGAGAGGGAGCGGGGGAGGGGCAGAGAGCAGGAGAGAGAGAATCTCAAGCAGGCTCCATGCCATCAGTGTGGAGCCCGATGTGTGGCTCAGTCTCACAACCTTGGAATCAATGATCTGAGCTGATATTTTTGACTGAGTATTTTAACTTGAGTATTTTGAGTCCTTAAAAATAGTAGGATGCCTCTTCCATTCTAGACACTGTGCTAGGTGCTAGGGACAATGAATAAGCTGAGACCCCTGCAGCATATGAAACCTGTGACACCCCTGCTGACATTTCTGAGGGACTGTTGGGACTGTGGGAAGCATGAATGGAGATTGGCAAATGTGAATCTGATTTCTAAAGGGGCAGGGATGCAGATTCTTAAAATGTACATATCTGTGAGCCTCAAATCACTGTGGTAAGGCTCACAGCTGGATTCCAAAAGATTCACCATGAAATAGATCATGTAGATGATGAACATCATTTCCTTCTCTGAAAGGGTTAATGGATTAGCCAATGGGGGTAACTAGTATATCTGGATTTCTGCAGGATATCTGCCAAGGCATTTGTGTGGTGTCTTGTTGGCTAAGGTGAAGATATGAGCTAAAAATCCAGGGTGTTGGCAATTTTGTTGAATAGCCACCCCTAGAGAATAGAAATGAATGATTAATGGCTACCTAGAAGGGCATTTCTTCTTCTTCTTCTTCTTCTTCTTCTTCTTCTTCTTCTTCTTCTTCTTCTTAATGTTTATTTAATTTTGAGACAGACAGAGAGAGAGAGTAGGGTGTGAATGTGGGAGGGGCAGAGAGAGAGGGAGACACAGAATCCGAAGCAGGCTCCAGGCTCTGAGCTGTCAGCACAGAGCCCAATGTGGGGCTTGAACTCAAGGACCATGAGATCATGACCTGAACCAAAGACGGATGCTCATGAAAGGGTATTTTTAATAGTGATGCCTCAGTCCTGTTATTGTCAACATTTAAAAAGATCAGGTATTAGGGCATGTCAGTGGCTCACTTGGTTAAACATCTGACTCTTGCTTTCAGCTTATAATCTTATCTCATGGTTCATGAGTTCAAGCCCCATGTCAGGCTCTGCCCTGGCAGCATGGAACCTTCTTGGTATTCCCTCTCTCTCTCTCTCTCTCTCTCTCCCCCCCCCTCTCTCTCTGCCCCTCCCCCACTCACGCTGTCTCTCTCTCAAAATAGATAAATACACTTTAAAAAGATCAGGTATTAATATAAATAGAGAATGTGCTAGTCAGATTTATAGATGATACTAGTTAGGATTTTACATAGTGGATAAGTGAGATGACAGGATTAGAATTCATTCTTCATTCCTCATGAAAAAAACATTAAAGTTGGTAGGATGGAACAAATTTAATGAGGTAACATTAATGAAATCTACTATGGTGGTCCAAAACAAGGAGACAAAAACTCAGCTACACAGGTACCGGATGGGGTACATGTGACTTAGTTTAGATATTTGAGAAGCACGTAGGAATTTCAAGTGTCACTCTGATATAGTTGCCACAACAGCAAATTCAGTATTAATAGCAAGACAGTGCTTGGAATTGTGTTTTATCCTGCGCAAGTCCCAATCATACTCTGAATTTGCGAAATGTTAAAAAATTGAACCATGTTCAGGGGATCTGGGTGGCTCAGTCAGTTAAGCATTGCAACTGACTCTTGATTTTGGCTCAGGTCATGGTCTCACAGTTTGTGAATTTGAGCCCTGTACTGTCAGTGCAGAGTCTGCTTGTGATTCTGTCTCTCTCTCTGCCCCTTCCCCCCTCAAAAATAAACAACATAAAAAAATTGGACCATGTTGAGAGGAAAGTGACAAGGGCATTGAGGAAGGAAACCAGAGAGAATGAGGAAGCATTGGAAAGGAACTTCTTGGAGTATCAAAGAGGACATAAACATTAAATTAGTTCCAAAGGTTACATTAAAGACCAGTAAGTGGAATTTGCAGAGAGCCACATTATAGTTAATGTAAGGACTTTGTATCAATTAGAGCAATCTGAAGTTGGGAGGACAAGAGATTGATTCCTATCATCACTGGTGTTTGAATATCACTTCAATCATCAGAAGAGTGTAGGATCATCATTTATGACCTTTAAGGTTCCCTTCAACCTTAAGAGTCTTTTAGTTCCAGAGCTGCTTGCCAACCATTTATTGTACAATGGCATTGACTTAGCTCTTTTGGTCACCGTCAGGCTGTACTTTTAGAAGTTGGGGAGATGGAGTAAGCGAGACCATACAGTCCCTTTCTCCATCTCAAGGTGAAAGCCCTGGAGAGCAGACGATGGGATTGCAGACATTTTTAACAGTCTGAGTTATGATGTCAGCAGGGGAAGAACTGGACAACCAGGGCAACTGCTTAATTGATACATACAAGGCCAATGGGGTAAAACCATCACCCAGAAACTCCATTTCCAGTGTGGTCTCCAATGGTTTCTGGCGGAGCGAGCATTCAGTGCTATGGGTGAGTCTTGCTGTCATTTAGCAGAATGGCATGGTGATCCGTGATTGTTTGCCTATAATAGTGTCAGCTTTTCAAAAAAACATAGGTTGTGGTTGTTGACAGTTCTATTCCAATTATACACATTGCACTAAAAATACTTCCCAGTTTATGGGGTACCTGGGTGGCTCAGTCGGTTAAGCGTCCGACTTCGGCTCAGGTCATAATTTCACTGTCTCTGAGTTCCAGCCCCATGTCGGGCTCTGTGCTGTCAGTTCAGAGTCTGGAGCCTGCTTTGTATTCTGTGTCTCCCTCTCTCTCTCTCTGCTCCTCCCCCACTCACACTCTGTGTCTCTCTCTCTCAAAAAATAAATAAATGTTAAAATAAAATAAAATAAAATAAAATACTTCCCAGTTTTGAATGGAGTGGGGCTTACTTACATGATGTGAGTGGCAGGCAGAGCTTACATTAGGCACAACCAAATGCTACCCTCTGTAGGTATATAAACCCACTATTCTACCCATAAGACATGTATTTATTCAAGAGACAAGGAATATGATAATACATGGCTTTTCTTTTTAGCAGCTTATATCAAGTATTTGCTGATCAATACAACTCAGATCTGTGTTTAATGTTAATTCTATATTTCTTGGTTCTTGACAATTGTATAAAGTTCAGTGCTGCCCATTTACTGGAGGAACTGATAAGTTTTTGATAAAAATAGTTCACTATGAAATTTCAGACTAATTTTTAACTCTAGTGTAATTCTTTTTGCACTTACGGTACACACAATAGAAAAGCTACCAAACACAAGAGTTAAATATTTTCTAACAATACTAAGCTCAGAAAAGAGCTTACATAGCATTTTTTCTGCTTGCTTTACATTTATATTTGTGTCACAATACAAATAGGGCTTTTACAGTCCAAGATTAATGCTATGGTTTTCTATGTTCATTCTATATCATCCAAACTGCAGTTGGACCAAACAACAACAAAAAATAATCAACTGAATGCTGAACAACTCATTGAAAAATACTCATGGACGCTCCGAGTCAATATCAGAAAAAAAATGTCCCAGAATACATGCATAACTCACCATTTTTATTTTGGTAAAACTCCAGAGAACAGTTGTTGAGGATTCAATATAAATAATCTGTGTAAAGCTCTGCCAGAGATTAGCTCAGGGTAGCTAGTTTTTATGTAACACTCTTATCATCATCATTAGTAGTACTGATAATGTAATTAATAATATTAGCACCTGAATCTAGAGTCAAGTAGATCATCCATTTGATATGTGGAAGGGCTGTTTTTCACTTTATGTCTAAAGTTTTCCACTGGTTCAAAAACAGCTGATTAAAAAGCAATGAAAACTAATAATCTAATTTCTGTGCCTGCAAGTATCGTCACTGGTCGGGCACACACAACCAGTAGTGGTGGATTAAATGGCAGGCTCAAGGTCTGTTTAATCTAACTACAGCTAATCTTTACTAAACGGACTTGTCAGATGTAATTTGCTCTATGGCTGCCCCGCTCAGAAAGTAGCCTCACTTGGAACTAAAATGTCTACTGGTAGTAACATACGTCTCCTTTTTAAGTAGAAACAATTGTGGTATAGAAAGCAAGAATGGTTTTAGGTTTAAGAAAGTGGAGTTCATGAATCCTTTAACCACGTCTACAGGAGTAAATGTTTCTAATGCAGAACAATAAAGGCAAAAGTCAAGAAATAAATTGCACGTCATTATATAATATGTCTGCTAATTTTTCTTTTATGATTTTCTTTGGATTTAATGATTCAATATAGGCTGCCTTGAATATAAATGTAAGCAATTGTTAAGAAAATTACTTCCAAGAAAACAAGCAGAATCTTTCCTCCATTAAAAGGTTTTCATCTGTTAAACACTCTCATATCTTAGGGCAGATTAGATTTTAGTGTTTAGAGAAAATGAAATGCTGGAAGCTAAGATTATCACAGAATCACAGGGCTGGAAGATCATCAAGAGGTCACTTAGTTCATCCTGTCACCGTTCAAAATAGCATCCAAGAAAGAAAAGTATTCATACTCTTCTTGAAAATTTTCGGCATAAACTCCATTTGAGCCTTATCTGAGATAGCCTTCTTTTGTTTGCTCTTTGTTTTTAATATGTAAATTTCTGAAGGAATTTTGAAAAAAATATTTAGGGGGTTATATCATAGAAGCATCAGAGCTACAGTGAGGAGGGCAACACCCTTTGGGTTTTACACTCCAAAGAAACAACCCTGACATCTGGAAACACGGAGACACCCATTAAGAAAGGAGGCCTGGGAGGATGCAGAGAATATAGATTCAAACCAAGCATTACAAGGATGAAGAACCAAGACTATGGAGAATAAATTAGTGCTACATTACTTGCAGAGGAGAAGAAACGGGCCATTTTGGGAGAGACTTTACTTAGATATTAGGAAGAATTTACTCAAATTGAGGAGGTAGGCTAAACACTGAAATGAGTTCCTGTTTGTATTATACAATATCAATCTTTAGTGATAATCTTTTCTTAAAGAAAGATTTTAATGTTGGAACTAGTTTAAGCAAAATAGTTTCCTGGAAAATGGAAGGATGACCTCATTAAATGAAGTCAAACTGACTGAATAAATATTTGATACCTATGATTCTTTTTTTATTACAAAATTTTTTTAAGTGTTTATTTTTGGCAGAGAGAGAGAGAGAGAGCATGAATGGGGGAGGGGCAGAGAGAGAGAGAGACACAGAATTGGAAGCAGGCTCCAGGCTATGAGCTGTCAGCACAGAGGCGGACGCGGGGCTCGAACTCACGGACCGCGAAATCATGACCTGAGCCTAAGTCGGATGGTCCACCGACTCAGCCACCCAGGCGCCCCAATACCTGATTCTTTAAGATTTAAAAATCATCTCCAGAATTTTCTGTTCATCTCTATAACATGAAATATAATTCTCCTAATACCTAACATGCATGGTCAAAATCCAAAATATTTCATCTCTGTCTCACCAAGCTTATAATTAATTTAGGAGTGCCCTCACCTCTATTCCTACCAGCTCCAATTAAATAGGTTTAAGACCTTTTTCAGATTAGTTTTAGGTAAAAAATATAAAAGTATACTTGGGAACAATTAAAGCTATATTTCAATTAACAAAATGTAATAATGGGAGCTGGTTTCATAACTAGCCAGACCAAATAAAGAGATATGAATAGACAATGAAAGACAGCTATGAAATTGCTTGGTAAAATAATTATCATTTCTCTTTGCTTTTCCAGTTCCCTGGTAATATACAATCCATTCTTAAGTTTACTATGAACAAATGTCTTTGTGTTGAATTACTTTAAAAATCAGACTCCAAAATATATATATAGCTAAATCATCAGACAAGGTTTCTGCACATGTCCATGAAGATAAAAGTGCCAGATAGAGAACACCAACTTCTTGGATGGGAGATTTGGGTTTAGGCTTGTTTAGAGGAAACAGCCAGTAGGATCAGTGTTTTTCTCTAGCAGCCAGGGGGTACTTACCTGCTTCTCCTAGTCGCAGCCTATGTTGCCATTAGTGGATTCTAAGTAAAGACATAAGTTTAGTTGAAAGGGCATCTATCAGACCTGAGTTTTAATCTCTGTTAGTTACTGGTTGGGTGAACCTGAACAAATAACTTTCTTTGAGGATAGTGTGTAAGACTATCGACTATCATTTCTTACAAGCATTAGTTCCCTTTCCTGTGGGGTGGGGAAGGCATTGTGATAGCATGTATGGGAGTGGCTATATTTTAAAAGCAAATATGGATGAGAAATGACTCTTTTTAGTCTCATGTTCCAGAAATGGAACTTTTACCTCTGTACGTGTGGCTGAGAGTTTTATAATTTTAAAATGATCTCATTGACAATATTTATAGTAACTAAAAAGCGTCTTTACAGAAAAATCCCAATATATTAACTTATAATAAGAAATATATCCATCAAACTAATGAGTTATATTGACTGCTGTATTTTCTCCCTGTAGGTATAGATATATACACATAAGTAGATGAGAAGAAGAATTCTAATCAATGAACTGATTACCAAGTGAATGTGGGTTCAGGACCTGGCAAGTGTAAATGGCTGATGTTTCAAAGCCATGACAACCTAATGGATTTTTCTCTCTTCAGGGATATATTTGCTCCATGGTCTAGAGATCCATGTTCTCGGGCCAGGATCTTCTTACCCTATTAGGGCTGGAAAGGCACTTCCCATATTTACTCCTTTGAACTTCCTTCTTCTGTACCAACTTCTGATGGACAAGAATGCTTACTTGTAAGAGATTTTTAGTTAAGTGTAAACTAGAAGCTGAAATTTTAACCTGAAATACTGTTTATTAGTTTTCATGGAAGTTCTAGGTAATAACTGTGTGAATGCTATATTGACTTTATCAGGAAGCAAGATTGAGTTTCAGCAACTTCTCCATCTATGCAGTTCTGGAAAATCATGATACTTGGTGAAAAGTTCTCTCTTTAAAAAAGAATAAATGTTTTTCCTTAGCATGAACATTGTATTTCAGTTTTTCCATATAAGAATCCCTCCTCGAAATGTTTCTTTTTGGCAAAAGCTTACAGAATTATATAAAAAGATGACAATTGATGAAAACAGAAGCACCATAATAATGGATTCTGGGATTACGAGACTGAGAACTGGGAATCAAGCCCAGTTCAACATTTACAATAATGGGACACTCACTTGTGTTTCATGTTATGTGAGGGGTGGGTGGTGGAAAACAAGGAAGTGTGAGGGAGTCTTACGCTTTTCTGCCCATTTAGTTCATTGTTGCATCAGAAAGTGATATAACTCACAGTTCTCCTGTAAGGCTATGTAAGGACACCAAGTTCTCAGGGAAGATGATGTATCCAATTTAGAAGCTGCAATACGGGTCAAATAAATGTAAATGGGAATAATAAATGCCTTGGGGAAAGTCTTGGACTGGGAAAAGCCTTGGGTTATTAGATATTGGAACTGTGGCATGTAAGGAAACTATGGTAGCACTCCATTTGGACATTTTATTAGATGGAACGATTTTTAAAAGGAAGAAATTTATGTATTTCATACATTTAATTTATACTTTAATACTTGAAATGTTTCTTTTGATTACACGTTTTCTCTATTTTTATAACAGAGTAAGGCTAAAATCTCCATGTGTGTGTGCATTTACACACACACACACACACACACATATATATATATATATATATATATATATATATATATATATATGGAGAGAGAGAGTGGGAATCATTATATGAAAATAATCCACTGTGCTTATTTAAGGGTCAAGTCCATCTAATTCTGAGTTAGAAAATAGCACACTGGGGTGCTGATTCCTTTTATTACTGATCTCTAAGCAGGAAGCCTGGGGATGGTACTTCAGTGACATTCCTCTCTGGTAATGCTCCTTGTTTTACAGATTTATTTTTAAAACATCTGTGTCCTGAATACATAGATACTGTTCAGTAGGTCCCATAGCAAATCACATAAATTTAAAAAATATTACTTCATAATATGTTATCTTACTAGTAGATCTGATGTAATGGAGTTTATATTTCAGTGTGTACAAAAAATTTTTATAATATTTATTTATTTTGAGAGAGATAGATAGAGAGAGAGAGAGAGCGTGCAAGTGTGAGCAGGGGAGGGGAAGAAAGAGAGGGATACAGAGAATCTCAAGCAGACTCCACACTGTCAGTGCAGAGCCTTATGTGGGGCTCGATCCCATGAACTGTGAGATGTTAAAGAGTCAGATGCTTAACTAACTGAGCCACCCAGGCGACCCCCAAATTTTTAATAATATAAATATTTTCACAAAATTGGTATCACTTCCTGGGTCTTTAAGTACATTTTAAGTTTGAAAGAGACAGTTTCTGAATCTGGAAGCATTTAAGTATCCAGCACACACAATGTGTTTTAAATCATCTGCCTTTGACAGCTAACATGCCAATATTTAGACTTTTGCATGTGAAATTAGGGCTGGAATCTTTGCAATGAATTTTAAAAATCCTTAGCTTTATTGGCTAAATTTAAGAGTCTTGAGATCAATAAATAAGGGAAAATTATATGTTATAAGTTATTGTGAAAAGAAATTATATTTCTAATTAGCTAAAAAATTTGACTTATGGATGAATGAACTTCTTGGTGCTTTGTCCTCTATAGGGGTAAAGTATGAAATGATATTAGAGGGTATTGCTGAGTTAGTGCTTAGGGAGCATTTTGAGATCCTTGGACTTCATATGCCACACCCATTGAAAAGCAGTTTTGCTGATAGCTCACTAGAGTGCAATATGGAGAGAGAATGCAAATACTGTAGACACGTTATCCTTTTTATTAAGCCTTAATATATCACTCGTGTGGGGTTACTTATACTTGTTCATACCAGCAGCCACAACAACCATCTTAGTGAAGGAGAACTGATAAAGAAAATGAAAGGAAAAAATGGAGGCACATAAGAAAGAGGGAAGAAAAAACAGGCAAGGTAGAAGCCCCCCAACTGCAAGTTATTCTATAGGCAGATATAAATGATAAGATTTGTTTACTCTTGAACTTTTGCCAGATGTAATTATAAACCTTTTGGTGTTTCTCTTCAGTTAAGATTTTAAGCTCTGAAAATCTCAGCACATCTTTTCCATGTCACAGGAAGGATGCCACATGGTCATTTTATAGAAGGGCCATTGCTTACCCACATGGATGAGAGCAGGGAGAAAGGGCGCTGCTTGATTTAAATACCCTCACTCAGAATTTACTGTGGATTTAAAATCTCTGACTTAATGTTGCATTAACTACTGGTGACTGCTTTACTGCCTTTAAAACATGCATATATAATTGGATACTGTAATGCTTTGTCGGTAAAATAAATACCAACTCACACTAAAATAAATACTCTGCATGATGAAGTTCATGCAGACATAAATTAATCATTTACCAGTTAACCAATATGCACAGGAAAGAAATAGATCACTTATTAAAGGTTGCCTCATCTATAAAATGGGACAAATAAAATACCGATATATTTTACAGTGGCGCTGTGAGGAAAAATATATAAAATTATTGCTAAGCAGTTTATAAACCATAAAATGCAGTATGAACATTAAATTAATAATATTTGTACTAATTCAGATTCAACACCCTCTGCATTAAATATATCTTTTTGCCTATTGAAGCACACACAAACCAAGCTGAGGCTTTTTATTTAATTTTTAATGGTGTCTTCAGAATTCTGCAGAGCATTGCAGAAGTTATTGGTTATGTTAAAAACTTTTCAGTGGCTCACTCCCACCATTTCTAAGATACAGTTCTTGGCCATTCACATCCCCAAGCCCCTTTTTAAAATCCTCTCCCAGAGAGCTTTATGTCTTTCACTTGCATGGCCATAGTAGTTATGAAGGGAACATAGGCTTGAATTTTTTAATCAGGTGGAAGTTGTTAACATGCTATGTGCCTTGATTTATTCTAAATTTTAGGTTGAAATAGGGAAACATTGTTACACTGGGTGGAGGGCAGGTGCCTTGAGTCTCTGTTGCATAACTGCAGGGTAATCCTGTGCTGGGACCGCAGCATGGCCTGAAGCAGCAGGGTCTCCAGACCATCATGCTGCTCAGAATGTTAGAGGCTTTGGAGACAAATCAAGCTTCTGTTTCTCAGAAACAGTTTCTCAAGTCTAGAAATGTCATTCAGGGGCACAAGGGAGAAGTAAGCAACGTAGAACATAGTTCCTTTTTTCTTCTACTACTTTTTTGACAAAGGAGTCTTCTTGTTTAGAAGACCAACTTGTACAAAACCTGTAATCTACTCAGCACATTTTTAACATTGTCAGTGTCCCTTTGACTCTCAATGATAAAACACATCAGATGTTTCTTCACTCACTCCCTTATTACAGGGGCTGTTAATATAGAAATACCTCCTCATCTTCCACTGTGAAATGATAAATGGCTGACTGGAGATGTCTGAAATATTGCCAGATCTCCCCAACGTATCATGTGTCACCAGCAATAATAAACAGTGACTAATCTTTGGTCATGAACTATATTTATGGCTTTCTTGTCATCAGGAAGTACGTATTTTCTTGAATCAGGTTTAAGGATCTAATATTTATGCTAGGAACATGTGTGCTAAGAAAAGGATACCTATTTATAGAGCTTAGCATTTCCATCTCTCTCTCCCTCTCTCCCTCTCTCCCTCTCTCCCTCTCTTTTCCATCAAGATTCACCCAGGAGTGTTCTGATCAGGAATCTAATTTATCCCGGTCAGTTCACCATTTTGGTGATAACAATCTCCTCATCTAATAGGAAAGGAATATGGCTAAAATGCAAACTTATCCCAGTAAAGCTTGTCCGTGATCAGTGAAAAGGAAGCACAGTTAAACTGTTTCTTCCATTTCCAAAATCCACCTGGGGGTTGGGGGATCAAAGATGTCCTATAGGAGCTATAATGGCAGAACACGAGAAGATAAGGACTAACAGAAGGGAAATGAAAGCTTTGAGGGAAATGAAATAAGGTCAGTAAGTGTGTAATTTTACTTCAATTCAGTTTAACTAATATCTATCAAGTGTCTGCCAGATACTAGGCATTGGAGTAGGTGCTTGGTCAAAAATAACAAAAATTGCTGCCCTCATGAAGCTTACATTTTAGTGGAGGGAGACAGAAAATAAATAAATAAGAAAACCACAGAAATTATTAGAGAATGACCAGTATTATGGAGAAAAATAAATCAAGGAAGGAAAATAGTGTGGGAAAGGGTTACATTTTTTTTCATTTATTTTTTATTTAAAAAAATTTTGGGGGCATGCCTGGGTGACTCAATCCGTTAAGAGTCTGACTGCAGCTCAGGTTATGTTCTCATGGTTCATGAGTTTGAGCCCCACATTGGGCTCTTCTGTTGACAGTGCAGAGCCTACTTTGGATCCTCTGTGCCCCCTTTCTCCCTGCCTCTCCCCACCCCCATGTCTCTCTCTCTCTCAAAAACAAACATGCTTATTTTTGAGAGAGAGACAGTGCGCGAGTGCAGGAGCATGTGTGCAAGTGGGGGAGGGGCAGAGGCAGAGAGAGAAGAAGACAGGATCCCAAGTAGTCTCTGCCTCGACAGCAGAGAGCTCGATGTGGGGCTTGAACTCAGGAGCTGCGAGATCATGACCAGAGCCGAAGTCAGATGCTTAACTGCCTGAGCTACCCAGCCTCCCCGCCCTTTTTTTTAAAGGAAGGGGTTGCATTTTTAGAAGAGTGGTCAGTGAAGGTCTTATTGAGAAGCTGACATTTGAACAAAGACTTGAAGGAGATGAGAGAGTAAATCATGTGTAGTCCTGGGGGAAGACTGTCTCAGACAAGAAATAGCAAGTGCAAAGGCCCTGAGACAGAGATATGTCTGGTATACCGACAGAACTGTAAGGAAACCAGAGTAATTAGAGTGGAGTGAATGTACGAGTTGGGGCAGGAGATGGTGGTCATGGTGGTCACGTATATGGCATTGAGGACCATCATTAGGCTCTAGCTTTTACTCAGATTGAAGTGGATCTACTGGAGAGTTCTGAGTCAAGGAACAAAATTATCTGACTCATACTTTATTGAAAATAGACTGTAGGAGGCAAGGGGTGAAAGCAAGGAAATAATTAAAGTGAGAAGTTCACCTCTCTTGTCTGTATATGTTTAATGGATATGAGCCAGAAATTAATGAGAGACAATAGTATACAATTACATTCAAATATATTGAAGTTGTAATTACACAAAGCTAAAACTGGTTGGAAGAGAGATTTAATAAAGCAATCAATTTATTAATCAATTAATAAAGCAAAAGTTGGTGAGTTTGAAAACATTTTAGACTAAGGTGATGAGCAACTAATGATAAAAAGTATATTAAGGATTGAGAAATTCAAACATCTATTGCTAAGGAATAGATTAAAAAGTAATCTCCCTCCTTGGCACAGTCTGGGTTGTGGAATTAAACCTTGAGATGGTCTCCTCACATGCCTTCCAGCCTCCTGCTTCTCAGGAGCTGGAAGTAAGGGAAACCTGAGTTGAGAAGACACCAAACTCCCAAGAAAATGAAGGAGGGTGTAGTTTGGATTATGCGTAAATGTTTTTGTTTTCAAATTTAAAACATTTGAATGATGGGAGCACACACACACACACACACAAAAAAGAGTTGGGTCTTCTCCAGGGAACAAAGAAAAGAGAAAAATAAAAATACCAATGAAAGGTGAACTTGGCCTTATTGTCAACCTTCCTGGCAGTGGGAATTATTAGGTTATGAAACACAGCTCTCCCCATCTCTCCTGGGCCAGTTAGCCTTAGAACAAATTGAACCTGAAAAAGTGTCAAAATTCACAGTAGGAGCGCCCACTCAGAGCTCCATTTCTCTCTCTGAAGTAGGTTACTACATTCACCTAGGGAAATTTCTATTGAATTATAATTAGGTGGCTAATTAAAAAGTGGATTATCAACTATATTAAAATATGCCGGAAAGATGTGCACATCATTCATTCTTTAATTTAGGAAATCCATCTTTTCCTTAAAAAAAATTCTCACTGGGAAATTCCATGTATAATATGTACCTTTTCTTTTTTCTTCTTAAATCACTTTTATTGAAGTAAGTCTAAGATTTTTTGTTTATTGAGGCTATGGATTATTTTGGGCTTCCTCTGTTAATAAAAAGTATCTACACATCATAGTTACCATTCTTACAATAAAAACCAGTGGCTATGATAGCAACCTCAAGGCAATGCAAGGTCTCCAGAAGAAATGGTAATAATTATTCGCTACTGATAAATGTCAAATGCTGCATGTATCATTTGATTCTCTCAACAACCCTGTGACATAATTTTCTGTCTACTAAACAGATGAGGAAACTGAGCTCAGAGAAGACAAACCATTCACGGTCACACAGCTTGAAGGTCATAAAGCTGAAATTCAAACTCAGGTCTCTTTGACCTTGAAGGTTTTGCATTAAGCAAGAGTTTTCCCTCTCTAAACTGTTTTAACATAAAGCTAAAACTATTTTGTTGCATTCAATTTGTTTTAAAATTGATAACATTTGTGTACCATATATAGTCAAGATCTTATGTTAACCAGAAGACCATATTTCCATTTGCCAGACAAATGATGTCCAGACATCAACTTATTTTGTAAAGTAAATGATCATCAAGGGGCGCCTGGGTGGCTCAGTCGGTTAAGCGTCCGACTTCAGCTCAGGTCATGATCTCGCGGTCCGTGAGTTCGAGCCCCGCGTCGGGCTCTGTGCTGACCTCTCAGAGCCTGGAGCCTGTTTCGGATTCTGTGTCTCCCTCTCTCTCTGACCCTCTCCCATTCATGCTCTGTCTCTCTCTGTCTCAAAAATAAATAAACGTTAAAAAAAATAAAAAAAAATGATCATCAGGAGACTCATGAGCCATTACTAACAGCAAGAGTTAGAAAGTAATAGTCACCTGGTACAATAAGTTACTTTTTATTTGTCTTTTCCTGTTTTTTTCCTAATTTCTAAGAAGGTACAAATTAAATGATAGCCCATGGACTTTGGTACAATCCTATCTGTGAGTTTGGTAGACTAGTCAGGCATTAAGTGGGTCAGTCCATTCCTGAAGGCACCTAAAAATTGGACAGTCCATCTGATGACTTAGCAGATAGGCATTATTGTACTGCAATGGGCTTACTGAATTGCTTGTAGTACCCAGTCCTGATACCACCAGGGTGATTTGGAGTTTCTTATCAAACAAATAATGACAACAATAACAATGTAATTATACTAATATTTTTTGAGGGCCTACTGTATTTCAGACATTATGCTCATTACATACATGACTTCACTGTTCTCCAGTGTTTCTCAGTCTTGGCACTATTGACCTTTGGACCAGTGGACTCTATTTTGGGGGGCTGTCCTGTGCATCTTGTATAGCATCGTCCTTGGCTTCTACTCCCCAAATGCCCATATCACACCCACTGCCTCCAGTTGGGACGGGCCAAATCATCTCCAGGCATTACCAAATGTCTCCTGGTGGGAAAAAAAAATCACCCCTAGTTTAAACAAACCTCTGTTTTACTTCCTCAATAACTTTAGGAGGTTGGTACTATTAGACTAGTAATATTATTGATGAGGAAACTGTGGCTCTGTGAGTTTCAAGTAAAATGCCTAAGGTCTCACAGTTAATAAATTATAGAGCTGGAATACACATAGATTGCCTGCCTCTTTTGAAGGCTGTTACTATGTGGTTCGAACTCACAAGTGATCTTCACTTCTGTATCTTGTTGTGGGGTGTGGCCCTGGGAGGGAGGAAGGCATGCACATGACCATAGTATGTGGAACTTTTATTGCACCATGGCCTTTTATTTGGCAGATTAATTCCATTTTAATTGGAGTTCTGGAAACTAATGAAAAAAAATTACAAGTGTTAGATGGTCTGTTCTCAGGGTTTTTGAATCTGTCTGATTTAATTCTAACCAATTAGCATGCTATTATGGAGGAGTATTATGTTGAGAATCAATATTACACTAAACACTAATATTTTATTCAGTATTAAAAATTTATACGAGTGGTAATACATGTGCTTTATTTCTACTTTGTCTAAATGAGAAGAAATGCTTCCTTAGGGCGATTCCAACTACAAAGAAAATGTTATCTTCTTAGGATACTATTGGCATTATGCTTTACATAGATCATGACTTAAATGAATTAATAAAACTTAATTGAATGAAAATTGCTTCTTTTACTATAAAGTGTATGAATTTTAAAGTGTATCAAAAATTGTTCTCCATTTTATACTTATATCTCATGTTAGATGTCAATAAAAGTACATTATTGTCCAATATTGCCAAAAAGGTCAAAATAATTCATACTTATCCTTAATTTAGGATATCCTTCCTCTTTCCCTCCCTCCCTTGCTTCCTTTTCTTTCTTTGTCCATTTGGATACTCTATCCTTTTTTGATTCTGCTATAAACTTAGGCTGGAATTGGTACCCAAATGTATCCAGACTCTGCATTTTGTGTCTTTTTTGCAAAGAGGAACTAATAAGCTAGATAAACTATAAATGGGGTGACATGTAATAACCATGTAGAGATAGTTCAGTTAGGTATGATTTCAGAACTGGATTTCCAGATCACCTTTCCAGATTGTGCCCCTGGATGCCTTTCCCAGCATCTGGCCTTGCCAAGTACTTGGGTCTTAGATCCTGGGCCCACTGTGTATATCCTGTGAGGCGCTTCCTGGCCTCTCTTTCATCTACTTTTTCTACTCTCCTAAATTCAGTAGCATTTTCAAGCTTCCAAACTTGGGCAGCACGGAAAAATTTCTACAGTTTGGATACAACAAAGGCATTTACAATTTTTATCACTTATGCACTTTAATTCACAACTTCTCAAATATTTGAAAACTAAGAGAAAACAAACCCTTAAAAATATCCCTAACTTGTTGAATTATTATACTTGTTTTTTAGTATTAGATTTAGAAAAGCTTTGCTTCGTGTTTTAGTGATCTCCCAACTGGGTTGGCAAGATCAATCAGTTAATATGCACATACCTTGAAAAAAACCACCCTTTGAGAAAAGGTCGCTTGTAATTCTAAAGGCGTATTAGAAGTTAAAAACTGCCATGCAAAATCAAAGCAAAAAAAAAATCATTGAATAAATTAAGCTAACCAAAAAATTAGAAATTGGAAGTATGTTCAGCATAGTAATCACCATTACAAATAGGAAAATTTAAACTAAAAAAAAAAACCCATTTAATGGGTTGACTTTTCTAAAATATTGATTGAATTTCATTAATAACCATTTTATGCATATGGCTATTCTGAAAGTTCCTTTAAAAATGAAAGACTAATGCCTTAATGAGAGGTATTATTACATGAACATATTTGAATCTGGCTTATGAAAAATAGGACTTGAGAATTTAAAATGTGTGCATAAAATGCAAATGGATTTAATTAACTGAAAACCCATAAGACAGAACTTCTTCAAATAAGCAATTACTTTGGGGACTAATAGAGTAAATAGGATCCTGATTCATTAGCACAAATATCCATATGAGAGAAGGATCAGCAAATTTTATTCTTTAAGTTATTTATGCACACATGGTAATATCTCATTAATTTACGGCTTCAATAAATTTAAAATCTTTTGATAATTTGTTCATGAGCTGGGCTGATGTTTACCTTTGCTTTGCAAACACTTTACTTATAGGTAGGTAATATATGGTGTTTTAAACATTTATTTTCAATCTTGCATACACTTTTTAGACACAGAATAAACTATTTTCAGTGAACCTCAGGCACTTTACAAGCTCCTACACACATCCAATCTATATGCTAATAACAAAATGTTCATATGATTTATTATTACAGGTCTCCTTAAGGATTTCTACTTTGTAATGTTTTGTTGAAGTTACTACATGTAGTTTAAAGAATAAAAGCCACATTTATTTAAAAGTTATCTATAATTCAGCCTCCCCACAAATTCACATATGCCTCCCTCCCTAATTTGTTACAATGAATGAAATTTATTAATGAATATTCACAACTATACATATAGAATTTTTCCTTTAAACATGCATTAGCACATATAAAGAAAAATAAAATATAGTGAAGAGTGAAAATAACAGATGATTTTGTAGGTGGACAAAGGAATCAACTGTCTCAAATCATTTTTAAATCCTTCAGGCACAATACCTAGAAGAACTTGATAATGTTGCCCTTTCTTTAAAACCCGATTTTGTTCATGTGGGATGAGTCAGTTCTAATCACTTGCAAGGTGATATGTCTTTCCAGTTAAAGACAGTTAGTGCCGAGGCCAAATGGGGGTGGATGCTCCAAGCTAGGGCTTCTGGGATGAAGAGAAATGCCCCTGCACAGCAACCTGGCAGTTCTAAACCTTCCTTGTATGTGGCCATGTTCAGAGTCCACATGTCAGTTTTCACTAGAGAATTACAAGTGTATATAAAGTGGGTAGAAGAGTTATGTTAATTACCAAAACTTGTATGTAGTTCAAAATGACTCCAATTCTAAACCAGATAAAACATGTTAAACTAGAATTTATAAAAACCACAACTGAACTGAAAAAATGGAAATTCTCCTTTTTAATGAAATATTCTGAAGACAAATCTGGATATTATTCACAAGTCATGCCACCTTCATACCAGGAGCATTTCCATTTCTTTTGTAAATACTGTGAGGAAATTAGGAGGAGGGGAAAGGCAATTCTGTTACCCAAATTCATAGTTACTTACCGTACGAAGGGGGAACATAAGCTTCAATTCCATTTTCATAACTTAATCAAGAATACTGGATGAGAGGCCTCTTTCATGTGCTTCTTGAATGTTATAAAATCTGGGGAGGACATACAAACATGGACTATTTCATCATCAAGAAGAAAACTGCTCAAAACAAGACTAGTTTCATATGTCAGTGATTAGTTTTCATCGGAACAAGAGCTATCCCAGCCAGCCACATGCCATGTACACATAGGCCAGCTGCCCACAGAAGTTTGAGCCACATAGGCTGAAATGACCACTCTGCCACTAGAGAAAGATGCCCCAGGGTTGAATTCCACTCAGTGTTTGTCTGGGTGAACTTTATGTCCTTAACTTCATTGAGACTCTGTTCCCTCATGGCTCTGGTGGGAGTAATAAGACCAGCTAGTCAATGGCTTGTTCTGACGATCAAGTGAGATGATGTCTGGAAAGACATTTAGTTAATAGTGAACGTACTCATTTATGCCCTGGCTTTTCATCTTAAGGATTTGGGGTGACTTCCAAAAAGAAAAATCATGAAATATGAATAAAAATAACAAGGTTGAGAGTGAAAAAGAAAGGAAGTTCATTAACAGTTGAAATAATTGAAGTTACCATTTGGATTTGAATTTCTTGGAAATTTAGGTAAAAGGAGAACATAATTTCTTCTATAACACCTATTGTTAGGAGAAAAAATGCATTACTTCCCTCAAAGAAATATTCCTGATGCAAAATTCATGGAAAAAAAATTCATGGAAAACAGGATACACGAACAGTGAAATAAAATCAACTATTTAACAAAAGCGGGAATGACTACCTACCATGAAAAATGAAGGGCAAAACAATACTTATGCTTGGAGGTAGTTGTTATTGCTATAAAATCGTATTACTCCTAGAGACAAACATGAAGCTTGAATTATGGAAATCCTAAATATAAACCCGGCTCTCCTCCCTTGTTGTGCCTTCCTAACACACACACACACACACACAACACACACACACACACACACACACCCACACACACACACTCTCAGTAGTTGGGAGGAGTTTCCCAAGGAAGTCACTGACTGCTGATGACTCTAGGCCAGTCACTGCTCATTAGTAAATAGTGGGTAGAGCAGCAAGCCTGAAGTGTGAACCTAGACGTGATACAACACTGGCAGCTGCACAGCCCATTTCTTGGGGCCAATCCAGAAGGGAAGAAAGAATGATACAACCAAATGATTATACACTTGAACCCTGAACAATGGAGGGTTTAGGGGATGCTGACCCTGTGCAGTCACAAATCTGCATATAACTTTTGACTTCCCCAAAACTTAAATACAAATAGCCTACTGTTGACTGGAAGCCTCACAGATAACATATGTTACATGTATTATATACTGTATTCTCATAACATAAGCTAGAGAAAGAAAATCATAAGGCAGAGAAAATACATTTATAGTACTGTACTGTATTTATAAAAAAAATCTGCATATTAGTGGACTCCTGCATTTCAAACCCATCTTATTCAAGGGTCAGCTCTATAAATGAAACCTATCACAACATGAGTCCTTTTCCTTGAAGCTTTTTCTTGGCTTCCTTGAAATCTCACTTCTAATCTTGTAGGAAATGCCTCAAATTTTCCTTCTGGCCCTTCTCCCTTCCTTAAATGTGGGCCTTCACCAAGGTTCTCCACTTAGAAGCAATTTCATTTACACCCATGACTTAAATGTCTTAATACCTTTTTTCACGCTTTCTAGCTAGATCCTCATCCCCATT
Source organism: Acinonyx jubatus (assembly GCF_027475565.1). Classification (NCBI taxonomy): domain Eukaryota; kingdom Metazoa; phylum Chordata; class Mammalia; order Carnivora; family Felidae; genus Acinonyx; species Acinonyx jubatus. The sequence continues at coordinate 21,893,765 of NC_069393.1, forward strand.
ATCTCCTGAATTTGCTTTTCTTTCATACCTAATACCAGTGGCATTGTCCCTCTCCCTGGCTTGAACACCTGGCGTCCTCTTCATTCTACCCCATCACCACACCTCCCAAACACACACCTCCAACTGATTATAACCACTTCGTGCACAAGAAGCTCGACTTCCCCTTTCCGTGTTCAAGGCCGTTGTCATGGCAGAAATTCACCCACCATCCACCATCTATCTCCCATCCAGACAGGGGCCTCCCATCTCATGTACTCCCTGCTTCCAGTCCCCATTGATTCATAATTTTCCTGATGGTCCCAGTTTTCTTCCTAAACCTCATGCTTCCCCACTTGCCTGAAAACTTCTAACACTTCCAGTCACTGTAGGATCAAGTCTAGGACTCCTCAGCAGAGCTTTCCAGGATCCCAGATCTGTGCATTTACTGCTTTCCACACAGCCTCTCTAACCATACCAAACCATTTCTGCTCGCTCTTCTGGCTCCTCCAAAAAGTAGTTTTCTGCCACTGCGATTTTGCTTACTAGCTTTCTGCTATCTGAAAGTCTCATCTTTTAACACCCAGTTCCAATATTACCTCTTTCAGGGATCTTCCTGAATTCTTGTGTAAGAATTTATTGTACCTTTCTCTGCCTACCCAAGGATCCTTAATTGCAACCTAACTACAAAAATCCCATTTATAGTACTCTGACTTTATTTTCGATAGTTCTAAATAGAGCAGGGCCAAGAACCCTCATAAAGCTTATAATCTGGCCAGGGGAATACCGCTTTATTCACATTTCTAACTTCCATGGGGTAGTAATATTCAATATTCCAATATGTGAGTGCTCTATGAATTATACATTAGATGATTTCTAAACATCAAATAGTACTATGAGACGCTCTGAACATAGGCTTAAGAACACCATTCTAGAAGATATTTCCTGAATAAGTGATAGTAACAGAACTGTCCAAATTTGGGACACAGAGGAATGAAAGGAGAGAGGATGAGGGAAAAAAAAAGTACAGGTTGACATGTTCTTTTTCTCTTTTTTATCTTAACACAAACTTATTTGATCATTTCATAAAGATCATAAAGATCAAGTAAGGGAAGATGTTGCATTTGTTTCAACGAATCAGATCACAAAATATTTAGTCATTATGCATTCGAGAAATAGATCTTATGGCAGATCTTCCATTAAGGCTGGAAAATTTCTTCCTGGTGCCTTTCTTAGCACTAGACACATGTAAGAGATTTTAATATTTGTTGATTAAGTGGTTGCTCATCCAGTTACCTCTCTCCAGCTGCCCTCCAATCTCTTGCTTCATCTTTCTAGCCAGACTACTGCAAGTAATTACCAGTAGTCCTCTTTCTTTTCTTAACCTCCCATTGGCAGCTCACACCTCTGCAATCTGACCTTTGTCTCCTCACAGCGTTCACTGGCTGAGGTATTAACTTCTACTCTGCGGTCTCCCTGCTGCTCCCCACCTTCCACCCCCGCCAGTGGGCATGCTCAGACTTTTGTGTGGTAGCAGGTGCAGGGAGAGAAGTTGAAGTTCACCTCAAAGAAGTTGCCGAGAATGTGCCATACAATGTGTCAGCCCACAGCCTCCTTCTACAACATAGGGGTGCCAGCAAGTGGGTGAGGCGAGTCAACACTGCTTTGTGAACATTTGGTTTATTTACCCTGGTCACACTAGCACCACTGGGTGAAGGAACAGGCAGTGTTGTGCTCATAAAATTCCTTGCTGTCAGGTTCCTATTTTCTCTCCAGTTCAGACCCCAGGACCTCGACTCTTCTATTGTCAAAATCCACCCCAGTTCTTCTCTATAATGGTCAACAGCATGTCAAAATGACTTTCCTGTCTATCATGCTGGCTCCCCAAGTATCATGTTAAGAGAGATGTAAAATATGAAATGTGAAATATTCTCAAACAGGCATGACCACAAATAGAACTAGTTATAACTCTATTTCCCATACACATCACTTAGTGATTTCTTTTTATTTTATTTAAAAAAAATTTTTTTTAACGTTCATTTATTTTTGAGACAGAGAGAGACAGAGCATGAACGGGGGAGGGGCAGAGAGAGAGGGAGACACAGAATCCGAAGCAGGCTCCAGGCTCTGAGCCATCAGCCCAGAGCCCGACGCGGGGCTCGAACTCGCGGACCGCGAGATCGTGACCTGAGCTGAAGTCGGACGCTTAACCGACTGAGCCACCCAGGCGCCCCTGATTTCTTTTTATTTTAATTCAAAACAATTCTCTCCTGATCAGTGCTCTCCACTCTTGCTAAATAAAATAAACAGTTCTCAATCTTCCACATTCAAGCCAACTGACCACTCCCACCCTCCTGAAATGAAATCCTTGCTCCCTTCCCCTCCCCACCCCCCAGCCATGATCCAGCAGTTTCCAGGGTTTCCTTCTATTTCTCTCACTATCCCTTATTTCATCCTTTACAGGCTCATCCTTCACTACTTGGATGCATGGATTTGAATTTCTTAAGACTTTGGTCCTAGCATTCTCTTCTACCACTCACTTTATAATCTTTCTCTAGGCCGTCATATCCATCTATGGATCATACCCATCATATCCACAACTATGAATTAAAGATGTGTCACGAGTTTATATCCAAACTGTAGAGCTTTCTGACAAGCTCCACACCCATAATCCAATGTCTTTTTTGCTCTGTCCTGTAATGTTTCCTGAAGAACTCAAACTCCACATGTCCAACTGAACTTAGCATCTGTTTTTGCAAGCTTGTTTCTCCTCTAGCGTTACCTGACACTTCTCATGGGCTCCACATAAATATTGCAGAAGATGGCCTGTCAGTTTACCTCCTCTATGTCTCTTGAATCCTTTCACTTTTTAGAAATCATGAACATCTCATCCTTCCTCCCCTTGGCCATGCTATCAGTATCTCTATGCTGAAAATGTTTAACTGGTTTGCATCACTATTCCCCTTGCCAACCCATACTCTGCATTCTAGCCAGAAATATTTTTTTTTAATTTTTTTTCAACGTTTATTTATTTTTGGGACAGAGAGAGACAGAGCATGAACGGGGGAGGGGCAGAGAGAGAGAGGGAGACACAGAATCGGAAACAGGCTCCAGGCTCTGAGCCATCAGCCCAGAGCCTGACGCGGGGCTCGAACTCACGGACCGCGAGATCGTGACCTGGCTGAAGTCGGACGCTTAACCGACTGCGCCACCCAGGCGCCCCAGAAATATTTTTTTGAAATACCAAATAGATGATGTAACTAATTACAATCTCCCTTCCCCTCCCCCAACCTTCACATTGGTCCCTAGGATAAAAACATATTATTCACTATGGCTAAAAAGCCTTTCATGGTGATGGCCCCTGATCACATCTCTGGACTCCAGCTGTTCACCCCTGCCCTCTGTACTCCAACCACTTGATTTTCCTCCAGTTTCTCGCGTTGCTTCTTCTTTCTGCTTTCCATACATCATGGCTTTCCACCCCTTCCACGTCATGCCTTCTGCCTGTACTCCTTGTCTAGTTGACTCCTATCATTTAGATCTCATTTTCCAGAACCTTGTGTCTCTTCTTTGTGGCATATTTAGAAGAGTGTCAGTTTCATACCTATTTGTGTCATCCTTTTATTGTCTGTCTTCCCCACAAGCCTGCAGGCCCAATGAGGGCAGGGGATACCTGATGCAGTTCATTGTATGCTGAGAGTCCAGACATAGTGGGTACTCAGTAAAGTTGACTTTATCAAAGGCATGTGTATAAAATGAGTATGAAAATAAACACATATAAATTCAGTGAGAAAAGCCTACCCATTGCATAGCGTTTGAAAATTCTAAAGATAAGCACAGTATTGAGATCAGTAAAAGAGCATTGGGAACTTTTAGAGGATTTAAGAAATTAAAGTAGGAGGGCTTCCTTTCTCATACAGATTTAGTAGTGGGTAGATGGAAGTGACGGGGATTTTTTCGTTTGTTTGTTTGTTTAATTGGGTACAAAAGGTGGTTTTATTAAAGCATGGGGAGAGGACCCATGGGCAGAAAGAGCTGCCCTGGGATTCTGAAGAGCAATTGATTGTATACTTGGGAGTTAGGGGAGGTAAAGACTAGAGGAAGTGTCCAAAAGGATATTCATATGTTAAGGAAGACTCACAGGATCCTGGAGGCCTAGCTATTGTCAAGCTAAGGTTGATAGGGATTTTTTGAATGAAAAACTTCACTTGGGCCCAAGCAACTGCTTTAGCATGTAAGAAGTATGCCATGGTATGAAAGTAGTACTTGCCAACCCTATTCTTGAGATTTTTGCCCCTGCATATGTTGAACAAGAGCCATTGCAAGGAGAGGAAGGGATGACTGAGACCAGGGACATGCTGGGGAGGCAAAAGAGAGAAGAGGTTTCAAGAATGTTTTAGTCTCTGGATTGTGGATATTCTGCTGGTTATGCCTTTTTATATCCTTCCTTCTAAAATCCATGTCATTTCATGCAATATAATTGTCTCTACTTCCATATGGCGACAGAATTCTAGCAACTATATCAGGATCTCAATAAATAGGCAAACTGAAAATGTTGCATAAGTTGTTTTCCCTCACTTACTTTCCAAATAGGAACTCCCCAATAATAAAACACAAATTTTGTAAATTAGCATAGTATCAGTTATGAATGTAATTTTGCAATTATGAGACTAAAAACATTCCACAATGAAATAAGAAATGCCATCTGATTTTGATTTAACTCAAAGGGGGAAAAACACATTCCATTTAAGAATGACAAATAAAGCTGTCAATGTGATCCATTTATAGCCCCTCAGAGAATGCCACAAATCCACATAATGTTCTGAGAAGCTAGTTATTGTATTTGCTCTCTCAGAGAAGGCGTAGAAGTCCCTGACAGACTGTTATCCAAGGAAACTAAGGTTAGGGGGAATAACTTACATTAGTCAACATCCTAGGTGCATATGCCTTAAAGGGGAGAAAGAGAGCTTCAGGCACCTTATTTAAATAGTGTGCAGCAGAGGAAAGGGTGGGGTGCTGCAGGAAGTGATGGGGTATAAGACAGTGGAGAAAACGGTTTTCCTCATCTGTCCCCACCCCTCCCCTTCTTAGTTCTATGCGGTCTTACTGCCCTAAGGAGGCTTCTTTCTGTAAGGCCTGCTAACAAAAAGAACAGAAGGTTATTACATCTTAATCATAAATGTCCAAAGTGCCAGTTATTTGTGAACATTTCTTATAGGTTATTTCAAGCTCAGGTACGAAGACACTTGCCATAAACAAACGTTGGAAATATAATCACCATTCCTTATTATGATAATAAAACTTCCTTCTTTTAAGAACCAGTTTGCTGTTAAATACACATACAGGTATTCATATTTAAGTATATATAAAATATGGCCCTCTGCAAGACATAACTGATTATATTTTTCTCCTTCACATTGGCTGCTAAAAAACTGAGAACAAAATTTGTTACTATCTTCTAGCAAGAGTGTTGAATTTCATGGCATAAATTTTGAGTATGAATCTCTCTACTGGCCCCATCTTACGTTCTTAGCCTTATTTTTTTCCTTTGACTTATTTTTTCATACCTATTTGAAATATATTTTATATTGCTGTACAGTATGTATTTTTATTAGCCTTTCTCTATAAGCCTTAAATCCTTTCCAGCATATAAATAAAACATTCAACATTTATAGATAGCCTTTTTTTCCCTTTGGAGGGTTGCACAATTTTCCCAAGGCAACATATAATTTATTACGATAGTATTACTATAGATGCATGAATATTAACACATTGGGATTCGTAGTAATTAAATTTTTGTGATATTTAGTTTAATATTTCAGTTAGGTTTTCTTTATATATATATACATATATATATGTATATACATATATACATACATATATGTATGTGTATATATATATACATATATATATGTATATATATACATATATATAAAGAAAATCTAACTGAAATATTAAATATATATATATATATATATACATATATATATATTTTTTTTAGAATGGGATTCCTAACCTGTGGTCCATGGACTCAAATTATGTGCAAAATTTTGAGCATGTAAAATTTCATTAATGAGGCACTTCATGATTTTAATCCAATTCTGAAAGGTGATTTTGACCCAAAAGGTATAAAAAAGTTACTGCTCTGCAGTGGGATGACAGTAGAAGACCAGATATTGGTCTTCTGACATTCAACTAATTGACAGAATATTTACTGACTGCCTACTAAGTGCCTGGCCCTGTAATAGATACTCAGTAGCATTTAGAGCAGTAGACAGCAGTAAACAGGTAGTCTTGACCTCTGACCACAGGGCGCTTCTAGTCCAGTGGGGATGAGAATAGGCAACAAAAAAATGAACATAAGCAATATCTGAGGGGAGAACATTTGAGATGGAGGGAGCAGCTAATGTGAAGACCTTAAGGGAAATGTTGTTCTAGGAAGTAGAAATATGAATGGTAGATCTCCGAATTCACTTTCAGTACTTCAGTCTAGAAATATCAGACTAATGATCTTATGCATGAAAGTTAGAAGTCTTTTCCTTGTTTTCATTCTTTTAGGAGTTAAAATTCCTAATGTGAGGGAAAAGTATCCTCAGAAAAAGAATGCGATGTATTTTACTATACACTAAATTCATTCAATAAATATTTGAGTCTACCATCTTGAAGGCACAATGGGACATGCCTTCAAGGTGCTCAGCACAGACCAAATAAAATATAACTGCCATACATGTAACTATAATGTACCTTAAACCAATCCTTATTGTTCTGTACTGTAGGTTTATGAGCCAACTAAATTCTAGGGCCCAGACGCTTTAATATATAGTTTGAAACCCAAAGCTCTCTAGAAAGGCACCAATCACCCTGTAAAAGTTGAAGATGGATGAGCTGGAGAAAGCAACACATAATGAAAATTGGGATTAGAAATTCTTTGAAATAAGAACACTGTACTCTGTGGTTTGGAAAATGCTCTAAATAGCCCTTGCTGTATAAATAAATAAATTAAGATGTGACTAAAGATCATAAATATCTCTCACATTTTTAGATGTTTTCCTGAAATAAATTCTTTATGCATATATTAAATAATATACTGATAAGATGAAGACGACATTGAGGTCACAGAATTCTATGTGACGCTTAACTGGGTACCGGAAACCACGTGAGAACTCTATGCCCATGCCCTTGGAGGTAAGGGAGATTATTAGTTTTATTTTACAGATTGGGAGAAACTGAGGTTTGGAGAAGCAAAGCAATGTGGTCACAAAGCTAGTCACAGGAGGCAGCAGGGATGGGAACCTCAACGGTCTGACCCCAGAGCCCTTATGGTCCCATCTTCGGTGTTCTCAGTCAGCTCTGTGGAGGCAGGTTGCTTCATGAATTATTTCTGATAAACTCATCTGCTTTGCAGTTTAAATGGCTTTGGGGAGCATTTTGAATGATTAGTCTGAGCTTATCATGTGCAAATTAATTTAAATATTAGCCAAAATGATATAGGTAAGATGGCAAATCTATTAAGAGTAACACATGCAATTAAAAAACGTCTCCTTGACTTGGGATCAGAGTATATGATTTAGATTGTCCTTAATATTCCCTCTTCTAGGAAAAATAATGAAGAGTTGAATGTATTTATTTTAAAATCCTCAGAAGTACAAACATTATTTTACTAACCAGTTTCTGCCTTCACAATTTTTGATAAAGAAATTTTAACTTGGAAAAGGGACATTTTAAAGCTTTCTCCAAATCCAGATCAAACAATCATTTTTCTCTTGTTTTACTCCCCCTGAAACCACTCTTGCAGGCTGCTGGGCGACCACGCCCCCTTCAATAATAACTAGGGCAGTAGCAGCAGGAACAGTGGATCATAGCCCCGGGGAACCCTGATTATATTATGTTATATTATCACATATTTATGCTGTGTCACCCACTGTGCCAAGCACCGTACAACTTCATTTTACCCTCACTACAACCCTATTAGCAGCTCCTTTTATTATTCCCAATTCCCAGCTTAGGAGATGGGGGCCCAGGGAAACTGCACACACACACAGAAGGCTTCTCAGCTTGTTAATGGAGGAGCTTACACCAGGCCTACTGACCCTACAGCTGAGGCTGCCTGCAATTTCTCTCTGTGATCTCCCTTTGTCTGATCCTCATCCCTAAATGACACATCAGTAAAGACACACTTTTTCCCAGGATAGGCAGTCTAAACCCTTTAGAATTTAAGGCTGTCCACAAGCTGGGCTTTCAAAAACCAGCCCAAGCTAATTTTTCCATATTCCTTACTAAATACCCTCAAAGCCTAAAGGAACCTGCCTTCTGTGAAAGCTTTAAGAAGTCTCTTAAACCCACAATACAGCTAAACTCTTCTGCTCTTAATGGCCCAGTTCACATTCCACTTTTCCAAGCTACCTTCCAGACTCACCAACCTAAGTAGTCTGAAGAGCTGGCCTCTGCTGTCTACACTGCAGATGACTCTGATGTCCACAAGGGCTTTGGCAGCCTGGGGTGGGGGGTGGGGTCCATGGAATAGTATGAGCGTTCTGTCGGAAAGTGCTCTCAGGAGCAAATTCAGAGCTTTTATCAGTTTCTCAAAACTTAACAACCACTCAGCATTACTACCCCCCCTTCCCTGCCCCCCGCCGCCCCAACCCAAGTCCTGGAAACTAATAACATTAAATGCTAATGTTCACTGAGCAAGGTTCCCAGATTTAGCAAGTAAAAATATATGGGACATGCCTATACTAAAACATGATTTGTGCATTTGAAATTCAAATTTAACTGGGCATCCTGTGCTTGATCTGCAACCCTGTCCTTGAATGTTTTGTGGATATTAATCGTATCTCTCTACTATACTGAATATAGTCATCTAGAGGGCAGGGGCTTCATTATTGCTCCACAGAACTTAACACTTAACCTTTATTGCTAATTACAGATTTACTTTTGCAGTCCAATAGAAATATTTTGGAATGTTCCTGATTTGGGGCCAGTATCAAACGTAGTAACCATATCATGGTTTTACATACATGGCTTTGGCTACAAGGAAACAGATTCCCATCATACCCAGTATGCTGTTTGCTAGATTGAAACACATTACACATCTTCCCCAATTATCTTTGTTTAAAAAAAACGTTTTGTAAGGAATCTGGGAAAATCAAAACATACTAAAATAATTACTGGATCTCAAAGTGAGGTCTTCAGACTATTTGATTGAGAAAATCTCGAAAGGTGTTAAAAATGCAGTTGTCTGGGTCCAATCTCAGACCTATTAATTCAGAAATGTGCAGAAAGGCTCTAAGCAATCTGGGTTTTTAAAAAGCCTTCCAGATGATTTTTATGCCCTCTAAAGTTTAAGGACTGCTTTTTTATGGGATGTAATACTCTAGCAAGGATTGCTCTTTAAGTTAGAGAAGAAAAGTTATTTTAGTCCTTAAAAACAAGCCATCATCATTTGGAGTTCAAAATATCAATCATCTTTTAAATGTATCTTGAATCTATCATGGTAGTGGTAAGTGCTCAGCCCTGTCGTTTTGCCATTTGGAGCTCTCCAGCATTTAAACAGAACTGGTAAACTAATGATAGGTATTAAAAGTCTGCCTGGTGGATCATTAAAATAGTAAATGAGTTACTGAAATTTATACAGGCCATACAAAATTTAAAACTTAGATTATCTGAAGTAGAATGTTCTGCTGTGTACTAATGTTGCTATCCAGGATTGGTCTGGAAACCTAAGCCTCTTTGGAATTTCTGGGGGGAAAAAGCATCACTACCTAAAGCTCCCTTCCCCTGTTCACTGGGTGGTCCCGAGATTTTTGACTCCTTGGTGAAAGGTGTGCTGTTCTGGAAGTCAGGATGTATCTGTTACATATTTTATGTTCTGTGTGTCCTCATGAATAAAACAATGGTTTGGACCATTGGATGGTCTCCAATGCCCTTCTAAACCAAAGTTTTTATTATCATTCTGAGGTTCAGATTTCTCTGTTGTAAAGTATGGGGGTTGGACCATGTTCAGTGTGTCTGCTTGTCCTGTGTGTCCCAGGGTTGTCCTGCCCTCTCTGTTGCTATACTTGGATCCCCATTCATAATTCAGGCTCACTGTAACAGTGTAAGATTGGTGATACTTCATTTAGGTTTTCCCAGGGATGGGACGATATATTGGCCATTAGCACATGTCCTTTGTAGGAAATAATTATTCATTATAGAATTATAATCATATAATTCATAATTATTCAACATATACTAATTGATCACCAACTATGTGCTCTGTGTCACTGTGGTAGACCTTGGGAATACAATAATGGAAAAAGTCAGACAAGAGGAGCTCTGGTCTCACATGGCTTACAGTCTGATGGTGGGAATGATGGAGGAGAAGATAAAAACACCAACCACATATATGCTGATGTGTAAATAAAGTAAGTGCAGTTGGTCATCAGTGTTAGAAGGGATCACTAGGCCTGAGCTAGAAAACAACAGAAGAGTATTTAGGAAAAGTCTCTTGGAGGAGGTGATATATACTTGGACCCACAGGAAGGAAAAAAGACCAAGGAGGGGGTTGGAGGAAAGGTCAGGGCAGGGAAGAACATTCTGGAAGCCCGTGGGAGGAACAGTTTAATGTGGTTGGCATCTAAATATCCTTTCCATCTCTGAGAGATCATTTAATCCAAAACTAGAGAAAGGAAATCAAAGGCCCAGAGGGTTTAAGGTCAAATGGCCAGATAGTGGGAGAACTCTTCCATGCCTTAGTCTAGAACATAAGCCCTTCTTAGGGATCAGGCTCACAATGCAGCAGTAAGTACCACAATGGTTTGCTTCAAATCCTGGCTCTTTGCTTGTCCTTGGGGACCAGAGCTTCTTTGAGACTCAGTTTTCTTTTGTGTGAAACATGGATGACATTTGCTGCATCAGGGATTTAATGAGATAAGGTGGCGCAGTGCCTGATGTATCATAGCTGCCTGATAAATGCAAACTCTTTTGATTTTTCACCTAGTGCACTTTCACCCATACCAAGCTGTTGGAAAATAAGTAGGGCAGAGGTTAAGTTACTTGGATAAAGGAAGAGTGCTGGCAGAGGAGAAGTTCTGGAATACTGGGCTGGGGCCTGTTTAGCGGCTGTCCATCTGAGAGCTGAGTGGAGAAAATGAGAAGAAAAGGCCACTGAAGGTGGGAAGATGTCAAGGAAAGACATTCCCAACTTCATGGTTTTGCTCAGAGCTTAATCTGTTAGTGGTGAATCTAGAGTTGTCTTCATAAGACAGAGAAGACCATCCATAGTAATGTTTATACTTAAAATTAGCATGTAAGAAGCAGGTTTTACTTTAGGAAACCAGTAAGCAGAAAAACGACGTACTTTATTATTAAATACATGTAAAGAGAAAAATATGATGTTACCATGTCACTCAATCCACTGGGAACAAATTAATCTAATTATCTGCAGGATATTAAAATAATTGCTCATATTAAGGATGCTTAAAAACCAAGCCCATGGTATTGGAAGAATGAATAATTTATCCAAGTAACTATAAAGATTTTCTTCATTATGGACAAAACCACAGATTGAACTTCAGCCTTAAAATATGGAGAGGCATATTTTGTGGATTAAAGTGGACTATCTATAAGGCCACAAAATCTGTTTGCTCTCTCCTTAGAATTCCCCAAAACATAAGGGAATATTTATGGTTCAGGCACACTCGAACCAGGGCTGAATATTTCTTAGTTTCAGAAGTTCACTGGGTCCCTTTCCCCCCAGCCATAAGGTAAGTGCCATTCCATATATAACTTTTTGAAATGCTGCTTACTTTATGATTCTCTGCCGATGGTGCCTTATGGGAGAAATTTTATTTCAAAGTTTCATAGGATGTGAATTGAACTCATTATTTTACTCCAAACTCATTGTTTAATTGACAGGAAACATGCATTCTAAATCATCTTGTATGCATGGCAGAAGCAGCTACATAAATTTAACAATGGGTGGATTATTACTATTTTGCATATTTATGGAATTTTATACTCAGGAAGCATTTTACAAATCTTTTATTAGTTAATCCTTACACTTACGAGTGAGTCTGACAGGTGGTAAACAATGCTTTGGGTTTTAAATTGCCAATTCGTGAAAACTTTAATGGGGAAAAAAATCTACAGCATTCTTCCTTGCTCCCAAACTTGCCAAGAGCACATTTTTGATACTTTTTTCCTCTCACCAGGGACCAAGGCTAGAGGCCTGGAAGCAGGTTCGTGCCCACCAGAAACACAGTATTACAAAAAGGGTACATACTGGGCTCTGTCTGGGGTCAGGTGGCCAACACCAGGGGAAACCTCACAGACACCAAGGTGATTATTGACAGCGTTCCCAACAAAGCTGCATCCCAGTAATAGAGACATAGAAAAACACGTAAGGAAGCAATTTTTCTAGAACTACACAGTAAACTTGGTTTTTAGTTCTAATGATGCCATACCTACCGGACTCACTATGTAATGCCATCATCAGTTCTCTTAAGATGAATGCATGTATATTAAAAGAATAAACCTAACTCAAACTAAAAGAGTGTATTTCCTTTTTTCAAAAAGTCACAAGTTAAAAACGCTAAGCTCCTTTGAACACTCACTTCAGACTTTTCGGATCCTCCAATCTGCCCCTCCTCCAGATACCAGAGATGTTGGAGAGCAGGGCACGAAAGCCTCCGTGGATCAGTCTCATTGTTGACCCAAACCTTTTACAGCCTGGGGCTTTCAGAGCTAACAAACCAAGAAAAATCAATCACACATCACCTGAGGGCTGGACACGAGGAGCCACAGATGCTGCACCTACTTTCTGAAGACTCCAGCTTGGACATGTCCTGTCCAGATTCTAATCTCTTCTGACTGACAGTGACTCTATCCCTCTAATCCCTCAGGCCCCCAATTCCGCCTGCCTGCGGGGGGCGGAGGGGGGTGGGAAGAGAGAGAGAGAGAGAGAGCGCGCGCGAGTGTGTGTGTGTGTGTGTGTGTGTGTGTGTGTGTGTGTGTGTGTTGGACAGTTAGGTTGGAGGGTGCAGAAAACACCCGAAGTATCTCGGAAGCTAGCACCGTCTGGGGCCCTGTGCTTTCTCAGTGCAGCTGGGCAGCTGTCAGGAGGTCAGCGTAAGGTAACCGGGTCACCCCCACCCCTGCCCCTTTCAGAGGTGCAAAAGGATGCTCCAAGCCCTCGCGTCTGCGGATAATATGGGTGCGCACACAGGGGGACCTTCTGAGTAACACCTCCCACCCAGGAGCGTCCCTCATCCCCCACCCCCACCCCGGACGCGTCCCCGCCCCGCCCTTGCCGACTCTACCTGCGGGCGCTGGAGGCGCGGCGGCGACTGCTGGCGGTGCTGCCGGCGGCCGCTCTGGCTATGTAAGGCCGCCTGACCCCACCCTCTCCCACCTCGGGCGCCCCCCGCCCTCCAGCCACCGCCCGGCTAGGCCACCTCGCTGCGGCCCGCCACCGCCTCTCCGCGGGGCGGGGGCTGCGGGGCCCTCCCCACTCTCGCGGCCTGCTGAGACTTTCGGGCGTGGCCCTGGGCCGCCGCCGCCCACCCGCCCCCGGCTGGCCCCCTGCTGGCCCCCTGCTGCGCCGCCCCCCCCCTCCCCAGGGCCCCCTCCCCCGCAGCCCTTGCCAGCCCAAGTGCGTGTGGCCCCGCCCTTGTCTGTGCAGGGCCGGAGGGACCTCGCCCCAGTGTCTGCGTCCCCACGACCCACCTCTGGGACTCTCGTGGGGCGCCCGCCAGCAGGGGGGCGACTCCTTCTACCAATGGAGGCCAAGTCTGGGGAAAGTTTCTGGCGGTGTCAAGGGTCAGCCTTTTCTTGTAGGGACGTTCTCTAGCAAAGAGATAGAAACCCAGGCGATTCTATCTGCGGTTTCTGCTGACATCACAAACCACACATCACTCGGTGTCGTGTTGGGTAGTTTACACAAAGAGTCTCTATCATTACTGCAGCCGTCTGCACGTTCCCCTTTCAAAACCCCAACCGAGTGACATTTCAGCAGAACGGTTAAAGGAACTTAATTTTTAAATAAAAAGTTACTGCTGGAAACCAGTACATTACATACTAGCTCTGCCCCAAGTTCCAAGTATGGTCACGTCTGAATAATTCCAACCTTTTAGTGACGGGGATTATATAGGCCAGTCACTACTTTACACCCCCAAATCTCCACAACTTTTTCTATCTTTAGTCTTCAGTCTATTTACCTCGCTATAAGGAGGATTGGTGAAAATGAAATGCAACAAAAACAATTTGAATAGCTTTTAACAGCTGGTATAAAAGTTTATGGCAGATACAGCCTGCAATCATTGAAAATAAGATTTGAAAATTATCTGTAGACCTCACTCTTCAGTTTTGCCGTTTTGCTTGAGTTTGAATTACAGAAGGTTGGTGGTATGTGTTATTTTTAGCAGAAATACTTTTCTAAGAATTATTAAACAGATTAAATGTATAATATGGTTATGATATCAGATCAGGGTAAAACTCCATTTACAGAAGAATGTGTTAACCACCTGGTAGGAGACACGTCCTTTTGGTGTAGTACAATTGGTTGTGTCTTAGAATTTAAATACTAGAAAAAGGTAACTTAGAAAACATTACAGAATCTTTATAGTCCTACCTGCCATCTAATGAGAATACTGCCTTCTTAGCACCCTATTTCTTTCAATTGCTACTTATAAGGTATAATTTCAAGATTGCTCAAAGCTTATGGATATTCGTTCATAAGTATTTAATGAGGTCTCAAAAACTGCCTGGCATTGACCTTGGTGCAGGTGATGTAAGAGTGAACTAGATAGAGAGATGTAAGTCCTACCTTCCAGGAGCTCACATTCTAATGGGGGAGAGATAGCTACTAAATAGACAAGTGCAGACATAATTAATGCACCTGTGAAAAGTTGTATGTGGAAGTATGGAGTGCTAGGAGAGGACAGCCTCCAAATGGTCTTTAAATTGCTATTTTGTTTTGAACCCTAGAATTATCGCAATGCTGCAAAGATTTTTTTTTTTTTTGCTACCCTTTCTTTCATATCTCCTATTCAGTTCATCAGGAAATCCTGATAGCTCCAGCTTCAAAATGTTTTCCAAGTCTAACCCCAACTACCCCTCTTCCAAACCAGCAGTGCCCATTTGGATTTCTGAAAAAGGCTCTGAACTTGTCTTACTGCTCTTAATCTTGCCCCTATGGTCTATTATCCATGTAGAATTTTGGATGACCCTTTAAAAGTGTGTGTATTAGCTCATGCCAATCCTCTGCTCAAAAACCACCCCATGGCTTCCCATCACTTTCAGTCACTTTCCATGGTGACAGTTCAAACTTGACCTTAGCCACCAAGGCCTTCCATGTCTGCCACCCCACCTCTCTTTACCTCTTTCTCCATCACTGTCCCCTCCCCAGTCCTGCCACCCTCACTGGCCTTTCTGCTGTTCTTTCATCCCTTAGGCTCCTGCATCTTGGTCATTGAGCCTGAGACACTTTCTCTAAATATTTAGAGGCTTGCTCCTCAGTAACATCAGATATTTTCTCCCTTGTCCTCATGTCAGAGAGGTAATCCCTGACCACCTGTTCTAATATAATATACATGTGCACACATGCATGTGCATGCACACACACACATACACATGCATACATTTATTGTTTGCTTGGTCTCCTCTAAAATGAGAACAACAACGGTTATAGTGTCATGCACATAGAAGACAAAACATAAATATTTGTTGAAAGAAAGCATATAAATTATGTAATGGACTGAATGTCTCCCCAAAATTCCTATGTTGAAGCTCTAACCCCCAGCGTGACCATATTTGGAAATAAGGTCTTTATGGAAGTAATTAAGGTTAATGAGGTTATAATTGAAGGGCCCTGATCTGATAGGATTAGTGTCTCCATAAGAAGAGACACTGGAGAGCTCGCTCTAGTACTTAGGAAAGGCCATATGAACACACAGTGAGATGGCAATGGTCTGCAAACCAGGAAGAGAATTCTTACGAGGAACTAAGCCCACAGGCAACTTGATCTTGGACTCCCCAACTTCTAGAACTGTGAGAAACATATTTCTGTTGTTTAAGTCATCCCATCTATGGTATTTTGTTATGGCAGCGTCAGCAGACTAAGACAAATTATGAAGAATGTTAAAGAAACAGTTTCGATACCATCTACACTCATACATTATATTATATATTATAGCTAATCATTTCAAGATTACTAATGCACAAAATGGTGTGATGGTGTAACTTTTAGCCAATGAACAAACTTTGGAGCACCTCCAAGGATCATTGAGGTTTGAAGATTAATCTTACCTGGACACAAGAATAGAGTTAAGTATTTAACACAAACAAATGCCTTTTATAACTTTGTTGTTGTTTGTTTCTGAGGGCATGAATGACTGAAGCTCGAAGGAATAAGAATGGTCTAGTCACTATCGTGAAAAGTGCTGTTTCAAGAGAGTACAGCCTCTAAACTCCATAAAAGTTTCCTACTGGTCAAGCTGAAGGACTCTTAAGCTGTGGTGTGCCTAGAACATAATCATGGCCCATTGATATTCAAGTAAAGTAGCAGATGCTTCAGGTAACAGCTCTCCTTATGTACTACAACTGCTTATACACTTTATCTCCAAAATAGGCTGTGGGGAGTAAACTTTGAACTTCTGTTTATGTTTTTTTTTTTTAATTTCATAAAACCTAAGCTCTTGCAAGTGTACAATATGCAGATTGATACTGGCCTCTCAGTTGCCCATAGGTCCCTTGGTCTCCTGTCCTCCCTCACAGAGGAATCTTGAAGAAATACTGGGAAATCCATAGTGTGGAGCAGCTAACATGTGATTCCTGCTCTTCTTTCAATTACATTGTGTTGCGTCTTACTGATTTTATGTTTGTTCATTTAAGGAATTAAGGATTCTATTATTCAGTATTAACTAAACCAGCAGTTACAAAATAGAAAAGTGGCTTCAAAGGATTTTTGTAAAGAAGATAATACTAATAATACAAGCATAAGCAAACAGGAAATTGGTAGAATTGAAGCTTCTCTGACTGCAGTAAGAATTCTTTGACATAATGGGAGGTTAACAAAGTTGATGATTTGCTTAATTCAGTCTACCAAGAAATCAGCTTCTCTCTTTCATTGAAATGATCAAGAAGGCCTATGAAATATGGATTTAAATCTAATTCTGTTAACAATGAGCCTTGCCTTAAGTATATATTATACTTTGAGTCATAGGCTAATGATAAAATGAAGCACCGTGACTAGCATAAAATAAATATCTAGTTCATCAGTAAGTGATTTTTAACACTTTTATTTATGTATATATTTCATAATGTATATTGGCATATGCAATAAGTGATCTGGTTAATAAATTAATAAATGAATAAATATTGGGGATATATACTGAACATTTTAACCGATGGACTGCCTATCAAAAGTGTTTGCGAATACTGATTTACATAACCAGGGGTAAGATAATTCATTAGAACCCAAAACCCTGCTCCTGAAAGAAAAAAGTGAATAAAACCAACTAATTAATCAGAGAATACCTATTCAGGGTATCTTTCTTCTGTTTTCTCTTTTGATCATTCCACAGTTTCAAGGGAAATAAGAGGAGAAGAAGCCCTGTTAATTTACTATGGTATTTGGCAGCAGAAATTAAACTTGCCAAATAAAAGTAACTTGGGGTCTACTTTGGAGTGTTGGCTTACCTTGTTATTCTAGTTTTGAATTACAATAGCTTATAATAGTATGAGTTTATATTCACCTGTCTTCTTTAAATTAGTTGACTTTTCTCTTAGAATGGAATGTACTCACAGAGCCTGGGATTTGAAATAATATGAAAACCCAGTCAAACTCTTCTGACTGTTCACCCATAAGAAAGGTTTTCCCTGTTTTTTGCAAGCTCTTGAAAACTTCTCTTCTCCCTACTCTAAGACTTACCGTGTTTATCTGCAGGATAAATTTATAATTTTTCAGTTATTGAGCCACAACATTGTGTAACAATTGGTATCAGCATATTGTTACTAGAAGGACTTTCTGTTTAGTTCTGTTTTCTTAGATGAGTAACATTACACTATAACGTTTGGAGAGTCAGGGGAGGCTGGACTACAGTTCATTGTGTGAAAAAAGCAGCTGAGGCTTGGAATACCACAGGGCCTGCCTGCGGTCAAAGCTCTGAACCTTCTGACTTCTCATTCTGAGTACTTTTCGTTGTGATGTGCTACCGCAGAATGAGCTGGGTGAGAATGTTGTTTTTCTTTCCAAGTATGAGTTAGAGAAAGTAGGACACGTTGGACGATTCCTCACTGTATCCATACACACATGTGTCTGGCAGCCCAGGGTGTTTTAGTTCCTCCAAAAACCCCTACCGCAAAGGGTGCCCACGAAGGTGAAGAGATCATTCTTTCCTAGAGATTTATTTTGCGATTAATGAAGGGTGACATGAGGCCTTAGAGATTATTTTATTTTTATATTATTTATTTTCTTTTTCTCCTTGGGGTCTCAGAATTTAACTCAGCACTCAACCACTGTCAGCTCCTGTTTTCCTAATTAGAACTTTAACCTTCACAAAATAATATTATTTTGGTAATATAGTCTTAATGAAAAGTAGTAATAGAAATATCAGTAAGACACAGGAGGGCAGAATACTTTAAACTAGTTGGTGGGGATTATTGGTTACTACTTAGCAATAATATCTAATAGTTTGGTAGAAAATTTTTGAGAGTGATGGAAACCTAATTTCCTGAGGTACGTAAAATAGGACCAAATAAAATAGTGAAGAGTGTATTGTAAAGATAATCTAGTTGCCCAGATGGGCTTTCCTTAGTTACAGCTTTTATGGCTCTTGAAATGTGTGTGTTCTTTATTCTTTTATGAGAAAGTAAAGATTTTCTTTTTCCCAGGGGCAAGAAGTTACCCTGCAGTTTAGTTGTTAAAATACGCTGAATATTTTTTCTTTGTTACTTCTAGGGCACTGATTGCAGATGATGCAGAAAATCCATTTGCTTTTAGAGTTTTTGTGCTTTGGCCTTTTAGAGTACCTTATGCATGCATGTCTTTCTAGTGTCTCCATATTCATTGTTAAAACTGATGCATTATCTGTGCTTTAAAAAATTATGTGGTAATCGTGGCACTTCCTCCTTCAAATGTGGCTCCTATTGCATGTGGAATTCAGCTCTCTTAGCCTTGGCAGCGAGGCCCTGTAGGACCTGGCCATGCCTACCTTTTTCGTCTCTTCTACATATCTTCCCCTGGATCACTAACCTCAGTAACACCAGACACCCTTCTGTTTCTTGAAGACAGCACACTCATTCCTGACCCTGTACCTATGAATGGGATGTTCCTCAGTCTGGAATGTTTCTAGCCCAGATTTTCAAATGATTGGCTCCTTTTCAATATTCCTCTCCTCCTCTCATCTAATGTTGCCACCCACCCTTCTAGTCCTTCTTCATTACTTTATTTTTTTTTCTTCATAGCACTTATCGCTTCCAGAAATGATATTATCTATTTGCTTGCAACTTTATGATATGATCTCAATTAGAATGCGCAGAACCTGGAACGTACTAGGTGCTCAGTTATACACACACACACACACTTTAGAGAGTGTGTGTGAGCAGGGAAGAGGGGAGAGGGAGTGTGAACAAGGGAGAGGGGCAGAGAGAGAGAGAGAGAGAATCTCAAGCAGGCTCCATGCTCAATGTGGAGCCCAATGTGGGGCTCTATCTTACGACCTTGGGATCATGACCTGAGGTGAAATCAAGAGTCTGACACAACCAACTAAACCACCCAGGAGCCCTGTCAGTAAATATTTATTTTTAATGAAAATATGGAAGCAGCAATAGTTTAAGCTAAAAGGGTAGGATTGAGATCTGTGATTAAATTCTGGCCTCTTGCTGAATAACCTTTCTCCAGTTCGTTGGTTGCTTTAATCATAATATGGTGATAAAAATACTGACCAGTGAAGACTGTTGTGGGGATTAGTTGAGGTGATGTATACAAGGTGCTTATCATATGCCTAACACATGACAATTGCTCACTAAATAGTAGCTATAATAGTTTTTCCTTCAGATGGGAAAGGAACAGGGTGGGCTAGATGCCAAGTACACTCTGAGCTCTAGGGTATGCCAGGGGTAAAAAGCCAGGAAGAAAATTCTTTGATTAAAATCAAAAGCACAAACCTACAAAGTTCAGAATTTGGGTAGAGCAGGTGGGAGCAAGAAGCAAGGAAGAAACAAAGGTAGAAAGAAGGCTTAAGACAATTGCCACCAAAGCGATGGATCAGAGTGCCCTGAGCCCATTTTTATTGGAAGGATTGTACATGGATAATCCTATTTGGCTTAAAACCCCAGGAACAAGTCTAGAAACAGATTGTCTTAGTAGCTGGACCCTATATTACTTTGTTGGTTAAAATTTGAAACTATTTTGGATATTTTATGTATCCTGTCTGAAATAATTGAAAGAAGCCCAGTTTGATTATTCTGTAAACTATCCTCTTATATTTATTATCTTTCTAATTTCATTCTGAAACTTGAAGGTCAGATAAACCTAACTTAATCACTTGATGGTAGTTGGTCCTAACAATATAGGCGCTAGCAAATAATGGGCAAACAAAGCCCTATTGAAAACAATTTAATCTTTGATTTTTTTGGTTTGTTTTTTAATGTTTATTTTTGAGAGAAGGAGAGAGAGAGAAAGAACAAATGGGAGAGGGGCAGAGATACAGGGAGACACAGAATTTGAAGCAGGCTCCAGGCTCTGACCTGTCAGTACAGAGCCTGATGCAGGGCTCAAACCCACAAACCCTGAGATCATGACCTGAGCCGAAGTCAGATGCTTAACCAAGCCACCCAGATGCCCCAATCTTTGATGTTGAAAAAGAAAAAGAAAAAGAAAAGAAAAAGAAAAAGAAAAAGAAAAAGAAAGAACAGCATAATTATCATGAGAAAGAAGTCAGAACTTTGTTAGAATTTCTTACACATATATGTGATTTTGCTTCATCAAACTGAATTAATTACATATGGATGGAGGGGTCAGGGCCAAACACAGTATCTCCAGTGTTCTGGCCTCTAAAGGTTTTGATTCAATCCTCTCTAGACATGTTTTAGAAAATAAGATTGGGGGTTTTAGACCTATCTCAGATCCCAGTTTCAAATTTTCAGCCTCAAACCCCAAATAACTTTTCCCTAAAACTGAACCAACCAAGGAAAACCAAAACCAAAACCACACAACCACAAACCCAAATCTTTTGTGGAAGGAGTGTGTGTGGTGGTGGTAGCTGGGAGGATGCTATGAGTTACAAATTTTTTTCCAGGTGCACAACATTATACTTTGGCATCTCTATGTACTCCAGAATTATCACCATTAAAGCCTATTTATCATCTATCACCATACAATTGGCCCCCTTCACCCATTTCACCCACCTCCCAATCTGATTCCACAAAGGTAGCCACCAGTCTGTTCTCTGTATCTACAAGTTTGTTTTTGTTTTCTTTTGTTTGTTTTGTTTTTTTAGATTCCACCATATGCATGACATCATGTGGCATCTATCTTTCTCCATGTGACTTATTTCACTTAGCATAACACCTTCAGAGTTCATCTGTGTTGTCACACATGGCAAGGTTTCATTGTCTCTTATGACTGAGTAGTATTCTATTGTGTATATACACCACATCTTCTTCGTCCATTCATCCGTCAATGGACATTTAGGTGGTTTACATTTTTATTTTTTATTTATTTATTTTTTAATATGAAATTTATTGTCAAATTGGTTTCCATACAACACCCAGTGCTCATCCCAACAGGTGCCCTCCTCAATGCCCATCACCCACTTTCCCCTCTCTCCTACCCCCCATCAACTCTCAGTTTATTCTCAGTTTTTAAGAGTCTTTTATGGTTTGGCTTCCTCCCTCTCTAACTTTTCTTTTTTTCCTTTCCCTCCCCCATGGTCTTCTGTTGTTTCTCAGGATCCACATAAGAGTGAAAACACATAGTATCTGTCTTTCTCTGTGTGACTTATTTCACTTAGCATAACACTCTCCAGTTCCATCCACGTTGTTACAAAAGGCCATATTTCATTCTTTCTCACTGCCAAGTAGTATTCCATTGTGTATATAAACCACAATTTCTTTACCCATTCATCAGTTGATGGACATTTAGACTCTTTCCATAATTTGGCTATTGTTGAAAGTGCTGCTGCCATAAACATTGGGGTACAAGTGCCCGTATGCATCAGCACTCCTGTATCCCTTGGGTAAATTCCTAGCAGTGCTATTCCTGGGTCATAGGGTAGATCTATTTTTAATTTTTTGAGGAACCTCCACACTGCTTTCCAGAGTGGCTGCACCAGTTTGCATTCCCACCAACAGTGCAAGTGGGTTCCCGTTTCTCCACATCCTCTCCAGCATCTATAATCTCCTGATTTGTTCATTTTAGCCACTCTGACTGGCATGAGGTGATATCTCAGTGTGGTTTTGATTTGTATTTACCTGATGAGGAGTGATGATGAGCATCTTTTCATGTGCCTGTTGGCCATCTGGATGTTTTCTTTAGAGAACTGTCTATTCATGTTTTCTGCCTATTTCTTCACTGGATTATTTGTTTTTCAGGTGTAGAGTTTGGTAGGTTGTTTACATTAAAAAAAATTATTTACTTATTTTGAGAGAGAGCAAGTGCAAGTGGGGGAGAGGCAGAGAGAGAGAGAAAGGGAGAGAAAGAATCCCAGCTCAGTGTGGAGACCAATGCAGGGCTCTATCTCACAACCATGTTATCATGACTTGAGCTGAAATCAAGAGTTGGCTACTTAACCGACTCGGCCAGCCAGGCGCCCCAGTTGTTTATATTTCTTGGCCATTGTAAATAATGCTGCAGTTATAATAAAAGTACATTTTATTTTTTTGAATCAATATTCTGTATTCTTCAGATAAATATTCAGAAGTGGTGGCAAGCCTGGGTGGCTCAGTTGGTTAAGCATCCAACTCTTGATTTCAGCTCAGGTCATGATCTCATGGTTGTGAGATGGAGCCCCATGTTGAGGACAGAGCCTGCTTGGGATTTTCTCTCTCTTCCTCTTTGCCCTTCTCCCTCCCTCTCTCTCTTTCTCTCTCTCTCTCTCAAAATAAGTAAATAAAATTTAAAGAAGTACTCAGAAGTGGAATAGCTGGATCATATGGTAATTCTGTTCTTTATTTTAAGGCATGTTCATACTGTTTTCCATGGTGGTTGTACCAATTGACATTTCCATCAGCAGTGTATGAGGGTTCTATTTTCTTCACAACATTGCCAACACTTGTTATATCTTGCGTTTTTGATAATAGCTGTTCTAACTTGTATGAGGTGATATCTCATTGTGGTTCTGATTTGCATTTACCTAATAATTAGTGATGTTCAACATCTTTTAATGTACCTATTGACCATCTGTATGTCTTCTGTGTAAAAATATCTGTTCAGTTCCTCTGCCTATTTTTTTAATTGGGTTGTTTGCATTTTTGTTATTCAGTATATGGATTCTTTATATACTTTGGGTATGAATCCCTTGTTGGATATATGATTTTCAAGTATCTTCTCCCATTCAGTAGGTTTCCTTTTTGTTTTGATGATGGTTTCTTTTGCTGTGCAGAAGCTTTTTAGTTTGATGTAATCTTTTGCTTTTGTTTCCTTCGCTTTTGGAGTCACATCCACAAAAGTATTGTAAGACCGATGTTGAGGAACTTACTGCCTATGTTTTCCTTTAGAAATATGTGGTTCAGGTCTTAACTTTTGTGTATGGTGTAAGATAGTTCTAGTTTCATTCTTTTGCATGTGGCTATCCAGTTTTCTCAGCACCATTTATTGAAGAGAATGGCCTTTCTCCACGTATGTTCATAGCTCCTTTATCATAAATCAGTTCTCCGTATATGTGTGGGTTTAATTCTGGGCTTTCATTTCTGTTCACTCATCTGTGGATCTGTTTTTATGCCAATGCCACACTATTTTGATTACTGTAGCTTTGTAGTATAGTTCAAAATCGGGACCGTGATACCTGCTTTGATCTTTCTCAAGACTGTTCTATACAAATTTTTGAATGATTTGTTCTAATTCTGTAAAAAAAAATGCCATTTGAATTTTGATAGGAAATGCACTGAATCTTTGGATTACTTTGGGTAGTACGGATATTTTGATAACATTAATTCTTCCAGTCCATGAGCATGGAATATTTTTCCATTTATTTGTGTTTTCTTCACTTTCTTTCACTAGAATCTTATAGCTTTCATTGTATAGATTTTTCACTTCTTTGGTTAAAGTTATTCTTAGGTATTTTATTCTTTTTGGTGCAATTTTAAATGGGATCTTTTTAAAAATTGCTTTTCTGATAATTTGCTAATTCAGTATGGAAACACCACAAATTTCTGTATATTGATTTTGTATCCTGCTACTTTGCTGAATAGAGTTATTACTTATTTATTTTAATACATTTTTGGTGGAGTCTTTTGGGTTTCCTATATGCAGTATCATGTCATCTGCAAATAGTGGGTTTTACTCCTTCCTGTCCAAATTGGATGACTTTTCTTGTTTACTTTTCTTTTTTCCTTTATCTAATTGCTGTGGTTAGGACTTCTAATATTGTGTTGAATTAAAGTGGCAAGACTGGGAATCTTGTCTTATTCCCAATCTTAGCAGAAAAGTTTTGATTTTTCACTGTTTAGTATGATGTTAGCTGTGGGTTTGTCATTTATGGCCTTTATTATGTTTATATGTTCCCTTTATACCTACTTTGTTGGGAATTTTTATCATGAATGGATGTTGAATTTTGTCAAATACCTTTTCTGCATCTATGGAGATCATCATATGTTTTTTATCCTTCATTTTGCTAATTACACTAACTTTCTTTTAATTTCCATTTGCATGGAATATCTTTCTCTATCCCTTCACTTTCAGTCTCTGTGTTCTTTCCATCTGGAGTTAATCTTTTGTAGGAGGTTATAGATGAGTTTTGGGGGTTTTGTTTGTTCGTTTTTATCCATTCGGCCACTTTTTGTCTTTTGATTAGAGAGGTTAATTTATTTACATTTTAAGTAATTATTGATATTTAATAAGTATCAATTATTGTTAATAAGTATTGTTAATAATAAATACTTAATGGCTTATTATTGTTTTGTTAATTGTTTTCTGGCTGTTTTTGTAGTTCCTCTCTGTTCCTTTTTCTCTCTTCCCTTGCAATTTGGTGACTTTCTTTAGTGTTAGGTTTAGATTCCTTTGTCATTTACTTTTGTGTATTTACGATAAGTTTTTGCTTTGTGGTTACTGTGAGGTTCACATATAACTTCCTATGTATATAATGGTCTGTTTTGAGTTGACAGCAATGTAAATTTGAACACATTCCTCATCTTTTATATTTTTCATGTAACATTTTACATCTTTTTATTTTATGCATCCATTAGCTAATTATTGTACATTTAGTTAATTTTACTATATTTGTCTTTTGACCTTTATGCTACCTTTTTAAGTGATTGGTTGACTACTTTTCTGTGTTTACCTTTTCCAGTGAGATTTTTACTTTTGTATGTTTTCCTGTTATTAATTAGTGCCATTTATTTTTAGTTGAAGGAAGTCCTTTATGTTTCTTGTAAAGCTAGTTTAGCGGTGATAAACTCCTTTAGCTTTTGTTTATCTGGAAAACTCTAATCTTTCCTTCAATTCTGAATGCCACATAGAGAATTCTTTTTTTTTAAATTTTATTTATCTATCTATTTATTTTTAAATTTACATCCAAGTTATTTAGCATATAGTGCAATGATGATTTCAGGAGTAGATTCCAGTGATTCATCCCCTATGTATAACACCCAGTGCTCATCCCAAGTGTCTTCCTTAATACCCCTTACCCATTTAGCCCATCCCCCCCACAATCCCTCCAGCAACCCTCAGTTTGTTCTCTGTATTTACGAGTCTCTTATGTGTTGTCGCCCTCTTTGTTTTTGTATTATTTTTGCTTCCCTTCCCTTCTGTTCATCTGTTTTCTACCTTAAAAGCCCTCATATGAGTGAAGTCATATTATATTTGTCTTTCTCTGACTAATTTCGCTTAGCATAATACCCTCTAGTTCCATCCAAGTTGTTGCAAATGGCAAGATTTCATTTTTTTTTTATTGCTGAGTAATACTCCACTGTATATATATACCACATCTTCTTTATCCATTCATCCATCGATGGACATTTGGGCTCTTTCCATACTTTGGCTATTGTTGATAGTGCTGCTGTAAACATTGGGGTGCATGTGTCCCTTCAAAACAGCACACTTGTATCCCTTGGATAAATACCTAGTGTAATTGCTGGGTTGTAGGGTAGTTCTATTTTTAATTTTTTGAGAAACCTCCATACTGTTTTCCAGAGTGGCTGTACCAGTTGCATTCCCACCAGCCGTGCAAAAGAGATCCTCTTTCTCCACATCCTCACCAACATCTATTGTTGGCTGAGTTGTTAATTTCAGCCATTCTGACTGGTGTGAGGTGGTATCTCATTGTGGTTTTAATTTGTATTTCCTTGATGATGAGTGATGTTGAGCATTTTTTCATGTGTCGGTTGGCCATCTGGATGTCTTCTTTGGAGAAGTGTCTATTCATGTCTTTTGCCCATTTCCTCATGAATTATTTGTTTTTTGGGTGTTGAGTTTGTTAAGTTCTTTATAGATTTTGGATATCAACCCTTTATCTAATATGTCATTTGCAAATATCTCCTCCCATTCCATTGGTTGCCTTTTAGTTTTGCTGGTTGTTTCCTTCACTGTGCAGAAGCTTTCTATTTTGATGGGGTATCAAGAGTTCATTTTTGCTTTTGTTTCCCTTGCCTCCAGAGACATGTCAAGTAAGAAGTTGCTGCAGCTGAGGTCAAAGAGGTTGTTGCCTATTTTTTCCTGTAGGATTTTGATGGCTTCCTGTCTGTTTAGGTCTTTCATCCATTTTGAGTTTATTTTTGTGTATGGTGTAAGAAAGTGGTCCAGGTTCATTTTTCTGCAGTCACATAGGGAATTCTTGGTTGGACTTTTCTTCCCTTCAGCACTTTGAATATGTCAGGCCACTGTCTTCTAGCCTGCAAAGGCTCTGCTGAAAAGTCTGCTGATCATTTTATCAGTTTTTCTTGCATGTAATAAATTGTTTTTTTCTTGCTGCTTTTAAGATTCTCTCTTTATCTATAATTTTTACCATTTTAATTATAATGTGTCTTGTTGTAGATCTCTGTGGGCTCATCTTTTTTGTAACTCTCTGGGTTTCTTAGACCTAGGTGTGTTTCTTCTTCAGATTAGTGAAGATTTTAGCCGTTGTGTCTTCAAATAAATTTTCTGGCCCTTTCTCCCTATCCCTATCGAGAGCCCCTAAATGCAAACGTTATTCTGTTTGATGTTTTTCCAAAGGTCTCTTAAGGGAGCCCCTTTAAATTTTTTTTTCTTTTTGCTGTTCTGTCTGGGTGAGTTCTGTTGTGCTGTCTTCCAGCTCACTAATATGCTTTTCAGTTTCATCCAGTCTGCTGTGAGAACCTCTAGTATGTTTTTCAGTTCAGTTATTGTACTCTTCAGCTTCTAACTTCAGTTTGGAACTTTTTAATATTTTCTGTCTTTGTTGAGGCTCTCACTGTGTACATCCATTTGTCTGAGTTTGACGAACATCTTTATGACCATTATTTGAATTATGATTGTTTATCTCCATTTCAATAATGTCTTTTTTTTTATGTCTTGTTCTTGTGTTTGGAACATGTTCCTCTGTTTCCTCATTTTGCCTGATTCTGTGTTTGTTTCTATGGATTAGAAATGAGCCACTTCTGTGAGTCTTTTTTTTCTTAACTTTTAATGTTTATTTATTTGAGAGAGAGATATAGAGTGTGAACAGGGGAGGGGCAGAGAGAGGGAGACACAGAATCTGAAGAAGGCTCCAGGCTCTGAGTGGGCAGCACAGAGCCTGATGCAGGACTCGAACTCACGGATCGTGAGATCATGACCTGAGCCGAAGTCGGATGGTTAACCGACTGAGCCACCCACGCGCACGCCACTTCTGTGAGTCTTAGAGGAGTAGCCTTGTGTAGGAGATACTGCATGGAGCCCAGGAGTGCAATCCTTCTGATCATCAGAGCTGGGCACTCAGATGTTGTCTTCTGTGTCCACTGTGCCCAATGGTCTGCTGTGGAGCAGCAGGAGGGCTAGGTGGGGCTGTCGCCTGGGGCTGCAGTGTGGGGCTTGGCAGGACCTAGCTGAGATGTACAACTGTGATGGGGTGCAGGGGAGGTCTGGTCTGTTACCAGATCCAGCTGTGATGTGTGATGGCTCTGCAGGGGTGAGCCCACTTGCTCTGGCAGGTTACAGATAGTTCCAAAATTGTTTCTGCCAGTTAGGTTACATTAGGCTGTTCTGTGGTAACAAACGACCCCAAGCTCTCAATGTCTTAACACAATAAAAGTTTATTTCTTGCTCAAACAAGGACCCACTGGGTTTGTCTGACTCTTTGTGGCAGTTATCCCGTCTGAGGTGCCTTGGCAATCCAAGCTCTTTTGATCTTGCGCCTCTGTAATCTCAATTCAAGACCTCCTTGATTATTGCGGTGTAGTAAGGAAAACCATATGGGCCTTTTGCTTTCTTCTAGCACTGAGAAGATACTCATTGTCTCTTTCACATTTCATTGGCCAGAACTACCCACATGGTCATACCGACCTGCAAGTGTGCCTGGAAGTGAGTGCACCTGTGTGAGTGAGGCATCTGATCTTAGTGTGGACTAGCTGTGTGTATTAGTCCCTGAAATTGAATTTTTTTTTAAAACAGGGATTTAGCTCAGAGCTCAATATTATTCAAAAGAGGGCCTTGGAACTTGTGTCAATTTATATTGTAAAAATTGGATTACTGGCCCCTGGAGAATTGGTGGAGTGCTCAAGGATTGCATGAAAAAAATATTTTTAATGCAGATGTGACTAGCCGACTCTACTTTCATAATGTCACCTTACTTATATTCTTTAACTTCCTGTAGAAAATTGGTTTTGTGTTTGCGATTTTGCCTAACCTTCCCACTTTTACAGGGACTCTGAAAAGGTTGAAGCTAGTCCACATCCTGCTATGGTAGACTGGCAAAGCTTACATGAACTTAGAATGATGTGTCATGAAAAACCCCAGAAAATTAGTTTGAGCCATATGAGATTACTGATATTTAACTTTTTTTTTTAATTTACAAGAGGAGTTTTATGTGTTTCATTCTTATAGTTAATCTTAGGTATAAAGCAATGACTAAGATACTGTCATTTCCCCCTTTTTAAACCTGTGTGCCATGGTGTAACCCTAATTTCAATCTTGTAATAAGATCTTTGAGGTCATTTCAAGTAAGGAATTTTGTACGAGTTTTGAATTGTAAGCATCATTGTTTTACACAGCCTCTTCAGCCGTGACCAAGCGGTTGACAGCATGACAAGTGGTTGATTTCAGTGAATTATTTAACAAGTTAATTATCCACAGTTTCCTCAGAGCATGTGGTTCTTCGTTAGGTCAAGTTCTCATTGCCCATCTCCTAACTGCATGGCTTGTGGTGAAGAAAGATACTTGCATTTCCTTCTTTAGTCCAGCCCAAGCTTCGTTGTTTTACACTAACACACCAGAGAAGTGGAAACGGCCGTCTAATTGCTTTCTGTTATGTTTTTTTTTTTTTTTGCGTTGTTGCAGCATCCGTGACAAATGACATCTTGCTTTTACCTGTTGTTTACCTCTTTTCTAACTGTGAGGCTAACTTGCCATTTATTGAATATGTGCTTTGTTTCCAAGAGTCCGCTAAATGCTTGCTTCTATTACCTGACCTTCACAGCAGTGTTATTAGGGAATTAGCATAATTATGTCTAGTTTCTGGATGAGGAAAACTGAGGTTTAATCAAGTCGAATGACTTAGTCAAGGCGGTGTATCTGGTCAGTGGCAAAACCAGGATTGGAGTCTGGCTCTAACGGACCCTAAGCTCATACCAGTCACTGTGTCATCCTTGCTCCCCATTTTCAGTTTCTTTTTAAAAGCAATATGCCTCTTAAAAGTGTACTCATGTAATCACCCTTTTTGCTAAGTATCATTTCTATTTTAATTGAAAAGAAATTTTAGTAGATGGTTTTGCAGATAAAAATGTAGTATTCCCATAGGCCTCAGAAGATCTGAGTATAAGGAATTCTAGATGAAAAATTGAGTTCTTGGTTCTGATATGTCCACTTGGACTTTTGTGTAATAAAAAAATAGGCTAAGAAATACTAATTCTTTCTTTAAATATTGTGAAACAGGTGTCTGTTTTATTTTCATAATTAAAAACAGACAAAATAAACCTGAGAGTCCAAAAGATCGCTCTTTGAGGGCGCTTTCCATGGAGTATGCTTTATAAGGTCTTGAATATGACAACCCTCAGTAAGCTTTTGATTTGTAAATACAGCAGCAGTTTTGAAATGGATCACAATGTGTTGTTTTGTTCTAAAGGCTATCTGGGTGAATTCTCATATTCTCAAAGTACTTATTGGCTTCCCAGTATAAATATTTAAACTTTTTAGATTATATAGTTTTGAAAGCTCTTAAGTTTCATATTGTTTTGGCTTTAGGTTATAAAGCCAGGAAACATTTCTGATTTGTATGCTGTCTTCATTAAGATAATGTGTTAGGCATATTTTCTAAAATGCTTTTAAACTTTCAGAGGGAATGTGGTTTCATATCTATTTTATGCACATGATCCTTATGAATGTGATACTAATTGGACTACAGAAAATGGAAAATAATAAAGGGAACGATGAATATCAGATTTTACATATTTGCTTTTTTACAAAAATCAATTCATAAATGGATGGGATGGAATGTGGTACTATCAAAACCTTTGTGGTTAAATTTACTTTTAATCATTTTTGCCTTATTATCTTTTGGCAGCTGGAAAATCTTTAATCTTTGTGGAAAGAAATTGAACTTTAAACCTTACACACTGAAAAGAAAAAAAACTGCTAAGGTACACAGTTAATAAGTTTACTAATTGTAAAATTAATCAGTCAACAGCACATTCACAGAAAACTATGCTGATAATTATATAATACTTGCATTGTTCTCCTACTTTGATTTATTATATTTGCTAATTTTGCAGTAATAACATTCATTATATTTTTGATAGCCTGTAATTCCTATTGCAAACATTTCAACTTGCACTCTGTATATACTTCTGGTTTTAAGACAGAATTTAAAAGTGACATGCAAACTTAAAGTTAAAGAAATAATTACACAAACAGATGAGCAGGTTCATCTGCTATCCCAAACAGTAATCTGAAGTGAAATTGGGTTCCAGTTCTATCTCCATCACTTATTAGCTCTTAACATTTGAGTGGTTATTTAACCTGTATAAGCCTTAGTTTTCTTATCTGTAAAATGGGGCTAATATAAGCTTCTACCTCATAGGATCCTGGAACATTAATGAAATTATCTGTGTTAACACACTTAGTGTCGGCACATGGCAGGTGCTCCATAAGCCTCAGCTATTATTTTTATTAACATGACAGTAATTTTTTGGGAGTAAGAGATTATCTGGTTCCTTTGAAGTTTATATAGACATAAATATGCCCATGTGGATTATGTGGGACCTGATAAAACAAAGAGTAAATACATTAAGAGTGTTTCTAACAGTCATGGTTTATTGATAACATTTATAACAGTAATGTACTGCTTATAATAATGAAGATCCCCATGAACAAATCATATTTGTAATAATGACTATAATTATAATGGATTGATAGCATAATTAGGATTGTGATGACTATTAAAAAACTGAGTTAGAAAATATTAACTTTATGTATGTGTTCATATACATTGTTTATGCCAGAATGACACTGTGAATCTGAAAGTGATGAGATAGCAATCAGCGACCTTATGTTGCCTGAAAAGGAGAACTGCTTGCCTGGAAGTCCTCCTTTGACCAGAGAAATGGGCATCCATCTGAGAACAGAGCATCTTACTAAAGTAAACATCCTGTAATCCACATGATAATAAGTCAAAAGAGGGTAGGACATCCCACCAAGAGTCAATATGCTGTTGCTATTCTGTATCATTCTGGAGTGTGGACTCTTCACATTTGACAAAGAATCTATTGAAGCAACGTGCAGATGATTTGCATGCAAGGTCAGGGGAATACTTTTGCAATGCCACTGGATTTCATATAAACTGAAACCATGCAAATACCTCTCTACCATGACTTTTTTTTTTTGAATTGCAGCTCAATAAAGGGTTCTTCATGCTTCCTCTCCTGTGAGATCTTCCTAGATTACATTAGACCTAATTATATTATGTTAATTACGAGCTGACCACATATGAAGCAAAATAAAGTCACTAAGAATGAATGATTTTTATACGGGGTGAAATTTTGAGATTAATGAAAGGTAAAAGGACAAAAAAGTCACAATTTTATCATCCCAGATAATTCACTCCAAACCTCTGCCCCCACCCCCAAAAAGATTTATACTTTGATACAAAATGTATCATTTATTTTATTTGGCTGCTATTCTACTGAAACTAATTTTAAAATTCATTTAACTAGCTAAATTGATGAAAGTCTTATACATAAGTGCAATGAATAGGTACAGAATGGGACGAATGAGACACATCTCTTGCCCTCAACAAGCTTATCATCAAGAAGGGAAGTTAACAGGAGACGTCACATTTTATTGCAGTTTATTTACTTTTCTCAATGGTAGGACTGAAATATGTATCACGTGCATGGAAGTAAACAGGATGGAAGCTTAGGGTGTAAACATAATAATTATTGTTAAGGGTGGCTTAAAAACGATCAGTTTGGAAATGCAGGGTTTTAGATCTTAGGGGTCATAAAAATGACCTCCTACATTTTACACACAGAGAAAGGTTCAGGGAAGATAAATGATTTGTTCAAGGCCACATGGCTTATTGGCAACCAGACTGAGAATTGGATCCACCCCTGGTTCTTTCAGCTCCACTCTGCTCCTGTTTCCATCAAGTCCATTGCCTCAGGAGGGTTAATAGTTAATATAAATGTTTATGTAGTGCTTGAGCCAAAGAAACGTGCCCAGATTGTTGCTTAAAAGGGAAATAAATTGTTATATGAGCAACTTAATTGCAGGTACCAGATTATAAATAGATTTACTCTGCAAAGACCAACAAAGGAATTAACACGGCTTTATGAAGAGATCACCTTACAAATTAGGGAGTCATCAGTATTCTGCACGACTCTGATGTGTGAAAGCAGAGAGACATTTTATAAAACATTAAACCATGTAAAAACTGGGGGCAGATTCATAAAAGCTAAAAGAAAAATAACCATTCCAAGTAAAGGTAGAGGCTGAAGTAGACTTTTAATAAATTAAGTATCCTCCTTGGCTGTTTCTTTTTTTCTCTTTTTTTGCCAGACAAGAATTTGTAGGCCTATGTTCAATGGCTACTCCTGAAATAATTTGGATTCTAGGGTAGTCTACTGTAATACAACATTTTAGAAGGATGACATCTGCTCAGCTATTGACTAGCTGTTGACTTGGGACAAGTTACTTAATCATTCTGAGCCTCAGTTTCTTCATTGATGCTAGGAAATACGGAATATGAAACCACTTAGGATTCCTTTCAGCTTTAAACCTTATGCCTTTGCAATAGGTAATACTTGCTTGTTCAGAAATTATAACCACAAATGGTTAGCTGAGCTTTGTGTCCTACCTAATATGCAATGGTAAATAAGGTTGCTGATAACTAGGAATAGAAAGAAAAATTGTAGCTCACTCATTTTAATGACTGCTGAAAGCATATGCAATGGCTTATTATTAAACTATTCCACTAGTGGAGAAATTGGAAATATCACAATAAAAATTTTCAATTTTCCATTCCAGTAACTTTATTGAATTGCCAAGGCATATAACAACAGCCAAAGTTGATACATTAAATGTAGATGTTTAAGAACAAAGTTAATATGTGATATTATTGTTTCTCATTTTAGTCCCTTTCTGCCAACCCTCTCCAAAGTTAAATAAATCTTCTTCCTTACGTATTGCTAAAAAGTGTCTTGCTATTTCTGATAGTTTGAATATTTTTTTCACCTAATTTTTTATTCTTTTGTAAAGGTAGTAAATCACGATATATTTCTATTTCTTCACTGCCAAATCTAATACAATGTTAATATTTCTGTAGTTTCCACTGAGTCTGTCTTCTGGCTTCTATTTTCAGTTTATGATCTTTGTTTCTATATTTGGTAAAAGTCTGCTTATGTTTTTCAAATATGATGTAAGGCAATCTTTTAACAAAATGTTTCTGAGTGAAAGCAATCTGAATTATTGTAATTTTAGATATATGCTTCCCAAGAAAGCAATATAATGCTTTTTTTAAAGGACAGAGTTGCTGTTTGGTTTCAAATATTGTTACATTTTATGTATTTATTCTATAGTTAATAATATTCTCAGCCTTTTCTTTGATGCAAATGTTACTGTAGAAGCTGTCTGCTTTTTGACCCAGATTCTCTCTTTGTGTTTCCTTGCCAGGACAGATGAAATTTCTTCTGGGCTCTCTGTTTTCTGCATCAGCTGTGGACCTTCATCCTGGCCACTAGGGGACTTTGGTTTTGATCATATTCCAAAGATCTGGCAATTAATTAGCATGAACAGAGTTGTTAAGAAGTTGCATAAAGAGCTCGCAGTGTTATAATCCATGTTCTTTTATCTCAAAAAATTTCTGAGTAGATGTGTGATCCACAAGGATACATGATCTGTTAACTCTGAGAATGATCACTGATGACCTGGAGATTTGTTAGTATTTGGGGAAGTGTCAGCTATATTGGCAACGTTCTTCAAAGAAGCCGTGGTCTCTAGTGGGCCTCAGTGATAGCCAGACTAGAGATGGTTTTGCTACTATTCAATTCCATCTGTGGGGGTGGGGTATGATTAACATGATCCTTGATTAACAAGAGGAAAGCTTCTCACCAGTAGAGTGGAAGAAACCCCCTTGGGAAGTAGAAGACATAATCAGATTGCCTGGAAATCAGGCTTTACGTGAACAGTTTATGGATGGTTTATACAGAAAATAAAATATTAAATTATCTCTTTTTGGGTAGAGGATGCAAGGGAATCACATAGCACCTCCACATTTACTTGTCCCATTTTAGGACAAATATTTAGAAGAAGAAGAAGAAGAGGACCCAGCATATGATGTTGCAGAACCAGTTTGGAGACATAGCCCAAACATTTAATAAGATCAGCCAGGCTTTACCTTAGGAGCCAGGATGGGGAGGGACCAGGACTACCTCCAAAGGCTCATTTGCTTCAGCCTGTGCTATGGAAGTCTGCCTCCCACAAGCTGACTGTATTGCCTGATTTCTAATTAGCCTTCCAACCACAGTCACAGCATGAATCTTGGATCAAGGGTCTCATCTCCCAGTAATCTACTGTTATTTTACTCACAACCTCTGCCTGAAGAACATATACCTTTCCTGACCAATAGTTATGCCCATCCTGAGTCTGACAGGCATGGTTTCCCTACATGTAAGAAATGTTTATTGATCACCTAATAGATGAAATGCAAATGTGAGCAGGAAACAACCCCTATATTTGAGATGCTTCTAGTCTGTGGGGTGGGGGTGGGGGCAAAGGTAAACAGGTAATTATAATAGTATGTACAATAGTGGGGTAAACACTGTCATAAGAACCCATTGGAGGAGCACTCGTTTTAATATTAGGCTCTACTAAATAGTTCAAAGCAGACCAACTTGCTTTATTTCTGGTTTTCAAAATGGCGGCCATCATGACTACTATATTTGGTTGACTAAGTTCATTGGATTCCAGTACCCCATAGATGGCTTCTCCCATGACTCCTAGACCAGGGAATAATGGTGTATGCAATAGTTGCACACTGTGGAGGCGTCACCGCTCACAGAGTTGCTCCAGCTCCACTTACCCTTTCTCTTTGCTATAGGTGACTGCAGCACAGATTAAAACTCCTTGGTAACAGCTAGCTGTTCTTTTTGGAGAATCTTCAAAAGTAAATCTTCCATATCATGCAGATATGGAAGCAGGTGGAAACCCTAAAAGGCAGCCCCTACAAAGGGGGCTCCTTAGACTTCTGCTGTTGAGAGTCCCCACATCTCAGCCCTGTTCTGCCCTTCCCAATCCTTGTTCCTCATTTTTAATTCTGCAAGACACTCTGGTATTCTTATAGTAATTTTTTATGCTTGAATTATCCATGTTTTGTGCTTGTAGCCCAAGAATGCTTATGATGTGCTTGAATATTCTTTAGCTCTATTTGTGTAATTTCAAAAAATATATCACTTGTGTTCAGACAATGCACACCAATTTTGCTGCTGTTAGCTGTAAGTGCTGAGGAATGTTTCTGACTTCCTACAACTCCATCTCTTTAGACAGAAAAGCAGAATTGATATCTCCTGGTTGCTAGGTTCAAAGGTCAGCTGAAGGCAGAAGTGGAATCAAGACATCTTCTAGAGCTTTCTCTGCTGCTTACTTTATTCAAGGCTAAAGGATTTGGGGGAGAAGAGGACCTAGTCCTTGTATTTCACTTTTCTAGTGTTTCTTGGCAAGCCAGGACTCTTGCTCTTAACTTCTGAAACTAATCTAGCTCTTATGTTTGCCTTAGATGGGCCAGGAGTCCCACCCACACTAACTCCCTATAGAGCCCCTCAGGTCTCTGCCTCTTTATTGGGAAACCTTCTTCTCTTCTCTGAGCTTTCTTATATCTGCCCTGTATGTGTGTACGTGGATTATTCTAATGAAATGATGACTGTGTTGATCGTGATATGGCTCCTCTCCAAGATGATACCTCTGAAATCACCCTTCTCACTGTCTTGCACTACAGCCTATGGGCAAGTGGCATTGTCCTCTAACTTTAGTCCAGCTCTTTGGACTTCCACCTGTTTAAGTATCTTAATGTTTTTATATAAACCACTAAACTGGAAGCCATATGAGTATCCAAATCTTCTTCATCTGGCAAGTCTTCTGTTCTCTTCCACCAAGAAAACCTACTGAAAACACACTAGTGATTACACTATGCAATTTTGAAATTCATAGCATTTAAAAATACATCAATGGCTTTTTAAAAAACAAATCTGAATCCCTTTCTTGATATGAAATTGTATGTGAATTTCCACTATAAAAAGTTAAAAAAAAAACCAGAAAACAAAAAACAAACACAAGAGTTACTCTGGCGGAGGTAGAATCTAGGTTGTGGATGGGGTGGAAGGGGGCTTGGCTGAAGTCCTACTCATTTGGAGCTTCTCTTCTCTTCTGCTGCTGCCTTGGGAGCTCCCCCCACCTGAATACTTGGGATTACCTGGAGCACTGTTTCTAAACCACTGACCTTAATATCATTCATTTGGCATTTATTCAGTTACTGTCTTTAGACAATTCTTACACTTCAGCCATATTATTACAATTTGCATGGTCTTTTAATTTTCCAAATATTTGTTTTGACTTCTCCACTAGATCATAATCTCTTTGAGAGTATGAAAAGTATCTTATGTCACAGGGGAGTCAAATCAAAATCCACATAGACAAAATCAGTGCTCAGCTCAAGGACACCCTGTCAATAATTACTGATCAATTGCTAATTCTGTCTGATCTCTAACACTCAAGAGAGCAAACTAGTAGGAACCTGGATATGAATAGGTAGCAGATCTAAGTAGCACAGCCAGGTGGTAAGTTGGGTTTTTCTTCTGTAAGATTAAGATATTGACCCCTTACTGCTGACATTCTTCTAAAGAATGCTATCAGGCACAGTGAGTCAGAAGTGTGTACTTCTTATTGATGACAGTGTTTGCTTGTTACTGGACTGATATGCTCATCAAAGACTGAGAGCACAGCTCCACCTGTTATTCCAGGTGTGACATTCATGTCAGCAAAGTTTCCAATCACAAGCAGAAGTGAAAGCAAATGCAATTTCTGTTCAGTACACAAGAAACCAGAAAAGATATAGGAAACCCAACCCCCTTATCAGAGCTGGCAGTGTGACTAATTACATGGAGAATGAATGGGCAATATTATGTGCAACACTTCAACAGTCAGTTTGGGGTGAAATTTTTCATTCTGTTCATTGGTGTTACCACTGATTAATAGCCAGCATGACTCAAAAAATGTGTTTGTATCCACAGTAGTTGGCTGACTCACATGATTGAGTGTTATTTATCCAACATACACTATCTGATGATAGTTGTATTTTTCAATATGCTTTATAATCAGAAACTACTTGTTTCTCTCAATGTGCACTGAATGCTTTATAAAGGAAGAATAAGCTTATATAATATCTACTATAGAAACGGAGTTTTAAAATTAATATCTGTGTTAAAGCTCTGAATGATTATTTAAATAAAGTTAAAACTAACTTGAGCAAGGCTCTTGAAAATATTTAACAGAGAATGATTATACAGTCACCTCCTATTGCTTCAAAATATCTTCACATTTCCAAAGTCTACATGATACAAAAGACTGGCATTATTACAGAGGAATTGCCCTTGCCTGGCCTTTTGTTTAAAGCAGGCTTATTGAATCCAATTTTTATTATTAATAATATAAGGTATGCATAAGTTCTATTCTGAAGAATACCTCCATGCATTTGATCTTATTCCTCTTAATGAATTCCCTATGCAGGAGAAATGGACAGAGATGGCCATGATCCTTTTAGAGCTAGAGCAACAGAAGAACAAAGAAGTAAAGGATTTGCCATAGTCACAAATGGATTGGGTTGACACTAACATCTCTAGTCTCCTAGTCCAGCATTCTATCAGTCATTGAATCCCTGTTTTGCTTTCCGATTGGAATCACTCTTGATAAATGAGACACATATTGCATGGATTGCAACACCAGTGACTTTCATAGGGTGTGTGTATACATTTGTGTAGGAGGATGAGATTCCAAAGGGTGGTATCAGCGTTTTGGTGTGGTTGCAGAATTTTGGGATAGTTTTAACACACTCCTAGAAGAACTCTGAAAAATCATGGGCATTATGAATGTATTTTCTGTACTTTTCTAAGTCTTTCCTTCTATACTTCCTACATTTTCCTAGGAGTCTAGAAATCTTTTATTTTGGAAGCTAAAATGCTTCCTGTTAGAATTACTCTTTATATAATACACATTGGCTGCTTCATTTAGACAGTGAACCCCTTGTCATATTGATATTTTTGGTTTGGTTCAAGGTCAACTTGCTTCCCGATGAAACTCAACCTCTCTCTCCTAAGAGATTAGATGTGACCTGGCTCCTGGCTGTACATTTCCACACACCCTTGAAAGAGTACAAGTGGTCCTCTCCTGAGAGGGAGAGAGAGTTTCCTGAAGGGAACTTTCTGCTCACTCCTTGGATCCTGGCTGAGTCAACCAAATATTTCCCATGTTAACAGTAGTAATGACTACAAGGTAGACCAGACATCCTGAGGAGGTGGGCTGAGGGTTAGGGAGGGATGGAGAGAATGTAACTCTGTCTATTACCAGGACAATGAAGTGTTCTGCTTAAGACATGCCTTGGTGCGATGTAGAGACTCCAAAGGAATATGACCAGATCCAGAAGAATGTAGAAAGGTGTAAGGAGAGCTGTGATGAGGAGTGGTCTGAGATGGATGTGGTGGGCTGTGTGTGAGGGGGTGTCATATTCATTACTCCATACCCAACTTCCAAAGGAAAAACACATTTGTAACTGTCAGAAACACGATAGAATTGTCAAAGTATATGCAATTATATGCTCATTCAACAAATATTTGTTGAGGGTCTACAAAGTAGCAAAATTAGTGGCCATTAGTAGCAAAATTAATGGGACAGTGTGCCAGGCAGTGTGTAGAAAGCTTTGCATCCATTTTTAAAAATTTAATCCTTATAATTCTCTATATTAATTTTTAATTTAATCCTTATCATCGACTTATCAACTATGTCACTATTTTGGGGAAATTGAGACTCAGAGAGAAAGAGTAAAGTGTCTGAGGTTACACAGCTTGTGAGTGGAATCTGGCTTTGAGCACGTGTTGTTTGACCCCAGAGTACCCCCATATTTAACCATTGTACTCCATTCCTCGGGGCTCACACTGGAGATGCTCCAGAGTATAAAGCAGATACCTGCCTTTGTGGGACTTCCCTGTTAGGAGGAGAGCCAGCTGTCCTGGTTAGCTTGGGAATGTCCCAGTTTTAGCATTGAAAGTCTCCTATCCTGGGACACCCCTCAGTCCCAGGTTTGCCTAGGACTGAGAGGTGTCCCAGGATATGAGGATAGTTGGTCAGCAGATCTGCTAGTGCAAATCTGTGTTTCCTTTGAGTCTGTCCCAACTGTGTCCAATCTTTTATCCATCACATGAATTCTAATTGTGCTTTATTTATAGTTTGAAATCCTCCTTTCTAGACTGTGAACTCCTCTAGGGTGGAGACTGCACCATTTTATTTTTCACTACATTTTATTACCATTCAGTACAAAGCATGACATTTATTGAGCATGACTCAATAAATATTCCTTGAATCATTGAATAAATTATGTATCACAGAAATAATAGCATTTAATTTGAGTTCAACTGTTGAGATTTGCCTTCTGAAAAGCAAGAAGGGAAGAACTTAAGCTGTGTGATCTTAAGCTGTGATCTAGAGACTTTTCTAGTGTGTACAAAACCACTAACATGAGTGTATATTATGTGCCAACTGTGTGTATAAATGTGTGTATGTGTGTATATGCATGTATGTGTATATACATATATATAAGTAATGCACACACACACTCATCCAATTCTCACCTGATTTCATGAAAGATAAAACAAAGGCAGAAAGAGATTAAATAACATGTCAGATATTAGTATTAAGTTATATGAACATCTTAGAGACCAGAACTTAAACTTGGGAGACCTTATATCAGTTTTTCACCACTATGGAGAACTGTGCTATTTACATACTTTGTGGCTGACATTATGGGTGTGGTGGTCCGGCATTCCGGTTCTGGGCCATGAACCAGACTCCTTATGAGGCCCATGATCGAAATGGATGGGTCAAGAGGTACCCTCTTCCATCCCCAAAGGACTCTATAAATTTGCGTATATAATCCAATTTGTTTTTCTCTCATTAGCGAGAAGTAGTTTTTAAGCCTAAATAAAATTTGTCTTGGTGCTCATTTAGGAAATGAATGTTTATGCTCCCCTGTAAAACATCCAAAAGCATAGACTTGTTGACAGTTGCAGGAAAAGGAAAGGTTGAAACCGTTCAAAGATGAGAAAGAAAGTGAGGCTGCTGAGATAAGATTATTTTAAAGGACCGTGTGATTAGGACTTCAGATTTGAGTTACATTAACTCTAAATCTAAATACAAAATACAAAATTGTGATAGAGAGATCAGATAATACGTTAGTTATAAGTGCTGCTCAGGTCTCTCCTGGGCTCCAATGATCTTTCTGTGGAGCTGATTACACATCTTGGTCTTGGAATTACAGGTCCCCCCCACCACTCCCACCTCGTGACGTTGTAGCTGATGCTACCCTAGGTCCCCAGTACCCTTGCAGCAAATCCTGAACTTGCCTCTTCCAGCAGTCATAAAGAGCCCAAGTAACACAGCTATGCACTAAATGATGGACGTGTACATATTTTTAAAAAATTCTAGGTTTTGAAGACCACAGCAGAAATTTTAGTGATGGCATTGGATGCACAAATACAAAGGACAATTATTTGTGATGAGTTTTATTCGAGAGCTGACAGGTTCATTGATCCTTTGCATCGTGGGGATACTGTCCTTGTTTTAGGAGGGAAAGTAATTGTGAAGTAATAAGAGCAACTACATTACATACAAAATTTTGGCTCCTAATTGCTATAATAACAATGTGAGTGGGTTCTTCTACTTAGTATTTTGGCAAAAGGGTCTCAAATAGGGCAAACAGTAGGCAAAGAAAAGGGTATAAG
Organism: Acinonyx jubatus; assembly: GCF_027475565.1. Classification (NCBI taxonomy): domain Eukaryota; kingdom Metazoa; phylum Chordata; class Mammalia; order Carnivora; family Felidae; genus Acinonyx; species Acinonyx jubatus. The sequence goes on from NC_069393.1 coordinate 21,935,567, forward strand.
GTATATTAGTTTTAGGTACATAACCTAAATCTCCATAGGAAACACTGAGATTTGATTATGGTATTTAAATATACTTTTCTGAATATCACATATATTCATAAATAGATTAAAGCACTCCATGATGCTTTGCTTTTGACAGATTAAATATTCCTTAAAATGGTGGTATAAAGAACAAAATGAAAATCAGTCAACCAAAACTTTTCCCACATCTTCAAATATCTGTAAAATCTCATCTAGTACTAATTGCTGTAAACTTACAGTTAAGAGAAAGAAATTACAAATAAACTGATAAAGTTGGTGAATTGACTCTTTGCTTAATTAATTTTTCAGCAGAATGATGTTTTGAAGATGAGTCCAGTTCCCAAAAGGCCTCCTTCCCCCAGCTGCCATCTGAAGCATGTCATGTCTCGTATCAAATGGTCATTGAATGCGAGCTGCTAAAATTACCCGGTGTTACCAGGCCCAGGAAAAGCTCAGATGTCTTTCCTGTTACCATGCTGACAATTGTTCTCCCCTGATGTGAAATTTCTTTTTTATCGAGTCTTCCACACACTTTCCTAGTATGTCCTAGTCTGTGCTTCATCCCTGGGACAGTCTTTTTCTCCATTTTTTATATTCTCTCTTCATCTAATCCTCAATTGCTTTACAGTGCTTCCCCATCCCGAACCTACAACCATGTTCACCCCTTTTTACAAACTCATTTCTTGGTGCTTCATGTCCTACTGGCCATGCTTCAAGCTGCTTACTGTCTTCTCTCTGTGTCTTGAAAATATTGTTTGATACTCACTATTCTGGTTAATTACTACTTACTAAATTCTCAACCAACTGTATTTGGCTTGCCAAATTCCACTCTGCTCCACTGAAACTGCTCTTAAGATGATCAGCGATCTCTTAATTTCCAAACTCTGTGTCCTTTCATTGGTGAACATCCTTCAAGGTGCCTGTGCAGCATGTGAATCTCCTTTTTCCTTCTTCCTTTGACATTGTTCTCTCACTGTTCTCTTCCCTTCTGTTTGGCTCTTCCTTTTCGGTTGCTTTTGTTGGAATTTCTTCCACTCAACTTAATGTTGAATTGTACACAAATGTAAATGGAATTGTTGTGAATGACTTATTTATTGTTATTTTTTTTAAATTACAGTATAATTAGCATATAGTGTTAAATATAGTGTTATATATTAGTTTTATATATATATATATATATATATATATATATATATATATATAGTGTTATATTAGTTCAGGTGTACAATATACTGATTCAACAATTCCATGGGCCACCTAGGTGGCTCAGTTGGTTGAGCGTCTGACTCTTGATTTCAGCTTAGGTCATGATCCCAGGGTTGTGGGATGGAGGCCTGAATCTGGCTCCACACTGAGCATGGACCCTGCTTGGGATTCTCTCTCTCACTCTCTCTCTCTCTCACTCTGCCCCTCCTCCTCCCCACTCACATTCACATGCGTGCTCTCTCTCTCACAATTCTATACATTACTCAGTGCTCATCATGATAAGTGTACCCCTAATCCCTGTCACCTATTTCACCCATACCCCACCCACCAACTTCTGGTAACCATCAGTTTATTCTTTATAGTTAAGAGTATTTTTTGGTTTGTCTCATTTTTTCTTGGTTTGTTCATTTGTTTTGTTTCTTAAATTCCACATACGAGTAAAATCATATGGTATTTGTCTTTTTCTGACTGATTTATTTTACTTAACATTGTGCCTTCTAGGTCTGTCCATGTTGTTGGAAATGGCAAGATATCATTTTTCTTTATGGTTGAGTAATATCCCATTGTTTATATAAAGCACACCTTCTTTGTCCATTCATCTATCAGTGGATACTTGGCCTGCTTCCATAATTGTTATTGTGAATAATGTTGCTGTAAACATAGGGGTGCATATATCCTTTCAAGTTAGTGTTTTTGTATTCATTGGGTATTTACCCAGTGGTGTGATTACTGGATCGTAGGTAGTTTTATTTTTAACTTTAACCTCCATACAGTTTTCCACAGTGGCTGCACTAGTTTGCATTCTCACCAACATTGCATGAGTGTTCCTTTTTCTCCATGTCCTCACCAACATTTGTTGTTTCTTCTGTTTTTGATTTTAGCCATTCTGACAGGTGCAAGGTGATATCTATTGTGATTTTGGTTTGCATTTCCCTGATGACGAGTGATATTGAGCATCTTTTCATGTGTCTGTTTGCCATCTGGATGCCATCTTTGGAGAAACATCTATTAATGTCTTCTGACTATTTTAAATTGGGTTATTTGTTTTGTTGTTGTTGTTGTTGTGTGTGTGTGTTGAGTTGTATAAGTTCTTTATATTTTTTGGATATTAATCTCTTATTAGATATATCCTTTGCAAATAAATATCTTCTCCCATTCAGCAGGTTGTCTTTTTTTTTAAATGTTTATTTATTTTTGAGACAATGCGAGAGACAGAGTGCAAGCAGTGGAGGGACAGACAGAGGGAGACACAGAATCTGAAGCAGTCTCCAGGCTCTGAGCTGTCAGCCCATAGCCCGATGCGGGGCTCGAACTTACCAACCGCGAGATCACAACCCAAGCGGAAGTTGAACGCTTAACCGACTGAGCCATTCAGGCGCCCCCAGTAGGTTGTTTTTTTTTGTTGTTGATTATTTCCTTTGCTCTGCAGAAACTTTTTATGTTGATGTAATACCAATAGTTTATTTTTGCTTTTCTTTCCCTTGCTCAGGGAGACATATCTAAAAAAAAAGTTTCTATGGCCAATGTCAGAGAAACTGTGACAGATTTATTGATGCTTACATTTAAACAAGGAACTGGAGGTTTGTTTTCTATGTCAAGAAGAACACACACACACACACACACACACACACACACACACACACAGTTCAGTAGAATAAGCAAGTGACTCAGAATTCTACATAGAACTCTTTTTTCGCCCCTGGTTACTTTGGCAGTGGTAGAAAAGTAAGTGGAAGTAACTAATAGCTTCAGAGACACCATGGACCTTGGAATCAGAAAGAAGTCATGCTAAACCTGATTTTGGGACAGTAGGCTTAGCCAGAGGTGATCTGTGAAGACAGGAGCATGAGAGGTCAAGCTGCCAGATTCCTGGAGTTCAGAGTGTTATGGACTGAATTGTGCCTCTCCCCTAAAATTATATGTTGAAGTCTAATTTCCCAGTTCCTCAGAATGTAATGGTAGGTGGGGTTATACTCCTTTAAAGAAATGATTAAGTAAAATGATACTGTTTAGGGTGGGCCCCCAATCCAATAGGATTGATGTCCTCATAAGAAATGGAAGAGACACTAGGGTGTATGGCAGAGGGACAGCCATGTGAAGAGACTGCAAGAGGATGGCCATTTGCAAGCCTCAGGAGAAACCAAATCTGCTGACATCTTGGTCTTGGGCTTAGAGCCTCCACAACTGGGAGAAAATAAGTTTCTGTTGTTTAAGCCACACAGTCTGCAGTATTTTGTTATAGCAGTCCTAGCAAACTAATTAATACATAGAGGAAGCTAAATTCCTGGATAATCAGTTTGGCACCTCAAAGCAGAGAGGCTTATTGGTAAAGGGGATTGTACCATAATGAGGTTTTCCTGCTAGGAGTAGGAAAAATCCTTTCTCATGAATATTTCCCCACAAATCAGGACGTTGGAATTTTCTAGCATTTCCAGAAGAGTGAAGTTACTCCCCTCAGTATCTTATTTGCATCTTTAGTTGGAGCCACTAGCTATGTATAACCTTCACATAACAAGAATTCTTTGTGACAATGATGTTGCAGATTTCAAAATTTGTCTCAACAAAGACCTAAAAAGCAAAACAAAACAAAACAAAATGCCCAGTGTTTGAAGAGCTCACATCCCTTACTCCAGAAAAATATTTATGCAATTCAGACAAGTTTCCTGCATCAGTATTTGTGCTAGCTTCAACAGAAGACATACTAAAATTGGAATAGGGTTTTAAATTGGCTTCATGACAAAGGCTATAAATTATACTAGGTGACTCAAATTATTCATGAGAGAGAGGAGATCTTGATTTATGCACTAGTTTTGTATAAATTTCATTTTTGTAAAGTAAATCACTTTTCCCATTGACTCACATTACAATTTGAGATGCGCTTTATCTTCTTTTCTGAGTAATCTTCAATTGACAGAGGCTTTTTGCACTTCCATGCAAGCATTTAATGACCTAAATGCAAACACTTAAGTGAAGCATAGCTATTTACAGAAGTGGCAAGAGAACCATATATTCATCCAGCACACACACCAAACATATACCAAAGGTCAGCTATGAGGCAGAGACTGTGGATTCAAAGATATGGACCTCCTGACTTCAAGACACTTACTGTCTTTGGTAGATTGGAAAATACTTTTGAGAAGCAAATAATCAGACTCCAAATCCAAATGCCCTGTAAGATCCATACAATGGATATCCTTGAAAAGTGAATTATATAGGGGTACCTGGGTGGCTCAGTCAGTTAAGCATCTGACTTCAGCTCAGGTCATGATCTCACAGCTTGTGGTTTCGAGCTCTGCATCGGGCTCTGTGCTGACAGCTCAGAGCCTGGAGCCTGCTTTGGATTCTGTGTCTCCCTCTCTTCTGCCCCTCTCTTGCTCACACTCTCTCTCTCCTTCAAAAATAAACATTAAATTTTTTTTAATAAAAAAGTGAATTATATAACATTGCAAAGAATTTTGTCATTGTTTGCTCACTATTGCTCATGAATATTTTCATGGCTCATTTTATTACATTGGAAGGTCAGGGACCCTTAACCTCGAATCTGCTATGCTTTAAAAGATTTCTGGAACCACATAAAATTGTATGTAAAAGCAAGTGTGTGTGTGTGTGTGTGTGTGTGTGTGTGTGTGTGTGTGTGTGTGAATTTTTCTGGGGAGAGAGTTCATTATTTTTATCATTTTCTCAAAAGGATCATGATATTAACAATGATTAGAATAATAAACAATGAGTTTATTGTCTCAGTCCACTGTCTACAAATAGTATTCTTATCAATCCCAACTTTACTACAAGCAAGCAATTTTGAGACAGTTATTAGAGACGATTCATTCCTATACATGAAGCATTTATTGAGCACCTAACATATCAATTGTGTTGTCATCAGCCTTGCAGGGTCAGTAGGCAATGCCGAGATAGAGCTGAAGAAGCCATAGCATTTTTTTTAATTGGCCACTATCTTTGTGGTGTGGGGATGGGTAAGGCTAGCTTAGAGGAATAGGATCAAGATGGACAGTTGCCATGAACAGCTAATAGCTCCTTCAGGGACCATGTAATATTTGTACAGAAAATCCCATTAAACATAGATGGCCAGTTATGTAAGGGAATTTTTTTTAATATTGTGCTGGCCTGTAAGTAGTAAGCAAGTTATTGACTTGAAATGCTTTATTGCATGGAAAGCATTACTAACAGTATTTTCCATTTTCTATTCATGTTTTTCCTCATTATTTCTCTTGGGCTAATACTGTTTGGACACAATGAGCACATTAACAGTACCCACCCTTGAATGCTCTTTAGAAAAACACAAAGTATTTATTGGTTCTTTATGGGTTTTTATACCTAATGAAAGCTAGTTAGAATCAACAACCTTAACAACAATGTGTTGTGTTCTCCCTGCTGCTAAAAAACAGCAGGAAAACATTTTTTAAGCAACAGAGTCATGCTGCAAGTTAGAAGTAAATGAGCACTTTCCAACAATAAGATCTGCTAAATTACTGCATTTATATCCTTTCCTTAATCCCTATTATGAAGATCACACAATGAAGAATATCTCTGTATAATGAAGACTGTTGCTAACTCAAACACGATAACACAAAGCAAGATGCCATCTGTTAGAATAATGTTGGAGCCTCTAATTTTACAATTGTTGGGAGCCCATCATTACTTTTCTATTTATTTAAAATATATATTCAAAAACCTAATGCTTCAAGCTTCATAATAAAGCTTTGGTGATATGTTCTATAAAAACATGTCACTATACTTTTCTCTGGGCTTGTCAGGCAATGTCTTTTACAAGGGAACAAAGGAAACCTTTAATATCGAATCCAAGACATTCAGAACTTTAAGAAAACAGATTGACAAAAATAGTCTATTAACTGTATTTATTGTGAGCTCTCATACATGGAGTAGATACTTGGACTCCATTATAGCAGTGGGGGATTTTGGGTTTCTGAGAATTCTTCAATGTTACAGCATCCTGTCTTGGATTTTTTAGGAAGTGTGAGAACTTTCACCCTGGGCCCCTTTCAGGCAACGTGTCGCCCCCCAAATCATGACAGACAGGAACTCAGTTATCTCAGAGAATTTAGAAAAACGAGAAATACTGGTTGAGATCCATGGCGCTTATACTGCTGAGGATAGCTTCCTACTAACAGAAACCACAGGAAGCTGGTTTGTCAGCTGTGTGAAGGGAGACTCTTTCTAAAAGCTCAATTCTGCTCAGCCATTTGGTTTAAATATATTTAAACCAGTTATGAGTGGAGCTTGAGGGGTCGGAGACAGAACTGGGAAGGAACTTCCATTCTTTGGCAAACAACCTGAGATGCAGGAGGCACATTAGCAACTTGCTTATGGTCACACAAACCTTGAGAATAGCAGAGCTGGGGTTAGACTCCAGACCCACTGGACTTTTAGTCCAATATTGTTGCTTTTGTGTTACAATGCCTAACCTCAGGAGAGGTCATTCTATTTCTTCCCTTCTGTGCAGATCTAAATCACTTCCCCAAAAAGCCCCAGCCACCAGATTCTCCCTAGCACAGATTTGGGGCTCTGTAACTACCAGTGGCCATCTTACTTGTATACCAGTGCTCTCTTCCCCTTTTCCTCCATACTTATTTTATAATTCCACTTACTGTTGGGATAGTCAAGAGAAATGGGTAATGGTGAGAGGAGAGAAGAACTCAAGGTACCGTTTCCAATTGCTTTGTTTCCCTTCTCAAGTCCTTGGGGGTAAAGCCGTCAGAAGTGATGAAAATGTACAGGTTCTCTCCCTCTGGGCTGCAATGGTGACTCCCCACAACCCAGCGGGCTGGTCACATTGCTGAAATGTGCTGAAATCTCTTTGTTTTGGTTTCTTCATTTCTGAGATGGAGATAATACTTTATATCTCAATAGAATGGCAAGGAATTTATCAGATAATTATGAACAATTTTTTCCCCTTGCCTCGGTATTATAATTCCCCTGTACATTAGGGGTGGGTTACAGCTTGGACAAAAAAACAACATCACATGGCAATGCCTGAAAGAAATTTATTCTGCACAAAAAGTATATCCTTCCACTCAGGACTTCTTCTCACTAAGGCTGTTATCTTTCACAGCCCTGTGGATTGTGCAATTGAATTTCCTAACACAGTAACTGGGAGTTCTGATATACAGATGTCCCAGAAGCCAGCATGGGGGCAGAATGAGGGAAGCAGGGTGCAGGAGACAAATAGGGATAACCAGTAAAACCCCTTCCCAGGTGGTGGGGTGGCTTGGGTGCTGGGCAGTCCATTCCCATCCCAGGCAAAGCCACCAAGTCACAGGTATTCTCCATAGTTCTTAGTTGCAAATGTTTGGTGGTTAAATATTATAGTATACGCATGCATTTTTATTTTTCTAATATTCCTTGCTTCTCTGCTGGTGTATATGTCTTCTCTTCCACACTCAGCCACATTGGTTCCTGTTGCTCATTTGGTATTGCTGGCTTCATAAATATAAATTTTATGGTTTACTTCCTTGACTCTATCTTAAATGCTTCCCACTCTGTCAGTTTCCCATGCATTTTTGAGCTGCAGCCAGTTTTCTTTAACAAGCTGTAAGTTCCTTCACAGTCTGTTAAAAACCGCTATTTCTTTACTGCCGTCCTATAGACTCTTATCAATATTTCAAATCTTGTGATCACCAAGTTGCCCAAGAATAGCATCTGCAGTTAAATTAACAGGGATAAAATTACAAGATCTATCAATCTTCATGCTTCACGATGTAAGGAGGTCATTAACTGAGGTCAGAAGAAACTTTCCCCTGACAGCGAGCTCCTTCAGAGTCAGTGCATTATGGGAACATTTACAAATTAGTCTCATTATATTTAGGAGCATCTGGTATGAACTCCTTGTCACAATCATGATTCTGGGAAGGCAATTAATAGGTTCTTGTGAATTCTCAGTAACCTCCAGCCTCATTTAAAAAAGAAATTTGGATGAATTTCAGCTATTTTATCCAAAAAGACACCCCCTCCCTACACGTTGTTAATCCAATGGCCAAAGACTCCATACCGAATGGAATCCTGGGACTGGCTATAATTCTGCAAGTAATATTGGTTAACACAAGGTGACAGTGCCATTACTTGGCTTTTAGATGTGCATGTCCTATGCCTTCCCATTCATTACTGGCCAGAGTCATAGAATGCTAGAGCTGGAAGAGATGACAGAAGTCATCTTTTCCAGTTTTTTTTCAAAGTCTGTACTGTGAAGAACCACTTCTGTGTGATGCTGTAAGATATAACTGGGTGTGTGGGGGGGATATTTTTGTGGTCACATTATTTAATCACATGATTTCTCAGAACTTTGGGTCCCATTTGGGTTGGATCAGTGGTTGGTGTGAGTTAAGAGAAGGTTGGGTTATTCATTTCCCTGCTTCCTTCTTGCCATGGCTGCCGCAGGCTGTCTGCATCCCTCTGAAGGCCACAACTCCCTGTCAGATGGCATCCTCCAGATACCTGCCTCCACAGCTAATCGTTCTGGAATCTGGTTCTGGGAACCACTGGCTGCTCTTGCCCTTTTATGTCTAGGAGTGCTAATGGCACCTGCTGTTGCTAGTCCTAGAGGACTGCACCACATCTTTCTTTCTTTCATTTTTTTTTTTTGATTGCTTAGACCTTGACCTTAATTTTGTAAACAATTCCTTTACTCAATTCTCTTTAAATTACACAGTTTGAATGTCTCATCTGTTTCCAGCCATGACTGTAACTGATGTGGTCACTTGTTAATCAGTGCTGTTTTGGGGCTGGCCTGACTTTTGCCCAGGGAGAGGGATGGCATGGCTTTGCAGGGCGCTGTGAGCACAAACAGACCCTGCAGTTAAAAATGTCTCTACTTCAGAGTGTTGGTTTGAAGACCAGGGAAAGGGACCTCTGATCTCAGGCAAGACCTGTAACACTGGTAATTGCTAGCAGTAATTTCCGCCCAGTGGAACTCCAGACTAGCAGCTATTCAGTTTGGAAGTTCAGATAAGATAATTATGTAACAATACTTTGGAAAAGTGAGACTTTCTAGTTTTACCATCATTCCGAGGTTGACAGAAATAATTGGGGACCTAATTGCCTTTATAGCACCACACTTTTAGGTAGGCTTTATATAAAAGTTAGACTCTACGGCAAAAACATACATCTGTAGGCAGCGCAAGAGGCCAGGGGCTACAAGATTGGATCCCCTCCAGCCAAGCATCTTCCTTCTATATTTGAATTTACCAGTTGTTCGGTGTGAGTCAAGGCGGCATTTGGACATTGATGCAGGGTGCTGTGCTGTTACAGGACCCTCACCATTTGCAGGAAGTAGGATGTCTAAAAAGTGTTGAGAGTGGACCCATATTCATGGACTATGCTAGAAACTTTCTAAATAATCCTGACCCAGAGCCTCTTTTCTTAAATCTGCACCTGGACATAGCTTCAAGTTAGCCCCAAAGTTGTCCCAATTAGGTGATTAGTTCAGACTATGTAAAAGTTTTTAAATATTGATTTATTCAGCAAATATTTATTGATTTTGACTATGAGGCAGTTACGGTGCTTAGTACTTGGGGAAACTACAGTGATGAAGATAGGCAGTCCTTTCATGGGGAGAATGTTCTAGTGGGGAAGTCTGACAGAAACAAGAAAGAAACTAATTATAAATTGCGATGAATGGTAGAGAGATATAAACAAGGAACAGAAAGACAGAAGGATGGAAAAGAGATACTTAACTTTAGAGGGGGCACAGGGAAGATCTCCTAAATACAAGGCATTTAGGCTCGGAGGGAAATGGTGAGAAGGTGCCAGCAGGGAGGAATTCTGCGGGCAAAGAGAACATGTCAAAGGCACTGAGACTGGCAAGAATCTTTGAAAGACTAAACAACAGGTGTCTCTAGCATGGACAGCAAATGCTATGGCCTGTTGAGGCAGTGGTGAAGATCATGGCCGAACTGTCTGGGTTTCAATCTTGATTCCAGTACTTACTAACTCTGTGACTTTGGGAAAGTCTCTTAACCTCTCTGTGCTCAGTTTTCTCATCTCTATAATAAAGATAAGAATTGTACCTACTGTTCTTAATACTAATTAATATGATTAAATTTACATTTGTAAAAATTTTAGGACTTTATAATAGTAAGTACTCTCATAAGTGCTGTTAACATGAGGTTGCATGTATACACAGGCCCAGAGGCCCATGTGGATTTCACATGGAAGAATAAACCATAGCTAAGATATTTAAAAAATTAAAACATAACAAAACACCTTTTTGTCAAGGCACATCATAAACATATGCCTGATGATGGAATGTGTAGTGTATAGTTTACTGGATTTATTTTTAAAGACAAATGTTCTTATGATCTTTTTGAATTCATCACGGGTAAAGAGGGCCCTCTTTTCTTCTCCCCAGCCAATAATCCACGCTGGTATATATAGATCATTCTTCTCAAGGAGATTTGAAAGTACAGATGTATGAGGTACTATTGATTATTTTACTAAGTGTACTATGCCTGTCATTTTATCTTGCTTTTATACCTCATCGGAATTTAAAACTATTTTTAGCTCTATGTGGGCATAATTGTATGTGATCTAAAAGGATTGTGGAAAGAATAATGCTGGACAAAATCTCAGGGGCTTGCTGTACGTTGTATGTCAATAGAGTTCATTGCAAGATTTGTATGTAAGTCCTTTAGGAGTGTTGCTGTGTTAGTATATTTTATTTTCTAATTTTCCTCATATTTGAAGGGCAAAAAAATCCCACCCATCATTTTCATACATGTCTTCACTTGCAAAACTGGAATATGAGATGGTGAAGGAGTCAGAAAGATAGAGAAAATGTCCTGAAGCCATATGTTCAAAAATCTGTGCTAAAGAAATGGAAGAGCCAGGGGCTCCTGGGTGGCTCAGTCAGCTAAGCGTACGACTTTGGCTCAGGTCATGATCTCCTGGTTCATGAAGTTGTGCCCTATATCGGACTCTGTGCTGATAGGTGGGAGCCTGGAATCTGCTTCGGATTCTGTGCCTTCTTCTCTCTCTGCCCACCCCACCTCCCCCCGCTCATGCTCTGTCTCTCTTTCAAAAATAAATAAAACATTAAAAAAAAAGAAATAAAAGGAGATAGAGGCACCAGAATAAATATTTGGTGAAAACTCTGAATGTGGCTGCACACCAGAAATTTTCCAAAGCCTTTCATTTATCTTGGTATGCTTTCTGCACACAGTCCTAAAGAAGTTATTCTGCCCACTGCAAAATTGCTTCTTTGGAATAGGTTTCAGAATTGGTGTATATTCAGGCAGACTGCCTGATCCTAATTTAGAACTTGGGATGAATAGTTTAGAATATTGATGATGACATTCTTTCTAGTCTTGGCCAAGAGAATACACGCTCTAAGGGCCTTGACCAGAAAAGCCAACTGGAATAAATCGAGTTGAAACAATGCCTTTTACAATCCTCCATTTTAAAAGTGCACTTAAAAAAAATAGATATAGATATTAGGGATAGTCCATGCTGTCATGAACCAGTTACTGCATTTTTCTGTAGTTTTTAGAAAAACGGGAGCAAATGTAAGATAAAATAACATATTGGATACTAAGCTTTGATAAACTTCTTTTTAAAACTTTAAAAATTTCTTTTTTTAAATCAAAATATACTTGATGTATAACATTATATTAGTTTGGAGCGTACAACATAGTGATTCTGTATTTGTTTACATTGCAAAATGATCACCACATAAGTCTTGTTACCATCCATCACCATACAGAGTTATAAATCATTTTTCTTATAAGGAGAACTTTCAAGATCTATTCTTAGTAACTTTCAAATATGCAATACAGTATTATTTACTATAGTCAACATACTGTACATTAAATCCCCATGACTTACTTATTTTATAACTGGAAGTTTGTATTTCGTCTTCTTCAACCATTTAACCCACCTTTCGAACTCTGTCCTGTTTGGTAACCACCAATCTGTTCTTTGCATCTATGAGTTTTATCTTGTTTTGTTTTGATTTTCAGATTCCACATAGAAGTGAAATCATACAGTGTTTGTCTTTCCCTGTATGATTTATTTCACTTAGCATAATATCCTCAAGGCCCATTCATGCACAAATGGCAAGATTTCATTCTTTTTTATGGCTGAGTAGTATTCTAACACACACACACACACACACACACACACACACACACCACATTTTTTTTTTTTTTTCATTTATCCATTGATGGACACTTAGGTTATTTCTATATCTTGGCTATTGTAAATAATGCTGCAATGAACATAGGGTTGCATATACTTTTTCAAATTAGTGTCTTTGTTGTCTTCAGATAATCCTTTAAAAGTGGATTTGCTGGAAAATATGGTAATTCTACTTTTAATTTTGAAGGGCGTGGGGGGGGAACCTCTACACTGTTTTCCATAGTGATGGCATCAGATTTAATTCCTACCAACACTGCATGTGTGTTATTTTTCCTTCACATCCTTGCCAATACTTATTTCTTGTCTTTTTAATAATAGCCACTCTAACTGGTGTGAGGTGCTATTTCATTGTGGTTTTGATTTGCATTTCCTGATGATGAATGATGTGGAGTATCATTTCATGTACCTGTTGGCCACCTGTATATCTTCTTTGGAAAAATGTCTATTCAGATCTTCTTCTGACATTTAGCCAGATTGTTTGTTCTTTTGTTACTGAGTTGTATGAGTTCTTTATATATTTTGGATATATGGTTTGCAAATTTCTTTACCCATTCAGTAGGTAGTCTTTTCATTTTTGTTTTTTTCGATGCTTTTCTTCACAGGACAAAAGCTTTAATGTTATATAGTCCCATTTGTTTGTTTTTGCTTTTGTTGCCCTTGCCTTTGGAATCAGGTTCAAAAAATCATCACCGAGAGTAGCTTATCACCTAAGTTTTCTTCTAGCAGTTCTATGGTTTCAGGTTTTACATTCAAGTCTTTAATCCATTTGGAGTAAATTTTTATATATGGCATAAGATAGTGGTCCAGTTTCATTCCTTTGCATGTAGCTGTCATTTTTTCCCAGCACCGTTAATTGAAGAGACTGTCCTTTACTCCTTTGTGTATTCTTTCCTCGTATGTCATAAATTAATTGACTGCATAAATGTGGGTTTATTTCTGGCTTTGTTTCATTGATCTGTATATCTGTTTTTATGCCAATACCATACTGTTTGGTCACTATAGGTTTGTAATGTATTTTAAAATTGGGGACATGATGTCTTCAGCTTTTGTTCTTTTTTCTCAAGATTGCTTTGGCTTGTTGAGATATTTTGTAGTTTCATACCACTTTTAGGATTATTTGTTCTGTTTCTGTAAAAATTGCCACTGGAATTTTGATAAAGATTGCACTGAATCTGTAGACTGCTTAGGGTAATATGGGCATTTTAATATTAATTCTTCCAATCCATGAGCATGGAATATGTTTCCATTTATTTCTGTTTTCTCCAGTTTCTTTCATAAATGTATTATAGTTTTCAGCATATAGGTCTTTCACTTCCTTGGTCAAATTTTTTCTGAGTTTATTTATTTATTTATTTATGTATTTATTTAATTTTTGAGGGGGGTGGGGTGGGGCAGAGAGACAGAGGAACACAGAATCTGAAGCAGGCTCCAGTCTCGGAGCTGTGAGCACAGAGCCCGATGCGGAGCTTGAGCTCATGAACTGAAAGATCATGACCTGAGCTGAAGTCGGATGCTTACCTGACTGAGCCACCCAGGTGCCCCAGTTTTTATTCCTTTTGATACAATTGTAAATAAGTTTGTTTTATTATTATCTCTTTCTGATAGTTCATTTTTAGTATATAAAAATGTGACAGAATTTTGTACAGTGATCTTGTACCCTGCAATTTCATTGAATTCATTTGTTAGTTCTAACAGTTTTTTGGGTCAAGATTTTTGAGTTTTCTATATTTAAAATCATGTCACCTCCAAATAGGGACAGTTTTACTTCTTCCTTTTCAATTTGGATGCCGTCTCTTTTTCCTGCCTACTTGTTCTGGCTAGGACTCCCAATACTATCTTGAATAAAAGTAGCAAGAGTGCATATGCTGTATATACAAGTAACTAGCTATGGACCTGGCATATATGACCCTTATTATATTGAGATATATTCCATTTATACCCACTTTGTGGATATATTTTTTTATCATCAATGGATGTTGAATTTGGTTCAATGCTTCTTCTTCATCTTTTGAGATGACTATATGATTTTTATTCTTCATTTTGTTAATATGAGTTATTATGTTGATTGATTTGCAGATGTTGGATCATCCTTGAATCCCTGAAATAAATCTCCCTTGATTATGATGTATGATCCTTTTAATGTATTGTTGAATTTGGCTTGCTAATATTTGTTGAGGATTTTTGCATCTATGTTCATCAGGGATATTAGCCTATAATCTTTTTGTGTGTATGTGGTGTTCTTATATGATTTTGGTATCAAGGTATGCTGGCCTCATGCAATTAGTTTGGAAGTGTTCTCTAGCATTTGGTCTATTTAGATTTTTCTGTTTCTTCATGAATCAGTTTTGGAAGGCTGTGTTTCTAGAACTTATCTATTTCTTCTAGATTGTCCAATTTGTTGGTATGTAATTGTTCATAATGATCTCTTTTAATCCTTTGTATTTCTTTGATATTTGTTGTAGATTTTCTTTCATATCTGATTTTGTTTATTTGAGTCCTCTCTCTTTTTTAATAGTGAATTTCGCTAAAAGTTTGTGAATTTTGTTATCTTTTCAAATAACCAGATTTTGGTTTTGCTATTTTTTTCTATTGTCTTTTTAGCATTTATCTCATTTATTTTCATCTTAATTTTTATAATTTCCTTCCTTCTACTAACTTTGTGCTTTATTTTTTCCTCTTTAGGTATAAAGTTAGATTTCTTATTTGAGATTTTTCTTGTTTCTCCATGTAGGCCTGTGTTGCTATAAGCCTCTCTCTGAGAACTCCTTTTGTTGTATCCCAAAGATTTTGGCATGGTGCATTTCCATTTTAATTTGTCTGAAGGTATTTTTTGATTTCTCTTTTGATTTCTTTGCTGACCCATTGGTTGTTTTCTAGTATATTGTTTAATCTTTATGTATTTGTGCTTTTTCCAATTTTCTTTTTGTAATTCATTTCTTGTTTCATACTATTGTGGTTGGGAAAGATGTATGATATGATTTCAATCTTTTAAAATTTATTTTGAAACTTGTTTTGTTGCTTAACATATGATCTATCCTAGAGAATGTTTCCTGTTTACTTGAGAACAATGTGTTCTCATGTTTTTGGATAGAATGCTCTATACATAGCTATTAAGTACATCTGGCCTAATGTGTTGTTTAAGGCTGATGTTTTCTTATTGATTTTCTGTCTGGATGTTCCATTGATATAAGTGAGGTGTTAAAGCCCTCTACTATTATTGTATTGCTGTCAATTCCTCCCTTTAGGTCTTTTAATATTTGCTTTATATGTTTAGGTGGTCCTATATTGTGTACATAAATATTTATAAATGTTATGTCTTCTTTTGGATTGACTGCTTTATCTTCATATAATGTCCTCTTTGTCTCTTATTATAGTCTTTTTTTTAAAGCCAATTTTGTCTGCTATAAGTATAGCTACCCCAGCATCTTCAGGCTTTGATTTACATGGAACATCTTTTTCCACCCCTTCAATTTCAGTCCATGTGTCCTTATATCTAAAGTGAGTCTCTTGTATGCAGCATATGCATAGGTCTCTTTTTTTTATCCATTCACTTTTTAAATCCATTTGTTTGGAGAATTTAGTCCATTTACATTTAAAATGATTATTGATAGGTGTGTACTTATTGCCATTTTGTTAATATTTTAATGACGTTTTGTAGTTCCTCTCTTTTTCTCTTATATTTTTCCTTTGTGGTTTAATGACATTTTTAATATTTGGCTTAGATTTCTTTCTTGTTTTTTTTGTGTATTTACTATAAGTTTTGCTTTGTGTTCACATTTATCATTCTTATACATAATAATCTATTTTAAGTACATAGCAATTTAAGTTTGGACACATTCTTTAAAAAATTTTTTTTTAAATGTTTATTTATTTTTGAGAGAGAGAGAGAGTGCAAGCAGGGGAGGGACAGAGAAAGAGGGAGACACAGAATCCGAAGGAGGCTCCAGGCTCTGAGCTATCAGCACAGAGCCCAACACAGGGCTTGAACTCACAAACCGTGAGATCATGACCTGAGTCAAAATCAGACGCTTAACTGACTGAGCCACCCAGGTACCCTGGGTACATTCTACATTTTTCTACCTGCTCCATTTCTTTCATTTCTTTCTTC
This sequence comes from Acinonyx jubatus, assembly GCF_027475565.1. Lineage (NCBI taxonomy): Eukaryota > Metazoa > Chordata > Mammalia > Carnivora > Felidae > Acinonyx > Acinonyx jubatus. Next base: position 21,952,065 of record NC_069393.1, read on the forward strand.
CTTTCTTCCTTTCTTCCTTTCTTTCTTTCTTTCTTTCTTTCTTTCTTTCTTTCTTTCTTTCTTTTGTTTCATCTTGTTTTTTTCATTTTATGTTTTTGGTGTCATATTTTACATCTTTCTATTTTGTGTATCCTGTAACTCATTATTATATCAGTAGTTACTTTTATTGTTTTTAAAAAAAATCTTCATAGTAGCTTTTTAAATGATTTAATTTACTACCTTTAGTATATATTTACCTTTTTCCAGTAAGATTTTTACTTTCCTATGTTTTTCTTGTTAGTAATTGATACACCATTTTTTTCAGTTTAAAAAAGTCCCTTTAACATTTCTTGTAGGGTTGGTTTCATGGTGATTAACTCCTTCAGCTTTTGCTTATTTGGAAAATTCTTTATCTCTTATTTAATCCTGAAAGTTAATCTTGTCTCATAGAGAATTCTTAGAAGTTTTTTTTTTTTTTAAATTTCAGTACTTTGAATATATTATACCACTCCCTTCTACTCTGCAAAGTTCTGATGAGAAATCTGTTGAGGGGCGCCTGGGTGGCTAAGTCAGTTAAGCAACTAAACTTCAGCTCAGGTCATGATACCATGGTTCATTGAGTTCGAGCCCCTATCAGGGCTGACAGTTCAGGGCCTGGAGCCTGCTTCAGATTCTGTGTCTACCTCTCTCTCTGCCCCTCCCCACTCATGCTCTGTCTCTCTCAAAAGTAAATGAACATTAAAAAAAAAAAAGAAATCTGGTGATAGTTTTTTTGGGGGGGGCGTTCCCTTGTATGTCACAAGTTTGTTTTTTTCTATTGCTGCTTTTAAGAGTGTCTCTTTAACTTTTGACATTTTTGTGGGTCTCTTTGGGTTCATCTTGTTTGGAACTTTCTAGGCTTCTTGGATTTGGTTGTCTAAGTGGTGCCCATGGGGGTGATACTCTGCTAGAACTGTCTTTCAAATAGTTTCAGACCTGTGAGACCCAGAAATGAAGTTCCCACTGGCCATCACACCAAGGAACTCAAGGGTGTCCCTTGTAGGCTGCTAATGCCCACTGTTTTTGGCAGCTCTGTGACTGCAGTGCAAGGGTGGGGCACTTGCAGTGTGGCTTTGGTGGGCCTGTGGCACAGGGTGAGGTGTATGCTCCAGCACTAACAGGTTGGAGGGAGAGTGCAAAAATGGTAGCTGCCAGTACTAGCACTAACAAGGTAGAGACAGAATTTCAAAGGGGTGCCTGCCAGTACCTCTGTCTGAAGAGAAAGTCCCAACAGATTCTTGCCCCTATGACACATGCTTTAAGATTAGCAAATGAATTGCCTTTACATATGGTCTAGGTGCTTTTCAAACTGCTGATTTTGTGATGGTCCTGGGGTGAGTGAATCTGTGTGTGGGCCCTCTAAAAGAGGAATCTCTCTTTGCTGCAGCCCTATGGCATCTCCTGGATGTATGCCCCATTGGTTTTCAAAGCCTGGTGTTTTGGGGGCTTGTCTCTCTGTTGCAGGTCTTAAGGATTGGGGTGCCTGTTGTGGGGCACAAACCCATCACTCCTCAGGGAGTTCTGTATTTGTGAGATTTCTTCTGATTGTGGGTTGCTGTGTTAGGGGTAGGTTTTTGGTGAGATTGCATCTCTGCCTCTCCCACCTTTCTATCTGACCCTTTTGTCCTTTGTTGTGGAGGAACTGTTCAGCTAGTTGCTAGGTCTTTTTCATAAGGACTTGTTTAATATGTAGCTGTCGAATGTTTTGTGTCCCTGGGAAGAGGCGAGTACAGGATCTTCCTATGCTGCCATCTTGAACCATCTTTTTGAGAAGCTTCCTAACTTTTGCACACAGACAGGGAGGATGCAAGGCACTCATTGGCTGGATAGAGCAGAAGAGTTATAAAATTGTATTTTTTGATGTTTTCTAATCTCCTATCCTGTCTCTATACTCACCCATTTTATCTTGCTGTTGTTTTTCTGCTGTGTATAGTGTTTTATAAGGAGGGGAATAAACCATTGGCCATCAGAGGCAGAAAAATATGTTTTAAAGCCTTTACTTAGGTTTGCCTCACATTTCTGACCTCACTGAAGAGGGGTAATGTAAAGTTCACAGTTGGCTACTGAAAAAATTTTAACTGAAACATTTTCAGTTTCCTGTAAGTGAATATAATGTGATTCACATTTTAGGTTTTTAAAAAGTATTATATTTTAGGGTGACCAACTATCCCAGTGTGCCTGAGACTGAGGGGTTTCTAGGACATGTGACTTTTAATGCTAAAATTACGACAACCAGGACTGTTGGTCATCTATAACACCATGATGTTATAGGATTTTGTTTCCTCTTTCTTTCCCCTCCTGGTTTTCCTCCCATTCCAGAGCTGCTGGGAAGAGGTTTTGCTTTAGTTCCAGATATGTTATGATGTGGGGACTTTTAGCAGGTGTTGTATCTGTTCCTCTCAGGCATCCAGTGCTCTGCCTATTAGTTCAGTTGAATTGGAGGATTATTACACCTAACACTTTTCACAGCAATTTCACATTCCCTGTATCCTTTGATTTTTTTACAACAATGCAGAATGCAGGCACCAAAGGCAGGTATTATCCCCACTTGACCAAAAAGAAAATAAGGGCTCAGAGAAGTTGCTGTTAATTTCCTGGGAACTTACACATAGATGAACTTGACCCCAGATCTCACATCAAAGGTCCTCTCAGTTCACAATGCTGAGTCTTTCCAAATTTTTGTTATGGACAGCTGGAGGATAGTCTTAGGATAAGAGGCAGAGCTATTCCTGGGGTTGGTAAATTGGATAGTGGAAAAGAACATTAGCCTGGAAGTCATGAGATGGCGTATGTTCCTAAGCTCTGGCCTTATAAACACAGTGTCGTTGGACAAGTCATCATCAATCTGTGCCTCATATTCTTCCCAGCAAAATGATGATGAGGTTGGACTAGATAATTCTTTCTGGTTCTAAATTGTATCTTGCATTCTGTCCCTTTTTGGATCTCTTGAAAATCATTTGAAGATATTTTACCTGGATATAAAGTTGGAAGGTGGTGGGAAACGCATAGCTGGCTGGCCGCCAGACTGTGCAGGTTAATGGTCTACACCATTAAGTCTATTGAGCACTTCCTATGTGTCCCAGATCTATACCTTTCTGGGGATAACTCTGATAGAACATTTTAGGTAAATGACCTCGCAGTCATACCTCTCAACTTGGGGACCAATCATATTGAGGTATAAGAAGGAATGGGAAATGGAGAAGACAGACACTAAAACTAGAAGAACAGCTATGTTCTGAAAGAAATGGGAAGTCTATGTTCTTTGGTATCGCAAGTTGAAAACTTCAAGTTTAGGTTAGATATTCTACATAGAATATAAGGTAAAAATATGAGTGAACTGGATTTGTATGTTTCCTTAGAATGAAACAGATCTCTGTGGAGAAGCAAATGAGTCTTCCAACACACTCCCAGAAATCCCTGTCACTCTGAGAAAAGTTTATACTAAGGACATATTGGTCCATATTGGTCCTAGGTCTTTGGTGTATTCTTTCTTTCTTTCTTTCTTTCTTTCTTTCTTTCTTTCTTTCTTTCTTTCTTTCTTTTCAATGTTTGTTTGTTTGTTTGTTTTTAGAGAGAGAGAGGGAGAGGGAGGGAGAAAACGAGTTGGGGGAGGGGCAGGGAGAGAGGAGTGAATCCTAAGTAGGCTCTTTGCTGATAGCGTGGAGCATGAGATTGATGTGAGGCTCAATCTCACAAACCCATTAGATCATGAACTGAGCAGAAATCAAGAGTTGGGCACCTAACCGACTGACCATCCAGGCATCCCTGGTGTGCTTTCTAAGTATGGATTTCTAGATCTGTGCATAGGACCTAAGATAATGCTTAAGGGTTTTCCACATGCGAGTTTGCAGAGCTCCAGAAAGAAGGAATTGGGCCAGCTGTCCTCTTACTTCCATTCTGGGGCATCTACAAAAGGGGGCAGAGCAGTAATAAGGGAAGGAGACACAAAGGTTTTCTTGAAGCTCATATACTGTCTACACAATTCAACCCCCGTGACGATGAGACAAAGTCATGAGTGGTGAGAAGCTAATGTCCCTTTCCACAGCATCTCCTATGATTGCTCTTGATGTTAAAGGACTTCCCCACACCATTTCACTGCAAATAAATAAAATACCTTTTAATCCCTCTGAAACCCTATCCCCAGCTCAGTGTTTATAGAAAAGTTTGGAATGGTTATGGGAAGTCGTATGTGGGTAATTGACACACTGTGATTTGAATTGAAAAGAAATAACAAAAGTGGTTTGGTAGATGGACAGATGATTGTGTCAGGCATTTTAGATGGAGTGGGTGTCTTTGGGACTGAACAAGTTCATACACTTCCCTCACAGAGAAACATCTGCTCATTGGGACAACTCACACAATTAGACAAGAGAGAAAACATCCTCTCACCATGAAACCATTGGATTTTGTTGGTTATTTCTATAACCAGTACAAGTTCCCAGAAACACAGTCAGTATCAAGCAGGGAATACTGTTTGTGTTTCATCAGTATACAGGTATAAAAATGTTTGAGGTTATATCTCCATGCCCTTTCCTGCCCACCCCCACTCCCAATAACTTCATGGTTCACAGACCTCCCCTCTAATTGCTAGGGTTGAGATCTTTGTGAAGCAGGGAGCACTTTCCCAGGGGCCAGGCTTAGCCGTTTGTGTCATAGCTTGAAGGGGACATCACTGGAGACCTTAAAGCTATGTGCTCTGTTTTTGGAGAAAGAACTGCAGTCCAAAAGCTGAAGCTACTGCTATTTGAAGGTATTGGGGCATTCCCTTTGGAATCTCAAAGAAATCTTTCAGAAGCTGCTTTAGTTCATGACTATACTTGGGGAAGTTTTAGTTCCTAAAAGTATTTAGGAACTCCAAATTATTCTTTAGTCACAAGAAAAGGGTTCAGTGACTAAAGAATAGTTTCTAATTTTGCCATTGCCCCAATGATAATTGATGGAGAATAGATTTGATTGGGACCCAGTGTGAGGAGATTCTAATTTATAGAAACATATCAGTTATATTGCAGAATAAAGGAAAAATGGTCATCTTCATTTAACCCATGGATGCTCAAGGATTTTAATAGGCCCAAACTCCCCATGCCTCAGCTTGCCAGGAGAGTGCAGTGAAGCCCCTTTAAAGTGTGGTCACACCTATAATTGTACAGCATTCATCGAGGGGCCACCATTAGCTTCTGGGATGGGTACTTGCTCAAGATCCTCTAATTTAACCTTCACAACCCTCTCAGTGGGTACTTTTATGCCATTTTTTTCATATGAAGAAACTGAGACTTCGTGTCAAGATTGTACAGTTCAAGACCATACAGCCTTTCAGTGGTGAGGTGGATTGACCCAGGTCTCTCAGGCTCCTGGATCCGCACCACACAGCTGTCTCTCTGAGGTCATCTGAACCACAAACAAAAATACTTGTTAAGCCATTAACAAATGTAATGAGTAAGATGAATGTTTAGTAATTAAGAGGAAGAGAGGAGAAGGGGAAAGGGATTAAGCGTTTCTTCCTTCCTTTCTAAAAATGAACAATGTTGTTTAGTAACTGTGCTGCCTGAGAGCAAACTTGATGTTTGTGAAATACTTGATGGTGGTAATTGCATTTCTCCAAACTGACTCCTCCTTCTGTGAGCCACTGAGCAATAAAGAACAGCTAGAAAAGAGTGGCAGAGACATCACACTTCTGCTAGGAAATCATTTTTGCATATGCTGTGTACTTTGGGTGAAGATGACAGAGGACACTGCAAAGAGCCTTGGATTTGAGGTGTGAAGAGGGGATCTTCTGGTCCCCACTCTCTCTTCCACATCAGATTTCCTTGGGCGGGCCCCTCACACTGTCTGAGCTTTAGTTTCTTCATCTGTGCCATGGACACTGTGCTGCAGATTCATAGAGAGAGAGTCACTGAGAAGACAAAATGGGGTGATGTATGTGATAGCTCCTAAAACACTGCTTGGTGCCAGGGAAATCCATTATGGAGCCTGAATAGTACTTCTGGTAAATGTTGTGTTATAAATGTGTTTCAATGTGCAGTAAAAACAAACATCCCAAGTTTGCTTCCACTTCAGGATTTTGGGGCTTGCTGTGCCCTCTTCCTGGACCATTCTTCTCACAGATCTGTGTCAAGTTCCCATGTCTTACCATTGAGTTCTTAGATTACATGTCCCCTTGGCTAAAAGATCTTTCCTGACCACCGTATCTAAAGAAAAATATTTAGGCACAACTTTCTCTTTTATTATCTTCATAGCACTGTTATTTAAAATTAATTATTCTTGTTCATTATTTCTTGCCTCTATTAGAGTGCAAGATCCTGAAGGGTGGGGACTTGTCTGTTTCACTTACTGCTAAGCTGCCAAGACCTAGACCAGTGCGGTCCGCTAACAGAATGCAAGCCATGTAAGCAACTTAACACATTATTGTAGCCACATTGAAAACAGGAACAAGAGAGGAGTAAAATTAATCTTGATAATGTATTTTACTTATTTAACCCAGCATATCCAAAATATCATATCCATTTATAATCAATATAAAATCATTGGGTTTTTTTTTTTTGCATATTAAGTCTTTGTAATCTGATGTGTATTTGGCACAGCACATATCAAATGTTTGATAGTAATGTGGACCTCACGGCTGCAGAATTGGACAGTACCCACTGGCCTGGAGAACTAACACGCCTAGATATCCAACATTTGTTAAAGAATATGTGTGGTTTTCCATCTTTGTGTGAATGCTCCAAGCCTTTTGGTTTTAAATCAAGGAACTGTAGAACTAGACCTTTAGAGATTCCTTCCTCCCATTAGAGATGAGGAAACTTTGACTACAAGAGGGGAAATGTTAGTTTTCTACATTGTCCTACTCAAGGTTATAAGAGGTGGCAGAGCTGGGCCTGGACTCCTGTTCTTCTCAAGTGAGTGCTCTTTTCAAATATTCATGCTGATCTAGAGATTTGAAAACATTTTCTGTGATATAAACTGCATCATTTTATTTCTGAACACACCAAATGATCATATGCAATACTCTTTGACATAAATGGGTATAATTTCCAGAGTTTGGCATCAAACAATTGATCACATTTTAGGTACCATTGTAACAGGAAATCTTCATTCAGACCTTATTTAATTAAATCATTTAATCTAAATCACTCTGAAATCTTCTTAAGAACTTCAGCTTTAGCTTAAGATACAAAACTATTTATTTTCTTTCCCGGATTTTACATTCCAAGATGTTAAAAATTCAAATGTCTCCCACACACCTGTAGAGTACGTGGTCACCTTATTCACATTCCTTTCTCTCTCAAATGACGGGAAGAAGGCTAGCAGCTGCTTGTGGGATGGCAAAATATTGATTAACGGTGTCTATAGGAAATCAGCTCAAGACAATTAATTTTTACAGCAGCAGTTCTGTATTTTCAAGCATTCTATTAAAATTACGCATTGTTAATTGATGCTGCTGGGAATTAGGAGCCAAGACCAGTTTGCCAAAAAGAGAAAGCAGGACACAACTCTGTTGCATATTCATATTGACTTTCTCCTTAATAATTCAGTGGGGAGGGGAAATCAGAGTTGTGATCTATCAAACCCACTATAGATGAAAATTTATTGCCGTTTCCTTCTATTTTTAAGTCACGTACATTAGGGATTGTGTTCTAAGATAATGAATCGTTTCTTCTGCCTACTGAGATACAGTGTCTATTTTGTCTATCTTCCACTTTTGAACCTCTAGGGGCAAATAATACAGAGTCCCCGTGCTGCGATATTCTTGCTGATTTAATTCTCTTTTAGTATCTATTTGCATCTCTAGAACACTAGCAAACATGGCTTCCCTGACATCTTCCCTGTGCAGTGTCTGGGAAATGAGACTGAAGAGAGACTTCCATAACCGCTGTGCACATCTCCAGGCACTAACCAGAATATGTTATAGAAAGGTCAGATTGAATGTGGATTCTAGGAGCACTAATTTCTTTGGCTTAGAGAAGAATTATTTTTCTTTGTTTTAAAGTCTTCATTTTAATACCTCCAGCAAACCAGGAAGAAATATATCTCTTAAAAATGGTGGAAGTGAGGACACCTGGGTGGCTCAGTCAGTTGAGCATCCAACTCTTGATTTTGGCTCAGGTCACAATCCCAGGGATTGAGTTCCCTGTTGGGCTCCATTCTGGGTGTGGAGCCTGCTTGTGATTCTCTCTCCTCCTTCTACCCCTCTCCCCGACTTGCGCACATGCTCTCTCTCTCAAGTAAAAAAATAGAAATTAAAAAAATTAAAAAGAATGGTGGAAGTGGATTAAAATCCTGAATGTTATTGCTGAAATAAAAATGTCTTTATTTTGAGTTGGGTGTTTCAGTTAGTTGTTTTAGATTCCAAGGTTTGTTTTTACCTTTCAAAATTGGTAACTACTCATCATTCATTGATTCTTTTTTTATTGATGTATGATTGATGTACACTATTCTATTAGTTTCAGGTGTATATCATAGTGATTTGATATTTTTATACATTGTGAAGTGATCCCATGATAAGTCTAGTTAGCATCTGTAACATACAAAGTTATCACAATATTATTGCGTCTATTCCCTATGCTGTACATTGCTTCTCCATAACTTATTTATTTTATAACTGGAAACTTGTACCTCTTAATGCCTTTCACTGATTTCCCCTGCTCCCAACTCCTCCCCTCTGTACTAACCAACAGCTTATTTTCTGTATCTATGCATCTGTTTCTTTTTTGTTTTGTTTGTTCATTTGTTTTGTTTTGTTTTAGATTCCAAATGTAAGTGAAGTCATATGGTATTTTTCTTTCTCTGACTTATTTCACTTAGCATAATAGTCTTTAGAGCACAAGTGGAAAGATTTCATTCTTTTTTTATAGCTGGGTAATATTGCATTGCATATGTATTCCACCTCTTTATCCATTAATCTATTGATGGACAGTTGGGTTGCTTTCATATCTTGGTTATTGTAAATAATGCTGCAGTGAACATTGATTCTTCATTTGAAAGGTGCCCTCTGTTCTCAGTGAGATTGGAAATAGGGGATGGATAAGAAATGTAACTGAAGGAATAAGCTTTGGATTTCTGGCAGTTTGGAGTGTGTGTATTCAGAGGCTAGTCAGGATGGAGTTGAGGCTTCAGGCTGTGGAGTCTTATGGATAGGAGTCCAACCCCTTGCCAGCTCTGTGATCGTGGGCAAAGTACTTAGCTCCTTGAACTCAGTTTCTTCATTTGTAAAATTGAGATCATCTTAGACACCATCTTAAAATGGTTTTGGTTTAATGAGAAAACACATGTAAAACTTCTGGCATGTTCTGAATGTCCAATAAACATTAATGACTATCATCATGATTGCAGTTCTCACTGAGTCAAAGTGGCTTTATCCCAGTGTAAAGCAATTGATATTTGTAAACTGTAAGAACTGTGTATTTTTGATATGTTACTATGCAATCCAGGTCTTTACCATTTTTTCATTGTCTTAATTGAATTTATTTTTCATACTCATATATATTTGAGTTTTGAATGTATATAGTATTTGAAAATAATAAAACCATCTTTTAAAATGATTAAAAACATGGCTTTCCCTTGACTCCTTGGCTTTCCCATCCCAAAATTTCTGAGATTTTTAAGAGAGTGTATTGTGATTTTCTGTCATCTGAGAATGACAGCCCTAATATAATTGCAATATAAGGGTCAAAGCAGAATGTCACAAATTCGTTGTTGTCTGCAGTTTCAGTCTAAGATTCTATCTGCACAATACCATGACAACCAGTTAGAAAGAGAAAAATTTAGTTAATCGTGCAGTTATTTTAGCTACATGAAGCCAAACAACTGGTTTCAATCTTATTTCCTTCTGCTTCATTGATTGATGAGATTCAACCTGTAGTTCTGACATCACGTGTGTGACCTAAATCACATTCTTGTGCATTCTGGAAATGGCTTTAATTGAGTATTTAATGGATTATTTGCTCCATTCGAAAGACCTTTCTTTGCACGTACGCATGTGAGGAGAATTGTAATCCAGTGATTATGTGTGCTTGGAGGGGGCTGTGCTTGTGTTGGGGCTTTCTTTGTCCTATGGTTGAATGGGGGTGGGTGATTTTAGGTCAGGCTCTGCAGAGTAGTTTCATGGCAGTGAAAGCCTGTTTCAATGATGGCCGTTCGTGCATGATTTATTTCTTGTTTGTAGTTCTCCCGGGATCTACCCACGACTATTTGCTAGATATTGTGTCAGATAGGAATGAGTGTTCTGAAGTTAGAAAGACTCTTCTAAGTTTAAGAGGAAAGACTCTTAGGCAAGACATGTCAGTTCCCTAAACTTCTGCTTCTTCATCAGTAAAGCGGTTTTTTGGTTAGAAGGAAATTAGGCAATGCAGTGGCTATTTTTATGTCTTCTGTGCTCATACCAATGGCCTTAGTATGTTGGACACACACACACACACACACACACACTTTATTTTCCCATTAATTTTTCCTACTGATGAAAACCTTTTAAAAAACTCTTCCATTCAAAAGGATATGGAAGCTGCTAATAGTGTCTGGCATATGATTTTTGGTTAAAAAAATGTTCATCTATTTTTCTTGTACTAGAGATTTGGGTTCCAAGAAGAGGTCCACAGGGACCTTCTGATCTTGTGTGAAAGACCATGTGAGAAAAGTTCTTGGAGATGGGCTGGTGTTTCCTCTCCCTGCAGCTCCAGGACTTGGTGGCAATGACAAATGGCTACTCAATGTGGTTTTCCAAAGTCTTCTTTAAAACAAGCCAAAGATTTCCTGTTTGATTTGGCTGTTTACTGTGTGTGATTCTTACATGAAAAGAAAGGTTTGGCAAGAAGAGATTTCAGAATTTTACCACAAGGGAGCTTCCAAGAGTCAGTGTGTCACTGGGCAGTCATTCAATCTGCCGGAGCAACATCACTGAAACTCAGCTTGAATAGTCCCCACTTCTCTGCGGACCGCATCTCTGAGAACAGCTTTTTAGACTCACACATGGGTTGCAAGCGCATTCACATCCTTAAAACTGTTTTAACTTTTATTTTGGAATCATTTCAGACTTACAGGAAAGCTACAAAAATAGCACAATTTTTCCCACAATAACATTGTATATAACCATGGAGAATTCCATTCTTATTAATTCAATGCCTATGATAAACCTTGAAATTTTGTTGATAATAATATTCTTCATTCTTTTCAAAATCCTATGACTAGGTGGAATGAATATTTTCTTCATATTTATGAATGAGGAAATTGAGACATAGGTCACAGAGCCAGCTAGGGCTGAGTCAGAACTGAACTTGGTGTACTTGACTCCTTACCCTGACATCTTTTAATTGAAATTTATTATTTTTTATTAAGAGGTAGATATAAATAAGTGTTCAGAGTAATGTGAATCATCACTTTGGTTGTTGGTGGGCTAATAAAATGCTTGATGCATCCACATACTCCCACTAACATTTAGTTCACTCCCCTCCTCTAAATATCTCTAGAACCTATTTCCTGCTTCAAATACTACAACTGCTAGCTGGAATATATATCTTCTCCTTCCTTTACCTGTACTTTCACACAAATTCCTTATTCATCTCCCTGACTCCACACTGTTGTCAGAGAAATCATTCTAAACCACACATCTAAACATGTCATTCTGTTTAAACTCCTTCAGTGGGCTCTTTTGTACTGTCTACTCATACCATACAGGGCATTAAACATCCATCATCACCTTCAATCCACACAACAACTGTACAGAGTAGGCATTTTGTGATTACGTTAATTTGATAGGTTTCTGCTTTGAGATCATGTAGAAGCTAAATGGTTGAGCCAGAATTTGAACTAGAGAGTGTCAGATTACTCAGGTTTCCTGAGGCAGTCAGCTCAGATTCTGGCTTGACTTTAGATTGTCTTTATATCAGCTTGGTTCTTTGTACCCTGTGCTTAGCTACACCAAACTTCTTCCCCTACTTTTTTCTTCATACCACCATGCTTGTTCAAATATGGGGCTGTCTCTCTCTGAAAGGACCTTCCATGTCTTCTCTGTTTAGCCAGACCTAGCTCAAATTCACAGTGGCATGCCAGGGGTGGTGGTGGTGATGGTGGGGACAGTTCACCTGGGTGTGGTCAGAAGCCAGTGCATTGGTTGTAGACTGTTTAACACAAAACAAAACTGACTAAAAGTTGTCTGCTTTTATTAGTACCATGTACCAGCAATTGTAGTGTTAGTGACAAGAGTCCATTCTGTGGCATACTCCCTGGCAAATTTATCACCTGTTTTGTTTTTTCCAGCTTTATTGAGATATGATTGATAATTCAATAAGCATTATGTATCTCATTATAACACCGTGCAAGTTTAAGGTATATATCACGTTGATTTGATACATATATATTACAATATGATTATCACCTTAGTGTTAGCTAACATCTCTTTCACATTACATAACTTCCATTTCTTTTTTTGTGGTGAGAACATTTAAGATCTACTCTCTTAGCAACATCAAGTATCTAGTACATTATTGTTATTCATAATCATAATGCTGTGCATTATATCTCCAGGATGCATTTATCCTATAACTGGAAGTTTGTACTCTTTGACCAACATCTTCCCAACTGCCCACCTAATCCCCTTCAAGACTCTGGTAACCACCATTCTACTCTGTACCTAATGACTTGCACTTCTTCGATTTCATATTTAGGTAATCTCATACAGTAATTGTCTTTCTCTCTCTGACTTATTTCACTTAGCATAATGCCCTCAAGATCTACCTATTTTGTTGCAAATGGCAGGATTTTATTCTAATGGTCAAATAACATTTCATTGTATATATGTATATATAACACATTTCCTTTAACCTTTGGTGGACAGTTAGGTTGTTTCTGTATCTCGGCTATTGTGAATGATGCTAAAATGAACATGGAGTGAAGATATCTCTCTGTATCCTGTTTTCACTTCCTCTAGATATATACCCAGAAGTGGGACTAGTGGATCCCATGGTAGTTCTATTTTTAATTTTTTGAGGAACCTTCATGCTTTTTCCATAGCGGTACCAATTTACATCCCCACCAACAGTGTGCAAGAATTCTCTTCTCCATTTCCTTGCCAGCATTTGTTAGCTTTTGTCTTTTTGATGATAGCCATTCTAACACGGGTGAGATGATATCTCATTGTTATCTTTGATTTGTATCTCCGAGTGTTAGTATCGTTGGGCATCTTTTTATGTGCCTGTTGGCTATTTTTATGTCTACTTTGGAAAACTGTCTGTTTAGTCCCTCTGCCCATTTTTAAATTGGGTTGCTTTTTTTTTTTTGTTACTGAATTATGTGAGTTCTTTATATATGTTGGATATTAACTTCTTACTAGACCTGCATCACAAACATTTGTGATCTGCAAATGTTTTCTCCCATTCCACAGGTTGTTTTTTCATACTGTTGATTATTTCTTTTGCTGTGCAGAAGCTTTTTAGTTTTGTGTAGAATTGCTTATTTGTTTTTGCCTTGTTGCTTGTGTTTTTGGTGTCATATCTAAAAAATCATCACCAAGACCAATGTCAAGGAGCTTTCCCCTATTCAGGAGATGTATAACTTCAGGTCATATGTTTAAGTCTTCCATTCATTTTGAGTTAATTTTTGTGAGTGGTGTAAAATAGGGATCCAATTTCATTCTTCTGCATGTGGTTATTCAGTTTTCCCAGCACAATTTGTTGAAATAATATTCTATGAGAACGCTAAGAATACACAATAGAAAAAGGATAGTGTGCTGGGAAAACAGAGCCTGATGTGAAGTTCAAACTCACAGACCGTGAGATCACGACCTTTGCTGAAGTTGGATGCTTAAGCCAGCCAGGTGCCCTCCAAATAGTATTTTGATCATTATAGATTTGTAGTATAGTTTGAAATCAGGAGGTATAGTGCTTCCTCCTTTGTTCTTATTTAGAATTGCTTTGGCTATACACAAATTTTAGGATTTTAGGATTGTTTCCTCTATTTCTGAGAAAAATGTCACTGGAATCTTGATAAGGATTGCATTCTATCTATAGATTGCTTTGGGTAGTATGGACATTTTAACAATATTCACTCTTCCGACCCATGAACACAGAATATATTTTTATTTGTCTGTATCTTATTCAGTTTTTCGTCAAAGTGTGTAGTTTTTAGTATACAGATCTTTCACCTCTTTAAATTTATTTATAATTATTTATTATTTTTGATGCTATTGTTAATGGGGTTGTTTTCTTTTTCAGATATTTCATTGTTAGTGTATAGAAACACAACCGATTTCAGTATGTTGATTTTATATCCTGCAACTTTACTAAATTCATTGATTAGTTCTTACAGTTTTTGAGTGGAGTCTTTAGGCTTTTCCATATATACTGAGCCACTCAGGTTCCCTGGATGCATTTTATTTCTTTAAATTTTTTTTTCATTTTTTAAATTTATTTTTGAGAGAGAGGGCCAGAGTATGAGTGGTGGAGGAACAGAGACAGAGGGAGACACAGAACCTGAAGCAGGCTCCAGGCTCCAAGCTGTCAGCACAGAGACCAATGTGGGGCTTGAGCCCATGAACTGTGAGATTATGACCTGAGCTGAAGTCAAACGCTTAACTGAGCCACCCAGGTGCCCCAATTTTATTTATTTTTTAATTGAAGTATAATTAACATATAGTGGTGTATTAGTTTCAGATGTACAATATAATAATTCTACAATTCTATACATAGTGTCCATCATGCTTAAACTCCTTTTTCTATTTCACCCATCCCCCTACTTACCTTTCTTCTGGCAACCACCAGTTTGGTCTCTATATTAAGAGTCTGTTTTTGGGGTCCTTGGTTGGCTCAGTTGGTTGAGCATCTGACTCTTGATTTCAGCTCAAGCCATGATCCCTTGGTTGTGGGGTCAAGTCCCACACTGGACTCTGTGCCTAGTATGGAGCCTGCTTAAAATTCTCTTTTTCCCTCTGCTCCTCTCCCCCCACTGACACGCTCTCTCTTTCTCAAAAAGAAAAAAGGAAAAGAAAAAAAATACTCTGGTTTCTATTTCTTTGTCTCATTTTTTTTGCTCATTTGTTTTGTTTCTTAAATTCCACATATGAATGAAATCATATAGTATTGTCTTTGTCTGACTTATTTCACCTAACATTATACCCTCTAGGTCCATCCATGTTGTAAATGGCAGTATCTCATTCTTTTTTATGGCTGAGTAATATTCTGTTACACACACACACACACACACACAAACACACACACACACACCACATCTTCTTTATCCATTCATCAGTCAGTGGACACTTGTGTTGCTTCCATATCTTGACTATTATAAATTATGCTGAAATGAACATAGGAGTACATATATCTTTTTTGTTTTCTTTGGGAAAATAGTAGTGGAATTATTGCATCATATGGTATTTCTATTTTTAATATTTTGGAGAATATCCATATTCTCCCAGGTTGCAGTCCCACCAACAGTGCATGAGAGTGTCTTTTTTCCACACCCTCACCAATACTTGTTGTTTCTTGTCTTTTTGATTCTAGTTATTCTGATAGGCATAATGTGATATTTCATTGTGGTTTTGGTTTGCATTTCCCTGATGATGAATGATGTTGAGCATCTTTTCATGTGTTTGTTGGCCATCTGTGTGTCTTCCTTGGAAAAACGTCTATTCAGGTCCACTGCCCATTTTAATCAGATTATTATTGTTATTATTAGGTGTTGAATTGTATAAGTTCTTTATATATTTTGGATGCTAGCCCCTTATTGGATATAACATTTGGAAATATTTTTTCCCATTCAGTAGGTTGCCTTGTCATTTTGTTGGTGGCTTCCTTCATTGTGCAAAAAGCTTTTTATTCTGGTATAGTCCCAAGTTTATTTTTGCTTTTGTTTCCTTTGCTTGAGGGGACATAGCTAGAAAAATGTTTCTACAGCCAATGAATGTCAAAGAAATTACTGCCTATGTTTTCTTCTAGAAGTTTTATGGTTTTAGGTCTCACATTTTAGGGCCTTTTGATTTAAAGTTCATTTGATTTTATTTTTGTGTTTGTGGTAAAAAGGTGGTCCAGTTTCATTCTTTTGCATGTTTCTTTCCAGTTTTCCCAACACCATTTCTTGACCAGACTGTCTTTTCCCCATTGCATATTTCTTGCCATTAATTGTGGGTTTATTTCTAGGCTCTCTGTTCTGTTCTATTGATCTATGTGTCTGTTTTTGTGCTGGATGACTTTTATTTCTTTTTCATGCTTGATCGTTTTAGTACGGACTTCCAGTACTCTGTTGAAAAGGAGTGATGAGAGTTGGTACCCTTTTCTTGGTCTTGGTCTTAGAAGAAAGGCTCTCAACGTTTCACTGTTGGTATGATGTTAGTTGTTGGCTTGTCATATATGGCTTTCATTGTGTTGAGATATGTTTCTTCTATAACCAGTTTGTTGAGTTTTCATCACCTCTTGCTTCTGCAGTGTTTAGGGTAGATCTCTATTAGAACTGTTGGTGGGAGGGCAGGGAAGAGGGGAAAATGGGTGATGGGCATTGAAGAAGGCGCTTGTTGGGATGAGCACTGGGTACTGTATGTAAGCGATGAATCACAGGAATCTACCCCCAAAGCCAAGAGCACACTGTATACACTGTATGTTAGCCAACTTGACAATAAGTTATATAGATATACTTTTTCAATGACAAAACTATCACAAACCTTTAGACAATAAATTATATCTAAAAAAAAAAAGAACTGGGATATCATGTTACAGCTGCTTAATTATCTCACACAGACCACAGGCTCCTTGAGGACAATAATATTATCTTAGACATCTTGGTGTTCTCAGTGCTGAGTACAAGCCTAGAGTATTTGTATGAATGAGTTAAAAGTCCAAGGATTATTCCTTTTATATCCTTCCTTGGAAGTACTTTCTTATTAGTAATATGTATTTATACTTTCTGTTCCAAAGAAATTTTGCGCAGGAGTATTTAGTATTTTTAAATTATATAATTGCATGTTATAACCACTGACTTAAAAAATTATGTGAAACCATTTTTAATAGTTTTTTTAATTTTAGAGAGAAAGAGAGAGCTCAGGGGAGGGAGGGAAGGAAAGAGAGAGAGAGAGAGAGAGAGAGAGAGAGAGAGAGAGAGAGAAACTTAAGCAGGTTCCACGCTCAGTGCAGAGCCTGACGTGGGGCTCAATGCCACAACCCTGGGATTGTGACCTGAGCCGATTCAAGATTCAGATGCTTTCAGGGAAATAAAAATCAAAGCCACACTGAGATACCATCTCACACTGGTCAGAGTGGCTAAAATGAACAAATCGGGAAACTATAGATGCTGGTGAGGATGTGGAGAAATGGGAACCCTCTTGTACTGTTGGTGGGAATGCAAATTGGTACAGCCACTCTGGAAAACAGTGTGGAGCTTCCTCACAAAATTAAAAATAGAACTACCCTATGACCCAACAATAGCACTGTTAGGAATTTACCCAAGGGATGCAGGAGTGCTGTTTCAAAGGGACACATGCACCCTAAAGTTTGTAGCAGCACTATCGACAATAGCCAAAGTATGGAAAGAGCACAAATGTCCATTGATGGATGAATGGATGAAGAAGATGTGATTTATATATACAATGGATTACTACTTGGCAATGAGAAAGAATGAAATCTGGCCATTTGCAGCAACATGGATGGAACTGGAGGGTATCATGCTAAGTCAAATAAGTCAGTCAGAGAAAGACAGGTATCATATGTTTTCCCTCACATGTGGATCTTGAGAAACTTAACAGAAGACCATGGGGGAAGGGAAGGGGAAAATACAGCTACAGAGAGGGAGGGAGGCAAACCATAAGAGACTCTTAAATACAGAGAACAAACTGAGGATTAATGGGGGATGTGGCAGCGGGGAAAGTGGGTGATAGGCATTGAGAAGGACACTGTTGGGGTGAGCACTGGGTTTTGTATGGAAGCCAATTTGACAATAAATTATATTAAAAAAATGATTCAGATGCTTAACTGATGGAGTCACACCCAAACGCCCCATGAAGCCATTTAAAAAAATAAAATCTGGGGGCGCCTGGGTGGCTCAGTCGGTTAAGAGTCCGACTTTGGCTCAGGTCATGATCTCGCGGTTCGTGAGTTCAAACCCCACGTCAGGCTCTGTGCTGATGGCTCAGATCCTGGAGCCTGTTTCAGATTCTGTGTCTCCCTCTCTCTCTGACCCTCCCCCGTTCATGCTCTGTCTCTCTCTGTCTCAAAAATAAATAAAGGTTAAAAAAAATTAAAAAAAAATAAAAAAATAAAATGTGGATATTCTAAAGACTTGGAGCCTTTAGTTGAGTAGCATTAAAATGACATATTCTGGGGGCTCTTGATAGCATTATATCGATGAGTACAAGCTTTGGAGTCCAAGAGACCAGAGGCCAAGTCATGGCTATTGCCTTTCACATTACAGTGACTGTGGGCAACTTATTATCTCTGGCACTTAATTTTCTCAGTGCTGTGAAATATAACTATATAAATATAGATAGTGTGTCTATGTTTATTAGTAGGGTCTGGTACATAAAACTAATGATTATTGGTTTTCAAAATTTTGACCTAATTAGGAATATTTCACATGAACATTTTTATGAGATCAAGAAGAAAAAAGCAACTTCATGGTGGAGTGTTTCCATAGGTATTACCTTGATTTTGGTCCACTGAAATGTTAACCTTGCAACTGATCATTATGCTAGGATGTTAGACCGAGGAGATAATATTTATCTTGACAATGGTTTAATACCTAAAGGCTACAAATATAAATTTTGGTAAAAGTGCTACCTTGTTCATATTGAAAATAGGGTTTACTTGGAATGACCATAGTAGAAGCCCTATTATCCGATGTGATTGGCACTGGTCAAAAAATTTGTCAGTAAATTGAAAGGGGATTCATGATTAATGATTAGTCAACATTACTAATTACCAGGGAAATGCAAATCAAAACCTCAGTGAGACATCACCTTACACCTGTCAGAATAATTAGAATAAAAGAGACATAAGTGTTGGGGAGGATGTGGAGAAAAAAGAAACCTCATTCACTGTTGGTGGGACAGTGACTGTGAAATTGGTACAGCCACTGTGAAAAACAATATGGAAGTTCCTCAAAAAATTAAAAATAGAAATACTATTTGATCTTGTAATTCTGCTACTGGGTATTTACCCAAAGAAAACAAAAACAGTAATTCAAAATGATATATGCATCACTATGTTTATTTCACCATTATTTACAGTAGCCAAGATATACAAGCATCTTAAGTATTTATGGATAAATGATTGGATACGGAGGATGTGGTACACACACACACACACACACACACACACACACACACATACTGGAATACTACAAAGCACTAAAAAGGATGAGATTGTACCATTTCTTTTTTGCTTTGTAATCAGTATATCAAGGAGACATTCATATAGTTCAAGAATTGCTTAATTCTGATATCCAGATTCAAGCTTGTGAACATAACTTATAAAGATACAATTAAAGCTATGCATCATAATTTACTATACTACCAACATTTAAATTATGGGGTGTAAGTTAAATGGTTTAAAGTAAGCCTGTAACATACCTAAGAAACACCTTCCTAGCTCATACATGCAAATTCACTTCTCCATGCAAATGTCTCTTCACTTTAAGTTACCCTGCTCCCAAAGTCATTACTCTGAAGCTTATCATGGTACAAAGAGAAGGAAAAAAAGTGTAACCAGGACTGATTTTATATGTATACAAAATGTAAATAAATATAAAAAATATACATAAGATATAAAATTTTATATAATATATATAAGATGGCACAGCAGAAGGGAATGCAGTTCTATAAGTGCAAGCCCTCAAATGGCAGATTATGATAAATGCTTCTTTAGCAAGGTACCTTTCCACCGATACCACAGGCCCAATTAATCACACAACATGCCATCTTCAAATAACAGTTGAGGCAATAGAATAATTGCAGAAGCATCACAATCAATCCCACTGAATAGAACTACAGACCAACACTTCCCTACAAGTTAAGTTCTTCTTCTGACTGCCAATTAAACACAAGTTTTAACTTCATAGTTTGCCAATTAAGGGTCATACACTGAGATCAATACATACACCTAGCATTTCAGTCTAAACTATTTCAGGTACCTAGAGCTGAAATCAGTTACAAGGTATGGCCTAACAAATGCTAGGGGAGATTTTTTTTTTAAAGTAGTTTTTACGAGTGTTAAACTTATCTTGCACACTGAAGTCATCATACATATGGGGCAAAGGCAGAGTTTTAATATTTGAGTTTATTCTTCATTTAACTTTTCAAACATTACAATAGTTGAATATTAAAACAAAAACAATGAGCTATGATTACAGTCCTTCTCTCATTCACTACTGCATACAAGATGCCAGCAGGTTATTCACAGGCCCCATTAAGAGGTCTGACACTGAACACCATCCCCAGGAAGATGTTCATCATTCTCATATGCTTCTCCATTGTGATGGTGCCATCTTTCCTGATTTGGACAAAAGTCCACCAGTTCTACCTGGTCCATTTTATCAGTCTCTTCTACTTCTTTCTTCTCAGATAGGAGTTTTTCTAGCAAAGAGTTTATCAGGAGAGAGAAAGCCACTCTCAGGAAAGTTTACCTTAATTTCGATGATTAGGTGACCCTTTTCATATTCACCCTACAATAAATTGGCACGCCTTCGTTTAGCACACTTGATATCTCCCTGCTTGACAGTCTGACCTGGATGAGAGGTGATGACAATGGTTCTGTTGTCACGGGTAGATATTGACTTTTGAAAGCCATACAGTGCTTCAACCAGCTGTATGTCCATATACAAGAGAAGATCCTCTCCTCACCAAGTAAAAACAGCATGGCCCTTCTGATCTAAAATAATGATAATAGCTCGTGGTTCCAGTCCTGGTTCTTAGTCTCCTTCACCATGGAATGTTATTTTCTGGCCATCTTTCATGCCCTTGTCAATATGAACTTCTAGAATCTTCCTTTCTCGAATTCTCTTCCTTCTATTGCAGCTTTTACATCTATCTTTAGGACTGATCCATTCCCTAGGGTCCTGGCTCTCAATGCACACAGATTGAATTTGCTGAACCATTCCAGGTCCTGTCTGATGAATTCTTATTTGCACTCTAGTACCTCAGCCATTGGGAGAACATTCTACCACTCCTTTCTTACCACCTTGGCCTTCATATTTGTTGCAAATCACATTCTTCTACAGAACTGGTTTTCTTATTGCACTGTTACATAAATCTCCTAAGGTTACAGAGAGCTGATGTACAACATTTTCACCTCTCCCTTCTCTCTGCATCCTTCCTCCTCCTCCAAAAAACATATCAAAGGTGTCCATGGGAGAGTCCAAACCACTGCCTGCTCCACCTTCTTTAATTGCCTGTTCTCCTCCTTTGTCATATAATTCCCTTTTCTTTGCATCAGAGAGCACTTCATAAGCTTGAGAAATCTGCTCAAACTTCTCTCCTTCATTTGGATTCTTGTCAGGGTGGTACTTCAAAGCCAGTTTCCTGTAAGCCTTTTTCAATTCTTCCTGGGTAGCACTGGGTTTGACCCCCAAACATCACAGTAAGTAGTTTCTTTCACCATTTTCTACAGCAGGTGAGCAGGCCAAGGTTGGTGTGAGGGAGTGGGAAGGAGCTCATTCCTGGGTGTAGTTTGGGCAGCCATGGCTCCTCCACTTCTGACCAAGCATTCTGGAAAGTTCTGCCCAAGATTGTACCATTTGAGACAACATAGATGGACAAAGAATGTGTAATGCTAAGTGAAATAAGTCAGACTAAGAAAAACAAATACCATATGATTTCAGTCATATGTGAAATCTAAAAAAAACAAATGAATGAACAAAGAAACAAAAAGCAGAATCAGATCAATGAATACAGAGAACAAACTGATGGCTGCTAGAGGGTGGACAAGATGGGTGAAAGGGAGGGAGATATAGGCTTCCAGTTATGGAATGAATAAGTCATGGGGATAAAAGGCAAAGCATAGAGAATGTCATGAGTGACATTATAACAATGTTGTATGGTGACAAATGGTAGCTACGCTTGTGGTGAGCATAGCATGATGTATAGAATTGTCCAATCACTATGCTGTACACCTGAAACTAATGTAACAATGTATGTCAACTATACTCACATAGGAACATAAAAGAAAGGACTCATGAAAACAATATATACATGTTTTGTTTTTTGAAATTAATTAATTAATTAATTAATTTTTAAAGTTGATTTATTTATTTGGAGAAGGAGCGAGAGAGCAAGAGCACAAGCAGGTGAGGGGCAGAGAGAGAGAGAGAGAGAGAGTGGGAGACAAAATTCAAAGCAGCCTCTGTGCCATCAATGCAGAGCCCGATGAGGGGCTCTAACACATGAACCATGAGATCATGACCTGGGTTGAGATCAATAGTCAGATGCTTAACCGACTGAGCCACCCAGGTGCCCCAATATATACATGTATTAAATATTCATGTTGTTCACTAATATTTGATGAAGAGTCAAGGCCCCTCTTTTCAGTGTTCTGAGGAGAGCTCGGTCATCTTCCTTGCGTCCTGCATACCCACAAGACACTGTCTCCTGTGTCTCCTAGTTTTAATTTACTAAAAGCAGAGCTAGAAGTTAAGGGGTTGTGAGGTCTGCCTGGATTGTTAAATATACCTCACACTCTTTCACAAATATCTTACCACAATAATTTTCTTGCCTTTGTCAACTCTTTCTGAAGTATTCGACCAGGTTTTCATAGAATCCCCAAACTCCCACACTGCTATTGCATCAGTTTGTGTACATTTAATTAAGTTATGTAATTGCAATAGCAAGAAAACTGGCATAAGCTGACTTGAGAGAAACACAGAGAACTCAGAGTGAACATTAAGCATATGTGTGGGCATTCTAGAAACTAACCTACTAGTGGTAATTGTCCAATGTAAAATCAGTCAGATATTTTACAGAGAAAAGGAACCCATGGCTTAGTCAAGTGGACTGGTTAAGTGGAAGTGATCAGGATCATCAGCTGGGTTTAATCTTGAGCGCTTAGCTTCCTTCTATGAACTGAACTTTGCTAATTAGAAATGCTGTGAGATTCTGAGCTTTTGACCCTTGAAGTGTTTTAAACTTTTATGACCTTGTTAGGTTATTTCAAGGCAATTCAATTTAGGACGTTGGGTGGTATTTGAATTTTCTCTCTTGCCAACCCATTTCTTTTTTCATGATCTCCTCTAATCCACGTGCCCCAATAAAAATACTAGTTTAATTTTAAAATGCAAGATAGATGAACAATCCTATCCTGTGGAAACAGCGTCTGCCAAACGCTTGCTGAGGAAAAACCACCCATAACGTCCTCTCAGCTGCACTCATATCCCTGGATCCTTCCTGAGCAGTCAAGCTTTTAAGACTACCTCCTGACACTTTTACCTAATTTGATGTTGAAAGTTTTAATGCAAGCCACGGAAAATGGATCTTTTGTCAATTTACATAAAGTCTCTTTTGGTCTCTTATTAGTACAAGTATTTTCTTAAGTAGGAAAATTCAGTACTCTTTGTTTGGACTAGCATCCATATTTCAAAGGATTATGAAATAAGTGTTTGATACAGAAGAGATAAAAAGAAGGCGCCCATTTGAAAATCTTGATATAATTGATCTGATAAATTCTTAACTCCTGCTGATGTTGATGAGAGTGGTGCATGCAAAGAGCCAGAGGTCACGTTTGAGGTATTTGAAATTTGGAACAGTCTCCCAGAGGGTTCTCTAAACCTTCCTGATATTACTCTCTTCTTGAAGAGCCATTTGACTGGCAAAGATAAAAATTTGCATGACTATAATGTGATAGATTCAGTTGGTTTAAATTTACAGATTTTTCTTTTTTCTTTCTAGTGTTTGAAAAGTTGGGACATTTTATGGTTCAAGAATGAAGCACAGGGAGACAACAGGCATATGCTGTTGCATGATAGCAACAGGTGGGAGCGAAGTAGCTGTTGCCCCTCAGATGGGGCTTGCTCTCTTCAGTTCCCTGTGGTCTCCCTCTTGCCTGTGGCTGCCTATGGCCAGTCATTGATGTTACCTCCTGACTCCCCCAGGCAGGTGAATTTGCAATCCCTGTCAGGGACTTTATTTCTTCATGTAAGCTTTGTGTACAGAGATATATTGATCTAGAAGAATTAGGTTCATCCAATGTAATAAATTGTACCCCTTGCTGTCTGCATGAGGCTATTGAGCTGTCCCCTAATCTGCTATAAACACTCAGAGTGGAAGATGCCTCCCCCCAAACATTAAGGATCCCAGTTTAGCCAGACTTAAAAATATACAGTTTTAATATTTATATATTTTTAATGTTTATATATTTATTTTTGAGAGAGAGAGAGCATGAGCAAGCACAAACAGGGGAAAGACAGAGAAAGAGACGGAGACACAGAATCCAAAGGAGGCTTCAGGCTCTGAGCTGTCAGCACAGAGCCTGACACAGGTCTTGAACTCATGAACTGTGAGATCATGACCTGAGTTGAAGTCAGACACTTAACAGACTGAGCCACCCAGTTGCCCCCAAAATATGCAGCTTTAATGTGAATGAAAATCTTGCAAACCTTCAGATGAATATCTCCTCAAAGCCAAGTCACATGTGGTCATTTATTTACCTTTTGACTGCTCTAGTCCTGGATTATCTAATATCTCAGGTTTCATGGGATGTCATGGAAATAGTATTGAATAAAGTACAAGGGAAGCCCAGAATTGACTCTCAGCTTTTGTCCTGATTTCCTGAAACAGCTGAGTGGGTTTCAGCAGGTTTCCTTGGCCTTGCCCTCAAACTTCTTCATGGTTCTTCCCCAGCGGTTTAGCATAAGGAACAGTAGGGTTGTAACTCATCTGGCAAGGAGAAGGTATCTGAGGACAGAGACCCACTGACAATGACAGGGAGGTTGGAGAAAATATGGCCGATAGGATCAGGCCAGGGGGGTCATGGCAAGATACAACTAAGGGTAATGGCTAGAGGGGAAATGAAGCTAGAAACCAGGGGGAAAAGTATGAAAAGTTTCTTGGTCTCTTGTTTTCACATTCATTGCTTAGGTTGGAAATTCATTTCTACTGAACAAGAAATATATGACCAGCAGGATCTCTGGGATTACATGGAGGTTGAAGAGAAAAAAAGAGATTTCACATGAAATACACATTTATTCCCAGTTATGTAGAACACTTCACATGTATTTGAGGCTTTGGTTTGGGTCATCAGCAAATGCAAGGATAAGTTTGCTAATGTGAATTTTATGCTTAAGTGGCTTCCTTATCCTTAAATTCTCTTTGTAGACTGGTGGCCTGTCTGTGACAGATACCAATATTAGCAAAGTCATTTCTTGTCACCTGTTTACAGCTCCTTCTCTGGGAACCACAGTAAGAAGTCCGTGCCTGGAAGAGGGTGAGGAGGTGGGTTGTGTGTGGTTTGACTAGAGGAAGCACAGCTTATTAGGCTAACTAGCCAAGTTTTAAAATCCTGATATAAATAAAATGTTTTTCTAAATATTATTGTTTGGCTCATTTCCCGGGTAAGTGCATAAACCATACATCTTTGGCCTTGGCTCTAAAATATAGATTTTCATCTTTAAGGAATTTGGGATCATAGGTTAGAGATCATAGGTTGTTTCAGCTGGAAAGGATTTGGAGATCTGCTAGTCTACTCAATTTTATGGATGAAAAAATTATTCCCAAACTCTGTCATATCTAAATCTCTTTTTTCTTGACTTTAATTTTTTTAAGTTTCAAGATTTATTGAAATACAATTGACATAATATTATATAAGTTTAAAGTATACACGTATTGATTTGATACACTTATAAACTGCAAAATGATTACTATCATAGCATTAGCTAAAACCTTCATCATGTCACATAATTATCATTTCTTTTTTGTGGTGAGAACATTTAAGATTTACTCTCTAAGCAACTTCCAAGTATGTACTGTGGGATTATTACCTATTCTAAATAACTCTTTTTTTTTTTAAGTAGTCTTCATGCCCAGTGCGGAGCTCAGTGGGGGCTTGAACTTAAGTCCCTGAGATTAGACCTGATCTGAGATCAAGACTCAGATGCTTGACTGACTGAGCAGCCTAGGTTCCCCCATAAATAACTCAATAGATTGAAACACATTAAGTAATATGTTTAGTTTTAATTAGGTTTTTTAGAGAGGGAACTTCTGGGGAACCCTCTTTGCTTCTGCTCTAGTCTGGATTAGTGCTTTCTGGGCCTGGGCACAACAGTCACTCTACACTTCCCTTCTTTACCATTCTAGGACACATTTTGCCTTGTTTTTTCGTTGGGTCCCGAGTTTCCTTACTTCCATGTCTTTCTGTTTCCTGGTTTATACCTTCATTTTGGTGGAGAGCATTGTTTATCCTGTACTTTCTAGAGTAGGGGGCACAGGAGGTAAATTTCTTGAGGACTTGTATACCTAAAAAGTCCTTATGATCACATTTATTTGATAATTTGGATAAGTGTAGAATTTTGGAGATCAGTCTTCCCGCTGAATCTTTTTTAAAAATTTTAAAAAATATTTTATTTATTTTTGATAGACAGAGGCAGAGCACAAGTGGGGGAGGGGCAGAGAGAGAAAGAGACTCAGAATCTGAAGCAGGGTCCAGGCTCCGAGCCATCAGCACAGAGCTGGATGCAGGGCTCAAACTCACAAACTGCGAGATCATGACTTGAGCTGAAGTTGGATGCTCAACCAACTGAGCCACCCAGATGCCCCACTTCTCATTGAATCTTGAAGACATTATGATTTCTTTGAGTTTTAGCTTCTGGTGTTGGTTTTGCATCATCTGATGCCAATCTGACTCCTGATTTCTTTTCCATATGACAATTTTTTTCATTCCGTTAGGTTTTATTGCTGATTTACTGGTGATGGTTCTTTGATTTGTCTTATTCATTGTCAGGTGTAGTAGGTTAGCCCATTAAGTTTGGAAACTTTTATATTTCAGTTTTATGAATGTGGCATCCATTACTAATTGGATTCTCCTATTCTATCTTTTGTGCAGTTTCTTTTGGGAGCTTCTAGACTATTTCTCTAGTTTTCTGATCCTTTCTCTCCTGTTTCCATATTTTTGTCTTTGTGTCTATTTTCTAAGGAAATTTCCTTAAGTTTCTCTCCTGACCCTTTAGTTGAATTCTTTCAATTCCTGCTCTTGTAATTTTCACTTCTAAGAGTTCTTTTATTTCTCTAAATATTACTTCTTTTTGTGACACCCTGTATTTTGATGTATGCAATATTCAGTATTATTGCTGATGCTGTCATAATAGTTTTGTAAGTTATCTTCTGATAATATTTTTGTAACTTTTCCTTTTTGTTGTTTTCTTATAATGTTTATTTTTTTGAGAAAGAGAGAGTGGAGGAGGGGCAGAGAGAGAGGGACAGAGGATCTAAAGCAGCTTTTAGCACAGAGCCTGATGCAGAACTTGAACTCACGAACTATGAGATCATGACCTGCATTGCAGGCCAATGCTTAACTGACTGAGCCACCTAGGCGCCCCTCATCTCTGTCGTTTTTAATGTGTTTCTCCATTTTCTTTCATTGTGGAGAATTTCTTTATATTTTTGGTAACCTTGGTTTTCCTCTCCCTAGTGAGGACCAAGGAACTAAATCTGGTTTTAAAGTTTGTGAGCATGAGTGGAATTCATGAACTGCTGGGCTTGTGTGTTTATAATTTGTTATTGTATTAATAGGTTTTGAGAGGGAATGAAACTAAATGTATACGTTCAGTGCACGATATTTAACTAGAAGTCCTGGTTCCTGCACTCTTATACTAGTTGCCATGTTTCTAGGACCTAATAAAGCTTTGGTGCTTGTCTCTCAACCTTTCTCTCCTTACCAGCACCCTATCTCTCTCTCCTTCCTCGTGCATCCCTTCTGCCATATTCATGCCACATTCAGGGGACATTTGCTCGGTAGATCTGTTTTCCTTTAGCATCCTGAACAATTTGGAAATAGCCATTATGGAAAACACTCTAAAAAAGAGTAAGATCCATAACTGTCCTTGTCTAAGGACAGGGCTTTAGGTTAGGAAGATATCAGCAAATAACCAGCCAGGTACCTTCTATTTAATTCAGGAGATATTTATTGAGCTCCAATTATGTGCATGGCATAAAATTGCCACTGAAAGAGGAGTAAACAAACAAACAAAAAGTAAAATAGTATGTCCTATTCCAAAAGGTTCATATGCTAATACTTTAAGCCTGAGCCATGACATTGGACCTACCACTGCTCATTGCATGATTTTGAAAGGAATTCTGAGTTAGTTCATAGAAATGTCAAATTAATTAATGTCCTCAAAAGCTTTAAATTGGAATGTTAAGCTTTTTTTCCTTTTATCATTAGATTTTCAAAGGTAACAACCTTACCTTGAACTTTTTTGTATTTTTCTCAAACTGTCTTGCATCACGTTTTACCTGGCAGGTATGCCACGTGTGTTTGTGGCCAATGATGCTGACATTAGAACTGGTCACTATGGCTACAACCTGTTAGACTTTGATAGAAAAATCAATGCCTTGCTTAAACTTGGGATGTAGGGAGCAAACACAAAGATTGCCACCATAATTGCCACTTGTGGTGAGGCAGATTCTAAAGTTATGTCCATGTTTGGAGAAAGGGATCATGGCATTAGTTAGTAGTTGTACCTTGTTTTGCTGTTTCTCAGGTAAGCAGTTTCCATGGTTCTTCCATGAATATCATTACTGGGACTCATGAGAGAAGCAGTGACTAATTGGCTCAAAGTCAGCTCTTTCATCTTCCATGTCCACTGTAAGGTTGTCCCACACAGGGGATTTATAACCTTCCTGCCTGCTGTTCTCACCACGACTCTATCTCTGGACCTTCAGTTTGAATACAGGAAGGGTCATGTAGCCCTTCCCCTAAAAAATGGCTGTATAAATGAAGGTTTGTCTGTACACAATGTCAATTAACGGCATTTTAATGGTCAAGTCTCATTATTCACACTAGTTATGTTTTGCAAAGTCACTGAACCATTACTTCTAGGGAAAATATAGGGTTAGACTCCTATGAGGCTCTGGTCACAACATTATCATTAACTGATCCATACATAACCTTGTTTTATGTGACAATTTAATATATATTCTTGGTCCATTGACATTGAATTCATAGCCAATAACACGATAACTCTTACCTGAATGAAGCTTGCCTAACACATGTCTATTCTCCATAAGGCACATCACACTGTTTTGTGCTTTGGAACAGTGTATGGCACTTCAGCATTACGCTTGGGGGCCGTTTTTAACCAGTGAAATCATCAGCAAAAAACACAAAAATGTGGAAAACATGGCCCTACATGGACTGTGAAAAGGATACTTTTTTATAATAGGCAGCTGAAATAAGGCAGGGCATCACCTTGTTTACCTCAGTTGGGAACATGTGTGGCTGACATTTTTTGTAGACTCCGTTCATGTCTGCACATGTTCACAAAACATCATTGGTATTGATTTTCGGATAACAATTTTTTGCAGGTAGGCAAATTTGCAAATACAGAATCTGCAAATAATGAGGGTTGAATGTGTGTGTGTATATGGACAAATGGAAAACCAAACAAAATTAATTCCCAAAGCTTGATGACCTTTTCATCTTCATATGTGTGTGAGAATTGACCACCCTGACCTTGACATTTTACCCAGTAGAGGGACAGATCCTATTCCTTCCTATCAGCAGCAGTTACCAAGCAATACTTCACATGAGCTCCAGGTTTATTTTCCTTTCCCCTTGTTTTGTTAAGTTCTGT
Organism: Acinonyx jubatus; assembly: GCF_027475565.1. Lineage (NCBI taxonomy): Eukaryota > Metazoa > Chordata > Mammalia > Carnivora > Felidae > Acinonyx > Acinonyx jubatus. The sequence continues at coordinate 21,981,822 of NC_069393.1, forward strand.
TTTATGGAAGAAGCCAGGTGAGCACACAGTGACCAATATTGTGGGCTGAAAATGGGTAGGCATTATTGAAACAGCTGAAGCAAGCCTCCTTCTGCCTGGGGCTGAGATCTTAAACTCTAACTACTGAGAGCTGTCCGAATTTCCAGAACCATCTGCTGTTGAATTATTTAGTCAGACCACATAGACAAGTTTTGATCTGTTTCATTTCTTTGTCCTAGTTCATGACATTTAAAAAATGTATTCTGCTTGAGTAATTTCTATTCTTGTCACATGGCATAGGGACTTACCTGAATCTGGAAGGAAATAGCAAATCTATTTGGTACCAAGAGGGGGAAAAACAGTGTGGGGAATATTGGTGATTATATTCACTCATACTGTGGATGAGTAAAATTGTGAAAGCTGTCAATATTTGGTAAATTTATCTGAACTGTATAAAATAAATTTGTAGCAACAATGTACTTTTAAAAAATTGACTAATTTATTTTTAAGTAGTTTCCTGACTCTCCCTAAGTGTTGCCATTGGGATGTTGGTATTTTATGACACTGCATTGAGGTGGAATAATGGTATGGGGAGCATGGTAGCAGAGGGAGAACTATCATGGTCCCCCAAACCTTCTTCAGCTTAACTTCCATGAGTCAGAGGTAGGTTATATAACAACCTTAACCCTCATTGATATTAATCTTTGGGTTAGTCAGGACTTTTTCTTATTTAAAATGGAAAAAAATGTATTCAAATGGCTTTTTTCACCTCCAGCTTTATTGAAGTATTATTGACAAATAAAAATTATATATATTTAGGTTGTGTGATGTGTTAATAGTAAAATGTGATGATTTAATATACATATCCATACCATAGTCATGCTAATTAACATATCCATCACCTCACATAGTTATCATTTGTGTGTGTGTGTGGTGAGAACACTTAAGATCTACTTTTTCTTTCTTTCAAATTTTATTTAAATTCTAGTTAACATTAGTTTCAGGAGTAGAATTTAATGATTCATCACTTACATATAACACCCAGTGCTCATCATAACAAGTGCTCTCCATTTGAGATCTACTCTTAGTAAATTTCAAATACAGTATTGTTAACTATAGTTACCATGTTGTACATTAGATTCCCCAGAACTTACTCTAACTGAAAGTTTGTATCCTTTGACCAACATCTCTCCCAATTTCCCCCACCCCCTCATCCCTGTCAACCTATGACAGGGATCTGCTATGAGTTGTATGATTTCAACTTTTTTACATTTTGCCTGTAAGTGAGATTACACAGTATTTGTCTTTCTGTGTCTGGCTTATTTAATTTAGCATAATGTATTCCAGGTTCATCCATGTTGTCACAAATGGCAGGATCTCCCTTTTTTATGGCTGAAAAATATTCTTATATGTATATGGTACATATATCACATCTTTTTATTCATTCATTCATAGATGGATACTTTGCTCCCATATATTAGCTATTGTGAATAATGATGCAGTAAACATGAGAGTGCAGATATCTCTTTGATATCCTGTTTTCATTTCCTTTGAATATATACCCAGAAGTGGGACTGTTTGGTAATATGGCAGTTCTATTTTTAACTTGTGGAGGAGCCTCCATACTATTTTCCATAATGATTGTACCAATTTACATTCCCACGGATACTGTACAAGGATTTCCTTTTTATCCACACTCTTGCCAATACTTGCCATCTTTTGTCTTTTTGACAATTGTCATTTTAACAGGTGTGAAGTGATATCTCATTGTGATTTTGATTTGCATTTCCCTGTTGATTATTGATATTGAGCACCTTTCCATGTACCTGTCAGCCATTCATATGTCTTTTTTAGAAAAATGCCTATTCAGGTATTTAGCTCATTTTTTAATTAGGTTATTTTATTTATTGATTGATGGCTGTTGTGTTGTAGGAATTCTTTGTATATTTTGGTTATTAACCCCTTATCAGATATATAGTTTGCAAATATTTTCTCTCAATCTGTAATTACCTTTTGTTGATTGTTTTGCTGTACATAACCTTTTCTTATTGGTTCACTTACCAAAACTCTTTTATGTAGGCTTTAGGTGTTGGCTGGATCCAGGGGTTCAAAAGATGTCATTAAGAGTCAATATTTTTTCTCTTTTTCTCAGTTCTGGTGTCTTTGTAATGTCCTTCCCTTGTAATATCAAATTAATTTACATCCTAATGTCACAGAAACTTCTTCAAAAATAAGTTATTTTGGTTTCCTAACAATTTCACAGAAGCACCAGAATTCAGGTTTTTCCCTTCCTTCCCTTCTTCCTTCCTCCCTCTTTCTTTCTCTCTCCCTTTCCTTCTTTCTTTCTACCTTCCTTCCTGTTCCTCCCTCCTTCCCCTCTCTTTCCCCCCTCTCTCCCTTTCTTTAATCCTTACTTTCTTCCTCTCTCTTCCTTCCTTTCCCTCTTTCTTTCTTTCTTTCTTCTCTCTCTCTCTCTCTCTCTCTCTCTCTCTCTCTCTCTCTCTCTTTTGGCAAGTGCTTATTCTTGAATCAATCACCAGAGTCTGGGGGATGTTGTGCCCTGATAGGCCCGGCATCTATCACATGACCATGTGTAGAGCCAGGACTGGAGTTAGTGCCACCTGTATCACTTGGAATAGAATAAGTGTAGGAATCCTTCATGAGGGAAAATCAGAGTGCTAGTATCATAAGAAAAGTAAATGAATGCTGGGGAGGCAAAATAATAAATGAGTATTTTGGATTCATTTAAACCATTGGCTTTCTATATGTTTAAATTAAGACCATGAATGTAGAAGTGTTTTGGAAACAACACATATAAATGTAGTATATTTTCCTTCTCCTTATTGGGTATAAATAACATCAATTTAATTAAATATACATTATATGTATATGTCTACAGAGCTACTGCCCCCTGTTGACTAAGCATTAGATATCAAGGTGACTAGGGAATAATCTTCATCCTCAAGAAGCTTAGAATTTAGTGGGAATATAGGCAAGTAAAAAACAGTTAGCTATAATATGAGGCAGGAGGAAATAAATAAATAAAGAGCAACATGGATGGGAAAGCACAGAATGTTGGCAGATGTTCATTTTGAGCAAAGTAAGTTTAGAGCATGTATTAGTGCCTTAGAAAAACCAGAAGATCTCACACTTCTTGAAAAGAGCACTGGAGCCTTTGCCAAGTCTATTGGGTGGGGCAGGACAAAAGAGAAAAGAGAAATAGAGGAAGAAGAGAACAGGAGAGTTGAGGGTGAATATTAATATTAAAATAGGAAAGCAGTACCTGGGAGGGGGGCGGTAATAATCCAGAGGGGTTAGTCCCTGTGGTTTTCAGCCCTCTAGGAGACTTTAAAAACACAACGAGGTATTGCCCTTCTTTTGACTTTCAGAAGAATCTCCAGCCAGGGCCCCAGGCATGCTTGAACAAGTGAACAAGTTAAACCTGGGACTTTGAAGTGCATGACTGGTATAATTCTTTGAAGATTCATCAGAAGAATGTTCGTTAATATGCTGCCTTTTATTTCTCTCCCCAAACATTTGTGATCCCAAATTACTACTTTGCTCTTTAAGCGTTAAATTATGCTTTATACTCAATAATATTTTATTTACATTGCACACCAAGGTTGCATAATTTGGGGATGGAAATAAGTTAGTCTTGAAATTTGAATTGTTTCCTTAAGCCTTCAATTGAAAAGAATTTATATAATATCATGCTTCATTAATACCTCATTTATCAGGATGTCACCTAACCAGCCACATCAACTACTGAGAAGTTAGCTAAGAGCCAGTCTGGAAGTCAAAAATGTGGCTGTAGTTTCCAGTAACTTAAGATCCTGCACTGTACTCTTATGGGAGTCTTTAAAGGCTGGCTACAGTCATCTCTCTCTCTCTCTCTCTCTCTCTCACACATACACACACACACACACACACACACACACACACACACACACTTCTAAAAATCTAGTCCATTTGTCCAGAGCAAATTAGAAATAAGGAATTAGAGTAAGAGGGATTTTGGGTAGCTGAGAAAGACTATAGAATTATCAACCTGAAATGATACCAAACAGCTGAAATTGAAAAGGAGACTGAAAAATTATAAAAAGCCAAATCAAAATATATAGCAATATTAGGATACTAATAATCTTAGTTAATACTAATAATCTTAGATTAACATATGCACACATTTTCTTGATTAAGGATCTGTGTTATTAAGAAGCGTACGTGTTCAATGCCGTTTGTTTTAAAAGGCAAAAAAAAAGACTCATATATTTAATATATAAAACATTATAATTTATATGGTACACTGTAAAATTATAACTTATATACATTTGTATCACATATACTTTATTTATCTACCTGTTAAGCTTTTAAGAGGTTGATGCTTAATGGGGTAAATTTCAAGTTATTTGGAAAATTCATTCACCTGTAACTTAGTGCTCTCTGACTGTATCTGTTAAATGAGACATTACAGCATTTTATGATTTAATTTCCCTCTGAGATCTGATATTTCATATGTGAGGAGTATGGCTCGGGAAGAAACAGTGGTATATATATTTCTAAAAATACCACTTTGTTTTGTCAGTTAAGATTATTTCCTAGCAAACCAGCAAATCAGGAACTGGTTTAATCACCTTCTCATGACCAGGGTCATTACTATTAATAAAATATACCTGACATTTTGTCACAAGTGTTTCCTCCTGAGGATAGCAATATCTTTCTTTGTGGAATGAGGCTGGGGGTACTGGGGTTCAGACCTCAATGGAGACCTGAACTGAAGCCTGAAATTTTCTTGGATAATCTAAAGTCGGAACCTGGCAAAGATCACAGGGTCATATCCCAGGGGGCTCCTGACTATTATTCCTTGTCTGCTGGAGTCCCTTATTTCTCAGTTTGCTAAAAATGAAACAAATACATAGCAACAAGCCTGTGGTTATTCACAAGGGGTTATAATTTAAAGCTCTCTGCAAATCTCTGCAGTGATGAATACAAGCAGACATTTCATATTCAGCGTGTAATGTTAAGGTGGCTGTAGACTGTCTGACATTACAGTAGAATGAAAGGGTTGGATTCCCTCCAGATTCTCATGCAGTGCCTTTTAGATGTACACTTAATTGCAGTCTCAAGTCAAGTATGTTAACATTCAATATTCTTGTTGGAGAATGACAGTTCATTGCTGAATCAGCTCATCAGTGTTTCCTTGTGCCCATTTGAAACTTGAAGAATGGTGAATTGGATAAATGTATCTATTCTGTTTTATAATTATATATTTGGTTCTACTTATTATTGTTCTATTCTATTTTTTATTATTAAAAATTAAAATAACTTGGTCAATCGTTGGCTAATATTGACTGTGGTCAGAGCTTGGCTGAACCCCTAATTTGACTTAGTGTTTGAAATGCACAATTTGGAATATTTCTGCAGAGAAATATGTTATCTTGATAAATGGAAAGCAGTGTTATAGTTGATGCCTTTCCCTTCTGTCTCCTACAAGTCTGGTCTTCTAGAGAAAAGGTGGGACATTCTTCATTAGCCTGAAATTTGTTCAATTCTTGGTTTGATCTCCTGCCCTGAAGTGGTAAGTTGAAAAAATTCATTCAGGGGCGCCTGGGTGGCTCAGTTGGTTAAGCCTCAGACTTCGGCTCACGTCATGATATCATGGTGCGTGAGTTTGAGCCCCGTGTTGGGCTCTGTGCTCACAGCTCAGAGCCTGCAGCCTGCTTCAGATTCTGGTCTCCCTCTCTCTCTGCCCCTCCCCTGCTCATGCTCTGTTTCTGTCTCAAAAATAAATAAAAAACATTAAAAAATATAAAAAAAAATCATTCAGATCTCATGAGCAAAGACTTTATTTATATATGTTAGTTCACCTGGGATTGGGCTCATTTTGAAAAATGTTAATGATTCATGTCAAAAGCTTTCAAAAAATTCAGGGTAAAAGAAAACATTCTGCTTCTTTACAAATAGTTTTCCGAAAGCATGCAGTCTTATCAAAAACATTTCCTCTGAGGTTTAGCAAATGCCGAGGACCTCAGATTTTCAAGACTTTGGAGATTAAGATGTCCTTTGTGGCCCCACTTAGTTATCTTTATTGCCCTTGAGTTATTCCAAGGCTCACTAAAAGGTGAAGAAGAATTGGGCGTCAGCAGGTGTTCAAAGCTGGCATGCATTGCTCCCATCCAAAGTGTGAAATACCATGATGCCTTGTTTGCTTCTTCACAACAGTTTTTCAGGACCCCCAAATGAACACCATCTAATCACTTCTGTAAACCAGGCAATCTCATAATTGGAGCTGAATAATTTTAATGTTCAGATCAGATCCTTCATCAGATCCTTCAGCCTCATGGCTTGTGTTTGGGTTTGGGATAATGATGTGGTGTCAAAGAATCTGCAGATATATATATATATATATATATTTTTTTTTTTCCAAAATGATATTTCTAATTTAGAAAAGGGAAGGTTTTCTGGAGAAATGAGGAAGTTTTGATTTTTCTGGCTTTTATCCTTTGCCACAGATGTACTGCTGAGGCAGATGAAATGCCTGATTCCTCAGTCACCAACACCACCCTTTAATGACAAGCCATTAACTTTAGTTAAAAGTGAGGCTTTGGTGAGAATCCAGGAGATGGAGTGAGCATTGCATGTAATCTCTTATAAAGAACCCAGGAATCAGACCTTCAGAAGCAGACAAAGGAGAGGGAGACATTCAGAGTAGATCTTTTAGAATAGGGGGTGGGGAACTTTCACTCCTATGGGCGGGGGGGGGGGGGGTGCTAAACGATACAGGAAAGAAACATAGCCGGCCAGGAAAGATGCCTGAACAGGTGAATGTGAGCTGCAGGTGACTACAGGGTCAGCAGCTGCTCATTTCCAGCCAGTTTAGGCTTCCCAGAAAACTGGGACACAGTGATGCTCAATCTATGCAATATTTTCAAAAGAAGATAAAGATTCAGATTTTATGTGAAACCTCCCCATATATAAACGTTTGTCTATGTTGAGGCTGGAATGATGTGCGTGGGCTTTCTTTTTGCACTTTCAGGTTTAGAATGTCAATGTTCTCACACCAAACTTAATATGAAGTTAATTGTCATGTTGCTCAAGTAGGCAGTAATCTCAAAGAACACAAACTCATGTAGATATATATGTATGTAGGTATGTGTGTGTATATAGATGTACATATATATATGCTTTTTGTTGTTGTTAAGACTACAACTGGCTATCTCATAAATATCATACATGATGGAAAAGAAATTGATCCAGGATTCACAGAGACAGGAGTGAGATCTAGAAATCAGGAACCATGGTATCTTTCTCTGTATCTTTCTGAGGACACACAGTCATGTTTCTGCCTTTCCAGGCATGTACCTCCATATCTCCCTGCAGGTTGGCTCCCTCTGTTACTTCTGGGTGTCGCTGTCCCACATCTGAGGCATGTACAAGGCTTTAGTCAGCTGAGTAGTGGACTCTGGATCTTGAGCTGTATGACTTTTTTTTTTATTGAGCAATAATTGACATAACATTAGTTTCAGGTATGCAACATAATGATTCGATATTTGTAGATATTGTGAAATGGTCACCACAATAAGTCCAGCCAACATCTGTCACTATACATAGTTGTAGAATTGTTTTCTTATTATTATAATAACTTTTAAGATTTTCTTCCTTAACAACTTTCAAATATGCGATATAGGACTTATTTATTTTATAGCTGGAAGCTTGTACTTTTTTACCCTTTTCACACATTTTGTCACCCATCCCTGCTTCTGGCAACTACCAGTATGTTCTCAAAATATGAGGTTTTTAAAACAATACGCTCCACATATAAGTTAGATCATACAGTATTTGTTTTTCTCTGTTTGACTTACTTCGCTTAGCATGATGCCTTCTCTAGATGACTTTATAGCCCCAGAGCCTACCAGTTAGTAGTGACAGTCTCTATGTCTGAGTTAGAAAATCCGACAGAACCAGGCCTGTGGATTTGTTCCCATTGGATGAGGAGCTTTCACTTCTTCAACTTCAGAGGATTGAATGTTATCTTCTCCAAGGTCCATGGGCACCTTAGATGAAGACAAAAGGGGAAGTTGGCATGGAAGCAGGTGTGTATAAACTATACATATTAATGCTGACATTTTAGATTTTAAAAGTTGACAAATTGGCTGCCTGGGTGGTTCAGTTGGTTAAGCATCTGACTTCAGCTCAGGTCATGATCATGGCTTGTGAGTTTGAGTCTTGCTCCGTGCCAACATTCCAGAGCCTTCTTGGTGTTCTAGCTCTCTCCTCTCACTCTACCCCTCTCTCACTTGCACCTTCTCTCTCTCTCTCAAAATAAATAAACTTTTTCTCTCTCTCTCAAAATAAATAAACTTTAAAAAAGTTTTTAAAAAAATACTAAAAAATAAAAGTTAACAAATTTAAATTAAAAGAAGTAATATGTGATCATAGAGAAAATTTGAGAAATTCTGTAAAAGACAAATAGTAAAATTATCCATAATCTCATTACCCAGAGTCAAATCAAATACAGACATTTTGGTGTATTCATTTCAAGGCTTTTTTTTTTCTAGATCTGAAAATGCTGTATTTAATAAGAGCAGATCCTAAAAGGATGAGATGATGTGGGTTAAAATGAAAGATGTGGATTAAAATGAATTTTAATGAATTAAATAGATTTTAAGTAATAAATTTGATGGAAGACTTAAAAATATTGCCTTTGATCTACTAGCTTCATATTTAGCGATCTTCTCTGAAGTAATTCTCAGAGATGTGTACAAAGATGTGTGTATAAAGATATTCACCAATGCATTATTGATCATGGTCAGAAACTAGAAACACTTGAAATGTCCAACGATAAAAGATTAAGAAAAGTGTAAAACGGGTACCAGATGGAATATTTTGTGATCAATAAACAATTTTGGGAGAAATATATTTACTGAAGTAAAAATGTTCACAATAAGTTGCTAAGCAGATTGCAAAATTAAATGTGCATTTCAGTATTTTCTACTATTTTTGTATGGAGCATGTATTAGCTTTATAATGTGTAAACAGATAAACCCAATATACACAGTGAATAAAAAAATGAATTTACTCACATAGAACTGTGTGAAAACAAGGAGGAAAATTATGGCACGAGATCTTTTAGCAGTTTCTGAAGTCAGTGAAGAGGAAAGTTGACATAGGGCTCTTTGACCAGAGTTTCTTTTAGGAAGCTGTCCCACCATGCAAGTAAAAATCAAAATGTATGCACCTCCTTCCTCACCCCATTAGTGCATCAGGTGGAATTGAAATGTATCTCCCTTTATTTGATAATTGAGGTCTTTCAAGTTCTCATTCCTGATCTCCCCCTACTCCCTGAGAGCTTTTATTCTCTTTTCATCTACTGAAAGTAATATGTCTCCCTTTTGCAAAATCAAGAAAATATCAAAAGATACAAAGAAGCAGAAAAAAAATACCTCATAGTTCTACACTGTTACCTTTCTAACTTCAGTAAGTCCAGGGGAATTGATGTGAATCTATACTGGGCATGCTTGGAAACTAAATTTTTCCACTAGATCAGAAACAGAGTGAGCTGTGTATATGTGTGTTTCTTCTCTCCTTGTGTGGTGAAATGAGGCAAAGCAAGAGTCACAATGGTAGTGGGACCCACAGCATTTCTGGATAAGGATTCTAAGTAATCAAGAGGTTACTTCATTTGTGATGAACTTAGCATATTTTCAAAGGCTAAATGCTGAAATCCTTCCTGAGTGTATCAGACTATGCAGGTCAGATGAAACTATTTCTGCTCATTTCTCTCTACCTCTTTGTCCTTAATTTGAAGATAGATTGCAGTATCAAATGGGTAAATATGGGCTTTAAGGAAGTTTGCAATGGCTGGAAAATGACCCCCCTGATTCTGAAATGCATCAATGTTGAGCATCCACCAAAGAAATACAAAAGGCACAGACAACCTCTCAACTGGTTTGGGATTGAGGTAGATAGATGCTGTTTTGTTTTTCTAACAATGCATTAAAGTTAATTTTATTTAATGCTCATGGTTTAAAGGGTCAAATAGTATAGAAACACTTAGAATGAAAAGCAATAATTCTTGGCTTCTGGTTAATTTCCTCACTCCAGTCTCACTTGTAAGAGTCAACTACTTATCATTGTCTTTGCTTTTGTCTATTCATGTATTTTTCTCCATTTCTTCATATAAAATTGCTCACAGTGCTGTTTCTTAATTTATCTTTCTTGACTTATCAGTGTTCTATTATGATGTACAAAGAGTTAGCTTAGTAATACTGGCCTCTACGTCTTTCTCCCCATTTCTATCCACTCCTAGTTTCTTCACTGGTCAGTTTTTCAACTCCCAGCAGTAATTAGCCACCACTTCCTCTTGCATCCTAATGGACAGTATTTACTCACTACCCACTGTGAGGATAATGACATCAATGTTCCCATGCTTTCCTCCACTGCCTTTCATCTCATTCTATCCTTGGTCAGTTACAGCTTTCCTCTTACACTGGCAGGGTTGAGAATACATACATTCTGATCAGTAGTCATAGCAAAGTATTCCCCAGTTTGTGTGCAAGTTGATTCTAAAAATTGAAAATAAATAAAAATGTATATTATTTTGTCAAGGCATAACAATGTCTTCTATCTCAATCTCTTTGTCCTACACTCTGAGAAATTTGCTTGATTTAATATTATAATGTGTCATTTTTTTTTTAATTTGACAATTTTGGGATTTCTAAGAGGTTTTTTTTTTTTTTTTTTTTTTGGCCTTTGTACTGTTTTCATAGCCTCCTCTTCTTGGTTTATGGTTGCCATATCTTCTCTGTCATCCTCTGTGGGAACACTAACCAGAAGTAGTTTTATTCTTTCTCTTTCTCTCTCTTTTCCTCTCTCCCTGAATTATTCTGGTTCATCTTCAGTCATTTTTGCCTAATGTCTTTATATTGCTGGTTTCAGCTATCTTCAATGCCATCATTGGTGGGATTAAAAAACGGACTGCGAGCCTTGTGTATGTGGGTGGAACTTGGTGAAGGGGAAGGAGTCGGTTATGTTAAGGGGTTAGAAAAGCAAAGATGATGCATTGAGATTCCTTAATGCCAGCATGATGAGCAATTTGCTCAGGGGTGCTAGTTGCTATACTGACTGCCCTACTTCTTCACATATAATTTATTCACCATATCCAGAGGATGCCTTTTTTTCCTCTGGAAGATAAATATCTCACTTTAGAGTGTTCTGCATGGGAGTAGGTGAGAGGGAGAGTGTTGACTGTTCCATCTGTAGACTTTCAGTGAATCCTCATTTCAAGCCTATTCTTTAAATCTGTCCTCTGCCATACCTGGTGATTCTGAGTGTTCTAGGGCAGACCTGTTTTCTCTTATTGAGTGCAGTCTACTTCATTAGTATTCTTAGTTACGGTTTTCTCCATCTTTCTCCATTAGTCTTCAGACTCATCCATCTGTTTTTTTGTCTTACAGAAATTTTGAGATCCCTTGCTTACTGGTAAATTACATTGTCATTCCCTTTGTGTTTTTGGGTTTATCTGTTTTTGTTTTTCCAGAATCAGTATGATGGTGTCTCAAAAGGGAGAGGGAATAAATGCAGATTCCATATGGAAATGTAAGCCACCACTATTCTTCTGAGCTCTCAGTTCAGAAGGCCATAAATATTCGAGCAAGATGAATGCAAAACAAGATTTAACAGATACATAGATTTCATATGGCATTAAGCCTCCATGTATTGCTCTAGAAGAGGAGGATATAATTTTTGATTAAGCGAAACAAGAGATTTATTGAATGTGAAAGGTGGAGGACTGTGATTTAGAAATTTGCAGCCATGAATTCTATCCAGTTGATGCATTCAGAAAAACAAGAACGGACAATGCGGTGTATGCTGTATAACAAAATAGATTGTCATAGGTGGAGTGATGGTTTTAGTAACAGAATAATAGATTCAGATGTTTTTAATAGATTGGTGAAGCCAATGAAAATACACTAGTATATACTGATTGAAATATTTAAAAAAATCATGGTTGCCTGAATAGAAAATTAGGGACTTAAAAATAACCACAGTTGACAAAAGTCAACTGATAACTATTTAAAAGTTAAATATCCCCATATTGAAATAAAGTGATTTCTTCTAGAATGTAGGATGCTATAGTTTGTAAAAGGCAGACAACGTTGGCTTGGTTTTGGCAAGGTATGTTCCAAAAGAACACACCGGAACTTCTCCAGTTTATTCTAACTATATTCTTATTTTCTACAGGATATTTGCTAAGACCAGCTATCATTTTCTGAGTGTTTGCTTTATGACAATGCTGTACTAGATACTTTACATATATTACTAAATATCTAGTATAATATGTGCCTTTCCAACATATTTTAATAATTATTAATAAAATATTAATGCTGTATACTTATTTATTCATAGAATTCATTGTAAATCCAATTAACAGCCTCATTCTTTCAGATGCACCACCTAAATCCAAAAATCAAACTCTTAAGAGAGCATATCTAGTTGTCTGCATGAAATGAAGGTTTGTTAGGTACAAGCAGATTTTGTCAAATGTCTATTCCTGTGAGTCCTCAGATGTGCACAGAATTTTTACACAGACTTTTATGTACTTTATCATTTTTCAAAATAGGGGATAATATTTTACCATTACAGTTGTAGGAATTAGAATATTAGATTTTAAAGATTAAGTAATAAATAAATGCCAAGAAAAACATTATTCTTAAAGCAGCCCCTCCTTTTTTTTCTTTTTTAAAACATTTTAAAATTTTATTTTAGAGAGAGAGAGAGAGACAGAGCATGAGTGGGGGAGGGGCAGAGAGAGAGGGAGACACAGAATCCAAAGCAGGCTTCAGGCTCGGAGCTGTCAGCACAGGGCCTGATGTGGGGCCTGAAATCACCAACCCTGAGATCATGACGTGAGCCAAAGTCAGACACTTAACCAACTGAGCCACCTGGGTGCCCCTGTTTCTATTTTTTTTTAAGTTTATTTTTTTGAGACAGAAAGAGAGCCAGGAGGGCAAGAGAGGGGGAGGGAGAGAAAGAGAATCCCAAACAGGCTCTGCACTGTCAGCACAGGGCCCGACATGGGGCTTGAGCCCCAGAACTGTGAGATCATGATCTGAGCCAAAATCAAGAGCCAGATACTTAACTGACTGGGCCACTGAGAAACCCTAACAACCCCTCCTTTTCATCTTTTGGTTGCTGGCATTAGAATTAATAGACACAGTTTTCATGAAGTGTGTGTTTATTGACAAGTTTGGTCATATGATCCCCAGCTAAACCTTCTGGCAACAGTGAAAATTGCACTTACCTATCTTTAGGTTTAGAAGCTTGCCAAGCCACAACAAGGTAGATGTAGCTTTACTTGTTTTGCAGCAGGGGAAGGAGAAGCTTACAGAAGGCAGGCAGTTCCCCAAGGACATCAATTCTAGTCCAGCGATGGGACCAGGATTCACATCAATGCTAGTTCAATGATGGCTTCAAACCCAGATGTGCAACTGGCTTTTTTGCTAACCTGCCTGGATTCTACACGCAAGAGGCTGTCTGAAGCCATTTGCCTCCTTGCGAGGCCCCTCACTTTATTTAACAACAGAAAGGCAAGGAAAAAATATATTATTTTTACAGTTGACCTAGCAAAGGTATTCTTTACATGGCTACTTGGGAGGTCAAATGATGGGCTTCAACATTAATTTCCCTTCCCTCAGAGTCCATACCACATAAGAAAGAGGAGCCAGTGAAGCACTAATGATGTACAAAAGAAATTCTTTATCAAAATATTGAATTAGGATGGCTATGAAACCTGCCTGTCAGCATAATATTTTAAAATTCATCTAATTTGAGAAGAAATGTAGACAGGATATAATTATTCACCATCAGCTCAGCTGAAAAGATGGCCATATCCTTTTTGAAATTTGAGTCTGAAAACGCAAAGTTTGAGCTCTAAGGGCACATGATTGTTCCGCTGCAGAAATGTCCTTCCATTTCCATTTTTCTGAACATCACTCTGTATCTCTGATCTCTGTTTTTTTTCTTCTGCACATGCTTGACAATGTGAAGGTCTATGCATGCCAGTCCAGGCTGGTACCCCAGATCTGTGTCAGCAATGCTCGGCTCCCCTACTGACATTTACTAATGGCTTTCCTGCTCTGGACCATTGCCTGTGTGGTCCTCTGTCTCTCTGGCCATGGTATGCCTTGCGAGATGTTCCTTGTGCTGGGATGCCAGATGCAGACTCCCATGAAGGCACATCGGTCTCTCTCCTCCACTGCTTTTAAGCTATACCTTAACATAGAACTATTTTTCTTCAAATGCCTTAATTTCATTAGTATTCCTCTTTTCATTAAATTTTTGTCCCTTGGAAGGTTAGTTCTTCGTCTTGAAAGAAAATTTCTTAGATTTGGATTAAATAGATAATGCTTTTGTGTAATGAACAATTTAAATCAGGGGGAAAGGTCTAAAGTTGCTCTTCACACAGAATTAAGCCCCCCAGAATTATTAGTTTGCTTTTTTCCTGCCAGAGTCAGATACTGTGCTGTGTGTGTGTGTGTGTGTGTGTGTGTGTGTGTGTGTTGTTATTGTTGTGGTGGTGGTGGTGGTGGTGTTTTTGGTTTTAATTTAAATTCCAGTATAGTTAACATACAGTGTAATATTAGTTTCAGGTGTACAGTCTTGTGACTCAGCACTTCCATACACTACCCCCGTGCTCATCACAGGTGCATCCTTAATCCTCATCACCTATTTCACCCATCGCCCCACCCATCTCTTCTCTACTAACCATCCGTTTCTTCTCTAGAGTTAAGAGTCTGTTGTTGGCTTGCCTCTTTTTCTCTTTTTTCCTTTTGTTTCTTTGTTTTATTTCTTAAGTTGCACATATGAGTGGAATCACTTGGTATTTGTCTTTCTCTGACTGACTTATTTCTCTTAGCATAATACATTCTAGCTGCATCCATGTCATTGCAAATGGCAAGATTTCACTCTTTTTAATGGCTGAGTAATATTCCAGAGTGTGTGTGTGTGTGTGTGTGTGTGTGTGTGTGTGTGTGTAAACCATATCTTCTTTATCCATTCATCAATTGATGGACACTTTGACTATTTCCATAATTTTTCAATTGTAATTAATGCTGGATAAATATAGGAGTGCATATTTCCCTTCAAATCAGTATTTTTGTATCCTTTGGGTAAATGTCTAGTAGTGTGATTGCTGGATCATAGGGTAGTTTTTTTGTTTTGTTTTGTTTTGTTTTACTTTTTGTGTAGTTAGTTTTTAAAACATGTTCAGAACTCAGATAGAATTTTGTAAGGATTTACTGTTTACCTTAGATATGTGGGTGTATATATATGTATATGTTGTATGTATCTACTGAATTTATCTTATATATAATAACTATTGAACAAGTGCTCTGCAGTGGGGCTGGTTTGAGCCTCAGATTCCTCCTCACAGAGTTGTTGGTGATAATCTTTAATAAGTATCATATCAGATCAGTGTATTTTTGCACCAATATATATAGACTTATACTTGATTCATAATAGTGCCTATGGGACAGGGTGCTGTAAGTATTAAGTTACCGTATGTAAGATACCTCAAGGAGTGCCTGGTATCTCATAAGAACCATGGGAGTGCTTGGACCCTGAAGACACTCCCACCTCTGCCACTTCTCAGCTGTGTCATCTTGGCAGGTTCTGATGCCTCAGTTTCTGCAGCCATAAAATGGAGACAACAATAGAACTGCTTCACAGGGTGTTGTGAGATTAAATAAATGCTTTAACGTTTATTTATTTTTGAGACAGAGAGAGACAGAGCATGAGTGGGGGAGGGTCAGAGATCGAGAGGGAGACACAGAATCTGAAACAGGCGCCAGTCTCTGAGCTGTCAGCACAGAGCCCATCGCAGGGCTCGAACTCACGGACTGCAAGATCATGACCTGAGCTGAAGTCGGACACTTAACCAACTGAGCCACCCAGGCGTGCCAAATAAATGCTTTAAATATTGCCCAGCACACAAAAATGTTAGCTATATTTTAACAGTACTTCCGGAATTGCTGTTATTGCCCAAAGGTTTGTGTTTATCTGTGGAGCCTGCATAGTACTTCTCTCCCTGTTCTGTCTCCTCCATGCTTACTTCTGGACTCTCCTAGTGAGTGTACCTGGCCTTACTCAGGTTGGCACAGGAGTATTTCCTAGCTCCACGTTCTTGGCCTAGCCTGGCCGTGCATATTTCATGTTGTAGACACATCTCTTTGCCTTCAGTTCTTTTCTGGCAACTCCAGGGACTCTACTTTCTGGATTTTTCCTTGCTTCCTAAACCTACCTTTACACAAGAGTTTCCTTTTGCCCCAGGAATGACATCCGAACCCTTCACATACTTCCATGCTTGACATTGGCTCCCAGATTCTGGCCTGGGAGCACACCTCTGGAGCCCTTGCTGGCTCTGATGAGAGGTGGGGAAGACGGTAGGGGGCAGGTGGATAATATAATTCCCCAAATGCTGGCTGCCGGTCTTTATTGTTGAACTGTGGAGATCACTTGAGTGGTCTTTGTCTTTTGGCTTCAGCTTGCTATTTTTTTTTCCGCTCTGATTAGCATTCTTTGCAGGCTGTTGCTCTTCAAGAGGGGGCGTTTTAAACTCTGTTTTGAAGGAAGACTTATTGATTGGTTGGAGTCCACTCTGAAGGTGGCTCCCTCATTGTACAGAAAAAGAAACTTTCCATATAACACCTTTCAGTACCTCTGGCATGACCCTTTCAAATGTCACCCCATTTAACCCTCGCAACAGCTAATAATAGTAGTATTATTACTACTTAACGGATAAAGAAATGGAAGGCCAGACTAGGAAGTCTGTGTGGTCACCTCTACATTCTAGCTGCTTGAGAACACCAGAGTCTGAAGTATCTCCTTTCCATGACCCCTTATATAGATGGTCAAAATGCTCACCTGCAGTTTCTCGGAGAATAACCTTGGAATCAACAGCTTGGGAAGAGGCCTCAAGCACACTCATTTAAAAAGTTTCACTTATTGGGAGTTGCTAAAGCAAGTGGTATTAATATCTGTCTTGTTCTCACAGTTACAGGAGAGTCAAAGAATAAATGAGAGGTGTTTTTCTCTTTTCTATCTTCCAGACAGCAAGTGAGCTTAGAGTCCCAGAAACTGGACATTTATTGCCCTCAGGGGGAGGTCGCCAATTCTTTGTGCTTTGAAAATCTAGACTCACTAAGTGAATGGATTATTTGAAAAGGAGGTGGCCTCCAAGGACTGGAGGAAGGATATGTAGTTTGACCTTGGAGGGAGAGAGATGGATTTCCTCACTGCCTTCCTGACATGGCTGTGCCTCAGATGGGAATGACAGCATAAATGCCTGAAAAGTCTATACACTAGGTTCCAGCCATAGCAAAAGATGCTGTGCCTGAGCTTGCCAAGAGGTGGGGAAACACTTGCCTTTAGATGACCTCTGTGTGTGTGTGTGTGTGTGTGTGTGTGTGTGTGTGTGTGATAATGAACATCTCAAAGATAGTCATGATGGTCTGAAGACAAGAGGCCTCTTTCTCCAATGTTAAGGACTGTATACACTCTTTGGGACTATTAAATAATCCTCTAGAGAGGGGGAGGGCCTCCCTAAATATGTCTGAGATTCAGTTTATGAAAACTCTGAGTGAGGGGCTTAGTACCAGAGTGAACTCAATTTAGAACAAATAAAGTAAGAGGCATTTCAGTGTCAAACATATTGACACCCCTTATATGATATAATATGATATACCCATATACCCAGTATATGCTTTATTTATAGATCAAACTTAGTTCTGGAATTGAGGGCTAACAGGCCAGGAAATGAAAGAAGGAGAGAGGATGTTACAAGGGAAAGTAGGTGGGAAAAAAAGAAGAGAGAAAGAAGAGAATACCTGTGAGAAGGACAGGTAAGGCAGTAAGGGCAGACTGGTTATGGACAGTGAGTTTTTGGCAGACCTGTGTAGTGAGGTGATTGTGTGTGGCCTGTGTGTGGGAGTTGACCAGAGTATGTATAATGCATGGGAGAAGAAATAGGAAAGACAATAAGCTTGGCACCATTTTCTAAATCTGGAAGCGGTTGATAATTCCCATGATTGCTCAGGGCCTGAATTTCTATGTTGCTCATGATCCTAGTTTTTGAGAACCACGACAGCCATGGGTGCCCACTGGCCCCCGGCACAGTGCCACAGCTTCACTGATGCCTCCAGGCTCTTGATAAATAAGAAGCAGGTAACATCTTGTTGAGAAGTGGAGTAGGTCTGCTCTGGGTGCCTGCCTAGTACATTCTTCCTTTTTTTAGAACTGTCCCCAGTTACAGTGTTTGCAGAAAGGATGGGCCATGGTCCTCATGGTGCAACTGCTTCTGCTGTTTCCCACTCTTGCCCCACCCTCTTGTACCAGAGATAAACCTGATTTGCCAGAGACAGACCAGATTTTCTGTTGTGTGAGTCTGTTGTCAAAGACAGTGTGTCTTCATAGGGTGGTGCATGCTTGAATGCAGACACCATGTAGCAGCGGGTCTGGCACGGGGTGCATTTTCAGCCACGTGCCTCAACAGGCAGAGAGAACTGGTCTTCAAAGAGAAGCAGGTGAGGGAAGGCAGCAAGCAGAGGGAAGTAGGGAAGACACCAGTAGGCTTGAGAGAGAGAGAGAGAGAGAGAGAGAAGCTAGGTAGCTGCCATGGTCACTGACACCTTTGAAACTTTCCCCACATCCTTCCAATTGTCCTCCTTTATGTGAGCTGTTTTGAGTGAGCATCTGTTGCTTGTATTTTGCAATTTCCGATGAGGAAGAAATGCTACCATTTAATGAGTGGGCTTTATAAACAGGAAATGTCCTGAAAATGGCTAGTTCTGCCCCAGGCCTCTGCAGACACACAGAGGAATCACATTTGTGAAGAGACATTCTAATCCTAGGGAAAATAAGTGTTTATAAGCCATATTTTGGTGTTGGTCACAGTGCTACTCTTTCATTTAATCCTAACAGTAATGCTGCAAGATACATAGTTATTCCCAATTTACAGATGAAGACACAGAGACCTAGAAAAGCAATCACTCCCTTTACATGAAAGATCCAGGAATCAAAACCACATTCTTTTTTTTTCTTTCATTTTACCATGCTCTTTCATCTGACTTCATTTAAACTGGAATATTGAAAATTTTCTTTCTTCATGGTATTGCTTTAAAATTTTACTCAATTTGCTTGCCTTGTTAAGTAAGTAGGAGCTATTTTTGAACTTAGAAATATTATTCATGATTCTCTGGGAACATATGAAGAATTTTTATCTGTACTTCTAACCTGGGTCCCTCAGACTCTGAAGACGTCAGACCCTGTTGAGAAAGTGTTGTTGAAACCAACGAGGTGCAGAGGGCGCTGGAGGAATCTGGGTGAATTCAAGAAGAATGCAAAGTAATTCTTCTGAAGAGCCCAATCATTTTTACTGGTGGATCATTAGCCGAGTAACTCTCAGGAGCCACTTGGTTGGCTGTGATTATATAATTTCAGAAATTACTGGAAGAATGTAAGACATTGCTTATGACACTTAAAATTTAGAGGGGGAAAAATATCTTGGAATCTGCCCCGAGGACATTCTGAATGGATTCCAGGCATGCCATACTGTTCTTTACTGATTGATGTTCTGTTTAGTTAAATCCTGCTGTTTTGCAGTTTCAGTGCCATCCTATAACTTCATAGAAATTCCCAGAAGCAAAATTAGCATCTGTCCTGTATTCTCCATCACCTTAAAGAATTATTGTCGAAGACAGTGAGAGAATGTTTTAGGAACTTGTGAGCTGCTTAAATCTGTCCACCAATCAGAACTTTCTCTAAATCTTAAGGATATTTTTGGATACTTGAAATTTCAGATGGACCTTAAACTAGTTTTGGGGTAAAATTACACTACTTAAAATCTCTGTTGAACATGCTCCTAATTTTGAACGATGCTAAATAATCTGTGGATTTACAAACATGTTTTGCAAGGAGACAATTTTGAGTTGAACCTCTTTGCTTTGATGTGAACTCTAAAGCGTGGTTCCTATGATTTCTGATCACGCAACAAGAATGGGGAGACCTTCTCAGTAAATAGAGTTGTAAGTGATGCTATTAAGGGAATACTCATGAAATGTAGGCTTCAGTTCATTATAAATTGCCCCCAGATTTTTCAGTCGGAATCCCCCCGAGAGAGATCCACTTTCCCATCAGATTTTCATTAGGATCTCTTTGCCTGAAACTCCGTCTGTTACTCTGCTTTTGGAATGTCTTGAGAATCAATCATTCTGTTTTATTTGCCTGAATGTCATACAAATGTAAAAACACATGGCTGAAGGCTTGTGATCAGTTAACCATGAAAAGCACTCCTTACATTTGTTTTCCTATAGATGTGGCTTTCCGTTATTGAGGCAGAACATACTGGCGCTCACTTCGGTGGGAAATGTGACCACTACAAGTTGCTTCGTGTTTAAAACTGCAGGCGCTGTCATAAAATGATTATTTTTCACAAATTTCTTCCAAGGTCGGAATCACTCCCATGACACGCTGTAGGACCAACCTGTACAAGTTAGTGCCATCTAAGTACAACCACAGACTAATAATTAAATGTCCCAGTCTCTCCTGCCTAACATTTCTCTGGTTCTTCTTCGCTGGGATATAATTCGGCATATGTGGGGACTCTGAAAAAGATGTGAACGTTCCCATGAAATATTTGAAAATTGCAGCTTGCTTTTCTTTTGAAAGATTTCTAACACCCTTTGGCCTCTGAGGCTGAAGGTCGAATGTTTTATCCACTTTCCTTTTCCTGCTTTTTATAACTTAAATCGATTCAAGCATTTGCCAAGTATAATTCAGACTTTCTGGTTACAGGCCAACTTTTCACACTGAGCATGATTTGCAGTGAATTCGTAACATTTTAGTATTCATGGTAATAACACTGATCATTATGAAAAGATTTAATATTCATGGGGGTTACACTGCTGTTTTCTCAGGTGCCATGATAATTTTTGATAATAATTCCACATTTCTTTGTGGGCAGTTGGCATAATAGAGTGTGATCCTAGAGTTTTGGTTATAGGATATTAGGGAAATGAAAGCAGGGCATTAATACAAATGTTAAAACTTGATCTTCCATGAGAGCGTTTGATCAGTATTATTCTGTATTATTAAAACAAGCTGTCTCTGTTAAACGGCTCTAAAAAGTCCAGCAAATCTCTCCACTGAGCATGCATGCTGGTGACTGGTGTAGTTCATGGTTTAAAAGGACAGGAAAAAACAAAAATGTCCACAAGTCCATTTTTCTGAGGAAAAAGTACTTTTAGTATTTGTGTCATCCTTGGCCTTTGTGTCCTTAAATTTGCTTTTTACCAGCTCACACACTTCAGAATATTTTTTTTTTCCAGTACGCCATCTGTTTCTTTGCAATTGGGGATGGTTGAATAATTTCCTGAGGAATTGCTGACAAGATGTGGTCCAGGAACAGTAATCCAGCAGGACCAGATTTCTCATTAAAATTGCTAAGCTCAGCTGTGTTACAGCAAGCTCTTGATTTAAGGTGGTCACCCTGGGCTGGCGAAGGTCAGTGGCCAGCAGCGACCCATTTTTTTCTGTAAATAGGACAGTGAAATCTGTGTATACACGTTGTAAATGGTCCTATATACGGGATCATTAAGGGAAAGTGCCATTTGTCCCAAAGGGTTTTTGGGTTTTTTTTTGGTTACTTCGGTAGTAGTGACCATTCTTGTTTCTGTTCACATCATACAGGCTTTCACCCCTGAGTTGACTCAGGTGGAAGGGGCGTTTCACATCACACCTGTTTTACCTCAGACAACTGCCCTTTTCTTCTCCCGGAAACGGATGGATGGGGGCTGGAGGGGGGGCATATTTGCTTTCCCAGAATTTTCCATGATTCTTTTAGCAGAGTCTAGCCCTCTTGCTCAGTTGCTCTGGAAGGAGGAGGAGGCATTTGGACTCAGCAAAAGTGCCAGGCAGGGTACCAGGAGATTTGGACTTCACTTGTTGTCCCCTCACTCAATGTCCACAACAACCCTGTGGCTCCAGTATTATTACTGTTCTCATTTTACAGATGAGGAAACTGAGTCACAGAACATTTCATAACTTGTCCCAAATCACACAGCTAGTAAGGAATGGACCAGGGATTTGAACTCTATTGCCAGTTTTCTTTACCACCTGCAAAGCATACTGTGTTGTAATCCTGTTTCCCTAGACTGGTTCGTCCCCAAATGTAGTCAGCCGATCACCAAGATCAGATGCAGCAGAACTCTTAAAAATGAAACTCCTGCCCCCCTTGAGACTTCCTGAATCAGAAACTCTGGGTTGGTGGGCGCCTGGAGTTTTTAACAAGCTCCCTTGGCAATTCTGATGCATACTAAAATATGAGAACCACTGTCCTGCAGCATAATAAATGTTATTTAATTAATTGGTTCATTAAATATTGAACAGTTAAAGTCATTATAAAGCTAAGAGTAAAGTTGGGTGAAATTAAAAGTAAAAATCTAAAGCTATGGTTGGGGTGCGGGGTGGGGTTGAGGCCTAACAAAAGGAAACCAAGGCAGGGACCCTTTTCTATGGAGTAAATCACAACAAGGTTTGGTATGGCATTTTGATACAGTAGCAATGATGGCTTCAAATTGAACGGGTCCTAGCTTACGCCCTTGTTTCACACCTCATCTGACTTACTTGAAGGTGGGCCATGCCTTCTAGCTGCCCTGTTGCTGTAGCCTCTTATGTCTCTGGGAAAACCAGGGGATACAGCAGCTCCACATCTGTATGTACAGTGTTCTAAGTACAAGGGCTTGAAATAAGGAAGCTGCTGTTTCAAATAAATATTCAGCATGTTGTATTTTTGCTTACTTTCTCTATAAAAATTTGATTAAATTTGGAATGAGGCCTCTTAAAATTTTTTTTTGATGTTTATTTATTTTTGAAAGAGAAAGAGACAGAGAGCAGGGGAGGGGAAGAGAGAAAGGGAGACACAGAATCTGAAGCAGGCTCCAGGTTCTGAGCTGTCAGCACAGAGTCTGGCATGGGTCTTGAAACCACCAGGAACCATGAGATCATTACCTGAGCCAAAACTGGACACTCAACCGACTGAGCCACCCAGGTGCCCGAGGATGAGGTTTCTTAAGATATAGCATGAATTTGATTTTCTAATCAGCCACCTTTGAACTGAAAAGGGGTTGTTTGTTTAGTTAAAAAAATTTTTTTATGTTTATAGATTTTTGAGAGAGAGTGGGAGAGAGAGAGAGTGCACGAGCCAGTGGGGAAGGGGCAGAGAGAGAGGGGGACAGAGGTTCTGGTGTGGGATTTGAACTCATGAACCATGAGATCATGATCTGGGCTGAAGTTGGTCATTTGACCAACTGAGTGACCCAGTTGCCCCACTTTTTAAATGGTATAACATCCTGGATCGAACTTGGTAATGTTTACAAAATAGAACTACTGTTGACCTCATCAGGTCCTACAAACAGGTAAGAATGGGCTTATAAAAGGAAGCAGAGGGGGAGCACTGGGGTGGCTCAGTCGGTTAAGTATCTGACTTTTGATTTTTGCTCAGGTCATGATCTCACAGTTAGTGAGTTCGAGCCCCACATTGGGCTCTGTGCTAACAGTTTGGAGCTTTCTTGGGATTCTCTCTCTCTCTCTCTCTCTCTCTCTCTGACCCTCCCCCACTTGTTCCCTTTCTCTCTCTCTCTTAAAATAAATAAACATTTTTTTAAAAAGTAAGTGTAGGAGTGTTTATTATGACGGTACAGATATGTCTCAAGGAGCCCAAAGACTGAAGAGCTGACAGGCCTCAGGATGCAATTAGAAACAAGCACTGTGGTCCCTGGAACTTTCTCTCTGCTTCCAGGCTTTGCTTTATCCCTCTGTATCACCCTTCTAGTGCTCAGGCTGTGCCATCTGACAGTCCCTCCTTAGATGCCCTTATGTCTCCTCTATTCAAGAGAACTCAGACCGTTTCTTACATCCTACTCCCAATTACAGGGGTACACAGTCAGATCAGTTTAGCTTGGGGCAAGTCCTGCTGCCACACAGGGATGTGTAAGGATAAAGGGTTGGAGGATGTGGAAGAGGGTCAGGCATTCAGTTGAACAAGAGGCAAGTCCTAGCTTCCTCATGGAAAGGGCCTGGGAAGACTTTCCAAAAGTTAATTCTTCAAGAAATGAACAGAAAGCACATTGTCAGTGCCTCACATCTTGCTTTCTCTCTGGGTGGAAGAGGTGTGAGGGACAGCAGTGGGACAAGGAGTACAGGAAGCAGAGCTTTGCAGAGAAAAACTAAATTTAATATGTCCTCCAAAATTTGGGATCAGTTTTCTTCCCCCCACTTAAGGCATCCTCTCCTAAGATTAAACCATTCTGGTAAAAAACAAAAACAAACAAACAGAAATCATGGTTAGGTGGAAGACATATGGATTTATATGTAATGCATCCTGTAGTTAAGTCTTAATGACTCAATATTGTGTGTATAACTTCTTATGCATGACTTAATGTCATCATCTTAAAATAATATTCATAAAGAGTATGAAAAGAATAGTAATATTTTCAGTTTGACATTGAATGAGGCAGTGAAAGTCCACACCATCTGAAGTCCAGTCCATGTATAATGACTTCTGGACTAGGGTCCTTTAGAAGTATTTGTTAAACAGAGAAGAAATATTTGATGGCAACTTCTCTCAGACATTTCCATAAATCTTAGTGGTCTAAAGAGTGCTTCTCTTTATAGAGCAAAGATAAAAATTAATGCTATCCCATTCTGACAATCCCAGCTGCTGCTCTCCAATATCAGGACTTCCTATGGTATCTGTCACTCAGCTGGAGGGAAAGAAATAGTTTTGATGTCTTCATTCAATAATAAGTGTTTATTGTATATGTCACAGGTTAAAAACTGGTGACCTCTGGACTGCACTTGACCTGCAAGTGTGTGTGTGTGTGTGTGTGTGTGTGTGTGTGTGGAGATGGAGGAACATATTTATCTCCATATATAGAGAGAGGGTTTAAAAATGTTCAGTTAGTCACCAACATTTAAAGTTAGGAGATTTTTACATTAAAATTCAGATTTCCAGTTTTGCTTGAAAAATGAGGAAATGTGTGAACAGTTTCCACCTCTACAAGGTAATACTAGCTAGAATTCTAGAAAGCGGAGCCTCTGTTCTCCAGTTTGTGACAATTCCCAGCACCCCTATCATTTGCACTTGGCTAATTTTACCCATTTGCATTTGACATGCTGATTCCTGTGAGCTTTTGCATTTTCAAACCTCTATATATTTATACCATATTAACTTACTAAATAGTTGTACTAGATACTCTCCTGAACCTTAAAACAAACAAATAAACATACAGTTAACCTGAAAAATGAAACTCTTAGTTTATCAGCAAAAATGGGCTTATTTGGGAAGAGCAGAGAATTGCAACTTGGGACAAGTAGCTACAGCAAAACCACAGGCAAGTCCAGAGAACAAAGGAGAGGAGAGCTATTTTGTGGAGGAAAGAGGGAGGTTGGGAAGGATGTTATAAACTGAAAGTCCATTGGAGTTCAAAGTATAGTGGCTTTTCATTGGTTGAGTTGTGACAGATTCTCATTAACTGGGCTGTTGCCAGGGGAGGAGAAAAATCTTCCTTCCTCTCGGGGGTGAGGGAAGGAGTGGGTAGTAAAATACCTAAAGTAGTATATTTTTCTGGACCAACAAATTGCTCAAACTCCTGAAATTTGACAGGATTGTCAACTTAAAATGGACCATTTTATAGATCCCTCAAATAACTTGCTAAATTCACCCTGGGTCCCAGACTAATTTAAGTCCTACCTCCTAAGTAAAGTGTTGCCTGTTTATACCAACAGACTGAATTCACCTTGCTGCCCTCCTGTTACACCCCTTATTTTACCAGTACTTCCCAAACTGTTCTATACACTGGATCGTGTCCTCCCCAAAATTCATATGTCAATATAGCTGCATTTTGAGATAGAGCTTTTAGAGGTAATGAATGTTAAATGAAGTCATAGAGGTGGTGCTCCAATCTGATAGGATTGGTGGCTTCATAACAAGATGAAGAGACCCTCCCCTTCTCTCTCTCTCTCTCTCTCTCTCTCTCTCTCTCTCTCTCTTTCTGCTATGTGAGGACACAGTGAGAAGGCAGCCATCTGCAAGCCAGGAAGAGAGTCCTTACTGTAAACTCACCAGGCTGGCACCCTGATATCAGTCTTCTAGCTTCCAGAACTGGGAGAAAATAAACTCCTGTTGGTTAAGCCACCCGGTCTATGCTATTTTGTTATGGCAGCCCAAGCCAAGACACAAACCATGTTCTGAAAAACATTGAATATTAATAGGTATTCCAGTAGGGGGAAGAATGGATGGTCAATTAATTTTAGGAGGTACTAAATTAAGTTAAATAGGGTTCTTTATCACATGACTTCTCAGAGCCCTTAATTGTTAATGTGCATTATGAATCTCCAAAGGGAGGTATTTTCATGCAAGATTTTCTAAACTAATTTAACTGTAAAGCAGTTTTCTCAAGAAATACATTTTAATATCTTGAGCAAAACTAATGTTTTACATGGTACAATTTTGAAAATGTGTGTCTATTAATCTGACAATTATTTTAAAATTGCTTTATGATAGCTCTTACCCTGTTGAATTGTGTATTTTACTATTCATTCATTCATTCATTTATTTAAAATTTCAGTCTACAAAAATTTAATCAGAACCTATTGAGTATCAAGCAACAAACAAGCCCCAAATTGCAGTGGCTTACTACAAGAGATATTTTACTTACCGCTCATGTTACATGAGAGCCACAGTTTGCTTGTGGCTTTGCTGGGCTTGGCTGAGTTCGGCTGGGTTTGGTTTAGTTTGAGGTGTTTCAGTTTGGCTCATGTCCATGTGTTTCTCATTCCTGGGCCCAAGCCAAAGAAAGAACCACTATATGGGATATGCTGTTCTCATGGTAGGGGCTTAAGCTTAAAGGTGCAAACAACACCTCTTAAACTCTCTGGTTAGAACTGGCACACTGTATCTTTTACCCACATTCCATTGGCCAAAGCAAGTCACATAACCAAGTTGAAAGTACAGTTGTGTGTACTTAAAAAATTTTTTTTGAGAGAAAGAGGAGGGGGAGGGGCAGAGAAAGAGGGAGAGAGAATCCTAAGCAGGCTTTGCACTGAGTGCAGAACCTGATGCAGGGCTTGATCTCATGAACTGTGAGATCATGAACCGAGCCAACCAAGAGTTATATGCTTAACCAGCTGAACCACCCAGGTGCCCCTAGAGTTGTGTGTATTTTGCATATTCTACTTGGTGGCACTGCATAATCCATGGTGAAGGCTATGGATAGGTAATCTTTTTATTAGGGAAGAGTGAAAAATTGGAACAATCGATCTACTTTGTCATACTTTGCAGTTTTCAGACCTTTTCAGAATTAAGCCTTAACCTTAAATCTTAACTCTGTAACTGGTAGACAACTCTTGACACATTTATTGGGAAGCATCAATAATCTTATTGGTCTGAAAAAGTGGGTGTAAGCTGTATGTGACATAGAGGGCTATGTTGTAGAGGTAAATGGTCTCCTGTCTGAGATTACAGTGGGTAGGCAAACTTTTGTAGCAGGATGATTCTCCATTCCATTATTACCTTGGTTTCTTACCATTCTCACACTGGTATGAAGAGTTGTTTAAGCATAACAATCCATCAAGTTTATGCCATGACATGCTCTCCATATCAGTGAGAGAGGAGTTGGGATATGTTACCCAATCTAAAGAATGTACATGCCCAGTCTCACCAGGAGGAGTGGGACAGGAACATATCTCTCTGGCCTTGGGCATAAGGATAGCCACAGAATGAACCAGGAATTTGGGGTTAAAGCTGAGAGGTTGAAAAGAAGGGAAAGAGACCAAGGAGAAGAGACTTGTGGATATCTATGTGACATGGACATAATTAGAAAATAAATGTTTTGCACCATTCTATGGATTCTGAATTTGTTTATGGTCAGCCAAGGGTAGGATGATTTCTTTGGTGTTGCATGCCCTTCAAGATAATCATGCTTCAAAATGTTAGGATTGTACTATCTAGATTTTAGACTGTGGTTCTCCAGGAGTAAGAAAGGAGGCAAAGGGTAAGGGACTGAGGAGTTCTGTTTCAGAGTATGCAAGGTGCTGAAAGTTGGCAGGTCAGTCTGGACTAGTGATTGGGAACGTCTGGAACAGGCAGTCTCTGAGGGAAGGGACTGCTTTTAAAGGCCTGGCTACCAGATTCTTCGCCTTTTGGTGCTGATCCATTCCAGACTCCACACATTTCCACTGAGGCAGGAAGAATGGAGGTTTAAGCAGCCTTTTGTTTCTTAGTGTCTTCTGTTGCCTGGGTCACTGGGGACTCTTTACCATTGTTAGTTAAAAGCTTGATAACTGTGTGTTCTGTTATGATATAATTAAATATTTGATTAATTGCTTCAGCCTTATTCCATAGAGTATGCAGTTTTCCTGAATCAAAGAGTTTGTCTCAGCATGGTGTCAAAAAACATGAAGATTTAAGGCTCATCCAAGCATCAACTCAGAGCTAATGTAGGCGCCCTGACTCTTGAGGCTGCTGAACGGTAGAATTAAACAAACATTATAAAAAGGGGGATTGCTGACGCTACTGAAGAGGAGTCATAATAAAATGTGTTAAATATAGAACATTACCAGGCTCACATTTTTGTTTCTGTAGCATGTGCTCTGGCTTCTGTTTTTGGTCTTCCCTGTTAATAGAGGAAAATGAGGTTTAATCTGTAAGAGAGGTCAAGATGTTGAATAAATGCAGATAGGGAGAAAGTCGTTCCTCAGTCACCAAGCATATATTAATCATTCTGTGTACCAGACACAAAGTGATTAAATGTATTAATCACTTAAATAAAGGAGTAACATTGCTTTCAAGATGCTTATGTTCTGCCAGTGGATATAGACCTTGGTAAAATACATTCCAATATACATGAATGCAAATAAATGCAAAAATAGAGGGAGCATGGTTAATGTGGTGGGGCAAGACAACAGTGGGAAAGGAAGGAGGTCAGAATAAAACAAATACTAAAATAACTGAGTTTTTTAAGAGTCTCTAAAAGAAATCTGAACGAGTGGGTTGAGAAGAAGGAGAGATGTATGGATAACTTTAAATGCATGTCATTGTGACTACCTTTCGCATTTGTGCTGAGGAGAAAGCACCACTTAGAAGTCAGAACACCTGGGTTGGAGTAACTGTTCTGTTCAGTTCCTGCTCTATGTGATTTTCAGTGGCTTTACCTCTAAAACTATAGCAGGGATGGCTACCTGAATACTCCCAATCCATGCTTTCTTCCATAGTATGGATTTGCCTCTGGGAAGCTGCTATCCAACCAAGGACTACCTTTCCCTCTTTCTTGGCTTTTTAGCCAAAGTCATGTGACTAGTTCTGGCCAATGGAATGTGAGTGGATTGATGGGTGTCACTTCTGAAGAGGTGGAGTATCTGGCATACTTTCCCTTGCTCTGCCCTCTTGCTGGCTTGGTGTTGGTGATAATGACGTCACAAGGGCATCTCTGAAGGCTGCTTCGTCTGCATTAGACTCAACATTAGCAAAAAATAAACTTTGATTGTTTTGAGTCACTGAGTTTTGGGGTTGTGAATTGTAGCAATTAGCCTACCATAAATAGTACAAAAATGCAAACAATATCCACTCTACCTTCCACATGGTTATTGAGAGTCTCAAATATGATTATATGTGAAAGGCATTGTAAAATCTTAAGTACTAGAAAAATATTAGTGTTTGTTATTGGAAAGAAAATAAAAATGTATTTATTGAAAATTAGGTAGTGAATTTTATAAGAAATGCAATTAACTCAGTTTAGAGCATGTTTTAAAAGATTGCTATTGTAGTGTTTATGCTGTATGACATCTTTAAATCTCAACTGAAGGCCTTTTGTTTTGAGTGATACCCAACAATACAAAATGTTTACTCTGAACATAAACTTGAGGTTCATAATTATGACATCTGATCAGTATTTTGTTTGCTTTTTAACAAAATGTGAATTGACTATCTCATGGGAGACACAACTTGAATTGGCAACAATTAAGACCAGAAAAGAAATGAATGTGAGGATTTATAGGGAAAAATGATGAATTGGTCAGAAGTATTTCAGGTGCAAGTGATAAAAATTTAACTTGAAGTAGCTCGAACCAAAGGGGGATGTTATTGATGAGATGTAATTGTAAGAATGGCAGGAGCCTACAGTGTCCATACGTTCTTCCTGCTGCCCTATTTCTGCTTTTCTCTGAATATTGCTACATATTCCTATTGGGCACTGCTTTTTTTTTTTTCCTAAAAAAAAAAGGCTGCTAACATCTCCCTGGTTCCCATCCTAAACTGTCAGCCACCAAGGCAGGCACTACCTACAAACTGTTTTCTTCCAAGTCCTAACATTCCAGGAAAGGGATTTACTGGGTTATTTGAGTTCTGTGCCTACACCCTGAGGGCGTGAAGTCACTAGCACGCAAGTTCTGGATTAGTCAAATGCATCATGGGAGAATTTACTAGAAGGGAATCCTAGATGCAAACTTAGCAGCTAAGAAAATTTTAATGCACGGTTGTTGATTAAAACAATCACCATTAAGATACAATTCTAGACTGTTGAGGAAATGTACTAATGGGCAGATGTATCTATTGTCTAATCCATTATCTAATGTGGAGATAAGACTAATAGGTTTTTAAAAGCTTATTTTGAATATTATTGGAATCCTGCAAGGCAGATTTTTATTTACCTTTATTTAACATACATGATTTCTCTTATGATTGAAAAGTCTTGAATCTTGGACAGTATACAAACACGTGCCTCATGTATTTTGGGAGTCTCACCAACTTTAAGATTCTAAAGAAGTTTCCCAGTTTAGTAATATTATATTGCTAATTTCAGCCACCCTTTGTAAAAATCTATATTTGAGGCTTCTGTTTTTTTTTTTTCTTTTTTTATCTCCATTTTGAGATCACAAAAAGGGAACCTGTGTCATGGCAACAGAAACTTACCATAAAAGATAATAGTGTTTGTCTTTGATCATCTGCACCAGAATGTTGATACAGTTTTAACTGAATGTTCCTGAAAGGACACTGAAATTAACACCTGCATGGACAGAATTTGTTTAAATTTGTCTGTGTTCTGAGATATCTGATTAAGGAATCTTGAATCTTGTCCTTTGTTGTCCGAGTCTCATTTATTATTACTCTCATAAGAATAGAAGACCACCAAGACCTGGGGTGAGGTGGAGGAAGATTGTATTTAAGAAGGGAAAGAATCAAAAGGATTTGCTTTCAAGGAACACTGATGAGAGCATCTCAGGTAATAACTGTGTGTAGCTGTAGAGTCAATCTGTTTACGGCATAAACACAATGATTTGAAACCCTTCTCAAGGATTCTTTGCATGAATTGGCAATGATACTGAATTGCAGGCTGATCTCTTAACCATCCCAAATTGGAGTGCTATTTTTTTTCCCACCAAAGTCACTGATGGAAAGGAAATGTAAGAATGTAAGACAAGGGCCTACTGGGCTCTTCTTTCCTCTCTCCACACCCAACCTTCACATTTTGAGGCTTCCCAAGTATGTAAATGGGATCTGATTTGAGAGTCATCACAGAGCCTCCTTGTTCTCAATATGTCCTCTGCTTGTTGCACCCAAAACCTTCACCACTGAATTCACTTAGGTTGGTTATATTGCTGTGCAGCTAAGAGTCTTCAGTCCAGCCTGGGAGGTCAGTGGTGCTGAGTAAATCTGGAGAGGCATATAAATTGAGTCCAATACAGTATTTTAAAAATTTGTGCTGTACTACAAAAGGTGATGTGTATCCTACAAAAATCTTCTAGAGAAATGGAATAATACTATGCTTACCTGTTTATATATATATTTTAAATTTTTTAAATGTTTATTTAAATTTTGAGAGACAGAGAGAGACAGAGCATGAGCAGGGCAGAGAGAGGGAGTCACAGAATCCGAAGCAGGTTCTAGGCTCTGAGCTGTGAGCACAGAGCCCGACATGGGGCTCAAACTCATGAACCATGAGATCATGACCTAAGCCGAAGACAGACAACCTACCAAGCCACCCAGGTGCCCCCCCTTTTATTTTATTACAAAATATTAGAGCATATTTTACTACTTTATTAACTCTATTATTGTTGAATATTTAGGTTGTTTCTGAAAGTTTACACACATAAATTGCTTTGTAATAAACTTCCTTATCGTTAGACCTTCATTTACCTTTTTGATTATTGATTAAGTATTCTTTATTAGAAGTGTAACGAATAGACCAAAACACAAGTATGAATTTTTTTTCTATACAAAAAGTTTCTGGTTTCCCCCCAAAAGATTATAGAAGTGTACACTACTAAACTGCCCTCCAGAAGCGCAAAAAGCCTAATTATCAGCATATTCTTTGAAAACTCAATATTAAAAATTTTGAAGAATATTGACCATTTTACAGCTGAGTTTCTGTGACATTTTTGTTTAATTTATATTTTTATTACTAATGAAGTTAAATATACTCATGTTTATTAAATGTTTATATTTGCTTATTTGTGAATTGTATCTATATCCTTTGCTCATTTTAATCTTGAGTGATTATATTTTTTCTTATTGATTTGTAAATACTATTTATCTATTAAGGATAATAGATTTATATTTTATATATTGGAAATATTATATTTCTCCTCAGTTTGAAAATATCTTTTACATTTTTATAGCATTCATTTTACATAAAAACTTATAAATGTATACTTTTTATGTGGTCAGATCTATTCCTCTTTTCTATTTTTCTTGGTTTTCCTCTTTGGTGTTATGCTAAAAAAGATTTTTAAGCTGCCATATTTATGTATGTATGTGTGTATATATATATATATATATATGTGTGTGTGTGTTTGTGTGTGTGTGTATTTTTTTTCCTAGTCAATTTATAGTTACAATTTGTTATGTCATTTCATTTTTTTAAGAGAGAGATGAAAGTGGGGGAGGGGCAGAAGGAGGAGAGAGAGACTCTCAAGCAGGCTCCACACCAGTGCAGAGCCCAATGTGGGGCTCGATCCCCTGACCCTGAGATCATTAGCTGAGCTGAAATCAAGAGTCAGAGGCTTAACCGACTGAGCCACCCAGGTGCCCCAAAGATTTTTTATATTCTTCTGCCTTTCATTATTTCTGTTGAGAAATTAGCTGTAAATCCATTAGGCTTTCTTTGAAGGTAATATGTATTTTCTCTGGCATCTTTGAAGATTTTCTTTTTGTCCTTATGTTCCAGTAGTTTTACTATGATGCTTTCCATAGTTTTATTATTACATGCTTTTGTATTTATTCTCCTTGTAAATCTTTGTCTTAGTATTGTTTTATTTTTTTTTTTATTTTTTATTTGAGAGAGTGAGAGCAGGAACAGAGCAGGAGGGGCAAAGGGAGAGAGAGAAAGAAGAGAGAGGGAAAGAGAATCTTAAGCAGGCTCCACTCTCAACATGGAGCCAGAGGTGGGGCTTGATCCCACGTCCCTGGGATCATGACTTGAGCTGAAATCGAGTCTGATGCTAAATGGACTGAGCCACCCTGTTTCCCCAAGTCTTAGTATTTTTGATGATAATAATGACTGATAAGGCAATCACAGCCTGATTCTCTTCTAGTCAAGCTTTTACTTTGTGCAATAATTTGGGATAATCTTTCTGGGCCTATCATGGGGCTAGATGGGACCACAGGACATTTAAGAATGAGAATGAATGAGCTGGTTTGTGATTCTGTGTCTATAAATGTGAGTATTGGACTCGTGGAAATGGCATCCTGTGTTTATGCTGGAAGTGGGAACAGTATGAGACAGAGAAAGTGTTCATGTGTAGATGGGAGCATGTTTCACTTAGAATACCGTGGGTTACCAAAGATCCATACTAAACCTATTAAAAGGGAATTTGTTGTCTCCCATAACTTAAAATTCAGTTGCAGGTTTGGTCGTAGGCTAGGCTCAGTTTTGGAACCCAGAGTATGTTATCAGGTGCTGGATTCTCTTTCAGTGTCTCTCAGCTGATCTTCTCTGTTGGAGTTATTCTCAGGTTTTTTCCTTATGTTGGAAATATTGGCTCTACCAATCTAACCTATAGTTTTTCAGATTCCAGTCTCATAAGAAAAAGCACTGTCCTACTTTCCATAGTTTCAGAGTCGTAGACACATTGTGTCTTATTTGCTCTGATTTGGTCCTCGAATAATTATTATGGCCAAAGAAAGGAAATCCCAGGTGGCTAGACCAGCATCAGATGGCCACTCCATCCTAGGTCTGGGAGTGTCATTAAGTCAAGTCAAAGGGTCTTAGTTGATAGCAAGGGGATGGGTTATTTGTCAGAGGAAAACTGTCAGATCAACTGTGTTGATCTGCATCCATTTCTTCTTCTTTTGGCCTTCTGAGACTGAAATTGGTTGATTTTAAATCTTCAATATTTTATGACTGAGAATATTCAACGTTTTCTTAAGTGGCTGTTTTGAAGTGTTACATACTTGTGAGATGCCTGTGTGCACTCACACCCCACATCAAAGCTTGCAGTTCCTTACTCAAATAGCCTTCAGTCATCTTATAAGTAGAGGCAGCCCCTTGGGTTCTGAATCCTGGATGCACATTAGGCATTTGGACACAGGAAAAGTGGGTTCTAAATGTTTCCAAGGTTTGGGCATTGTTTTCAAATGATAATTGATGAAAATCTTGAATTTTAAATGTCAAATTTTATATTATTTTTCCCCCTCTGGCTTAAATCCATAGGAGTAACATAGCAGTGGTGAGTCTTTCCATGGCTGGCCCCAATACATTTTTGTCTATAAGGGTCATTTCCTTAATTTTTATTTCTGTATTAATTTTTTGCCTGAGAGTAAGGAGTAGCCTACCTTCCACCTGCCCGCCTTCAGATGTGGGGATCAAAGAAGACAGGGACTCACCGGAGCTGTTCTTCAATTCTATCATCCTTCTGTCATTGCCTCTGTTTTCAGCCTGTTTTTCCTTCTTGCCCACAGTCTTGCTTCTAGCCCAGAGCCTCTCTTGCTCAGTGATTTGCATTATGCCTCCCTGCGGCAGATTCTGGACTGTGGGTTGTTCTGCTGTTTCTTCCATCAGTGTGCTTCTGTCTGCTTTGTAATTCCAGAAATGTGAAGAACTAGTCTCTTCCCCCATTCTGTGTGTTTCTATGCTTGTGTTCCTTTGTCCTGGTATACTCTTTTGGGGCAGGGTTTTGGATAGAGAGAGAAGCGAATCCCTGCTCTGCGATCCTGTACCTGAAACTCTTCTGCTTTTCTTTTTTTACTCTACAGTATTGTGTGTAGTTGTTCATCTTACCATTCAATGGAACATACCATAATGGTTGATTTGGGAAGTAAATTTACTCAAATCTGTTAGGTTTGGATCCAGATGAGCAAAGTAGTTATTCTTGGGGAGAAAAAAAAGAGTCTTACTGTTGGTTCTATTCCTGAAGTTTCCTATGAGATTTCAGAAAGTAATTTAAAAACCAAATAGGTGAAAGGTTTTACGGTGTATTTTATAGAATTTTATTAGAATGATAAATGACTATGGAATTAAAAGAATGAAGCTTTTGGCAGACTATAGGACATTCACCTAAGAATAAATTACTTTGGAACTTTTGTTACTTTCTTAATATTTGTCACCAGTTTTTGCCTAAGGCATGATGCCAAGCGGTTCCAAATGTATGAATTATTACCCACAGTTCGTACCATTTTATCTTTTCTTTTGTTTGTTTAATTAAATATGTCTCCCATCTCTTTATCAAGAGGAATAAAACTCAATGGCTATGTATTTAGTCCATTCCAGCTTATTTTCCTGGTACTTTTAAAAAGGCAACTCTATGCCATATGCTATGCACCAGAATGGCTGTAAATAATCATAAAATTAAATGCCAGAATTTACCACTACATGTGGTTTCTCATTAAGGTTTGATGTGGCTTCTCTAAACTGAAAATGGTTGAAGGGTTGATTTCTTGTATTATCAAGCTGTTTTCTGAGCTTTCTTGCTGGCCCACCTACCTGGATATATAATTAACTTCAGCTCTCAAAGGTTTTTGGTAGATTTGGGCTATATCTTTGGGAAACTAAGAGGTTATTCCCTGAAACACATATGTGCTGTAGGAATAGCAACTCCAAAGTATCTTTCGTGGTTGTTCCCTAATATGATGGTGACCATATGTTCTGGATATTCCCTAGCAATCCTATGTCATGTACCCTGATTCAGGGTTTGGAAAATATAGCTGATACCATATGTAACACTTACTAAGTAGGGAGAATAGATCAGGCTGCTATTGCTAATGAGCTAAATGTTATTTTAGGATGAATCCCAAAGTAACCCAGACTATACCAGTCATTATTTTAGATTCTTGCCTTGAATTTTCTTCTTTAAATATTATTGCATTCAAGATAATTAGAAATTTCCATGTAGTGAAGACCATGGTCCTATGGCAACAAATCCATTTACAGGAGAGATTATATAGATTCAAATTAATATGGATTAGACTATATCTTTTTTTAGATATCTTGCTTTGATAGTCCTCTTTAGATGTTGCTGCTCTTGAGAATTAGGAATTTATGTATAGAGGAAAATGGTCCCATGTTTAAAAATCCATTTAGAGAAGAGATGATATGAATTAAAATTAAGCTTTTCTGTGTGCATTTTGTTTTGCTATCATGGTACTATAAAGCTCAGTTCCACTGAGTGGTGTATTAGTATTTCCATACCTTCCAATGGATTCAGTTTTAATTTAATCACTGATAATAACAGGGATAGTTATTTCAATAACAAATATTTTTAATACCATTTGTTGTACACAATACTATGTTGGTGATGAGGGCACCCAAAAGTAAATATCTTGATTTTTGCTCCAAAACAGATCGAACGCTAGTGGTTTGAGGAGAGTACAACGTGTGGATAAGTTCTAGAAGTCAGACAGATGTAGGCTTGTCACTTGTTAGCTGTGTGCCTTGAGCAAGTTAAATAACTTCCCTTGAGCCTCAGTTTTCTCATTTGTAAGCTGGGGAAAATAATACCTACACTGCAGGTGGCTGCACAGGTTAAATGAGGTGATAGCAGTGAAGTGCTCAGTACAGTTTTCACAGTGGAACATGGTAATTCAACAAGTATTGGCAAAAGTAGTCATAATCATTATAATAATGTAGCTTCAGTTAAAATTGATCAATGATATTTGTCCGTGTTAGGCCATGCTTCCATTCAGCAAAAAGGATGGAAAGTATTTACCTTGGTTTGGTAGTAATAAATCTAGACAGGAGTGCAGTTGAGATGTGGCAAGAATAACACAGATTGCATCTCTGCTCCCTACTGGTTGACATCACTAATTTTTAGAAACTCTATTCCTATGCATTTCTCCCAGTCATTCTACTCTCCCTACACCTAGTAGTACCCAATCCTAATTAAGTCTATGCAGCTTCCTAGAGTATGAAGGAATTGTTCTGCTTGATGGTGGAGCTGGTCTTTCTCCAGCATCAAACATAAATTCAGGGACCAGAGCTAGGAATTGGACAAAAAGACAGAAAATAATTTATTCCTTGATTTTTGAATTTATTTACATAAGCAACTTTAGAATGTAAGAAATTTTTATCTCACCCAGCGAATTAGCTTGATTAATATAACTAAACTTAAATGAAATAATTACGGTACTGGAACATCATGGTTGCTCTGAGTATAGGTTGTCTATGAAACGTACCACCTTAATGAAAAGCGAAGGAGAACATCTCCATGACAAAGAAAGCTGAAATGCCAGGTGGATTAACGGACACCTCATCTTCCTTAAAAATAATTTATTCCTACTTAAGCAGAATCTAAGACAAAAGTGATGATCAGAAAAAGAATGAATGTATGCTCATTCTCCTTGTTTTATTTCTTCTGAAAGACTCATAGTCTTTTCTGAGAAAGACCTAATAGACCATCTAGCTCGGTGCTTTTCAACATTTTTGCTTTAAAGCAATGGCAGCCTTTGTTGTTATGAAATCCTCCATGGAGCCCACAGGTATGAAACTGAGAATAACTAACCTGTGTGGAAGTGAACGTGGAGACCTGGAGCCTGCCTGCTTGGTTTCCTGTCTCCCCTACCTCATTGCTGTCTTCACTTTCACCATGGCTACTTTAGGGATTCCCTGCGGTTTTAAACACTGTAAACTATAGTGAGCGTATTGAACCCTTTCTTTATATAGATGAAGAAACCAAGACCTAGAAAAAGAAAATTGTATGTTTAAAATCATGAGCTACTTAATGTCGAAGTAGGTCCTGGAACCTAGGTCTCCTAATGCCCAGGCTACCACTGTTTTCCCTTCCAGTGTCTTCCCTTCCAGTGTGCCCTCTCCTCATTAAGATTAAGTCTGTTTCCTTTGGGAGTCTCAGTGGAGAGAAAACAGCTGAGCACAATGTGCCATAAAGGATACTACTACTATACCACAACTACTACCTACTACTATAACTTTTACAAAATGGAAAAGGGAAAACAAACACACCAATGATTAGAATCTTAATATTATCCAAATGTACACCTGGACCCTATGGGCTCCCCTCTTTACAAACACATTTTTTAGATTGACCAAATTCTGATTGTACTTGAGGAGATACCATATATATAAGAGAGAAACTTCTTTACTTAATCGAAATGGATTAGCTGCGTATGTTCTTTTCAATAGAATCTTGACTTTGAGCATCTTATCAGAAGGGAATCATTCCATCATTTCCTCTGAAATAGATTCTGTGGTCCACTGAAGAAGATGACAGAGGAGACATGAAAACACTGCTCTAGGCACTTATGCCAAATGCCAGATGTTATCATTGAAAAGAGAAAACAGTATCGAATACCAAGTCTAACCTTTGCTTTTGCTTCCACCAGGATAAAGTAGTGCCATTTACTGCAGGGATATTTAATAGTTCTGTTGACTGACTTTTACGTGCATTTGTCAACATATTGGTTTCCTATTGCTACATAACAAATTACCTAAAATTTGGTGGCTTATAAAAATGTTAGTTTATTATCTCATAGTTTCTACGGGTTAAGAGTCTGGATACAAATTAGATATACCCTCTGTTCAGGCTGAAATCAAGGTTTTGGCTGAGACTTGGAGTGTCCTCACAAGCTCACTAGTTGTTGGCAGATTTATTTCTGTGTGGCTGTATGACAGAGTTCTCTGTTTTCCTGCTAGCTATTGGCCGGGACAACTCTCAGCTCCTAGAGGCCACCCTCTTTTCACAATATGGCAATTTTCTTTCTTCCAGGCCAGGAGGAGAGTGTCCCATCCAGGTTTTATTCTGTCCACAGTTAGGGGAACGACGGGGTTGGTCAGGGATTGTATCCCAGAGAGCTGGAATCTTGGGGGGGTCAGCTTAGAACACTGCCTACCACATTCAGATTTTCTAATTATTGCCATGGTAAATGGACCTCAGGCAAAATTATCACTTAAAGCAAGTTTCTCTTTAGCGTCTTCTCATTACCCTTAGGAGTATCTTGTTAGCACCCCCCCCCCAAATAGATTGCCAAAAGAATATTTTTTAATTTTAATTTTTTTTGTGGGGAAAGGTTTCCAGTGGAGGAGGGAAGAGAGAAAAGGCCCTTCTCAAACTACGAAAGACCTACTTAGAATAATACAAAGTTTATATTGAGGACGGCACCTTTTGGGATGAGCACTGGGTGTTGTATGGAAACCTATTTAACAATAAATTTCATATATTGAAAAAAAATTAAAAGAAAAGAATACAAAGTTTATCCCTTAGCATGTTTCTCAAAAACAGGGAACTCAATACTTTGGTAGCAACCAGCAACAGTGTTGAAACTGTTTTCCTACCAGTTATAATTGTTATTGTCATTAGTATTTTTGAAAACAAACAGAAACAAATCCTCCTGAGTCAAGTTCCAGGGTTTTACCAGATCTATTAATGCAGTTCAGATCTGGTTGCCAGCTTACAGGGATAAAACCCAAAACACTCAATAATAACTTTATGACTAAACATTCTGAGTTAAAAAAAAAAGGCAAGAGGGAACTGTTTTGGCAAGAGTGAATCATCAGTTGAATAAAGAATAATTCATTGTGTTAAAAGATAAACCAAGGCTTATTTAAAATTTTAAGAGTGTATTGGAGCAAAAATTAATTCGCATTAAGCAGCATCCTATCTAGTAATAAAAAGGAGCTCTGAGGAGCTGTACAAAATAACTTTTATAGTCAGGAACAAGGAAGTTACACTAGGTAAAAAAGCCTGTTGATTGTTACAAGGTTACTTTAGAGGATGGAAGGGGTCTGTCAGGCAGATTACCTAACTAGTGCTGATCAGGTGATTCCTGGTTGACTGGTTTGAGATTCCATTTCTGGAAAAGCCATACCTGCAATTACCTCTTGATTTGGTGACTTGGAGTTTAGCACAAGCAACTCCCTTTTGAGCCTGTTGTCTTGTTTTTAATGAGTGTCAAAACAGTTTCAGCTCTGTCTTACAAAAAGAAGTAATGTAATTTCTGGCAATTTTCTCTTTGATTTGGTTCATAAAGAATTACTTCCTACTCATTTCCAACTTCCCTTAGAGTTTCAGGGTGAATTGTTTATAAACTCTTTCAAGTGTACTGTACCTCCAAGATGCCTCAGTGGAACTCCTGGATCGGGCTCTATTTCAGTAGAAAATATTCATGAAGTTTCTGTGGATCGAGATTAAGATCATATAGGTTACAGATTCTGAAACTGTGCTTTTGGCTTTGATTTCAGATTGGAGTGCCAGCATTTGGTTGAGTTGCTGTACAAATGTTTCTGGGTTCAAGGTCACTGAAACTGGTCTAGTATTTTAGTGGGGCACCGGCTCCTCTCCACCGGGAGTTTGTTTATTTCACTTGTAATTCGGCCGTTCTTTGTGGCTCTCCCCACACCTTAGTACTTAGTACTTCTAGTACATAGTGGATCAGCTCAGTTGCTGAATGTGGTCTCACATTCCAGTACTTTCAACACCAAAGTCTCCCAGATAGGTAAAAAAAGGGAAAACCTGGGGTATAAATGGGAATTATGTCTCTATGTTAATATTATTGCCCTTCCTCTACACATTCTTCCTTACTTTCTCTCACTTTCTCTTCCCTTTGGTAGCCTGGGGGGAAACCCAGGCAAAAAAGAACAGAAAAGACTCTCAAGAATCCAGGGTTGGACAGAG
This sequence comes from Acinonyx jubatus, assembly GCF_027475565.1. NCBI lineage: Eukaryota > Metazoa > Chordata > Mammalia > Carnivora > Felidae > Acinonyx > Acinonyx jubatus. The sequence continues at coordinate 22,022,970 of NC_069393.1, forward strand.
CCACAGATAGAATTTGTGGTCCCCATGTCCTTAGACTTTTGTTAAGACACATGTGAATGACAACAGCCGTGCTTTAGCTTCCCAGGGGATCCAAAGGCTGGTTCTTTAATTAGGGATTCAGATTCTCTAAGACTCTGGCTTAAGGTCTTGAAACCAGGGAGATTATGACATCTTTCTGAAGATGTTTTCCTTCCTTCCATTTTCCCTTCTTTCCTCCCTCCCTCTCTTCTTTATTGATGGCAAATATTTTATAACTGTGGTAATAACTAAGGTGATAAGTGATTCTGATTAAGAATCTCACTCTTAAAATGATCTAGCCATGCTCAGTTGTTTTAACAATTATGCCCTTTGATTAAGTTGTTTCAATGACATTTGCATTGTTTTCCACAGATAAAATACCTATTTCCAATACACAAAATGTCTGGAGTACATTATTTCTAGTGGTATTGCTGTGTGGTACCAATGAACTAACTTTTAAACTGGCCAACACATGGTTAGCCAGGACGGTGATCTTTAGGGGGAGCAAGATGTTAAGTGACTGATGTCAGAGGGACATATGTTTTCCAATTTGTCTTGGGCCTCAGAATGGCAGTGAGGGCATTTTCTGCAGCTGCTCTTATATATTAAATAATTCTACCGTTTTCTGCCCTTTGAATAAAGTGACCCTTATTCAAAGGAAGCAGTATGAAAGGATTCTCACTGTTGGCCAAGTGTGAATTTGAGAAAAAGAACATGGCTCATTTTCTCATTGCCATTTAAAAATTTACAGCCAAATCAGTGTCATACTTATATCTCAAAAATCTTTGCCACCAAAAAGATTATATTTTTTTCTTCTAAAGCAGACAAATTAGGCTCTTAAATTCAGACAAACCTTTTTTCTATACCACTCAGAACCCTCTGAAGAGCTTCATGATGTCAGTAGTGTTGGGAAATGAAACTGAGCTAAGTGCTTAATACTCAAGTTGAGTTTTGAATTCCCATAGAAGTCATGTTTTTTACAAAGTTCATATAATAATTTCAGATATGTGGCGTTACCAAAGAGTCATGGGATCATAGCAGAGGATGGATAAATCAGTAACACACTCATGCCCAAGATATTCTATTTTCTTTTAGTTGATTGTTTTATTCTAAAGAAAAAAAAAAACAACAAAACAAAAACTAAACAAAAACCCAAGGCTGCATTCTCGAAATCATTACCTTCTGCTAAAACATTGCTTTTCAAGTTTAAAATATTCTGTTCCTGCTACTTTTTAAACCCTGCAATTCATAATAATATAGACTTTCAAATGACAGACACTGTCTATTTTAGTGAACCCCTGGAAAATTTTTCTGGATAGGAAGTTAGACTAAGTGTAGAAATATCCAGCAAGTGCCTAAAACCTAGGACATGGGCTGAGTCTCATAATTCTTGTAATCATATCCCACAACCTTGGCTCATGTAACATGTAAGAATCATGTGACAGCCGTGAGCCTCTCTTCCCTCACAGCTACCACTCACTCTTCCTAAGGCTTTCTACTCAAGAGGATGATCTTTTCAGACGAGAGTGTTCTTCAGCCAAATGTAGATGCTTTATTGCTGGAGCCTTCAAGCAAACAAACAATCCTGAAGCGAGAGAATTTACTCTCTTAATTATAATAAGGTCATTCTGAGTAAGAGCAATGGATAGGCATAACAACAGAACATTTTTGTGCTGCTTCTCTGTTGTGCACTGTAAATCTGTGCATGAAAAAGACATTTATGCTTATACAAAACAATGCTCCTGATTTCGTGTCAAGAGGAGCTATATTTTTAATGTCTTCTACACATTCTGGTTCAGGTTGTCTTTATGCAACAAGCATTTACTCAAGAGCCTTCTAAGAATCTGGCATGTGATGAGTACTCAATGGGCAGTCCTCACTTTTGGGAACTCCCATCTAGTACAGTGACAGCTATGCTCGTGGTTAGATACAATGTGATATTGTGAGTGCCATGCAGGAGATACAGGTGCATTCAATACCAAATGTGAAGGAGTTGAGTGAGTCAAGATTGGGTCCATATACAAATGAAAGAAACTGAAAGTTTCTTTCTTTCTCACATAAATAGTTTCTGGCAGTGGGCAGTCCATGCTTCCCAGTGACTTTATAATCATCAGGAACTAACTAGCCGTTCTTGCCATCATCAACACTTGACTTCTACCTCATGGTCTAAAATGGCTGCTCAAGTATCAGCCGCTAAGTCCACTTGAGCAATCAGAAAGAGGGAAAGAGTCAAGAACTGCTCTTTATGAGGACGTGTCCTAGAAATAGGACACGATACTTCTGTCTACATCCTGTTCACCAAACTGTGGTCACATGGCTGGCCATACCCAGGGTGTTCTGAGAGGCTGATACGGTCTTTATTCTGGAAAGCCCTTTGTTGGCTGAAGCCCAGAAGTTCATAAGCAAGTAGAAAGAGAGTATAGTTATTGGAAGAAAATGGATGCTTTCTGTCTCAGGCATTCACATGAGAGAGAGATAATTTTATCCGGGAAGGAAGAGCAGATCTGGAAAGCTTCTTGGAGGGCTTCCTGGAGGAGGTAACATTTAACTTAGTCTCTGAGGGAGAGCAGGGGCATGGCAAATATAGAATCAGGGGAAGCATTATATAGGCAGAGGGAAGTATGAAAGCTTTCAGGAAGCAGCCAGCCTGAATAAAGAATGTAGTGAGTTACCATAGATCAGGAATAGCTTTTCTTCTGTTCAATGCTGACTGGGAATCTAAAGGAAACATTATATGATGTTCTCAATAGCTGACCTACTTTGTCTAATCACATATATTTAGTTGCTAAAGACTGAATTATCATATCATTCCTGCAGAAGCTAAAAATAATTTAAAAAATACATCTAGTGAAATTATTACCCATTGCCTTAAAAGGATAACCACTTACTAAATTAGAAAAGATACGTTGATGAAATCTGGATTCTGATTATAACATGTGACAAGTATGTCATAATTCTCTCCAAGACGCTTTGCACTCATACTAATTTACTAATAGGCATCATAATAGCACAGCATCTTGCTTAAAACAAAGAAACAATTAGGCCTGAAATAGAGTAGCAGACATCACTGGGTGGGCAGTATAGCAGAAATAGTAATAATTCTAAGAGGAGATGCTGAGCGAGCGCTTGCCATGTGTGTGCCGAGGCGTGCTTCTGAGCGCGTGGCATGTATTCACTTACTGGCTCTTCACAACACTGCTGTGAGTTGGGTTTCTATTACCGTCTCCATTTTTAAAGACCATGAACTGAGTGAGTTTCAGAAAGGCTAAGCAACGTGCTCCAGTCCCACTGCTACTATACAGCCAAGCTCAGACATAACCCCATGCAGCCTGACTCCTTAACCACTCTGCTAGGTGGTAAAAGGGTAAGAAGGTAAAAGGGTGATGGGGTGCGGGATGCATCCTAGCTCCAGTGCTAACTAGAAGTGAGACTCTAGGGAGAGTTATTTCATTCTTCTATGTCTCAGTTTCTCACAGTTTCTATGACTGAATGAGAAGCTGTGTATGTCAAAGATTTAGCCCGGGGCCAGGCACAAGGTGAGTGCCCAATGGTTAAAAGACTGAGGCATTCATTGTCAACACCAGCCCATATTTAGTCCTTAACCATACAAACCAAAAGAGGGACCAAAAGCTATTTCTGACGTGGCATTAAATTCTCTTTCAGAACAGTAAAATCTCTCCTTCTTTCACCTATTTATCCCAATCCCCTGAGGTCTCTCAGCTCGTTCTTGAATTTGAGCTGCTTTTTATAGCCATCTGCTACAGGGTTGTGTAACAACAAACAATATCCTCCTAAAAATGTTTACAAATGCTTCTTACATTACTGCTATATATTTTTTCATTAAGCTGTGACATCGCCATTGAAAAATTATTTTAATCATTGCAAACTGAATTACACAAGGAGAAAGCATAAAGAGGTAGCACTTAAAAGGCTGAATGTACATTAATTGCTTCAGCTAATGAAAGAAACATGACTTAGCCAATGTACACAACATGAATCCTAAGATGCACGGACAATTGACTACGGTAATAAAACAAGTATTAGTGTGTTACATCTGAAATCCTCATTATGCTTCATGCAGCAAAACCCACTGAGTACCTGCTGTTTAGTGTGTGCTTCCCCCTCTTGACACCACGAGCTAATTCTAGCACGGAGCACGGGGTAAAAGCATGTGACCTATATGTTTCCACAGTTTGGGGACCTTCGAAAACCATGCAAAGTTATTTATGTGACTCTTCTTTTTCTTTTTCAAACTGATGAACATAGGTGTTGGTCAAATGATTTTGGACTGCCCTAGTGTTCCATAGGCAATTTTAATTAAAGTATGAATTATTTAAATATGCACACAGTTTTTTTTTCACTTACGTTGGGAATCTTGCTTATCTCCCTTGGCTCTCTAAACTAGTAAATTATTAACTCAGAATAATTTATGTCACAGTGTTCAAGATGCTGTCCATTGATTATTTTTTTGGGGGGGGACTTTCTTTTCATTTCACGAACCTTAAAATAAAGATCATGATAAAGGCATGGCATTTAAGAGATGGAAAGAGAAATGAATATCTTATTTTTGCAATTCATCTAGAATCACAAAGCAAAGAGGTTATTAGTAGCTTGTAAACAGTCTGTATTAACACACAACAGAGATGCACAGGCTAAAAATATCACTGTTAGGACCCTCAGTAAAACTTCATACAACCATAAGTGTCTTCTCCCCAACTTTTTATTTTTTAATTTTTTTTTACATTTATTCATTTTTGAGAGACAGAGACAAAGCACAAGTGGGGGAGGGGCAAAGAGAGAGGGAGACAGACTCTGAAGCAGATTCCAGGCTCTGAGCTGTCAGCACAGAGCCTGACACAGGGCTTGAACTCACAAACCGCGAGATCATAACCTGAGCCAAAGTTGGACGCTTAACCGACTGAGCCACCCAGGCGCCCCTCTCTCCAACTTTTTAAAACTTTGAGGGCACTGCTAGTACTTCAAGGGATATGTAATTGTATGTAACAGTTGGTTTAATCCAAAGTCAATGTTTTTACAGATGAAAATCCTTCTTTTCTGGTAGGACTAGAGCTGGAAAGCAAGTCTTTCTGTTTTGTTTTGTTTTGTTTTGTTTGTTTTTGTTTTTTGTATTTTATCCTACATGTTGTCTTTTTGTTATTTTCTATGCAAAATTTTGATTATGTTAAACTGTATTTCCTTGTCATTCCTTTCCAGATATATTAAGTAAATTGGCTTCTTTAGCATCAACTAGCCTTAAATTTTGGATGGACATGAGGGGCTTGCAAAATTCTTTAAAGTTGGCCACTGAGAAACAGTCCTGGAGGCCAGATCCTCAAAGGCCATACTTCAATAGGGAGGGTGTAAATTGAGTAGAAACTCCAGGATCACAGCAAGATTTGTTTCAGGGAGTTTTGCACTAGGGGTGAGAAATGTGGGGGCAGGAATAATAGAAAATGACTTCATTCTGCTCCATCTATGGCCTCTTAGTGTTAATTACAATTGCCTGATAAATTTATGAATTTGATATTCAGCCCCTATTCCCCCAAAGATTGATTACATTCCAGGTGAGTCCTGGTAGCATAGCTTACATGCACCCCAAGTGATTCTGAAGTAGGTTGTCTGAAACCAGCATCAAGTGTTGACTTCCAGAAATTAAGCCATCGTTACTCATTTAGTTATTCAATAAATATTTAATGAATCTCTAATCCTCTCACCCAGTCTCAGCCCTCAAGGAGCTTGGAATATGGTGGTGGAGATAAACAAGAAAGTAGCCAATTTCAGTTTAGCACAATGAGTGCTACACTGGCATAAGAATGGGGTGCTCTCAGGAGTATGTACAAAGATAATCAATCCATTCTATGGTGTCATAAAGGGCTGGCATCTAAAGCTGAACCATGATGGGTTAAGGAGTAATAGGAGGAGTACACCAGTGTTTTCTATTGTTGGCCAAGAGGCTGTGAGCCATGGGGGTAGGGGCAGGAGAAGGGGTGGGGCATGTAAACAAGAGGTCAGAGGTTAAAGAACTTGTAAGAAACATTTCCAGGTCTCAAGAGGCTTTCAATATAATTGGAGAGATAAATGATAGCAGAAGATTTTGGTAATAGATGAGACAAGAGGAGTGACTTCCTCAGAAGTCTTTTGATTAATTAATAACTGATGAATAATACAGACTCACCCCGCTACAGGATTTCTCTGGAGAAAGTACTTAGACTCTTTGCGCAATAAAATTCTATGACTTATGATTTCATTCTGTAGTAGGAAGAGAAGGCTTCATGGAAGATATAGGATCCACTTGGGCCTTGAAAAATCGGGAGATTTTTGTAACTTTTTATTTTGATATTATTTTAAATGTATAGAAAAGTTACAAGAATAGTACAAGATGCCACCTAATACTTCATCCAGATTCACTCTTGCTTACCTCTTACCCCATTTGCTCTTGTCCTCTGTCATACACACACAGGTAATTTTTTTCTGAACCTTTTGAGAGTAAGTTGGAGACTATTAGCTCCTTTACTCCTAAACACTTTAGTGTATATTTGCTATGAAAAAGGATGGGCTCTTACGTGATCACAGTAAAATAATTAAACTTAAGATATTTAATGTTGGTACAACACTGTTATTGAATCCACAGGACATAATCAGATTTTGTTACTTGTCTCTCCCAGTGCAGGATCCAATCCAGATTCATACACTGCATTTAGTTGTCTCTGCAGTTGTCCTCTCATTTTAAACAGTTCTTAAACCTTTGTCTTTCGTGTCTTTGCATTTTTGTAAGGTAGGAACCATTTATTTTGTGGAATGCCCTTCAACCTGGGCTGAGCTTATGTTTCTTTATGACTAGATTCAGGTTATGCATTTTTGAAAAGAAAGAAGTTAGGTTGTATCCTCCTTGGTGTGTCATAGGATAAGGCACTTAATGTAGGTTTGTCCCAAAATCAGTGATACTGACATTGATAACTTAGGATGATGTTCACTAAATTTCTTCACTATAACATGAATTTCCCCCTTTTTAATTATCAGGGTTTTTGTGGGGACACTCTGAGGCTATGTAACTATCATGTTCCTTATCAAACTTTTAACTGATAGTTTGAGCATCCATTACTGATTTTCTTTTTTTTTTACTTAAAAAATTTGTATATTTTCCCCCCAAGTTTTTATTTAAACTCCAGCAAATTAACATTCAGTGCAATATTGGTTTCAGGTGTAGAATTCAGTGATTCATCACTTACACACAACACCCAGTGCTTATCACAGCAAGTGCATGCCTTCATCCCTGTTGTCTGTTTAACCCAATTCCCACCACCTCCCCTCTGGTAGTCACCAGTTTCTTCTCTATATTTAAGAATTTGTTTCTTGGTTTGTCTTTCTTTCTTTCCTCACTAGGTTCATTTGTTTTGTTTCTTTTTTGTTTGTTTGTTTGTTTTGAGAGAGAGAGAGAGAGACAGAGAGAGAGACAGAGAGACAGAGAGGGAGAGAGGGAGAGAGAGAGAGAGGGAGAGAGAGAGAGAGAGAGAGAATCTTAAGCAGGCTCCACACCCAGCATGGAGCCTGATGCGGGGCTCGAACCCACTAACTTGGGATCATTACCTTAGCCAAAATCAAGAGTCAGACACTTAACCAACTGAACCACTCAGGCACCCCTCATTTGTTTTGTTTGTTTTTTTTTTTAAGTTCTACATATGAGTGAAATCTTATGGTACTTTTCTTTCTCTGACTGACTTCTTTCACTTGGCGTTAATACTCTTTAGCTCCATCCATGTCGTTGCAAATGGCAAGATTCCATTCTTTTTGATGGCTGAGTAATAGTCCATTATATATACATACATGCATAGATACATACACATACACACATTCATCAGTTAATGGACATTTGGGCTAATGCTGCTATAAGCATTGGGGTGCATATATCGTTTCCATTTAGTATGTTTGTAATCTTTGGGTAAATACCTAGTAGTACAATTGCTGTATTGTAGGGTAGTTCTATTTTTAACTTTTTGAGGAAACTCTGTATTGTTTTCTAGAATAGCTGCAATCCCACCAACAGTGTAAGGAGGATTCCTCTTTCTCTGCATCCTTGCCAACACCCGTTGTTTCCTGTGTTGTTAATTTTAGCCATTCTGACAGGTGTGAGGTTATATCTCATTGCAGTTTTGATTTGTATTTCCCCGATGATGAATGATGTTGAGCATCTTTTCATGTGTCTGTTGTCCATCTGGAAATCTTCTTTGGAAAAGTCCATTTATGCCTTCTGCCTATTTTTTTTAACCTGGATTATTTGTTTTCTTGGGGGGGGGTGTTGAATTTGATTAGTTCTTTATAGATTTTGGATACTAGCCCTTAATCAGATATGTCATTTGCAAATATCTTTTCCAATTCCATAGCTTGTCTTTTAGTTTTGTGGATTGTTTCCTCCACTGTGCAGAAGCTGTTTATTTTGATGAAGTCCTAAGAGGTTATTTTTGCTTTTGTTTCCCCATTGTTGATTTTTTAACTCATAATTGCTTTTGTATTTATATTACTATATCTATATTACTGTTAGGAAGAGCTTTTCTGCTCTCCTCATCTATGTATTTACTTATTTATATCAGTATGGACTCATGGATTTTCTTTTTGAAAAATTTTTTTAAATGTTTATTTATTTTTGAGACAGAGACAGAGTGAGTGAGCATGAGCAGGGGAGGGGCAGAGAGAGAGAGAGACAGAATATGAAATAAACTCCAGGTTCTGAGCTGTCAGCACAGAGCCCAATGAGGGGCTTGAACTCATGAACCGTGAGATCATGACCTGAGCCAAAGTCAGACACTTAACCAACTGAGCCACCCAGTCGATCTCCCTTTTTCTTTTAATTTTTTAAATGTTTATTTATTTTTGAGAGAGAGAGAGAGAGAGAGAGAGAGAGAGAGAGAGAACATGAGAAGGGGAGGGGCAGAGAGAGAGAGAATCCGAAACAAGCTCCAGGCTCCATGCTATCAGCACAGAGCCTGACATGGGGCTTGGACCCATGAATTGCAAGATCATGACCTGAGCTGAAGTCAGACTCATGGATTTCTTCTTCAAAATAAGTTATAATCCACTATGTCATTTATTCTGATGTTCAAATTGTCCCTGATTTTCCCTCTGAGAATCCCTTCAAATTAGTTTCTGTATGCTTTTGATAGTCTCTACCATTCTTTGGATACTTTCTGACTTCTAGAGCAATATAGGACAACAGAGATCATTTGGAACTCTCTTTGTTCCAGTCTTAGAATCCTCCTTTGTCCAGAGAGCACTCATTCCTAGTACTAAAATTTGGGTGTACTCATTACTATTGGAGTGTTAATGCTTCCAATTCCTTTTCTAGACAGAGCTAGGAAATATGTGTATGTGTATATATATGTATACATGTAAATATATATATTTTAACACTTGTACTTATATTTATATGTATTTGTATATAATATATATTTCTATATTATGTATTATGTATATGTTTTTTTGTCTGTCTGTATTTAAAAAAACCGTGAGTTCATACTGATAATAGTACATTCTAGTCTTTCCTTTTTTTCATATTTGCAACTCCAATATCCAACTGAGAATCCTAGCTCAGAACGAATATATTTTTAAAAGGCAGAGAGAAATGAAGTTTTTTGATCTTGAAGAATGTGAGACATCCAGGTGGAGAAAGGTCTGGATCTTTATTGTTTTTACCAAAGGAAAAATTGCCTTTAACTTATTGCAGTTTATACAGAAGTATAAATGCTAAGGAAGTCAAAGATGCAGGGTCTGCATGGGATTAGGGATTATATATTCGTGTATATGCCTCCCAGTTCCTTTAAAAAGAAACTATTATTTCTGCCTTCATTGTGGATGGTGGGGAGCTCCCCCAGTGCAAAGTGTTTATATTAATGTCAATAACTTCTTGCTTTCAACATCAAGATATTTAAGACTAACCTCTGATTGAATTATTTGTAATATCAGGTGTCTGTACCAGAGACCATGGACTTGGCAATAAATCTTATAACACAAATCTCTCTTTTTTTTTTTTTTTTTTTTTAAAAAACCTCTTTTCCAATAAGTTTTGGTAGGGAGTTCATCTGTAAGGTTAAGTGGTAAAACCTCTTCAAAACATAATTGCTAAGTTTTGGTCAAAAATCAAGAAATTTCATGACCTGTACCCTTTTATAAACCTTTGTAACATGGGCAAACACTATTATGCTAGTCATTGTTGAGAAAGGATGATGATGATGATGATGATGATGATGATGATGATTTCTATTTTTGTGATGTCTTGAAGATGATTTCAGACTTCAAAGTCAGGTGCTAGACTATTGGATGACTGTGATTTATTTTTCAGCATGAAAGAAAAACCATTTCATACCTTCATGTAGGAGGCGCAAAATGCTTCCAAGTTAGGTTGAAACCTGTTTGCTTCTTATTATTGGAGAAGGAACACTGTGCATGGACATGCCTCAGAGACACTGTGGGTTCGGTTCCAGACCACCACAATTAAGAGGATATCACAATAAAGTGAGTCAAATGAAATTGTTTTTGGTTTCCTAGTGCATATAAAACTATGTCTACACTATACTGTAGTCTTTATGTGTGCAGTAGCATTATGTCTAAAAAAAACAATGTACATATTCTAATAAAATACTTTATTGCTAAAGTATTTAATAAAATACTTTAATGCTAATCAACTTCTGAGCTTTCAACGAAGCATAACCTTTCTGCTGGTGGAGGGTCTTGTCTTGATGTCAATGGCTGCTGACTGATCAGGGTGGTAGTTGCTGAAGGCTGGGGTGACTGTAGCAATTTCTTAAAAGAAAACAACAATGAAGTTTGCCACATTGATGGACTCTTCCTTTCATGAATGTTTTCTGTACAGCATGGGATGCTGTTTGATAGAATTTTACCAAGAGTGGAGCTTTTTTCAAAATTTGAGCTAATCCTCTCAAAACCTGATTTTGCTATATCAAATAAGTTTATGTAATATTCTAAATCCTCTGTTGTCATTTCAACCATCTTCAAAGTCTCTTCACCAGGAGTAGATTCTGTTTCAAGAAACCACTCTCTTTAGTTATCCATAAGAAGCAATTCCTCATCCATTCAGGTTTTATCATGAAATTGCAGCAATTCAGGCCCATCTTCAGGCTCCACTTTTGTTTTTAATTTTTATTTTTGAGAGAGAGAGAGAGAGAGAGCACAAGTGGGGGTGAGGGGAAGAGAGAGAGAGAGAGAGAGAGAGAGAGAGAGAGAGAATCCTAAGCAGGCTCCATGCTCAGCATGGAGCCCAACACGGGGATCAGTCCCACGACCCTGGGATTTTTGACTTGAGCTGAAATTAAGAGTTGGACACTCAACTGACAAGGCCAACCAGGCACCCCCACGTTCTGCTTTTGACTCTAGTTTTCTTGCTGTTTCCACCATATCTGTAGTTACTTCCTCCATTGAAGTCTTGAATCTCTCAAAGTCATCCATGAGGGTTGGAATCATTTTCTTCCAAACCTTTGTTAATGTTGATATTTTGATTCCTCCAATGGATCACAAGTGTTCTGAATGGCACTTAGAATGGTGAATCCTTTCCTGAAAACTTTCCATTTTCTTTGCCTGGATCCATCAGAGGAATCACTATCTGTACCAGTGCCTTACAAAATGCATCTCTTAAATAATGAGACCTGTAAGTCAAAATTACTCCTGACCCATGAGCTGCAGATTGGATGTTGTGTTAGCAGGCATGAAAACGACAAGAATATCACTGTCCATCTCCATTAGAGTTCTTGGGTGATCAGGTGCATTATAGATGAGCAGTGATATTTTGAAAGGAATCTTCTTCTGAGAAGTAGGTCCCAACATTGGGTTTAAGATATTCAGTAAACCATGTTACATGCAGATGTGCTGTCACCCAGGCTTTGTTGTTTTATTTATGGAGCATAGACAGAGTAGATTTAGCATAATTCTTAAGGGCCCTAGGTTTTTTGGAGGGATAAATGAGCATTGGTTTCACCTTCCAGGATCCAGCTGCATTAGTCCCTAAGAAGAGAATCAGCCTGTTCTTAGAAGCTTTGAAGCCAGACATTGACTTCTCCTCTCTCGCTATGGAAGTCCCAGATGTCATCTTCTTCCAACAGACTACTCTTCCAATATATTGAAAATCTGTCATTTAGTGTAGCCACCTCCATTATCTTAGCAGAATCTTCTGGATAACTTGCTGCAGCTTCTACATCAGCACTTGATGCTTCACCTTGCACGTTTATGTTACAGAGATGGCTTCTTTCCTTAAGCCTCGTGAACTAACCTCTGCTGGCTTCAAACTTTTCTTCTGCGGCTTCCTCACCTCTCTCAGCCTTCATGGAATTGAAGAGAGTTAGGGCCTTGATATGGATTAGGCTTTGGTTTAAGGGAATGTTGTGGCTGGTTTAAACATTTCTCTATATCAGCAATAAGGCTGTTTTGCCTTCTTATCATTCATGTGATCACTGGAGGAGCACTATAAATTTCCTTTAAGAATTTTTCCTTTGCATTCACAACTTGGCTGACTGGTACAAAAAGCCTAGCTTTTGGCCTGTCTTAGTTTTGACATACCTTCCTTTAAAAAAAAAAAAAACTTTTTTTTAATGTTTATTTTTGAGAGAGAGAGAGAGAGAGAGAGAGAGAGACTGATTGCGAGCAAGGGAGGGGCAGAGAGAGACAGAGGGACACACAGAATCGAAGCAGGCTCCAGGCTCCAAGCTGTCAGCACAGAGCCTGATGTAGGCCTTGAACCCACAAAAAGCAAGATCATGACCTGAGCCAGAAGTCAGACGCTTAACTGACTGAGCCACCCAGGCACCCCTTGACATGCCTTCCTAGCTACGCTCTATCATTTCTAGCTTTCAGTTTAAAGTGGGAGACATATGATTTCTTTTCACTTGAACACTTAGAGGCCATTATAATGTAATTAATTGGCCTAGTTTAAATATTGCTCTGTCTCAGGGAATAGGGAGATCCTGAGGAGTGGGAGATGGGGATCAGTTCATTGGTGGAGCAGTCAGAATACATACCACATTTATGGGCTAAGTTTGCTCTCTTATATGGGCATGGCACCCCAAAACAATTACAATAGTAACATCAAAGATCACGGATCACAGATCACCATAACAAATATAATAATAATGAAAAGTTTAGGAATATTGTGAGAAGTACCAAAATGTGACCCAGAGACATGAAGTGAACCAAAGCTGTTGGAAAAATGGCACTGATAGACTTGTTCCATGCAGGGTTTGCCATGAGCCTTCAATTCGTAAAAAATGCAGTATCTGTGAAGCACAGAAATTGAAGTAAAATAAAACAAGAAATGCCTGTGCTAGATGAACAATTCTGTCTGTGAGGGAAGTGATACTGTGTCGATTGGAAAGAAAATTTTCCCTCTTTCAAGTGAATAGTAATTGCAGAATATAATGCTTTCACTGAAACCTTGGCACAAAGGTACAGGTGGTTTTCATAGAGTTACAGAGCTTGGAAGAATTTAGCCTGTGCTAGGGGAAAGGCTGCAAGTTCTGAGCTAGGCCTAAAAATTATGTCTGAGGCAAGGAGTTTAGCATTTACATCAGGACCAACCCTTTTTGCCTTTTAAAGGGAGCAGCAAGGCAGGCTGGCAGAGGGCTGGCTCCTGAAACAAATATATTGTATATTGAGTGAAGCATCTTTCTGAGATAACTTTTCCTTTATTTGTTTTTTAAAAATTTATTTATTTTGAGAGAGAGAGAGTGAGAGAGAGAGAAAGAGTGTGTAAGGGAGGGGAGGGGAAAAGAGAGAGGGAGAGAGAGAGAATCCCAAGCAGGCTCAAGGCTGAGCTTGGAGCCCAACATGGGGCTTGATCTCACAACCATGAGATCATGACCTGAGCCGAAATCAACAGCTGGATATTTAACTGACTGAGCCACCCAGGAGCCCCTAATTTCCTTTATAATTAGGTTTTGGGGCCAGAGCCAGGCTAATCAATAAGTGAAGTAGGCATTGCTTTATGTCCTCTTTTACTCTTCTGGAATCTTCTTCACAGACTCCTCAAAGTTTGGCACTCCCTTAACAAAGGACCCCTCCTTTTGTTCTATAATAATGTTTTAATACAAAAGCCAAAATAATGAACATAAAACACTTAACATGGTGTGTGTCACATAGAAAATATCCAGTGTTTATCAGTAATGATGATTATTTTGCAGTTATGAAGTTTTCTTCACAAAACAGGATGTTAGAAACGTCACATAATTTCCTTTAGATAGAATTAAATGTAGTCTGAAGCCTTCTGTATGCTGGTTGGCAGGAAGTCTACTGTCAGCATTCTTAGACCTCCCTTATCTCAGTCTTTGGGGCCTAATAGAGAAAATAATTTTCTAAGCACAAATAGCTACTTGATGTTAAGGGATTCAGGGGATGTCTGCCTGGTTTAGTCCTGGGGACCCTGGAACATGCCCTGAGGCCAAAGGCCCAGACTCCTGCAGGATAATAGCCCCTCTCCAGTGAGGTCCTGTACCCTCTCCCCTGTGCGAGGGGTAGACTCAGGACCATTACTGTGAGGGCTTCTCAGAAGCTGCCCTAGTGTTGGGTTTCTCTCCCTCCTGCTATTTTCTTCTCCCTTCTTTATCCCCCTGTCATGTTTGCAAAGGCTATTCCCCTTTACCCTACAGTAGGATTGCCAGATTTAGCAAAAAAAAACAAAATGGAAGAAATCACCCAGTTAAACTTGGATTTCAGCTAAACAATGAATAACTTTTTAGCATAAGAATGTCCCTTGTAATACTGGAGATATAGTTACACTGAAAAAAACTATTACTTATCTGCAGTTCACATTTAACCAGTCACCCTGTATTTCTCTTGCAGCTGTACCCTAAGAGCTCCTGCTTTTGAAAGATCCAGAAATAGAAGTTGTGTGTAGGATTGGGTCTTTTCAGTGCATATCTTCAGTGAGGTAGAAAGAACAGCCTGGATACTTAGGAAGATGCAGGGGAAAACCCAGCCTGGACAAACACAAAATATATCCATAAGTGATCCTCTTATGCTCATCATTATGTTCATCATCCTCAGCATTGCCCATGGTGAGTTGTTGCTTAAGAGTCAATCCCCCTGGGGAAAGCAATATTAATGGATCCTTTCCTGAGTATAGTGTTAAGATAAAGGAAAAGGAGAGACAAGCAAGCACAGGAAGTCTGCAGGCCGAGAAAGTGGAATAGGAAGCAAGGGGATGAGGTACAGAGAGCTTAGGGTCAGAAGGGCGGCCTCACACCTCACACCTTCACTAGTTGGCCTGATGTGGGGCATCATGCAGCACACAACAGACGAACTAACACAGACCTGATTCCAATCAACTTCCAGCACTGCCACCACCACCTCCAAGCCATGTAGCCTGGGCAAGTCACCAGACTTGTCTCTGCAGCTCAGACCTCTCTCGTGAGAATCAAGCCCAGATGTACTCTTGAATGTTTCATAGGTGCCCCAGAGTTGACATTTGCAAATGTGAAGTCATCCTCTTCCTCTCCTGACCTGCTCTTTCTGTGTTCTCTGTGACATCACCATCTGCCCAGGCATCCAGGAGGGACACCTACCTGTCATTCTGGACCTGGCAGGGAAGACTTCTCCTTGGTGGTTGCCAGGTGGGTCAGGTTCATGTGGCTGGCTGTGCGTGTGTCCCCTGCCTCTTTCATTGCTATCAAAGGTGAGGACTTCTCAGATAGGAGATACTTTTTCCAGGAGGACAAGGT